>NC_084850.1:103031152-103648295 GCF_033115175.1 Lepus europaeus | reverse complement strand
ACAAGGTTGAGGCTCCATTCCTTTGTGTTTTTTGAAAAAGCAGTTGTGGAAAGTTTTGATTCTGAATCTTCCTGATCCTTTATCCAGTACCCACTAAGTATTTGGCCTTTCTTGGGCTGCTCGTAGAAGCCCAACCACAGGCATAGATACCAGATGAAGGATGGTATTTGCCTGTGTGAACCAGTGTGGCTAGAAACAAACAAAAAAAAAGTGTTTAGGAATTTTCTAGGAGATTTCAGCATTGTTTCCTTTGCTTTCTTTTCTTGAATAATAATAGAATGATTATCAGAAATAATTCCCTGTGAGGCAGATCATACAGAAAAGGCTGGTCAAAATTAGGGATGGTCAATTTTCATCAACATTTGTTGAAGCCCAGTATGTACAAAATCTTGCTTGGCACTGTTGGAGATATGGCAGGTAAGGTTCAGGATTTGCTTTCAAAAAGTCAGTACCTTGAGTAAAAGTAGAGATCTGGATTGGGTTAGTAGATTCAAGCTGGGCAAGAATTTTGTGTTCTCTACTCTTGCAGGCCATGGGCAAATGACCTGATAGTGAACTCTAGGGTTACAAAATGACTTCAAGGGAAGTGAGTGGAAGAGTAGAGGTCAGACTGAATTGCTGGGATCCTCCTGGCTGCAGGTTGTGATAGAATATTAAAAATGCCCTTCCATGAATCGTGCCTTCCCATGTCCACGCCCATTTGCAATGTGACTTTGCTGCTTCTCCCATCAAGAGGTGACACTTCCCTCCATCTTCTTGAATAGGAGGTTATCTTGTGACCTGTCTTTGATCAATGGAATGATTAAATTTTCATCCTATGAGTGGGGTTTGTTCAACACAATGAGCACTTCCTGGATCCAGGCCTTCCAGAATCCAGAAAAACATTTGCTTAGCCTTTCAATCCCTTTAAGATGTTCTTTTTTTTTTTTTTTTTTTTTTTTTTTTTTGACAGGCAGAGTGGATAGTGAGAGAGAGAGACAGAGAGAAAGGTCTTCCTTTTTGCCGTTGGTTCACCCTCCAATGGCCGCCGCGGTAGGCGCGCTGCGACCTGCGCATCGCGCTGATCCGATGGCAGGAGCCAGGTGCTTATCCTGGTCTCCCATGGGGTGCAGGGCCCAAGCACTTGGACCATCCTCCACTGCACTCCCTGGCCACGCAGAGAGCTGGCCTGGAAGAGGGGCAACCGGGACAGGATCGGTGCCCCGACCGGGACTAGAACCCGGTGTGCCGGCGCCGCAAGGCGGAGGATTAGCCTAGTGAGCCGCGGCGCCGGCCTAAGATGTTCTTCCACTGCTACCACTCACTGTCAAACATTTGCTGTCTTTCTTGCATCTAGATAAGGCCGTGTTATCTGTTCTCATTACTGGAAGTGTGCATAAGGGATATGTCACTTTGTGGTTGACACAGTTATTTAGACTCCGGTGGAGCTGTGGTCTTCCTACTTTTTAATTGTTGAATATTATGGTTAGTGGTGAATTAAGCTTGTGATTATAGACTGGATTAAAATTATGTCTTTGCAAAAATTAATGAAAAGAAGGGAGGGAAAGGGAAGGACTGGGGGAGGGAGGGAAATATGGTTTTCTTCTTAGAATTGTACCTACGAAATACATGAAATCTGTTCTCTTTACATTAATAAAAACATTTTTTTTAATTTAAAAAGAAGGTAGTGGACCTTCCCTGTGCTCAAGCTCCTTATATAAAATGGCATAGTATGTGCATACACCCTATGCACCTTCTCCTTTATACTGTAAATCATCTTTATAACACATAATACAATGTAAACAACTGTCATCCTTTATCATTTACATAATAAGGACCAAAAGAAAGTCTGTATATGTACACCACAGACACAATTATTTTTAAATATTTTCAGTGTGAAGTTGGTTGAATCCATACATGCAGGATCCATAGAAATGGAAGACTGACTCTATAGATATTGATATACTGAATTTTTTCTTTTCTTCACATTTATTGCTGCTAACAGCTATTCAAAATGAGATTTGCAGCCATACGAGTTTGATGCATTCATGCTATGGTTTATATCCTTTGAAGTTGCTCTGCCAAAAACACACACATATCTTGCCTTACCAGCTGAGACACAGTGTCCCCATCTATAAAATAAGAGTGAGGATCCATATCTCTGAATTGACAGCACCCCTGGATCTAGAACTGTTTCAGAATATAGTATTTTAAAAAGAAATGTATGTCATATGCTCTAAATTTGAATTTTTAACCCTTTAGTTTTTTCCCAGCCATGAGGTTGTTTTGAAAATGAGACTTTAAGAGGCAGTGTTGTGTGCAGAGGCTTAAGTTTCCACCTGTGATGCTGGCATCCTTTATGAATCCTGGTTCAAGTCCTGGTTGCTCTACTTTCTGATCCAGCTCCCCGCTAATGTACCTGGGAAAGCAGCAGAGGATGGCACAACTGCTTGGGCCCCTGCATCCACATGGGAGACCTGGATGGAGTTCTTGGCTCCTGACTTCATCCTGGCCCAGGCCTGCTGTTAGAGCCATTTGGGGAGTGAGCCAATGGATGGAAGATCTTTCTCTCTCGCTCTCCAACTCTGTCTTTCAAATAAATAAATATTTTTAAAGTATGAAAATGAGAGTATTGTAGGCATGGAAAGCCAAGACACCCTGAAAAAAAAAAAGAAGACCTAAATGAAAGATCTCTGCGTGTGAGATCCCAGTGGAAAGAACGGGGCCATCAAAGAAGGAGGTACTTTTCTCTGAAGGGAGGAGAGAACTTCCACTTTGACTATGACCCTATTGGAATAAGATCAAAGTCGGCAAACCCTAAAGGCTTCCATAGCCTTGGCAACTCATGACTAGAGCCTAGGGAGATTACTGATGCCATAAACAAGAGTGTCAAATTGTTAAATCAACAACAGGAGTCACTGTGTACTTATGTCTCATGTGGGATCTGTCCTTAATGTGTTGTTCAATGTGAAGTAATGCTATAACTAGTACTAAAACAGTATTTTTACACTTTGTGTTTCTGTGTGGGTGCAAACTGATGAAATCTTTACTTAGCATATACTGAATCAATTTTCTGTATATAAAGATAATTGAAAATGAAAAAAAAAACTTGGTGTTAAATTGGAAATTGCATACAAAAGCAATCAATTTTTAAAAAATATCATGTGGGATCTCTGTCTTTAATGTGCTGTACATTGTGATTTAATACTATAACTAGTACTCCAACAGTATTTTTTCACTTTGTGTTGCTATGTGGGGGCAAACTGTTGAAATCTTTACTTAATATATACTAAACTGATCTTCTGTATATAAAGAGAATTGAAAATGAATCTTGATGTGAATGGAAGGGGAGAGGGAGCGGGAAAGGGGAGGGTTGCGGGTGGGAGGGAATTTACGGGGGGGGGGGACCATTGTAATCCATAAGCTGTACATTGGAAATTTATAGTCATTAAATAAAAGTTTTAAAAAAATATGAAAATGAGGCCTTAAACAGAGAAACCAACAAAACTGGGTCCTTGCAATATTGGAAAGGAGTCCAAAGACTAAACATTTCTTAAGCATGCACAATGCAGGACAGAGGACAAGTTGATTGTCAAATTCCTGTAAAGGCATTTTTTGTAGCCATAAATCCTCTAGTAAATGGATTCAGGATTGGGATTTTTAAAAATATGCCATATTTATCCTTTTATTTAAGTTTCTTTTTAAGGAAGATTTATTATTTATTTATTTATTTGAAAGACAGATTTACAGAGAGGATAGATAGAGAGGGGGAGAGACAGAGACAGAAAGACACACACACAGAGAAAGATATCTTCTATCCACTGGTTCAACCCCCAAATGCCCCCAATGGTCAAGGATGGGTCAGGATGAAGCCAGGAGCCTATAACTGCATCCAGGTCTCCCATGTGGGTGCAGTGGCTCAAGCACTTGTGATATCTTCTGCTGCTTTACCAGGGCATTAGCAGAGAGCTGGATCAGAAAGTGGGGCAGCCAGGACTTGAACGGGGACTCATAAGGAATGCCAGCACTGCAGGTGTTGGTTTAACCTGTGTTGCCAAAACCCCAGCCCCTAAGTCTTTTTCTTAATGTAATATGTAACTTTGGTAACACACACTTTCAATTGAGATATGTATGCTACAGGTTAAAATCTTTCTTTAATTCTATGTTTAGTCTCGGAGTTGGTTAAAATGGGAACACTGGTCAGTCATAAACTGCGTGGAGATTTAATCATTGCAAAGGAAGGGAGAGCATTTATTTCTACAAGAGATCCAGCATGAGCTCAAATGGTCCATTTTACTGGAGGCCATGTAAGCCCCAGAACAGACATAGGAAGTTATAAGAAATTCTCTTACAAATGCAGCAGCAAATGTAGCTGGTACAGTTTGTTCAGAAATGTCACCTTGGAATTTGAGTATAGATTCATTCTCTTAGAAAAGTGAAAAATACAGACTTCATAATATTCTCTTACATTTTTGAGCCACACTCCTAAAACACTTAATATTAATGATTAGAGAAAAATTATATTCATTTAGGAACAGCCATCCTGTAGGTCAAAACAACATGGGAATGAAGTTGGCTTACTCCTTAAAATGAGAACACAGAATTAGACCAAACCTCTCACATTTGAGCTGAGAGTTCAAATGAGAAAAATCCAATCTGCCAAAACGACTAAATACCTCAAGAACTCATGATACTCTGATTATTTAACTTTGACTCAACTGCCAAACATGCAGGACATGTAAACTTGCAAAAGGGAATTTCAGGGCAAAGAATAAAATTCTGGGCATCTGTGCTCAGCTTCCCCTGGCTCATGAGAAAAACCTTTGGTGGCTTCTTTCTTAATGGCTACAACTTTACCAAGTTTTGCCAGGGAAAATTTTTCTGGGTTTATCATCTCCGCATGAAAAGGAGAAACAAGAAAGACTTTGTTTAAGCAGTAATTTGAAGTAGTAAATTTTTAAAAAATGAATACTATTATTCTTTTGGTCACTGAATTCATCTGTTTTCTATTGTTAAAACAAAATTATTGAGGCTGGGCACCTTATGAAGCAAATAGTATTATTTAGCTCATAGTTTTAGTGGCTGAAAGTCTCATACAAGGTGGTCCCATCAGTTCAACTTCTAATGAAGATCCTCTTGGCTGTGTCACAACATGGCAGAGGAATGGAAAGGGTAACAGCTGTGTGCAAAATGAGCCAAATGTGTGAGGTGGCCTTGCTTTACAACAACTTGATCTCTTGAGAACTGGGGTCCCATTGAATCCTTCCAAGGGAAACACTTTCAATGACTTCCCACTAGAACTTACCTCTAATTCCATCACATTGGGGTGGGGATGTGACATAATAGTTGAGATGTAGCTTGGAACGAATGCATCCCATTGTCAGAGTACCTGGGTTCCAGGCTTGGATCCACTCCTGATTCCAGTTCTTCTTGTTAATGTGTACCTTGGGAGGTACCAGATGATGGCTCAAGTCCTTGGGTCCTTCCCACCCATGTAGGAGACCAGATTGAGTTCCAGGCTTCCAGACTTTGGCTGTTGCAGGTATTTGGAGAGTAAACCAGCAGATGGAAGGTATCTCTCTGTCTGTATCTCTCTCTGCCTCTATCTCTCTGACTTTCAAAGAAAAATGGAATAAATATTTTAAAAGATTTATTTATTTATTTATTTGAAAGGCATAGTTACACTCAAATCATGTCCAAATCATAGCAGTAACAATCATATTCCTTTTAATCTATGAATAAATACAAATTTAGCTATTTATACCTTAATAACACTCTCCGTTTGTTTCTAATTATTATGGATCCTTTTGAACTCACTTATGTTTGCCATTTAGATGCTAAAACAGTGTCCTCTGCAAAGAGACTTGCACCAATCACTATGGTCCATGAGCAGCCTCCAAAAGATCACATGAAGGTCTTGAGAACTATTGAACAAAGTCTTACTGTGCTCCATTCCATACAACCAAAATATATTCCTGTGGAAAAGATTGCTTGGCAATATGTGAAGTGAGAAGGCAAACTCTGGAATTGCAAGTTTCTGGGTAAATAATTGCTTAGGACTAAAAAAAAAAAAACCTATGATATCATAAATATTAATGGTTTCAAGAACAATAAATGGCTTCTATAACAAGACTATTTGACATCAACATTGTCATATTTCATCAATGCTAAAGTCACACATTTGGGAAATTGTTTAAAAATTTAATGCCAGATGATCCTTTGACCAAACATAGGATTAGAGCCACTCTAGAAAAAGGATTATTCTATTAAAACTGTAGTTCAACTAACAAGAAGACAGGCTTCCCAGGACAGTGGAAAGATGGACACAGAGAACATCTAGGGACATGTGGGCACTCCCTTTTATCCTTTAAATGAGCAAGAGATCTTGCTGACACTGAGTTTAGTTAAAATATTATGTGCCCATCTACCTCCCAGATGGCCTCTAACGTTCCAGGATATCTCTAAATATTTCCTTCTAAGGACATACATTATTTGTGTAAATTCTCCCTCAACAGCACTGTGACATAGTTAGAAAATGAATTTCCCAGCCAACAGAATGGGAGAAAATATGTGCAAACTAGGAAACTGGTAAAGGGTTAATATCCAGAATCTATAAAGAGCTCATGAAAGTCAACAACAAAACAAAAATCCAGTTAAGAAATGGGCAAAGGACTTGAACAGGCATTTCTCAAAAGAGGAAATTCAAATGGCCAATAAACACATGGAAAAATACTCAGGAACACTAGCCATCAAGGAAATGCAAATCAAAACCAAAATGAGGTTTCACCTCACCGAAGTTAGAATAGCTCTCATACAGAAATCAACAAACAACAATGCTGGTGAGGATGTGAGGGAAAAGGTATCCTAATCCACTGTTGGTGGGAATGCAAACTGGTGCGGCCATTGTGAAAGACAGTATGGAGATATTGCAGAAATCTGAATATAGACATACCATATGACCCAGCCATCTCATTCCTGGGAATTTACCCAAATGAAATGAAATCAGCATATGAAAGCATTATCTATATTTCCATGTTTATTGCAGCTCAATTCACATTAGCTAAAATATGGAATCAATCCAGATGTCCATCAAATGTTGACTGGATAAAGAAATTCTGTAATATATACATCACGGAATACTACTTAGTTGTTAAAAAAAATAAAATCCCGTCTTTCACAACAAAATAAATGGAACTTGAAACCATTATACGTAGTGAAATAAGATGGTCTCCAAAAGACAAATAGTGTATGTTTTCCCTGATCTGTGTTAATACAGTACCTAAAAGGTAATATGTAGGAGTAAAATTGACATTTTGAAATTCGATGATTGCTTACAGCCTTTGTCCCAATTGTTGAGGAACGGTGTTTTTTTTTTTCTCTCCATACTATTTGTTGAACTCTTAGTGTATTGTTAATTTTTTCTTTTTTTAAAAAATTTATTTGACAGATAGAGTTAGACAGTGAGAGAAAGAGACAGAGAGAAAGGTCTTCCTTCCGTTGGTTCACCCCCAAATTGGCCACAATGGCAGGAGCTACACCAATCCAAAGCCAGGAGCCAGGTGTTTCCTCCTGGTCTACGATGTGAGTGCAGGTGCCCAAGGACTTGGACCATCCTCCACTGCCTTCCCGGGCCACAGCAGAGAGCTGGACTGGAAGAGGAGCAACTGGGACCAGAACCTGGCACGCATATGGGATGCCAGTGCTGCAGGCGGATGATTAACCAAGTGAGCCGCAGTGCCAGCCCCTGTATTGTTAATCTTATAAAGTAAACTGAAAATAGATCTTTGTGAAAATTAAGAGTGGGAATAGGAAAGGGAAGAAGAAGAAGGGCGGGAGCATGGGTGGGAGGGAGGGCAGGGTAGAAAGTATCACTATGTTACTGAATCTGTATACACGAAATTTGCATACCATAAATAAAATTTTTAAAATAAATAATAAATAAATAAAGTGAATTTCTGAAACACA
Source organism: Lepus europaeus (assembly GCF_033115175.1). Taxonomy (NCBI): domain Eukaryota; kingdom Metazoa; phylum Chordata; class Mammalia; order Lagomorpha; family Leporidae; genus Lepus; species Lepus europaeus. Next base: position 103,640,351 of record NC_084850.1, on the reverse strand, counting down.
AAAAATTGAAAACAAAACTCAGCTTGGCACATTCAACATCACCAGCAGCTTCTAAGAAATTCTGGGGCAGAAGGTGGAAAAGTAGTTACTTGGTTTCTAAGAATCTATGTTCTTGCCTAAATAAGCCAGAATTTTCATCTAATCATCATATGTGAGGAATACACTCACACACATATGGTTTCTTCTAGAGTTGCGCTGGAATCTGCAATGGTCATTCAGAACATTATGTGGGTATCATAAATGAAGTTTAACATTTGCACAGATGGCGAGCTTGAGGGCAGAGTGGGACAGCAGGAGCAATGGGAGGAAATAAATATATTAGAAAACACATGAATATTATAATATATTTAAGTTATAAAGAGGACACAGCTCTGAATAATGATGACCAACTGAACATACACATTTACATCTGCCAAAGAGCCACAAGAACAAAGAGGAGAGAGAAGATAGCAGTAATAAAATGGTGGAAGCTTGGAAACTGATGGATAGATGACAACTGACTTAAGAGGCTCAACTCAGTTGAATTCGAATCCAGAGCGGGAAAGCAAAGAAGCAACTCAGTTTACACTTCAGAACTTACTTAGGGATTAGGAGTTGGTAGCTGCTGTAGAAATGCTAGTTAATGTTCTCCATGGCCATACCACCTTGAACATGCCCGATCTCGTCTGATCTCAGAAATAGTAGTTAATGTAAGGCCAAAACCAGGAGGCTTCCCTAGAAATCTGTTTAAGAAGTCAAGCCCCAAAGCGCTTCCTCCAGTCCAGTCAAGTGACTGGTTCTACCTCATCTTAGCAGAAGATTGACGTTTTATTTATGGGAATGATTGAGAAAGCCAGTAAGTTTCTAGGCTTGGAGATACCAAGTGCGGACGACAGTGGAGCTACATAACAAACACAAGGAGATAAAGGGGAATTTTACAAATTAAATGTTGACATCGTCAGCTTCCTTTTCCCAGTTACCTTTCCAAAGGTTTGCAAGAGATTGTAAAGATATTCTCTTGGGAATCTGACTAGATCAAGGGCAATAAAAAGATATTAGCTTTGGGGATTTGCTAATGACACAGATCAGGTAGATCACATTATAGTGCTTCCCTCAGCTGAAAACCCTACTGATGTGCACAAAGCTGTATAATGTATTCTGATGGTCAAGGGTCATCCAGTATGAGAAAGATGAAACAAACATGAACAAAACAACCAAACAGAAAAAAAAGAAACCAGAAACAGACTTTACAGAATGAACAAAACTTAAAACAAAGGATTATTTATATCCTCAGAGAAATTTAATCATGAAAAAAGAACATGATGGCATAAGAAAAGACCATCCAGAATATACAAAGAATTGAAGCACTGTTGGACACAAAACAAAATAAAAATTCAAGAACTTTGGGCAAATAGAACAGATGTTGTCTCTTAAAACAAGAGAAAAAAAGATTAATTCAGAAGATTCAAATCTGAATAATTTATATTAATTAATTTGGTAGAAGGAAATGGAAGTACCTTAAGTCAAATGCTGAGGTATTCTTATGAGTTCTTGAGTTTTACATATTATTCCTGTTTTTAAAGTGTTCGTTATTTTTCTTATAGTTTAGTGTTCCTAAAATTGTGGAGGAATGTAGATAGTTTAAGAAACAAACATACCTTTAAGAATTATGGCAGGGATGGCACCATAGTGTAGCAGGTAAAGCTGTTACCTGCATCACCAGCAACCCACATGGGTGCCGGTTCGAGTCTCAGCTGCTCCAGTTCGCATCCAGCTAACTGCTAATAGCCTGGGAAAGCACAGGAAGATGGCCCAAGTCCTTCGACCCCTGCACCTGTGTGGGAGACTGGGATGAAGCTCTTGGTTCCTGGATTCTGCCTGGCCCAGCACTTGCTGCTGTGGCCATTTGGGGAGTGAACCATGGATGGAAGATCTATCTATCTATCTATCTATCTATCTCTTTCTCTCCTTCTCTCTGTAACTCTTTCAATAAAATAAATAAATCTTTTAAAAAAATAGTTATGGAGAAGAACAATGCCACCCACTTTCCCATTCCTGTGTTTCACAAACACAAGACAGGGGAACTGATGAGGCTCAGCGGGTTAACCTGTCTGTGATGCCCACATCCCGTAGGAGCACAAGTCAAGGCCCAGCGGCTCCACTTCCCATCCAGCTCCATGCTAATGTGCCTGGTAAGGTAGTGAATGATGGCCTCAATACTTGGGATCCTACAACTCTGTGAAAGATCTCAGTGGAGTACTTGGTTCCTGGCTTTGATATGGCCCAGCATTAACTGGGTAGCCATTGGGGGGAATAAATCAGCAGATAGAAGCGCGCTCTCTCTCTCTCTCTCTCTCTCTCTTTCGCTGTATGTGTTTGCATGTGTGTGTGTGTGGGGGGGGTGTATCCCTCTCTGTATCTCTGCCTTTTATATAAGTAACTAAATTTTTAAACACACACACACAACACAGGAAAACAGAAGAGAAGACATCATTAAAAAATAGTTCCAAAACCTTTCCCAAAATTGAAAAACTGGGATGTGCAGTTTGAATGGGCTCAGCACAAAGGAAGAGTTTTAAATCACTTGGGACAAACAAAATATCTTTCCAGAAAGTAAAATAACAATAACAATAAAAAATCCAGCTTTCAAATAAAGGATCATAAAACACAGTGGAATATTATTTTTCTACAACAAGGCTCTAAGCTAGAAAACAATGGAATAAGCCCATCAAAACCTGATGGAAAAATAATTTCCAACCTAGAAATCTACATTCACTGAAAACATGAATTAAGTATGAGGATAAAATAAACATACACATGGTCTAAATGTTCTTTTCTCCTGTGTCCATATTCTTGGAAAACTACTGGTGGTTTTGCTTGCTAAATAGATATTAAACCAAGACAGAGGAAAATATAAAGCAATAAGAGACTTGATAGTTAGGAAGAAGAATCCCCCCTGCCCCCAAATACCTAGAATGGTGGTGAAGGAAGTTTCTGGAATAACAATGTTTTTCAAGCGTAGGGGACAATTTGCCCAGATGAGCAGATCAGAAATCTTAGCAATTTCTCTGAAAAGAAAAAAAGATGAAATTGGTAGACTCCCTATTGTATTTGGACTTACTGAGAGCAGGGATGGAGAAGAGTCTGGGGGTGAAGCATTTGTAGGTACATAGAGCACTAAGTGAAACAAGAACATTGTTTATTTCAGGGCAAACAAAGAGATTTTCAAGATAAAGAAAGTAGTCATAGTGAAAAAAAAGGTGTGGGGGGGGAGGATGGCCCTTGTTTTGTGGGATTGAAGAGCTGATTCTAAATTTTATATGGAAATGCAAAGTTTCAGATGTAAGCAAATAAGGCTTTCTGAGCCTGCTATGGGCCAATCTGGCAGTTGCTTTGCACCCCTGCATTCAGCCAACAGCATCTGAGAGCACTCGCCCTGGTAGTCCTCACCAGGGACCCTCTACAGGGCCAGAGGAACAAAAGTGGCTCTAAATCCAGCACCTGCCTATTGAAGCAAGTTAAAGAATTTAACAGGAAGCACCAGGCACAGATAGTGCCAAATAGCACACAAAGGTTAATGCAGATTTGGTCAGTGGGGCAGCATTTCTCTGTCTCATTGCTGCTGAAATGGCAGAAATTAGCCCATCCAGCATGAAATAGAATCCATTAAAGGTATTAGCGAATGAGAGTTCTGGAAAAATTAAAGGTAGCACCATCAATTATTGACCCCAAACAAGAATTCCAAAGGGTTCCAAATGCTAATGTGGTGATGCGGGTTCCAGAGTGGACTGCTGTTAACAGGAAACAATGAAGACATTCCGTTACCAACACCAGCACACCTTGACCTTAGTCAGCTCCCTTTAAGCCTCTGGCACTGAAATCACCACTTCGTGCCTTTACTTGAAGTGAAAGACCTCTAGATCTTCTGGGTTTAGAAAGACCTTCTTCAGCCCCACGTGATGAAGAAATCCACACAGCTGGCCAACTAAACAGAGCGCCCAGTGACTGGAAATGCCATTCAGCAAATGGACAATCAGTTGGAAATGATTCCACTGTGACACCAACACAGCTCCAGTCTGTCCTCCCAGGATGTTACCTGAAGGTAGAGCTCACGTTTCCTCTGCCCGTGGCATTTTGTCACTTATCCAGTCGTCCACTCACAGGGCTTATGAGCAGATCTTAGATATGCTGGAGGAAGATCACAGGCCTACGGCGGGTGGTGGCTCTGCTGCCTCCACTTCTCACGCTCATCATGACAACATCAGGCAAGCCGTTTCAAGCATAGATACAGGCATTGAAGGGACTTCAGAAGACATCACCGCTGTAGAGGCCGCTATGCTAAGACGTCAGATCATAAAACTCAATAGGCGTCTACACCTTTTAGAAGAAGAGAACAAAGAACGTTCCAGAAGAGAAATGATCCTGTATTCAATTACTGTAGCATTCTGGCTGTTTAGTAGCTGGTACTGGCTTCGGCGCTAGAGGTAACCTCAGTTCTCAAAAATAATGTCTCAACAGTTAGAAACATAAAGAACTTGCAAGCTTCTTTGCTTCTGTCTTTATATTGTATGTTCACGCCTTGATATTGCATTTCTTCCAGGAAGTAGGAGGGAAGGACCTGTATTTGCAGAAGTAAAGGTATATATTCTGTCATTCAGCTGTATGCACTCTTAATCAGGTCTGCAGTAATAGTTGCTTAAAATTTTCCCTTTGCATGGTTTGTAAATAGGTTCTAGTTCATTTTGTTAAAAGGAATTGATTTCTTGCTTCATCACTTTGCATAGCTAATTCTGTGAATGAGAGAGAGTGCATAGAGAATGGATTTAGAGAAGTATCTGTAAAAGGAAAACAATATTTTGTCCTGTTTTTCAAGCACTATGAGAGTAAATGATTGTGTTAATAGAGGTTTTTGAATTCACATTTCAATGTTGTTAAAGTCATGAACTGATGTCAGATTTAAGAAAATCAAGCCACCTAATATTTCATGATCACCTTCATTAAGTACCTATATAGATTAGAATAAAATAATGACTAACAGTTCACCAATTTATCTAAAACATGTACAATATCCGTATTCTAATTTCCAGTTTAGCTTTGCAGATGGTTTTCTATAAAGTACATTTTACTAAGTCCATGTGTGAGTAATCTAAAACCTACAGAATAAAGAATAAATGTATTACATGAATGTTTAATAATCTGTCAACCAGAAATAAATAAGCAAATAAGTTTTGAAAGACAAGAACAAAGCTAATAGACTTAAGCATCCAGTTTAAAGTCTTATGGTAAAGGCTGCAGTAATCAAGAGTGTGCTACTGGTATGCAGATGGCTTATCAATAGAACAGAATGGAAAGCATAGAGACAGACCCATGCCTCTGTGGCTAACTAACTTTTTAAAAAGAGGGCGGGAAATTGAGTAGAGGTGGGACAGTCTTTTCTGGAAATAATGCTCCAAATATTGGGACATCTACATAGAAATAAAAAGAACCTCAATCCTTATTTCACAACATACACAAAAATTAGTTAGAAGTGGATCATAAAACACAGCATGAAAGCTAAAATTGAATATTCTGTAAGGAAACACACAAAATGAGTTCTTCAACAGAACATGAAATGCATGATAATTTTAAAAGAAAATGGATAAAGAAAATGTGGTATATATACACAATGGAATACTATTCAGGATTTAAAAAGGGAGACACCTTGTCATTTGCAACAACATGAGTGAACCTAGAAGATATTATGCTGCACGATCTCACTCATATGTGGAAGGTACACAAGTTGAACTCACAGAAACAGAGAGTGGAATAGTGATTACCAGGGGCTGAGGGAGGGGGTGATGTTGATAAAAGGGTAAAAAAAAAAAAGTTCAGGTGAATAGGAGGAATATGCCTTAGTGACTGTTGTGCAGAATGGTGACCAAGATTTGTAATGCATTGCATATTCCAGAATTGCCAAGAGTAGACTTTAAATGTTTTCATCACACACAAAAAAGATAAGTATGTAAGGTGGTGGACTTGTTAATTAGCTTAATAATCGTTCCACGTTGTAAACATATACCAAAACACCACATTGTCTCCTATTTGTCAATTTACAATAAAACAGAGAAGGGCAGATATTTCAGTGGTTAAGATGCTGTTTGGGATGACTACATCCATATTGGATTGCCTGGTTTCAAGTCTCAGCTCTGCTCCTGGTTCCAGCTTCCTCCTAATTGCATCCTGGGAGGCAGCAAGTAGATGGGGGTCCCAGCCACCCACATAGGAGATCCGGATTGGACTTGTGGATCCCAGTTTGGCCTAGACCAGTCTTGGCTATTGCAGGCATTTGAGGAGTGACCCAATGGATAGGAGATCTCTGTCTGTCTGTCTGTGTCTCGTTGTCTCTCATTGCTCTCATTTCTGTCTTTCAAATAGATAAAATAAATAAATAAAAACCTTTCAAGAAGAACACAACAAAGTAAAATAAATCTAAAAAACAAAAAAAGTGGATAAAATGGATGCTAAAATTAAAAACATCTATGCTTTGAGTAATAATGTTAAGAAAAAACATTCAAAGTGGCCAGGGTTGTGGTTCAATGGGTAAAGTTGCTGCCTGCAATGCTGGAATCCCATGGACACCAGTACAAGAGCTGCTCCACTTCCCATTATGTTCCCTGCTAATGGCCTGAGAAAGCAATGGGATATGGTCCAAGTGCTTGGGCCCCCGCAACCATATGGGAGACCTGGAAGAAGCTCCTGGCTTTAGCCTGACCCCAGCTGACTGTTGCAGCCATCTGGAGTATGAACCAGCAGATGAAAGATCTGTCCTTGTCTCTCTGTCTCTGTCTCTGTCTCTCTCTGACTCTGACCTTCGAATAAATAAGTTAATTCTTAAAAAAGAGACATAAAGGAAAGCCAACATCTTTAGTCATCAGGGATGCACAAGTTAAAATCACAACCAAATACTTCTCATACCCATTAGTGTAGCTAAAACTAAAAACGACTGCCAATATCAAGGATCAGAGAGAATGTAAAGCAAATGGAATGCTCATAAATTGTCGGTGTGAACATAAAGTAATGCAACGAGTTCGGAAAAACAATTTAGCAGTTTCATATAAAATTAAAAATACACCTATCTATGACCCATAGGTATTTTTCCAAGAAAAAAGGAATACATGTTTATACAAAGATTATCCATAAACCTTTATTCCTTTTTTAAGTTTTTTTTTAATGTGAAAGGCAGACAGAAAGAAACAGATATTCAATTCATTGGTTTACTCCCCCAAATGCCTGCAAAAGCCAGGCCAAAGCCAGGAGCATGAAATTCTATCCTAGTCTCTCAGATGGATGGCAGGGCTCAAGTACTGGAGCCATCACCTGGTGCCTCCCAGGGTGTACATTAGCAGGAAGCTGGAACTGGAAAATGAGCTAGGACTCAATGAGGATACTCCAGTGTCTTAACCACTGAGCCAAACGCCTTCCCCATAAAACCTTATTTTTAGTAATCAGAAACAACCCAAATATATATTGAAAGAGAAATTACTAAATTATACTATGTCCATACTATTCAGCAATAAGAAAGAACAAACTACTGGATGAATCTCAAAAACATTATGCAAAGTGAAATAAATCTGACACAAAATGCAAAAAAAAAGTACATAAAACTCTAGAAAAGGCTAACACAATCTAGTGATAGAAAGCAGATCAGGGGGTAGGCATTGTGATGCAGCAGGTTAAGCTGCAGCTTGGAACACAGGAAACTCGCATCTGAGTGTCTGGTTCAAGCCCTGGTTCCTCTGCTTCAAATTCAGTATCCTGCTAATGTGCATCCTGGGATCCAGCAGATGATGGCTTACGTGCTTGAGTCTCTGCCACCTATGAGGGAGAGTTGAATGGAGTTCCAGGCTCCTAGCTTCAGCCTGGCCAACCTTGGTGGTTGTAGGCTTTTAAGGAGAGAACTAGCAATAGACGGTGCATCTCTCTCTCTCTCTCTCTCTCACTCCAAATAAATATTTTTTTTTAAAAAAAAAGCACAGCACAGTATGTCATGTGTGTATGTGTGTGTGTGTCCTAAAAGAAGTATGAAGGAGATTTTAGGGTAATAGAATGCTTTTTTAAAAAGATGATTTATTTATATGAAAGGTAGGGAGAGAGAGAGTGAGTGAGAGAGAGAGCACTCCATTCCACTAGTTCACTCTCCTAATGGTCCCAACAGCCAGGGTTAGGCCAGGACAAAGCCAGGAGCCAGGAACTCCATCTAGGTTTTCCAAGTGGGTGGCAGGGGCCCAAGCACTTGGGCCTTCATCTGCTGCTTCCCAGGTGCCTTTGCAGGAAGCTGAATTGGAAGCAGAAGCAAGACATGATCACAGGCACCCTGATATGGATGTGGATGTTCCCAGTGGCAGCTTAACATTGCTGCTCAATGCTCATCCCAATAGAATTGTTTTTATCTTGCTTGTGATGAGTGTTTATCAAAACTCTTCAAACTACATTCTTAAAATGGGTACCTTTTATACATGCAAATTAAACGTCAATGAAGCTGATCAAGAAAAAATCAACGTAATCCACCACATTAACTAAGCAAAGGAGACAAAATCCGGATGATCATCTCAGAGATGCATTTGATGAATTTTGCTATCTAGTCAAGATAAAAAATTTTTACAACCTCAGGAGAGAGGCAAACTGCATTAAGAGGTCTATTATACTAAGAACCTAGTGCAAAAATACTTGTGAAATATTGAGAGCTTTCCCTTTGAGAATGAGAGAAAGATATACTATATTCATTTTTCTATACAACACAGTACAACTACTAAACAAATTAAGAAGTACAAAGACTAGAAAAGAATGAATTTATAGACATAATTTGTATATAGAGGAAAGTCCAACAAAATCTCTAATCTTAGGATTAACAAATAGGTTTAGGATAAATTGCTGGACACAAAGTAAAAAAAAAAAAATCCTGCATTTCTATACTAGAACAATCTACTACCTTTTATAGTAGCATCACAAAAAATCAAATACCTGAGAACGAACCTAGTGAATGAAAAGTGAAAATTTCACACAGAAAACTAGAAAACATGGTGAGAAATTAAAGGCCTAAACCAATGGCAAGATCTTTTTTTTCCAAATTTTTAACTTTTATTTAATGAATATAAATTTCCAATGTACAGCTTATGGATTACAATGGTTTCCCCCTCCCTTAACTTCCCTCCCACACGCAACCCTACCCTCTCCCACCCCCTCTCCCCTTCCATTCACATCAAGATTCATTTTCAATTCTCTTTATATACAGAACATCAATTTAGTATATATTAAGTAAAGATTTCAACAGTTTGCACCCACATAGAAACACAAAGTGAAACATACTGTTTGAACACTAGTTATAGCATTAAATCAAAATGTACAGCACATTAAGGACAGAGATCCACATGAGGAGCAAGTGCACAGTGACTCCTGTTGTTGACCCAACAAATTGACACTCTAGTTTATAGCGCCAGTAACCACCCTAGGCTGTCGTCATGAGTTGCCAAGGCTATGGAAGCCTTCCAAGTTTGCCGACTCTGATCATATTTAGACAAGGTCATAAAAGACAGAGTGAGGATAGTAACCAATGATCCTAAGAGTGGCATTAACCAGGTTTGAACAATTATACAGCATTAAGTGGGGAAGAGGACCATCAGTACACACAGGTTGGGAGTAGAGCCATTGGTGGTAGAGTAGAAGTTATGATTAAAAAGGAATGAGGCCCAAGTGCACTAGACAGGGTCTAGAACAAAGGACAGAGTCATTATTAGAGGAGCTAAGAAAGGTGCTGTCTAAGCTACAATGAAGTTTTCTGATTGAGAGGCAAATAGAACCTGACAGAAGGGGCTTGATAATAATCTGGTGGGCTTTAGGCCTTGTAAATTCAGAGGCCCAGACCTATCTATCTCTTCACATGGGGTATATCCTAAGGGAGGTGTGAACCTCCTAGGGGAAGGCACTCTGTTGACTTTCATTACTTGGCTGGCCTGGGAGGAGAGCTGGCCAGGTAAAGGCAGGGGGCATCTCTAACAAGAAATGCACAGTTTTGCCTGCAATGTTGCTGACCCTACTTGACCATCCCCTCAGCTGCAGTGGTCACTTTGGAAGTTGGGCTGAGTGAAGGGCTTTTCAGCTTAGAGCCAATAAGATCTGTGACTCTGACCTGGGCATCCTTCGACTCCAGGGCAGGTCCATTTCCAGTGATCCAACTCTTGGCAGAGCTGCCAGGGCTCTTCACAAGCTGACTTCTGCTGAAGCCCAGGCTTACCACATTGAAAGCCACTGCAGTGGACTGGCCTGTTGGGTCTCCTTGAGGGCAGATCACTGTACAGATCAGCCATTCATAGGCCTGCCACCCATTGCTTCTGATGCTTAGCTTTCTTTTCCTCCTGGTTTTTGTTAAAGCAGACCAGAGGATGCAAGTCAAGGGAGTGCCCAAATCCCATCTCTAATCTTCGGTGGCCTGAACTACAAGTCTATAGTCACAGGCATATTCTGTAGTAGTTTTTCTAAGGTATACAATGCCCATGAGGAAAATTATATTCTCACTTTAAAACTTTCTTTCCCTTTGGTCTGAAAGGGAGGTTTTTTTCTACTTACTGTATACTTCGCTGATGGCGAAGTAAATCTAGCTATGAGATTATAATTTAAGTTCTTATTTTGGCTATGCTATTACAGAAAAATGTTAGCCATCTCTTTTATAAGGTCTAAAGATTAAATTGTGCGTCCTACAGATTCCTTCATAATAGAATTAGTTTCCTACCTTGAAGAGAATAGAGAAATGAAAGAACAAGTTGGGCTTAGAATAGAGAAATGAGGGAGCAAGTCCTAGATCGCTTGCTGACAATAGCAATATCACATGAATACTTAGCAAACCGTTTCAACCATTAGATAACAACTTAAGAAGACATTTACCAGAAGGTCCAATGCCTTCTATAAATTTTAAGAATCATGTATTTGGAAACACCTGTTAAATATCTAACATGGTGTAGTTTGTTTCACCAGTAAACTTAAGCACAACCATATAAAATGATTTTAGTTTCTTTCTACTAACAAGTATAAAACATATGACACAGAGATTCAGGTCACGCGAATTAAAATGTATCTTTGATTAATTTTAGCAGCTTAAATTTATGGACAATCTTATCTATAAGCCAATTAAAATAAAATTCTTAATAAAATTTTCCCATGTGGACATACAATATGTACACACATATAACATAACATAACAGACCAAGGCGTCATAATGTCTTCCTTGTTCTTGTTATCTCAGTTTTTGCGTTTGTTTGGCATATTGGATATATTCTTTGCTTTCTTCACTGTGGTGTTTTTTCTTGTTACACTATGGCTCTATATTAAGTGGACTGTCTGCTTTCGGTGGAGCCTTAGAGGCTTGAGATGAGTGTGGACTGAGAGCTGTGTTTGGTTCCTCAGGGTTGAGGGTCTGTCAAAGATGACACTCCCAGGTTAGGCGTGGTAAATCTCTCTTTCTTTCTTTTTTTTTTTTTTTTTTGATTCAAAAGGGAAGTAATTCCGCACATCTGAACAGAGTTGGAGGTAGTTAGCAGGCGAATGATATACCCACAGGAGCCAGAGATCGGAAGCTCTTTCCCAAGGACCACACAGGGAATCTGTGCTGCCCTCAGTGTGGGCTCCAATTCTCCTGCAGTCTCCCACTGGGTTTCCAAGGCTACCAAACTGTAGCTTCTCTGGAGAGCACTCACGTGAATTCCGTGAGTTCTCTCCCCAACCGTCTCCTTCTTCACAGTCTCATTTCATCAGCACCACACATTCATTAGGTCCTAATTTCCTGTTATTTCACCCCCTCCCCCAGAGTCAGGTGTTTCTGCTAGGCTCAGGGCCGGTGCAGACCTGAGGTCGCCCTGCTTATGACGTATGTCCAAAATGGCGTCTGCTCTTTGTCTTGCTCGCCTTTGACAGGTGAGCAGAGAGAGAGAGAAACTCGTGTCCGTATCGGTCACTTTTTTTTTCTCTCTCTCTCTTCTAGTTAGCCAGGTGAAATTTTCCCCACGGAGTTTCAAGCCTCGTTCCCCCTAGTCTCCTCTTTCTGCTTGCCCGCCGGTGTCTTGGGTTATTGAGGTTCGGCTCACCTCGCGTTCCAGCGCTGGTGTGTTGAGTCTGCCGCTGGTGTCCCGAACTTGGGCTCCCACGCTCTCCACGCAAGTCCACTGTGAATCACTAGTTCCAGAAGAGTTTCCTCTGCTGTTTCTTCCCCTACTCTTCCTTGAACCTGCAGTATCTCCACTTTTATTAAACTGTCTCTCCCCGGACTATCACTGTGCTCCTTTCCTATTCCACCATCTTGCCGCTCTCCCCCCAATGGCAAGATCTTAATATTTACTTATTAGAAGACAATATAGTATAGATATCAAATCTCACAAACTTAATTAATTACAATTCCAATTAATATCCTTTTTGTCAAAACTGAGAATAAATTCCAAAATTTATGAAACAAATGCAAAAAGCCAAAGCATCTAAAGCAATACAAAAAAACACCAGCTCTTGTGGATCAGAACTTACATAGCTACAATAATAAAGACAGTGTGGTACTGGCACAAAAATAATGAAATAGGCCAATAAAATAGGAAACATTTCCCAGAAATAGACACATATCTATGGATACTTGATTTATTATAAAAGTGGTACTGAAGAGCAGGGGAAAGTTTTTTTAACAATATTGGATAAACTATAAATCCCTATATTAAAAACAATGAAATTTGATATCAAACACATCCAATTTACAAAATTCAATTCCAGGAGAACTGTACTTTTAAATGTAAAAGGGAAAACAATACACCTTTTTAAGTAGGGGACAATTTTAACAGACCTTAAAGGTACTTGCTAAAGAAAAGATTGATAGAATAGATAACGTTAAACATTTTTTATGATTGAAGTCATAGAAAATGAAAAAAAATCAATTGCAATAAAATAACAAAAAGCCTACATCCAGAATAGTTGTATATAAAGAATTCTTACAAGTCAACAAGGAACCTAATCCAACATAAAAGTGAACAGGAAGCCAGTGTCGTGGCTCAATAGGCTAATCCTCCGCCTAGCGGTGCCGGCATACCGGGTTCTAGTCCCAGTCGGGGCACCGGATTCTGTCCCGGTTGCCCCTCTTCCAGTCCAGCTCTCCTCTGTGGCCCGGGAAGGCAGTGGAGGATGGCCCAAGTCCTTGGGCCCTGCACCTCCATGGGAGACCAGGAGAAGCACCTGGCTCCTGGCTTCGGATCAGCGCGGTGCGCCGGCCGCAGCGGCCATTGGAGGGTGAACCAACGGAAAAGGAAGACCTTTCTCTCTGTCTCTCTCTCTCACTATCCACTCTACCTGTCAAAAAAAAAAATGAACAGGAGTGAGCAGGTGTTTGGTTTCAGGTGCCTATGGACTGGGTTCAAGTCCGGGCTCTGCGTCTGACTCCAGCTTCCTGATAATGTACGCCCTGAGAGGCAGCAGATGGTGCCTCAAGCATTAATTCCATACCATTCCTCCACAAAGAAGGTAGTTATTAGCTTTGTTGGCCACTCATGCCCTGTCTGTATAGATTCACCTATGCTGGACATTTCACATAAATGGGAGAAAACAACATATGGCTTTTCGTGTCTGACATCTTTCATTTTGCCTAATATTTCTGGGTCTCATCCATGCTGTGTCAATTAATATTTCATTCCTTTCATGGCTGTATAATATTTCAGGATGTGTATATAACACATTTTGTTTACTATTCATCATTTGGGTTGCTTCTACCTTTTGGCAAATGTGGACAGGAACAGTGTTATTATAAACATGTTTGTCCATGTATTTGTTTGCTTACCTGTTTTCAATTCTTTGGAGTATATACCCAGGAGTGGAGTTTCTCAATCATACAGTAACTGTTTAATTTTTTCATGAATTATTAAACATTTACAAAGTAGCAGTACTATTTTAATTTTCTACCAGTACTTTCAAAATTATTTTAAAATGAAAAGTTAAAAAATAAACATCTAGCTACCATGTTACTGTGCCTCTTCTAGCAGGAGCCAATAAGCCAGAGTCCATGCCTTTCTGGGTCCTACAGAATGAGGGAAAATATCTTGAGAAAAAGTGAGAAAACAAGTCCCCAGCCATTTGCACCTTTCTCTCCTGTTTTCACTCACAACACTTCTGACACCAAATGTATAGGTGTTTTTCCCATACCAACCAATTCTCTGACTCCAGCTGGATGTCCTGCAATTCAATTCAATTCTGACACAATCTACCTGGAGTTAGCATTAGGTTGGGCAAGGTAAGGGCTCAGTCCCACAAGACTGCCTCTGCTTCAGATGACAGTTCAGAGCTCTCTGGCCACTTGTACTTCTGACTGGCTAATTCCCCTGACTACCTCTTGTCTTGCTAGAACTTGCTAGAACATGACACCGTACTAAGAGACACAATTTAGTTACTATTCCTGCTATGTTATAAAGGATACAAGCCAGAAGAGTCAAATGGAAGTGATGTATAGGGCAAGGTGTGTGGGAAGAGGTGCTAGGCTTCCATGTCCTCTTTAGGGGTTGTCACCCTTCTAACCACCTCTATGTATTCACCAACCCTGAAGGTCTCTGAACCTCATGGTTTTGGGTGCTTTCTGGGAGTTTCATTACATACATGTGACTGCTTAAATCATTGGCCATCAGTGATTGCTGTGGTCTGAATGTGCCCCTTCACATTCATATGTTGAAACTGAATCACGGGGCAGGCATTTGGTGTAGAAGTTAAGCCCCAACTTGAGATGCCTGCATCCCACATCAGAGTGCCTGGGCTGAAGTCTTGGCTCCACTCCACATTCCAGCCTCCTGCTAACATGCAGCCTAGGAGGCAGTGGTGATGGCTCAAGCAGTAGGCTTCTTTCCACCCATGTGGGAGACTTGAATCAAGTTTCTGACTCCTGTCTTTGGTCCAGCCCAGCCCCAGCTGTTGCAGGCATTTGCAGAGTGAAGCAATGGATGGGAGCCCTATCTGTGTCTCTGCCTTTGAAATAAAATCAGTGAATCTGTTAATCTTTTAAAAAAGATATTTAGTTCCTAATGTTATAGTCCCAAGAGGGAGAACTTTTAGGAGGTGACTAAGTCATGAGGGATGGGATGAGCCCTTACAAAAGGGTTTGAGGGAGGGGGCACTTTCTCTTCTGCCTTGCAGCCATTTAAGGACACAGCACTTGTCCCTTTTTGCCCTTTCACCTTCCACCATGAGAGGACACAGCAAGAAGGCCCTCATCAGACACCAAACGCCAGTGACTTGATCTTGGACTTCCTGACCTCTGGAACTGTGAGAAAATACACTTCTGTTGCTTATAAATTTCCCAGTTGCACAGACTTCACTATAGCAGCACAGACTGAAACACGGATTGGCACCAGAGAGGCAGGGTATTGCTACAACAAACACCTAAAAATGCTGCAGCAGCTTTGGAACGGCATGATAGGTAGAAGATGGAAGATGTTGAAGGAGCTGGCTAGAAAATATCTACATTGCACTGAATGGAGCATTCAGAGCAGTTCTGGTGAGGGCTTCCAAGAGAGCTATAGAGACAGCTTCAGTTTTTTTAGAGATTATCTAAATGGGTGTGATCAGAATGTTAGTAGAAGGCCCAGCTGCTCTGCTTCCAATCCAGCTCCCTGCTAATGTGCTTGGGAAAGCAGCAGAGGATGGCCCAAGTCCTTGGGTTCCTGCCATCCAGATGGGAGACTAGGATGGAGTTCCAGGTTCCTGGATTTGGCCTGGCCCAGCCCTTTCTGTAGTGGCCATTTGGGGAGAGAACCAGCAGATGGAAGACTCTCTCTCTCTCTCTCTCTCTCTCTCTCTCTCTCTCTCTCTCTGCCTTTCAAATAAACAAAATAATTCATTCAACAAAAAAGAATTTTAGTAGAAATGTGCACAGTAAAGGCCATTCTGATGAAATCCTAGAAGGAAATGAAGAATATTTTATTTCAAATTAGAGGAAAGGCCATCCTTTTTACAAAGTAGCAAAGAACTTGCCTGAATTACCTTCATGCTCTAGTATTTTGTGGAAGGCAGAGGTTAAGATCAATAAACTAAGAAAATTGTTCATGTTGTGCCATGAATTCTCCTGGGTGCTTCGAGTGAAATGTGAGAAGAGAAACATGAATGGATGATGGAATTCATAATAAAAAAGGAAGCAGAATTTAAAGATTTAGAAAATTCTCAGCCTGGCCAGGTTGCAAAGGCATATTACAGAGAAAACACCAAAAGCATGACCTAGTTACAGTTTAGTAAGGAGATGAGTCAAATGTTACTCATCAAGACAATGGGAAAATAATCCTGAAGACATTTCCTGGACCATCAATGCTGCCTTTCCTATCACATGCCCGAGGTAGCAAGGCCTGGGAGACACATCCTATGTGAAAGGAGAGGCCTAATGTGCCCACACGACATCAGCATTCACTGCCCAGCGTCACCTTGAGTCTCTGCTCCATGCATTCTGGTACAGTGCTCCTCATCCACCACAGCGATGGCACAAGTGGGCCCAGGTGTGGCTGGCATCACCACTCTGGAAGGAACAGGCCATAAACCTTGGAATAGTGCATGTGATGCCAACTCTGCAGGCACACGGAGGGCACAAGCTGTGGAAGCATGCCTAGCCCTCCCCACGCCCTAGATTTCTAACAATTGCTCAGAGTCCTGGGCCCAGACCACCCACTGTGAAAGGGGTGGGGCCACCAGACTGTCCCTACTAGGGAAATGTCCCTGCTAGCCATGACGATGGGGCTGCCCCTGAGAACCCCTGAGTGTAGAGCCATTGCTACAACAATGCACCTTATTGGAGCTATTTTCAGT
This sequence comes from Lepus europaeus, assembly GCF_033115175.1. Taxonomy (NCBI): domain Eukaryota; kingdom Metazoa; phylum Chordata; class Mammalia; order Lagomorpha; family Leporidae; genus Lepus; species Lepus europaeus. The sequence continues at coordinate 103,623,542 of NC_084850.1, read as the reverse complement.
CTGGCTCTGTCTCTTGGAAGGACACTGACCACTGAGTACCTGTCAGCCTAACTGGCAGCACTCTCCAGCCATAACGTTTAAGTGCTATCACAAGCCTTTCTGGTAAGGTTGGACAGTCCAGTAGGACACCCGAGGGAGTATCCTTAAAGAATGGTGAAGGATTGCTCACAAATTCCAACCTTCAACTCTCCATTCATTTGTGAATGTATAAAACCTTGCCTCTTCTATCACTTGGTGACTTGCTGCAGCTAGACCTGCCACCCCAGTCTGCAATCCCATATTGTGAACTGCCTTAAAAAGCTTTTATTCTTTTTGTAGTGTTTATTTATTTGAAAGGCAGAGTGACAAAAACAGATCTTCCATCCACTGGTTCACTTCCCAAATGCCTTCAATAGCCCACACTAGGCCAGACTGAAGGCAGGAGCCAAGAACTCAATTCAGGTCTCCCATATGAGAGGCAGGGAACTTGAGCCATTATCTATCTGCTGCCTCCCAGGATGCATCAGCAGGAAGCTGGGTTGAAAGTAGAGTAACCGGGTCTCAAACTGGTACTTCAATACGGGATGTGGGTGTCCCAAACAGCAGCTTAACCCACTGCACCCAATGCCCATCGTTAAGTTTTTTTTAGAAAATTTATTTATTTTACTTGAGAGGCAGTTGGAGAGAGAATCTTTCATTCACTAGTTCACTCCCCAAATGGCCGCAACACCTGGCGCTGAGCCAAGATGAAGCAGGAGCCAGGAACTCCATCCGGGTCTCCCGCATGGGTGCAAGAGCCCACACACTTGGGCCATCTCCTACTGCTCTTCCAGGGCATTAGCAAGGAGCTGGATTGGAAGTGGAGCAGCCAGGACTCAGACTGGTGCCTATTTGGGATGCTGGCACTGCAGGCAAGTGGCTTAACCCGTTGCACCACTAAACCTACTAGCCCCTAAATTGTTGTGCTTATATGGAGTTTCCTTCTTCATTTTCCAGTCTCAGGATTCCTGCTCCATTCAGGGGAGAGGGTTGCACATTACATGCTCCCCCCATGAATACTACACTGCGTAGAGTGCAATACTAGTCTGAGAACATTGCAGACACCCAACTCCAACCCATGAAAGCTGCTCTATGGGCTGTGTCAACCAAAGCTTGGTGGGTGGGGGGGGGCAGGGTTCCTGCAGTCTTGGGGACCCCACCTCCACCCCAGTGTCTCAAGCCATAAGATTTAACGTTGCTTCTCCTGCTGGGTTTTGGACTCACTTGGACCTGTTACTCCTTTCTTCTTTCCCTTTTGGAAAGGGAATGTATAGCTTATGCCTGGCTCACCATTGTATTTTGGAAGTACATTACTTGTTTGGTCTTACAGGATCACAACTGAAAAGCAATGTGCCTCAGAACAAATCTTGAGCCTCAACAATGTGTGATTTAGATGAAACTCTGGACTTTAGATTCTTGAGTTAGGGCTTAAAAGCCCCAGCTTTTGGAGCTATTGGGATCAAATGAATATATTTTGCATGTGAGGAGATGAATTCTGGGGGTCAGCGGTAAAATACTATGGTCTGAACATGTCCTCCAAAATGCATAGTTGAAACTTAAATCACCCTAAAAGGTGATTACGTCATGGGGGCTCTGACCTCATGGATGGGGTCAGGGGTCTTAGGGAATGGCTTTGGGAAGTGGGTTCTCACTCTTTGGCTCTGTGAGAACAGTGTTTATCTCTCTTCTGCCCCTCTACCATGCAAGACATAACAAGAAGGCTCTCACCAGAAACTGAATCCTGGCAGCTTTATCTTGTATTCCCCAGCCTCCAGAACCGCGAGAAAGTAAGTTATTTCTCTATAAGCTATCCAGTTTTTGATGCTTTGTTATAGAATGGACAAAGAAAGCATTAAGTCAGTCTCCTAAGGTCAGTGTGTGTGTTGTGTGTATCTGTGCGTGTGAATGTTCCAATCCTCTACACACAGCTTAGTCTTCTGATAACTAGGCCCCACCTTGAAGCTACCTAGGGACACTCAGACATTTGCCATCTCATTCACATACAAAGAGACTCATCCCTCTGGAGAGTCCAAAAGTCTTAGAAGTTCTTATGTCAGGGCCGGCGCCGCGGCTCACTAGGCTAATCCTCCACCTGTGGCGCCGGCACACTGGGTTCTAGTCCTGGTCGGGGCGCCGGATTCTATCCCGGTTGCCCCTCTTCCAGGCCAGCTCTCTGCTGTGGCCCGGGAGTGCAGTGAAGGATGGCCCAGGTCCTTGGGCCCTGCACCCCATGGGAGACCAGGAGAAGCACCTGGCTCCTGGCTTTGGATCAGCACAATGCGCCGGCCGCAGCGCACCGGCCGCAGCATCCATTGGAGGGTGGACCAACGGCAAAGGAAGACCTTTCTCTCTGTCTCTCTCACTGTCCACTCTTGCCTGTCAAAAAAAAAAAAAAAAAAAAGAAAGAAATTCTTATGTCAGGAACTGGGAACCAAGACCAAAAAATATTAAAACAAAAGGCGCTCCTAGTATCCTTCTCACTCAGGAAACGTACAAGAGTTGTCAGACTTCTTTGTCAGGAACTGAGGACAAACATCACTGAGCGCGTATGTCTCATGATATCACAGCATCACAACCTTGCTTTGGTCTCAATTCAATACTGGCACATCAGACTGCAGAGGGAAAAGAAAGCATGCCCAAGTAACTAGGGAGCCCTTCACACCTGACCACCTAGCGCCACTGTTAGCTAACGATCAGTAAAGGGGCTCAACGACTATCAGAAGTACGGAAGTGGAGATGGAAGAAGAAAAACTGCTCCTTCGATAATTACAGCTTCTTAAATATAAACAACCTTTTTTTTTGACAGGCAGAGTGGACAGTGACAGAGAGAAAAGTCTTCCTTTTCCGTTGGTGCACCCCCCCAAATGGCCGCTACAGCCAGCGCTGCGCCGATCTGAAGCCAGGAGCCAGGTGCTTCTCCTGGCCTCCCATGCAGGTGCAGGGTCCAAGGACTTGGGCCATCCTCCACTGCACTCCCGGGCCATAGCAGAGAGCTGGACTGGAAGAGGAGCGACCGGGACAGAATCCGGCACCCCGACCGGGACTAGAACCCGGGGTGCTGGCGCCGCAGGCGGAGGATTAGCCTAGTGAGCCACGGCGCTCTGTCCTTAATGTGTTGTCCAATGTGAATTAATGATATAACTAGTACTGAAACAGTATTTTACTGGGTCAAACTGATGAAATCTTTACTTAATATATACTAAATCGATCTTCTGTATATAAAGATAATTGAAAATGAATCTTGATGTGAATGGAATGGGAGAGGGAGCGGGAGATAGGAGGGTTGCGGGTGGGAGGGAAGTTATGGGGGGGGGGAAGCCATTGTAATCCATAAACTGTACTTTGGAAATTTATATTTACTAAATAAAAGTTTACAACAAATAAATAAATATAACCAACCATGCCACACAGAACCATTTATCACTCTTGAAATGGAATGACTTTCTCTTCCCAGGGCAGAAAGGCCAGGTGACTCAGGTTCAGCTCAGATGATGGAATTGATTGACAGATTGGCAACAAAGAGACACACACAGTAGAATTTTTCAAAAGCTCCCAGGCTTTATTTTTATTGAACTCAGCAGGGGGTGGCAAAAACACATTTGTATTACTACAATCAACTATGACCCACAGACATGTATCCTTGCAGTCCACGCGCATATTTTCTATTTCAAATCTGTTAATTCATACTGATTTAAAATACATGATTTCTTACTAAATATCTCCAGTTCATGTAACCAAGAGTTAATACATTCTCTTTTAAGGAACGTTATTACGGAGAGTTTAACAGTTTCAACTGTTAGTTTTTAAAACATTCTATAGGATTCAAGTTATCAAGAGTAGGTAAATACAATGTATTATGTAAAACTTGTTTCCCAGAAGCTTTCTCCATTCTCTTGTTCCCTTTCTGCCACAAACAGGTGTTTCAACATTACAAGTTCTCTGTAATTCCATGAGAAAGCTGTTCTTCTCGCAGTTTCATAGGTGAAAGTGAACAATGATAGAAACCCCAGCTTCCCTGAATTCCAAAGTTCACTTTCAGGGGCGGGATGCTGGGACAGAGTGAGAGATTTAGATTCCAGTTGGACCAAGGGTCAGCCACAAAACTTAAGAAGTTATGAAAAAAATTTTTAAAAAAAGGAAGAAGTTATGATAGGGGCCGGCACTGTGGTGTAGTGGGTAAAGCCGCTGCCTGCAGTGCCAGCATCCGGTTCAAGTCCCAGCTGCTCCACTTCCAATCCAGCTTTCTGCTGTGGCCTGGGAAAGCAGTAGAAGATAGCCCAAGTCCTTGGGCTCCTGCACCCGCGTGGGAGACCTGGAAGAAGCTCCTGGCTCCTGCTTCAGATCGGCATAGCTCCGGCCATTGCGGCCATCTGAGGAGTGAACCAGCAGATGGAAGATCAATCTCTCTCTCTGCTTCTGCCTCTCTGTAACTCTGCCTTTCAAATAAATAAATCTTTAAAAAAAGTTATGATAAAGAGAGAACAAAAATAAACCAGATCCGGCAGGTGAGTGAGCATCCACAATGAGGAATGGCAACAGAGCAGGGCAGTGCGATCACTGGTGCTATGCATTCTGACAAATATTTAATGTTGATGATTAATCTTTGAGAGCTGAGGCAGGGAGAAGGAAGGATGGCATTATACCTTGTTTCAGATGCTTTCAATTTACTAGGCTGGCATGTATTTTGGTTGAAATCATAAGGAAGTCATTCTTTGCCAAGGTGATCAGCTTTTATGGCACAGCTTATGCCTTCTGGAAAATAATTATTCAGAAACATTACAGGTGCAGTATTGATGAAATGACCAGTGGAGAACATGCTTCCAGGTAGCCTGAAACCCAGCAGACAATGTAGCTGTTGCCCAAAAAACACAGAAATCTACATTGTATGCCAGGTTCATGCCCCAGACCTGGACATTTGGCCTGGAGGATATCCTGACATAATACTTAAGACATAATTGCCTGGAGTATTCAAGATTTCAAAATTGGCATTTGTCTCCTCTACCACGGGGAAAAAGAAACCAAAAGTCAGAATTGTTGGGACTTGCCAGAAATTACAAATGAAATTTCCTTAAACCACTGTATCATTAAGTTCTCATCCTCTATTCACTACATCATTTTGAGAATGCTACCTAAAAGATAAGAAATAAAAAAGAGGGGTGGAAGGATGGATAGATAGACAGTTGGGTAGAAAGCTGATAGATAAACAGACAGGTAGGTAGACATGGATAGATAGTTGGGTAGGTAGGAAGACAGATACACAGATCAAATGATACCTTCCATAGGAGGAAGAGAGGGAACCAAAGAGGAAAAACAACCCATAGATAAACTATTTAGATTCCCTTGATGGTTCTCAAACCCCAGCTAACAATGGAGACCTTGAGACCCAAGAAACTGATTCTGTGTATGTGTGTGTATGCAAGTCCATATAAAGCTTTCATTATTATGTGCTACCCAATGGCCTTGCTCAGGAGACTGTAACAGAAGCTAGAAGATGCCATCAGAGACCCAGTAGCCAGATGTAGCTACTGATTACAAAAGACAGGATCTACACTGGCTACTGAGCCATTGAGGGTACCTAGACCATCTGGCAGCTGGGCAATCTGCAGCCTTCTGGGCAGGAACTCTGTGGGAGAAAAGAGGAGACATCAATGCTGGACATTTATGTGGAAACAGTTTCACGAAATTTCAATTGCTTATTTTCTTTGGGTTTTATGTTGACATTTTGACAATAATCCCATGTACGCAATTTCAAATAACCCCTAGATTTTTTTTTTAACTTATCCAATAACTACTGACTGATATCGAGTCCAGTGCCAGATACTCTCTCAGGTGCTGGAAATGAAGGGGCAAACAAAACGATGAAACTCCTTAGTCTTCTGGAACATTCATGACTCCTGGTGAAAAAAATCTATAATTTGATTGTTTGAAATGTTTTTGTGTAAAATATAAATATATCTTAAAGACAAACAAATAAACAAAGCCAATCCACCATTTGACTGCGTCCTTGGAGCATCTTTGTTACTTTATATCACTTCAACTTGGGTAACCTAGCAATGATGCATGTATGTAAATTTTAGTTAAAAAAAAGTATCACTTCCTGCTGTGAACTGAGGATGACACAGTTATTTCCACGAAAAGTCTTAACACCAATGAAAACTGCCAAAAAAGGTATCTTACACAGCATGTCGCCAGTATGGCAGTTCAAAGCTTTCTCCCCACAGTACAAAGCAGATATAAAATAAGGCACAGGATGGATGTCTTCCCCATTAATCCATTCATTCTTTGATCCCCTCCCCCCGAAATACTTACCAAGTGCCTTTTCTGTACTTTATTCTGGGCACTGGGGATGCAACACTAAACAAAGAACCTGTGCTCCTGGAACTTACACTCTCAGATTTAAGGTGAAAGGAGGAAAAGACAGTGGGAAAAACAAAACAATAGCTTTGGACAGTCATGTCAGAGATTTACGAAACTGGTAAGTGGAATGGTATTTTTTTGATAATGTAGTCAGGGAAAGACTCTTTGAAGACCTGACTTTTCAGCAGATTCCTGAGGGAGCAGGAGGAAGAAGAGATACCAAAGCAGAATAACACCTGGCATCATTTTTTAGAGAGGGGAGAGAGAGGGAGGGGGAGAGGAGGAGGAGGAAGAGGAGGAGGAGGAGGAGGAGGAGGAGGAGGAGGAGAGAGAGAGAGAGAGAGAGAGAGAGAGAGAGAGAGAGAGAAAATCGTCCATCTGCTACTTTTCTTCCATATGGCCTCAATGGCCAGGGCTAGGCCAGGCTGAAGCCAGGAGCCAGGAACTCCACCTGAGTCTCCCACGTGGTTGGCAGGGGCCCACATACCTGGGCCATCATCCACTGCCTTTCCGAGCACATTAGCTGGGAGCTGAGTTGGAAGTAGAGCAGCTGGGACTTGAGCCATTGCTCATACGGGTTGCCAGCATCAAAGCCGTGGCTTAACCAACTGTGCCACAATGATGTCTTAGACAAGGCATTCTTATATTAGCACCTGACCACCATGGCCATTTATTATTTTCTAATTTAGGATTATTTTAGAATGTAAATGACTATGCAACTTAGCATCTTAGAATCCTATGTTCCCAAGAATTTTAAATGCTTCAGCTGTCACTTAGAAAAGATTTAGAAAAGTTAAGATCAACTGGAAGGAAGGTTCCACAATTTGACTGGACATGGAGCTGGACCACAGAATGACACTCAAATATTTATTGCCAAAAGGAGTGGCTTTTTCTGTTTAATGTGTTAGCTATGAGAAATAGATAATCAGTTTTCTGGAAGCTCTAAATATATACATATCTAGGGAGTGATTTAACTATTTAATCACAGCTGCCTAAGTTTAAGAGGCAACCCATTTGCCAAGTTATAATAATAGTGCTCCACCAGTGTGGTTAGCTCTCGGAGGGAGGATAAGGGTGGAATTTACAAGGTGAAGTAAGTTTTTGTTTGATTGCTTGTTGTTTTCCTTTTCCTTTTTAAACAAATTAAAACTAACCTCATCTATGAAGTACATTTTGGCATTACCTACAAACTACAAAATATATACTAAAGTGGGGGGAAAAAAGACCATTTGTATGGGTTTGGCTGAATCTTACCCTCAATATAAAATAAAGCATTTATAGAAAACACAAACATAGTTCATAAGCCACTAAAACTAACTGTTCATGACTTGACTTTTATGAAGAGGCAAGGGCTCAGTTTGGTTAGTTTCAGTGTCAAAATCCAAAAGATTATCTTATATAAATCTTAGTCCATATTTAGATTAGAATAATGATATTTGTAATTCTCAGAGTTTGTCTTATCTATCCTCCAAATCTAATTTTATAAGGTAAAGTTAAGGTGGTCATTTCTCCTTCTTTACAATTTATCTATGTAATTCAAATAGGAAAAAATCATAAATAAAAACTTAAAACATTTTTAAGTTAATTAAAAACAGAATAGATATATAGAATATACAATAGCATGGAGTATCAACCAATAATACATTTTCAAAGTTTAAAATAAAAGTCAAAGAGGCCGGCGCCGTGGCTCACTAGGCTAATCCTCCACCTGCGGCGCCAGCACCCCGGGTTCTTTCTAGTCCAGGTTGGGGCACCGGATTCTGTCCCGGTTGTTCCTCTTCCAGTCCAGCTCTCTGCTGTGGCCGGGGAAGGCAGTGGAGAATGGTCCAAGCGCTTGGGCCCTGCACCCACATGGGAGACCAGGAGGAAGCACCTGGCTCCTGGCTTTGGATGGCTGTGCCAATCCATAGCAGCCATTTTGGGGAGTGAACCAACGGAAAAGGAAGACCTTTCTCTCTCTCACTGTCTAACTCTGCCTGTCAAAAAAAGAAGAAGAAGAAGAAGAAGAAGAAGAAGAAGAAGAAGAAGAAGAGTCAAAGAAAAGAAATAGAACTGAACCAGAAATATTGAGTTATATAATTTATTATCCAACAATTAAGAAAACAACTGAGATGAATGGTTTAATTTAGCAATTAAGTTGCTGCACATATCAGTGTGCCTGGTTTGAGTCCTGGCTACTCCATTTCCAATCCAGCCTCCTGCTAATGCACACTGTGCAAGGCAACAGGTGATGGCTAAAGTAGTTAGGTCCCTGCCACCCATGTAGGAGACTCGGTTGAATTCCACACTCCTGGCTTGGGCCAGCCCAGCCTCAACTGTTACAGAATTTGGGGGAGTGAACCAGCAGATGAAAGATCTCTCTTTGTCTTACTCTGCCTTTCAAATAAGATGGAAACAGACAAAAAAAATTTAAAGAAGACAACAGAACCCCAGGATGGATGACAGAACTACAACCAAGGTAATGCTCTCCATCCTACTCATAGTACAAACAAACAAAACACAAACCATACTAAAGAAAATGCCCATCTTGTTAATAGGTCATTGAGGTATGGGGAAGAGAGTTTAAAGACTGATTAAAAGTGAAGCCTGCCACCTGCTGTTAGAAAGCCTGCTTTGAAGTGAGATAAAGACCACTTCTTGAAATGTTCTCCTAGAGTTTGAAGAGCTTACACTATAGAGTTCCAACAGGGGCGACCTATACTCCAAACCAAGAAGGTAAAAAAAAAACCCACTGATGTTCAAAGCCAAGCTACCAGATTAGAAAACGACATTCGCATCAAAGTTGCACTGGAAATGAAAGACACGCTGCTTCGTGGGTCATTCAACAAAAGGGAGAACAGAAGATCCTGGCCTTTTTAAGGAATCACCTGGGCAATTCTATTTGGCTCCAAAACAGCATTTTTGTTAACTTTAATAGTTTTGGGAAAGAAACTTCAACTCTACAAACTCCACGTGGAAGTCCATGATGAGAAAGAACAAACACAGTAAAGTTAGCCATCTGGCAGTGCTAAGTCAAAACTGTGTAAATGACTTTTTTAAACCTCAAAAGTAAAAAGAATCTATTTCTCTTTGAGTAAGAGATCTTCCAATGCTTTCCAGTTCCACGATTTTCTGTAGTCTCACAGTGTTTGCTCCCACATGTCCCCAACCCCCAACTATGGTATGCTAGTGCATGCGCCAGTGGCCTTGTGTAACTAAATGAGAATATAAATACATGTATGGATTGAACAGAGCACAAGTCAGTTCTGCACTCTAACAATGGCAGAATTTACTTTAGAAGAGAATAAAAGCTGTCTGCCACTGGCCTCACACACAGCAAACAAAATCCCAAAACAAACAAACCGACAAAAACCAACAGGACACAAAGAAAGTTCGGATTGTGGTGATGGTATCACCAGTATTTGCATCATGTCCAAACTCATCAAATTGTCCGCATGAAATACGTGTGGGTTTTTTTGTTTATCTATTATACTTCAATAAAGCTTTTTTTTTAATCTGCCCCCTCCGCGTGGTTAAGAACAAAAAGTCTAATTAACTTTACAGACCAGAAAAGAAATGCATACCATGTACACAGTGTGCTACAGGGTGAAATTATGCTGGCTGTGGGAGAAACCAACCTTTTAAATGCAGGTGTCTAATTAAAGTACGTTCTTGTGAACTTAGATTCCTTCTGGGTTACGTTAGAGCACTTGAGCCAGGGTATCACCATAAGCAGGCACGTGGTTGCAGCTTGTCCAGCTCTTGCATACCTGAGATCCTGTGACTACATTGACCAAAAACATTTCCACCAGCTGATGGTCACTTGATTCTCACATCTCTCTATTTAGTAAATTGCTCTGCAAGTCAATTTGAAGATTGAGGTGAACATTTTCTGGGACGTTCCTGCCCAAGACATTTTTTCAAAGGCATTTGCTGCCAGATAATTCTAGTCTGAACAGGCCTGGGAAGGGGTTGGGTTGGCACAAGATCCTAAAACAAGCTTCGAAAGGCAAAATCACTCAGAGCCCATCAAGACAGACTCAGACTAGTTTTTTTTTTTTAAATAATATTTAGCAATCAGGTGCATACCTTTAATCCTTCTCAATGGAAACCAAGCTTTTCTTATACAATCACTGGATGAAAACAGGAATCACTTTGCTCATCAAAAACACTCAGAGAAAAAGAACAGCTTTAATCTAAGTAGCAAACAGCCTTTTTATGGACAAGTTCCACAAATGAACTGCCTTAAACCCATGTACATATGTATCTCACACGGTCCCTCTCCTACCACTCTGGAAGAAATCTCTAAGGCTTTCTCTTCAGTGTGCAATGATGGTGAGGAATTCTTGTCAAACAAAAAGTGAAATAATTCACATTCCATTCAATGTAAGAAAAAATTCAGGATATCAAAATAAGTAGCTGTTTTCCAAACTTGTAAATAATAGAAAAACCTATTAATTCCCCCCAAGATTTCATGACTTAGATTTTCATTTAATCACAATTATCCCATTACTATTCTGTCATCAGGGTCTTCTATATTTGGTCTCATTTCTAAGCCTGGTGCTATTTGCTCAGGGTACCGGCATCACACGTGCCTAACATCCCCCACACCTCTGCTCTGGTCATTGTGTATAACTACATTTGTCAGCCAGCATTCTCACCAAGTACAAGATTCTTTGTTTAGTCTCCCCTGATTCTTCCGGAGAAAGCTTCACGGAGCTCAGATGGGCTGAAGGGGGAGCAAATATTTGGCTTCTGCAAACTTGCCTGCCCAGTTCCTCTTCTCTCTCTGCTGGGTCAGGCTCAAAGAGACTCTTCGAGAATGCTAAGAAGCCTTCCCAGAGTCCTCTGAGAAGTGAGCTCTGTGCTGCTCAGGGCCGGTTCCCAGATCATTCATCTGCCTCTCAGCCAGACACAAGTCACACTGCTCTTCAATTATTTGTCTAGAAACACGTCTCCCTATAAGAATGTGAAGTTCTTTGAGGTTAAGAATCCAGTCCTATTCTTACGAGATCCTCCAGGTAACTAGCAATAACACATTGGATTATAGTAATCTCTAAGGAAATTTGGTCAGATAAAGAAATCTAAATGAATGGACAGTAAAATCCTATACTGCTACACTTCAAAAAAGTAAACCTAAAACAGTGCTAACATATCTTTAGTTCAGAAAAACTGTTGTATTTCTTCATCCTTTAAACAATTCCTACTCTTCATCTTAGTTTTATGGTAACATTCTAGACTATTTGTGGGGGCTTATAGGACCAGGCTATTTGCAAAGGAGTATATATGCCCCTTGTAATAGAAGTGTGGGCCCATGAAAGCCTTTTCTGAGGACAACCATGTATATACAATCACAGGAGTCTCTGGGGCTCAGGAAAGCTATCCTAACCTCCTTCATTCATACAATAAGGAAAGAAGATCCAACCTGGCGAGATGAAGAAAGCTAAGACAACTGAACAGATAATGGGAGCAAGGAGAAAAAAAAAAGACAGCATCGACATGTACAATTTCATGCTTGTGATGGTCAGAAAAGGAACTATATTGTAATCACATGAGGCCTCTTAAAAACCCATTGGAATCTCCTAGAAGCCTGAACCACATTGAGTATCAATTATGAGTTCTATGGTAGTAAGTCAATTTCCCAATTAGATGATTTATATAAATGGCTTATGCCGCAAAGTAAGAGAAGGAAACAAAGCTGGCAGATGAAGTGAGAAGATCTGGAAGGATTAACAAAAATGATTTGAAAATGATAAAGACCTAAATGTGTGTGTATATATATATATAAATCACATCTAAAGATCCTATCTGATGCTTACCAGCTATAACACACACACACAGTATTTAGCAAAGAGGAACAGGATAAAACTGTGGATTGTACTTGTATAATAAAGAGAAGAAAAGTTAATTGAGGTTTTTAAAGAACGACTGTTCCGAAATGTGTGAAATGAGGGGAGAGAGGAGAGCCGGTTATTTTTAAAGTTCTAGAGAATGGGCAAGACAGCAGTATCAAGTTCTAACCTATCAGTCTATGTATTTGCTCCCAGAGTGGCTGCCACATAATGGATGTGTGACTAGTTTTTCAAATGGTAGTGAGGAAACCAAAAGTTCGGTGGAAATAACTCAGTACAACTCAAAGGCCATGCAAACACTTGACGACAGTATTCTTCTCTTATTGGTTGATGTTGGATTTGGGCCTGTGCTGACAGTGGAGAGTCGTTGGCAGCTGTGGCCAGTTTGTAGAGCAGAAGGAAGGCTTTAGAGAAACACTATCAATCGAATTTAAAAAGATTCCAAAGTAGGCTTAAAAATAATGAAGAGGAGAACATTGAAAGATCAAGCGCTCAGTGTACAATTGGTGATGGATTTCTGAGGTGGTCTACAAAAGCATAGTCTGAAATACAAAAAGGAAGAGGATACTGAAGGAGAGCCACTGCAAAGGGCACACAAGGAGAAGGAATGTCATCAATGCAGCCTAAGTGGAAAAGAGTGTAAGAGAAACCCAACACTCAGCGAGAACCCCAGGCACTCATCAATGAGGCAACAGTTTAAAAGGTGCTCACTACAGCCAGGTGGAAGAGGAAGTTCATCTGATGGAGAAAACCAGAATATCAGGAAGACAAAGATGCAGAAGTAGTAACTCTTGGGAGTTTTGTTGTTGTCTTCTTCTTCTTCTTTTTTTTTTTTTTTTTTTAATTACAGAAGGTGAGACTCTGGAGCCCTCGAGAAAGGGAAGATTATTCATAGGCCTGGGCAAAGTCAAGAGATGAAGGAAGGAAGTCTTTCTTCCTGTGCAAGGGGGAGGGGGTGGGGGTGGGGAGCAGCAGAGGCAAACTTTCCGGCTAGATAGAAAGGGGAAATAAGGGAAACAAAACTGCTGTTTGTATTGATGGTAAGTGACCCAGGGGGAATCTGGTGCATCTTTCTATGAGGAGAGAAAAAGTTCAGGGGAGGCACTTGGCACTAAAGCATGGTACAACCTTCAGAGGACTGGCTCAAAGAGGACAGGAGAATGTGGCTGCATATGTGTGTGTCTGTGTGCATCGAGGGAGTTACTTTGGGGTCTGTGAATGGCATTGTACTATAGGAGTAATTTTCTCAAAACACAATTATATAAAGGAAACAGCAGGGTGCCAGGAGATCGTGAATGAAGGCTAACCCTCAGCTTCTCCTAAGAACACATTAGATGTAAGTTGGCAAGGCTGCAGGAGCAGTGGACATCTGGGACAGAAGGGGGCACTTTTCTGGGATAGTCAACCTATGGGTTGTCTAAATGTTCTAGGTAGATATGCAAAGCCAGAAATGAGCTCAGTTTACCTAGGTCTGCAATCACCCTTTCCAACTCAGCGCCCCTAACTCTACTTTTGTCCCATTGTTTCTCATTCCTAGCTGGTAGGTAATGGCACTGCGACTCTTCAGATTCCTCATGGACAATTATTATTCATTCTGACATTACCTCTCCTGTAAGTCCTACTCTGTTCATCAAACTTTCTGTAGTGTAAGGAACACATTGTAAAAACAAAATCCCTAAATATGATCATTCTTCCCATGCGGAGAGGTTAAACTCATTTTACTACTGTGATCACGAATACAAAGGTATTTCAAAAAGTTTGTGGAGAAAGAATTAAAAGATGAGTTTACTTTGGTGTCCCGAAATTTTGAAAACCACACATAGTTTTCTCATAACATGCACTTTCCAGGAACTTTTTGAAGATCCTGTGTAGTAAAAGCAATCCCTACACAGACAGGTGACAGCTGTCATGTTCATCACCACTTTCCTTTCACATCTGCCTCTATGAAACCTAGAATGGGCCACAGAATTAATCATGGATAAAATAAATGCAGACACAGTCAAAACTAAACAAAACAAAAATATAGGCCTTCCCCCAATGGCATTTCATCCTTAAACAAAAGCTTACCTTCTTTGTGCTCCCATATTATTGCATTCTTTTTTTAAGGTTAAAATATACTTCAATAAATTTTAAAATCATGAATTAAAAAGTTTACAAATTAGAACTCTCAAGATCCAATCCAAAAACCAAGTGATGTTTCGTTTCAGATGTGCCAGCGGGGACAGATAGAAAACTTTCAGGAAAATTGTCACTGTACCGATACATCAAATAATAGGTTACAAGGCAACATTCCCCAAAATGTTTTCTTTGGAGGACTCAACCATGAGATAATTCACAAATACTGAAGCTTCTGCGAAGTTGTGCGGGGGACAAATCTATTTGATGTTGTTCAACCCAATTTTTATTAAATTCACCTTTCCTGAAAATGGGTTTTATGGAAGAGTCCCAAAGATTATAATGGCTTCCATACAATTCATCACATGTGCTGGGGAGAAGTTTCCATGGCAACAGATTCCTCAGGAATTCTCCCAAGACAGCTGTCCCCAAATGGGGAATGTTGAAAGGAAGAGGGGCAGTGAAGAGAGGCCGCTGAAAATGACAAAAGGCAGAGAGGAGGGGAGTTGCACAGCCACAGCAGTCGAGGAGGAAAGAGCATGGGCCAACCTTCTTGGCTAAGCAAACCCCAACGGCACTTGCCTTTAACTCTGTTTTGTGTCACTAGGACTCAACTAATGAGGCAATTTAGTGTCCTTTAAAAAAGAATTTAAAATAATCGAGTGCACAGGGCCCCATTTACTGTGCAACTTTCCAACTATGAACAAAGTCATGGGGTGACTAATGGAATTAAGTTGCTGTGTCTCCCTGTTGGGTTTACAAAACCACTCACTCAGTACCATGTCATCAATATTTCAGGCGCAGTGAGGGTGATAACACAGTAAACATCAACACCTGCTGAATACACAAGGCTGTCCAGTTTCTTGGGAAGCTGCTGGTTTTGTTATTAGTCATTTACAGATGGGCAGCCAGGGGATTAAAAGGGACCATTTCCTTGAATGTTTCACATACAAATAAAAGGGACTCTAGTAACTGCCTAACTAATTGACGAACCCAGAGTCTTAGCCAAACAGTCAAGGACACGAGTTTGGGTTAGCAGCAAGGTGTAGTGGAGACCACGTGACCATGTGACCTGTGACCATGATGAAGAAGGGGGCTCTCTGATCCAGGTAAGTAGCAATCTGGGTCTCCGTTTGCTCCCCAACCAAATGAAAAGAATACTGACCTTACTTATCACAGGACCATTGTGAACATCACATACAACGAGGTTTAGGAAAACGCTTTAGAGCTAGCAATTCTGTATTATATACTTGAAATTTACTGAAAGTGGATCTCAAAACATTCTCAGCACACACACACACACACACCACTATGTGAGGTAAGATAGGCTAATTAGCTTGATTGTGGTAATCATTTCACGATATATACAACATATCAAAACATCATGCTGTATACTATAAACATATGCAACTCTCATTTGTAAATTATACCTCAATAAGGCTAAAGAAAGTAATAAAGTAAATTTGCAGGCACTCTGAAAAATCTAAGAAGTTTATTTGCCTACCCATGGTCAAATACAAGGTGGCCATTTTCATGTCTTATCTTTGCAATCTGGGCCGTTTCAAATGCCTTAGTCTCATCGTATGGTGAGTGCTACAGTACTTGTGTACAAGTTCAAATGCATACAAACCATCCAGGCAGCTGGTCCCACTGTGCTGGAAAAGAGACTTCTGGAACCACTTGTTTAAATGCCTTATAAACAGGAGGAACTAAAGATATCACGTTTATTATGCTCACTGTTTAACTTTGGGTTCTTGTCTGTACTAGAAGGCTATATTTCTATCCTCAAACCATTAAAACTATCAAACCTTTTCCCTAAGAGATGCTATTTTTTATTTTAGCAAATAAGGACATTTAAAAATTCTCCAGCTGGCCTAACAGTGATTTCTTAACATTTTCTATTCATTGAGCTCAAACAGCATGTATTTAAAGTATGAAATTTGTTATGTTTGACATGTGAATACCACCATAAAAGTTATCACCAAAATCAAGTTAGTGAAATTAACCAGCACCCTCATTGTTTGTATGATTCTGTATTTCTACCTAAATGTGTGAGAGTTCTAGATTCTCCACATCCTCACCAACACTTGGTATGGTCATTCTTTTTAATTTTAGCCATTCAAATAGGAGGGTCATAGTATGTGGTTGCATTTTTGATTTGGGATTCCCTCTTGATTGATTAATGTTATTGAACATATTTTCATGTGCTAATCTGTATTTTGTATATTTTCTTTAGTGAAACTCGTTCAGATCATTTGTGCATGTTTTTTCTTCGTTATTTATTTTCTTAATACTGAAAAATGCCTGGGTCTAATGAGTGGTACAAGACTGGTAACTATGAACTCAATCAACATGATATAATTCATGGTACACAAGAAAATTTTTACAAAACCTTCACAATGATTATTTTCTAAAACCCATGCTAGACTAAAATATTCTGTAAATATTATCACAAACTTGCAGTTCTTTTAAACTTTGAACAGGAATTATTTTTGCCAGCATTGTTGCTAAGTCTACTTGGGTCCAGAACTTAAGGAGTAAACAAAATAATCATACACCCATGCACTCAAGTGGTACCTAAACCACTTTAGTTATTCCTCAGTGCATTAGCTAAATCGCCACAAGTTTATGTCCCGCAGCCACATTTTACACTTCCTACTAATTATATTTGTAATCCCATAGATTCTCTTTTGCTAAACTAATTTCTTCTGTCAAACTTGAGCCCACATTCAGACATTGAAAAAGGCCAAAACCCCTATTGCATTGTTTGTGCAAATGGTAGTGGATGCGATATGATTTCCAAGCATGAAGATGGAGTCCCATTTAGGATCTGTGGAGAGGGCAAGACTGGAGGGCCCCTCCAGGCTTTGCTTTGAGGATAAGCAGAGCCATCGGTTCGCAGCTCAATTGTTACAGTTGATGTGGGTTTCCTTTGAGATGCCTGGAAAATGACTCTGCTGACCACATCCACATTCTGAAATACTTTTTGAGAACTTGTAACCGAACTGCAGGAACTGACTCATTTTGCAGTGCCCAGCCATTGCACAGTCGTTTCAGAAGACACTCAAGTGGCAAGCAGAAATATCAAGGGTTGAGAACAGAGGCAGCAAGTTGTCTATTTATATGGGGGAAGACAAGGGGGAAGTCCCGGGGCACATGGGGCCAAACGGCTGAAACCCCAGGAGACTGAGAGCCAGACTGAGATCAAGACCAAGAGTGGCCTTAGAGGAAGGACCACATAGAATGCAGCCACTTCATGGACAACGCCTGTGGTGCCCTCAATGCAAGAAGTCAGAGACTGGTAGAAAAGGAGCCTTAGTGTCTATCTCTTTAGATTACACCTAGAAAGTACACGCAGTAGAGAGATGTATGAGGGAGGATTCGGGAACACGGAGTGTCTGGAAAGTTCGTTCCCAAATTCCTTGTTCTCCCAAGGCTCCTCAGAGAAAGGGCACTCACTAAGTCAAGAGCACTCTCTCTTCAGCTCCCAGGAGATAAGCAGGAATGGACAGCGCCGTCTGTGCCTGGGACACCAGGAGGACCTGAGACTGACAGCACCTGGGCTTGCAACCCAAGATTGGCCAACCACCCTACATCCTCCCTTTGCCTGTCCCCCCAACCCCCGCCACCCCACACACACAGAGCACTGGTTCATCCGGGGGAGTCAGCTTCCTCATGCTACCCCAATTCTCTCTCCCTCTCTCAATGCAGTGTTCTTGCCTTTAGGGGCAGATGGAAAGGAGCAAACACAGCTCCCCCCCCCCCCCATGTCACACTCTCTGTTCCTGAAGTACTCATTTCTCCTCCCCACAAGTGAAACTGATTCAGTCAGTCAGTTTCAGCCAGAGGTGGCAAGGAAATCCGGTCCAGTTGAACTAAGCTATAAATGAGAAAACCAGTAACTCTTTTCTACAGGTGGATCCCTTGCTAAAAGACTATGAAGGTTAACCCAAATACATACCTAAGTAGTAGAAAGCAGACTAGGGGATAAGGAGGAATAAAATATCAGATGGTGGGAAGTAAGGCAAATCTGGGCAACACTCACAAAAAGCTATTAAGGCCCTGGTAAGCTCTGTGTGTTGTGAGGCCTGTTTACAAAGTCCTGATGTAGATATACTGATATGTAGCAGGGAGCTTCAAAGAGCCCCCTGAATGAATATTAAGTTTATTTCAGTGCCCACAATTTTGAAATTCGTGCCTATGAGGGATGTTCCAAAAGTTCATGGAAGATGTATTATAAAAAAACTATGCATGGACTTCAAAAATTTGGGGCACCAAAATGAATACCTTTTCACTGCATTTTTCATGAACTTTTGGACACACCCTCATATAGACTATATTCCTTACCCATGACATGTCTCTTAGCATGTTTGTAAACTCCCCTCAGATGACAAAAATTGCACAGCCCTTACACAAAAGTACATAGATTGTGATAACAGAGGAATAACAAAGAGCTACAATTCATTTTAGCAATCATCTTTACCTTTTAGAAACTGCAAACGTGCTTTTAATGCAACTTTAAAGGCGAAAAGTACCTATAATCTCACCTTTCCCAACTGGCTAACTGCTTTCATCTTTCTATACTCTCTTAGGCCTCCCATTATAAAACAAATACTGTGTAACACAGCTCCTTAACTTGTAACAAGCAGTCAATTTGCACACAGAATTATAAGAGGTAACTTTTCAGTTGACTGACCATAAAACTGAGGATTACAAAAAAGGAACACTTTTAACACAAAATTATTGAAAATCCATGTAGTTCAAAATTCCAAACGGCTTGTTATTGAGTGCAAAATCAGTAAATATAGGCCCCTTTAGAAGCGAAGTTTTTAGCATATATAAATCAAAGCAGCCAACAGCTAGGCACCCCAGCACCTCACACCTCTCCAAAGAGCCTATGTGAAGGAAGAATTATCCACATTGGGTTCTTTAGCAGTGTTTGTGCTTCAAATAGCTCAATTTTATCTTTCTTTACCAAGATTTTGATATCATCATGATTTAAATTAAAAATGTAATATCTTATCAAAAGAAAGCTCAATGCAACTTCCATACACTCTAGTTATGAGGCACCAAAGTTCTATTCTCCAGGATCCTTATGCAAATCACCTGCACCCTTGGAATGCCACTACCTTCCAGTAGTTTCTTACTGTGGCCAGCATGACGTGCTAAGAAGTGTACCTTGGACACACCAAGCTTGCTCCTGCCTCCACTGCAGTTAATTATTTTGTTTTCCCTGCCTGGAGTCTTCTTCCTCCAGATATCCTAATGGCTGGCTCCTCATATCCCATGAGGAAGTCTGAACAAATGTCACATCAGATAGGCCTTCCCATCAACTGTGGCTAAAGAAGCTCTACCCCGAACCCCTGATACTCCCTGTCAGTCTGATTTGGTTTTTGTTTTTGCCATAGCATTTCCTAACACCTGGTATGTATTATTCATTCAATCACTGTTAGCATGCCCTTCTCTGTGAGAACAGGGACCGTGCTCACTGCTGTATTCATAGATCCAGAACACTGTTCAGCACTTGGTAAGTAAGAGCAATCCATTTTTGTAAAAAGAACATTATTCACGTGGCGCCTTTGTCCACTGTTCTGCTGTAAGCTTTTGAAGTCTAGCTGGCATCTGAGACCATTTTTGTTATTCCTTTACCAAAACTCCGCATGTCTCAAGGGCCAGGTAGACAGAGCTATTGAAAAATAAGCCATTTCCCTGGTTTGATGAGAAACTGTGCAGGGGTAAAGAGAAGAGGAAAGCTTCTCTATAGTCTCCCTGCTGGCCATGGGCAAATAAATAAAGAGAGGGTTTCCTGGGAGTATGGATGTCTAATAGGAAGGGAAGAAAAGTTGGAACTCCCCATCGCTGTCAACGAGACCTGTCCTGAGCAGTCCTTGTTCGATCTCGCTCTGACAGAAGAGCCCTGAGATACTGATACATCCTTTTAGACTGTGGGTGATGTTGATTTTATGTTTGTTTCTGAAATCTACATTAACATTTTCCCCCCACCAGGCTGTATATACCTGCTAGTGATGGAAACTTCACACTTCATGTTGAAAGACAAAGATTTTCACTGCCATTCCTGCCGTGGACAAACCTGCATCAGAAAACACACAGAGGAAGCAGTTTGTGCCATTAAAAAGAACTCAAATGGTTAGTTATGTAGCTTTCAGAATCCATGGGAAACAACTCCAAGGTTTAACTCACTACTCAATTACCAGGAAAGACAATGACTCTGTGTGTGTCTTCAAGAACAATATTCTTGGCCGCAAGTGTTAGACTAAAGTCCTCCTCCCTACCTTCATGTTCCCCCAAAACACAGCATACTTCTCATTTCTCACATCATTAAGTAGAGATAGTTTCAAAAATAAATGTGATGAGAGTCAGAATAGAACTCCTGGCCTTAAAAATTAGTTTAAATGTCGATTTAAAGCATATTGTCCAAGGCACCCTTGTGGAGGCATCTGTGGACTCTAAATAACCTTTAAACTTAGAGAACGGATTTGAAAGCTCAAGCGCTCTTAGGCCATACTTACTGACACATTCCACCACCACCATTAAAAAGGCAAGAAAAAGGAAACAATATTTCACTGCATTGATTGCCCCTCACAAGCCTCTTCTCTCCCCCAGCACTTGAAAAAAGAAGCCTGACTACCAAAGGAAGATGCTAAAGGACTTTTGTGCCACTCTGTGAAATGTGGCAAATGGGCTAAGAAAAGACACCGTTTGGGAGGTGAAAGGAACAAAGAGTGAGTTTACAGCTACTCCTTTTCTGTCCCCTAATGCACTCTCACTCGGTCCTCCCTTTCATCTGTCTGCGGGTACACGCTGAATGAATCATAGGAAAATACGGATAAATGAATGGATGGGCAAATACATGAAAGAATGAAAGCTGGCGTGATTAATAGAGTTTCCCATAGACAGGATCAGTCCAAGGCCAGGAAAGTTTTTAAAGGATTTCCAAGCACTTTGAACCCATGAGCGAGGGTGGTCTATCCCACCTTCTAAATCAAATTCCCAACCTAGAATTGAAAGAAGAGGAAATTCTCAATGTGAAGCCCCCCCCCCCCCCCCCCCCGCTTTTTGTTTCGGAAAATTAACTCATCATCCAAACATAAGGTTTTATGAACAGAGATAGCTTCCTGTAATTCTTTTCTTAGAAGTTTTACCTCTCTGGAAAACAGCCAGAACCAGATGGAGATAAAGGAGAAAAAGATGAGTAAATACAGATTTGTACTCATTTTAGTCCTCTATGGGTTCATCCTACACCAGTCTCTATAAAGGTTGACAAAAGCGCATCCCTGGGATCCAAATGCCTACACATACTATTCCCTCCCTACCCCCTCTTTCAAGTGAAAACATTAGAGAAAAGAATAGGGGAAGTTACATGAGTAAATCTGTTAGTGGATGAGATCAATTGAAAACAAGGAATTCCCCTCCTGAACTTCAGTGGTCTAGTTAAAACTCATAAAACACAAATGACTAAGATGGGTCCCATTGCTTTGTAAAATAAGAAGTAGAAAAAGTCAATTTTGTATTTCAATACTGAGAGGGCCAGGCCTGGAAGATGGTGACATTTAACAGAATAGAAATGAGAAGATTATTTCTGAGACTTTCAGGTTCAGTCAACTTTTATTCTGCCAAAGTCCTGGCTCTAAATAAGCTCCTCTACCTTTCTGCACCTCAGCACCCTCATCTATGAAATGGGCATAATGAAGTGTACCAACAGGTTGCCCTGGAGATTAAACAGGTTCATGCAGATAACAGCACTCATAACGGTGCCTACCTAGAACAGAGAAAATGGTGACAAAATGGCAGCTGTCATCACCATCACTGTTTTTGCTTGATCTGACGTGGAAAACAAGTGATACAATTTAGCATGAGTCCAGCAGTGTTTGTGACCCAACTGAAGAAGTCTCTGCTGAAAAGATTTGGGAAAGGATGTGAATGTGTTAAGCACCATCACTGCAGGTTCCATGACATGTGCTGTACACATGTTATCTCACCCAACAGCTCTGTGAGCTTGCTCTAAAAGCTTCAGGCTCTGGGCCACAGGGAAATAAATGGAGTAGTTTATTCAGCTAGCAAAAGGCAAAGGGAGCTTAAAGTTCAAGTCTACTTGTTTCCAAAGTCTTGGACTCTTAGGGAGTAAAGACGTCAATGGATGCTGTTAGCAGACACCATAATTTGGGTCATGGGGACCACTGTCTTGTACTTGACAGTCACTGAAAAATGTCTGGAGGTTTGGGAATTTCTTTTAGATAATGAGAATTTTGAAAGTTCCCTGCAAAGCTTTGTTGAGCCTGCACGAATTCATTGTTCCTCTCAATTTTAAAAACTCTAATTTTATTTTATAAATATCATATAAACCCCGGTTGAGAAAAACTTTTGGCTTTTCATTCAAACAAAAATTATCCATCTTCTTTAGGGAAGGAGGAACAGTAAAGAGGTCTTCCAATAACCCCAGCAAGGTTGGACTTTCAACAGAACACATACTTCAGGGGAATCAAACTCTCCCATGGTGGAAAGTGGAGAGTCTTCCACATAAAATCTTAACTAGCCCTTCAGAGTCAGTGACTCCATTATCTACCTTAAAATAAATGCAAAAGGAACTTATTACTTTATTAAATTAACTACTTAGAAGAAAACAACTCGAAACTATTTTACTATTAGCTGTAGCTGAGAAAAACAAAATGCCTCAGTTATTATACTAATAAAGGGCATTAAATTCAACTTTTATATGAATCTAATTTGTTCCTTTTTAAACAGAACCTAAAGAAAGCCAACTATAATGGTCTATTTATATACCACGTTGTTTATGGTTAATAGTATATATATATATATATATATGTATATGTATAATACACACACATATTTTGTTTTTTAGATTATCCTAAATACTTTGGAATGCATAAACTAGAATAGATGTAGGATTGAGAGACAATAGGTTACAGTTGAGATTTTTAAAAACTTGAGCCAGGAAATGTCCAAGATTAAATCACTTACATTGTTTAATACAACATGTAGAATCATTGTTTTATATTGATTTATTTTGTTTTGCAAAGGAAAAGGGTAGCAAGTAGGTGGGTCTGAAATAAAATGTTACATACAGTTCTATTTAACTAAAAGTAGTGCCTAAAGTGTTTACTTTATATGCTCTCCTTAATAATTTTGAATCTTCCTAATTTTAAAAATATCTAATGGCTGCATTCATACTTGGTTCACTTTCCAATCCTAAACCAAGAAAGCCATTCTCAAATTCTGATTGTATAACCTAAACAATATTTTTAAGAAAAAGAAATTCTCATGGCTTTGAATGTAAAAGTGATAACTAATAGCAAGGAAAATCCAATGGGCAAAAAAAAAATCATTATTTGTAGTAATCTGAGATGGGAAGTAATGAGTTTGAGGGTGGAGGTCAAAAAGAAATTTCTAGGACTTTTAATTTTGTTCAGACAGCAAAATTGCTAGTGTTTGAATAAAATATAAAACAAATAATTAAACCACACAATATGACAGAGACAAGTCCTAAGAAGAAAAATTAAGCAAAGAAAGGGAATGGGAAGTTTGGGCATAGAATATGGAGGTTGCCATCCATTTGGAATGTTTTTTCTCACTCCCAGGCATACATAGGGATTAGACAGACACCTTATAGGCATTTCTGAGATGCTCTGTATCCTTTCATGGATTCTAGGTGAACCACCTGCAAGCACTCTATAGCATACCCCCGGTAATGACCACATTAGCAATATTATCAGCTTCTGATGACAGAAGGAGCAGCGTGATCAAGAATAAAGTAAATAGCTGAAACTGCCCAATAACTCAGTTAAAGAGTTCGGCTCCCACATCTCCAGGACTTTCTTGTTGGACTCAGTAAGAACAGACTATAGTTGGATTGCTTGCTTTCAAGTCTTGGATCCACTACTTCCCACCTGTGTCACTTTAAGCAAGGTGCTTCACCTCTTAGAGCATCAGTTTCCCCAAGTAAAATGGGCGTAATAATCATATTGGCTATATACAAGTCCTATGAGTCAAATAAGTTAACACAAGTAAAGTATTTTATACCAAAACACATCTACTGAGTACCTACAATGTGCCAGGCACTATTCTAGATGCCAGTGATTCACTATGTGCTGGCACATAATATAAGCTCAGTGGATGTCAGCAATGAGAGGTCCATAAGTCCTCATCTGACACTCGGACTGATTATGATTATTATTTTATAAAGGTAATAAAGTGACTATTATGTATTATGCATATTAGAGTTCCAAGGAAGTGGAATGCAGTACTCTACGATCAAATACATTAATATTTCCATGGTACAACATACAAAGATTCACACTTAGTGAGCTAAGTGAAGACTATAATTAGCCTCACCTAAGTTCAGTCCAAGATTTGCTGTCAAATTCATTACATGAAAATCTTTTGATTTTCAGAGCTTTTTTTTTATTTCAAAAAGTTAATGGACTTACATTTGTTAAGCAAATGGGGCAATCCCACTTAAATCTTCTTTTCCTTTCTAACTTCAAGAGATGCTGGCGATCAAATAGTCAAAACCATTCAGGAGTAGAAAATAGGAAGCCCTTTGGGCATGGAAAACCCACAACTGCATAATTAATCTACGCCAAATATTACTCTAAACAATTGCTCCCTTCCAATACAGTGTTCATAGATTCGCAGTCAAGCCATTCACTTCCACAAACAACAGGTCTCAAACAATCGCTACAGATTTAAATCCTTTTTGAATATGGGATAAAAAAATATTTAAGTTTTAGTACTGCAATCTTGCCTTTCCCATGGAGGAAAAAAAGACAAAAGCTATTAAATGACAAGCGAACAATTGGCTTAAAAACATGTGCCTTAAAAGAACACAGTATCCTCTGTAGTCAGCCTACAAGAGATGAATAAATGTTATGCCAAAGTGGTAAACCATCCTGCTACCAAAGGAATTTTCTCCACATTGCAGTTTAAGGCAATATTTGCAGCTCTTGAAGGGCTATACAATAACTGGTTCAAGATGTTCTCCCTGCTGGTCAGTACTGGACAAAGCATTTGTACCAACCTGTGGAAGCCGACTTCTCCTGCCTCTTTATTACCCCCATATGTTCTTATTTATCTTCCCCAACTTTTCTGACCCCTTCCCATTGATTTTGTATGGAAATATTGCTTTGTTTGAAACCTATGTTTACCACTCCCATGGCGATCCTGTACACAAAAGCAAGTCAGGAAGACCCGAAAAGAACGCAGATACTTATGTTGCTTCATGGTTTTTCCCCTTCTCATTATCCTCCTACTCAATGAGACTGTAGTGGGAGGTCTGAATGACATTTCCAAGCCGAGAACTTAAAGCTGCATTTCAACACCCATCTACTCAGTTGTCATAGGAACAACACTGTGAGGCTTATCTGACGCCTAACAAACAGCCACTTGTTTCGCTAGCGACTGAAGCTCCCCTGCAGATCTAATATATACGCATACATGTCCATACCTCCAAAGAGCCTTTTAATTGGACTATAGAAATCTGTATGCCACACCAAAAATATAAGAGACAAGCCTAGAGGAAAAGTGTTTCTATTCCTGAATATGTAAATATCAAGCAGTATTTAAGAGAAATCATTTTGAAGTCTGTCGCTCTACCAAGGCCCCTTCAGTGTTAAAATCTTCTCACAGTGTACACAAAAATGCTAATACTCTCAATGACCTCAAGGGAGAATTCAGGGCAATACTGTCTTATTCATTTTAAATGTATTCTTAAAAATTAATAAATTGAGAACAGAGAACAGCAATGAGGCTTGGAAACACGAGGCTGTCATATAATTCTTCTGGAATATACTTTCCAGCTTCTATTACATTTTTGTCCTTCAAAACAATGGCTTCGAAATGGATGAGGAAGAGCTAACATTTGTATAGAGGCTTTTTCCCCCCATCAAGCTTATCAGTTTTTGGCCAGATTCTTAAGTCACCATGTTTCACCTGCATATTTACATGAAATACCAAGCAGAAAATAATTGCGAATCACTGAACACAAGCTAGCAGCTGGATATAAACTACCTGGAAATACCTTAATGTTTTCTCACCATTTTTTCTGTCTACAAGATTCTAAAAATCTATAAATTCATGGGCTTCAGGGAAACAGGTGCCACACCTTACTAAGTCGAAAGACTGGTGATAGTTACAGGCTTGCATCATCAATTTCCTGATTTAACAGCCATGCTCATCTTGCCTTTTTCATCTATGAAAATAAACACTTGCACAAAGGTCTTGAGATGTACCGGTCTGCGAGAAATCATCTCTAAAGAGGAGAGGAAAAGCCAATTAATCGATCCCAGGAGCTTCATCCCCCCCCCACACACACACACACACACAACCCCTTCTCCCTTCTCCACTGCCAACAGGGGACGGCAGCATTGCTAGCGTCTGTTTTATTATATAGTTTTACTTTTGGAGCTAAGGGTTTGAAGATTTTGAAAGTAACAGAACAGGAACCAAAAGTCAGAAATGGCGATTCAACTTTCCAGCTGGTTTACAGTACTTAAAAAGAAGTGAATATTATGTCTTCTATAACCTCAAACTGCCAATTCTGTTACTAACAGTTTCAATTATTATATCTAAGTTCATAAATGGAGATCATCAAAATTGCCTTATATAATTGCTACCACCTAAAGAACAACTCTTTCCCATCTGTTTCTCTTAAGTAGACAGCACATGATTCCTTCTGCTGACCAATAACAAACTGGTAGAAGCAGGTAGCCACCCACCATTCTAATGTTCTTTTCTTGTTCTATTCAACCTTTCGGCACAATCATTTCGAAGAAGCCGAATCAGAAAGCCAGACATTCATGCCTAATATAAAATTGTGTTACCTTACAGTTCATGAACAAGAACCTATTATATAAACACAGGTATTCAAAGCGTTCTTGTATTCTTCTGGAAACCTGAAACACAGGAGCAGCTGAAGTTCAAGATTAGAAAGCCTAACTCAAGGTCTGAGAAGCAGGCAGGCAGACACACGCACACGGAGCCAGTTAAGAACTGCTAATCACGAGCTCGCAAAATGGAATGGACCACATAGAAAGAACTACCCTTTTGCTCTACTTATATAATCAAACAGAACAATTGGGAAATTCATGACCGGAATGTCAAAGAAAAATCTGTTAGCACCGGAATATGCCCTTCACAATCAGGAGATGTTGCCGATGCATGACTTGAGCTTTCATTTTGTAAAGTTCCGACTAAATGCTTGACACCCTGGCGTAGACGGAGGAAAAGGAAGGCAAGTCCATTAATTCGGAAAGCCATCCCTTCGAACTCCCTACAAGCTATCCGTGGAAAAATGAATGCCGAACCCACCCAACAGCCCATTTTGATTTCATGCTGCTCCCTCCCCAGAAAGAAAAAGAAAAACCCCGACTCCAGCTGCATGGCATATATTTGGCCAACCTGGCAAGAGCTCATTTTTTTGTTGTTAATTACCTGCCTTCTTCCCAGCCTTTATGCTATCTTCTCGAGCTGCTCTTTTTCCTAAGTGCTCACTCTGTTCCTGTGTTCTCTGCTCAACACAGTTGTCAGGGGTCTGTGAACAATTTTGCAATTCCCACACACACCATATGATATCTATTAGGGAGCAGTGCCACTTTTCACTTACCAATTCGGGATAAAGCAGTATTTCCTGGTGACAGAACGCGGGGCTGCTTCCGTTCGTTCAAACTCCCTCTTCGCAGCTTGATCAATCTGATTATAAAACGTCTTTGTTCCAGATCACACAGGCACTTTTCCTACAAAAGTTTTTGAAAGCGTTATCTGCATTTCATTCCCATGACAAAACAAATCAGAAAGGTTGAGGGGTGGGGGGGGGAGTGGGAGGGTGGGGGTTAGGGGGGCGGAACGGACAGACAGGGAGTTAAGTCCACACAAGTTCCTGGCAAAGAATTTCAGCTGCATTTTTCTGAGTTTAATCAGTAAGCTATATTAAAGTGACAGTTACCAGTTCAGGAAGCCAGAGTTTGATCAAGTCGGCCACAACCAATTTGTGTCTTCCACTGGTGTGCGGACCCCAAGGAAGCAGTCACTTGGTCATCTATCACATGTGGCTGAATCACTGGACAGACCCCTCCACCCCCACCCACATCGCCCCATTGAGCAGCAGCCCAGGCAGGAGAGTGGCACAGACGGCTGACCCGGGACCTCTTATAGGGACCCGCCAATTAGCTGCTGACCAATCGCAGCCAGCACCTAGTACCTAAGTCACATGACAGGGCAGTCCCTATGACTGCAGGATTTCTGAATTACTGGGGTTACACAAAGGACACTCATTCAGGAAAAGAGAAAAAAAAAAAAAAGGCCATAAGCCGAAACAGAAAACGCCCAGGCTGCTGCGACAACTCCGACTTTAAACCAGGGAACACCCCAGCCTCACACAGAGAAAGAGCCACAACCAAGCCCGGATGGAAATCAGAAGAATGTCTGGCACATATTACAAAATGATCCCAAAGCAGAGGCTGAGTTTACAAACCCACTTCAGCTATAAATCTACTGCTCTTCCTTCCCCTTTCTCTATAGTCTCCCTGACAATTTTACATTTGCAACTTCTTTATTTGAAAAAGCTCCAGTGAGCCTCTGCGCAGCCAGGATAGGAAAATGTGGGAGACACATGAGCCTCTCTTCTCATCCCCTCAAAATACTCCTGCAAGATTTGAATTTGCCATGAAAAGGTTCCTAAATAAAATCCATTTCTTTTTTAAATAGCCGGGTACATTAGGCAAAATTAAACACTCTCGCTCGCTCGCTCTCTCGTAATTATTTTGTTCAAATCAAGAACATTTTTGTTAAGGAACCAAGCCCATTTAGTGAACTAGCTACCAATTTGTTTTAGTTTTAAAGCCCCCAATTTATCTCTTGAATACCTCTTATGTCCTAGGAAGAAATTCAACCGTGAACACCCCGACCTCCAAAAATGGTACTTACAAATGTTCCTTGTTTGGATCTGTGGGTTTCTTCTCCCCCTCCCCCTCCATCTGAAGTCAGAATGTGGGCTCGGCTTCACCTTTCAAACCCAAAGGCCCTATGTGGATCGTGCCTTGCAAGAGCTCCTTCTGCGAGGCAAGCCGGGAACACTGTGCTGCTTGCCATTCCCAATTTATGGAAGGAAGCGTATGTCAAACAAAGCAGGTGATGACTCAGACTGCCTCCCCCAGCCACGTTTTCCCTAGAATGGGAGGGTAGCCGAAGTGCAGCCCATTTGGATGTGACTCAGTTTTATTAGACTGGTAGTTGTAGTTGCACTGACAAGCTCACATTTTTCTTTTATAACTTGTACATGTAAGGGTCAGAACACACAGTCTAATGGGTTTCAAAGAATCAGATCATGTAAACAAGAAAGGTGCAAGAGTATTTTTAAGGGGGGATGTGACAGGCTCTAGTTCTAGTCCCTGAAAATTTTTAGAATTGTGCATTGGAAATCTTACAACCGAGGCAATGAAACATTTGAGTGCACACACAAACAGCAATCAACAGGTTTTAGTATGTTTAGGTGTGCTTGGGGTCTTTGCCATGAACGCGTGGGGCTCGTTCCGTCCAGAGGAACCCAAGTGCAAGTCTCTCAGTCTGGGGCCCACGTGGTGAGTTCTTCAGGAAGTGGTCAGGAGCCTGACAGCCATGTTGTGGCTTTCACTTTTGCATTTACTGAGCTACTCACACATAAGCACAAATGGAATACAACCATGTCATACACCAAAAAAATAAAAAGAAAAAAATTCCATACAACCATTTAATCCCAACCTGCCCAAAAGCTGCCAAATAAAACTTGAAAATCACCAAGTGTCATCTGTAGAATTTCCAACTAAATAAACTGGCATGCCCTCCAAGTCTTTCTCCTTAGTAAAAGTTTACTACCGCGATGGGAGTGGCATGGCATAGAGTAAATTGTTCCCAGGTATTCCACAGACAGGAAGAATGAAAGAAGTGTAATTTTCCCACACGAAAACTCTGGAAGGCTCCACAGTTATCTCTTTTCAGCATATTTCCTTTGACCTTGAGCAAAGTCAGCAACTGCTTTGACCAAGACTTGACACTGATAGTTGATTACACCTTGACGGATAACTAGTTTTTGTCTACGCTAGGACATGCATTCTATTTTTACAACATGCAGAAGTGGTCAAATATCTAAATTTCAGATTCATAGATGAGGCCAGAGAGAGGGTATATAACAGCACAAAACAGTTAATTCAGGAGTTGGCTATTCACTTTACAAAAAGATTCCCTGTGGGATTTTACTACAATAAACCCCAACTTTAAATTTACATTTTACTGAGTTGATGTTTAGAAATTAAATTCATACCAAAGTATTAAGAAGTTTCTTGCAAATTATATTTTTGTAGTCAAAGTTTATGTGCACGTACTTCTCACTCAGTTATTAAAACTTATTCATACTTCAACAGGGATGTATTAATCTAGTCACTGGGTGTTTTTTTGAGCAAAGTTTTATTGGCTTCAGACAGTTACCATCCTATGATATACAGAGAACATAAAATCTATAATTATACGGCTTTCAATGAAAATAAACACAGGCTACGAAAACTGAATGCTAATAAAATCAAACACTTAGAACTCTGGCATCTAAAAGGACCCACATCTTTTAAAAGTCTGGCTTCTGGAGCCAGACTTGCTTAGGTTTGAACTCCGATTCTGCTGTTCCTAGCTATGGCACCTGGATTTAAAAAAATACTGTATTTAAGTACTGAGAATAGTGCTGGACAGATAACTCCAGAGTCATGGACATGTCAGTCATTCCCTAAACATTTTTCAATGAGCAAAATACAACTCCACAATGCTTAAAAAAAAACTATTCTATTAATGAAAAAAACGTAGCCAACCCATATTGTCCTCCCGAAGCCTTAGCAGTTGAAATTCTCACACAGTTAAATACCTGAGATCTGCTTGCGCCTTTCCTTCCAAACTCCCCAGAATCTCCTAAAGCCAGCACAGAATCAAGCCAGGGTCAAACATAGAGAACATTCAAAAAGAACTTTTTTGTGTCCCATTTTGGTTAGATGAGTGAAGACACTGAAACTGTCGCCATCATCAAGGAAACACAGATGCACGGGGCAAAGCCTGGGAGAATTCGTTATTGTCCTGTTGGGGGCAGAGTGCTGCCTCTGACATCCACAAGGTGGGTACCCACTCGGAAAAAAATACCCATTCTCCAATCTGTGGTGCATCTTTCAACTAAGCTCCCATGGAGAGGGAAGGAAAATCGAACCCTCTTCCAACACTCATTTGTAAACCCAACCACCCTCTCTCTCTTTGCTGCCTTTTCCCCTGGTTCTCTCCACAGGGTCATGACTTAAAATCCCACCAAAGATCCCCTAAGGGATGCTCAAGGAGTTGGGTGGGGAGCCTCAGGATGTATGCTCTTCTATGCTGTCTTTCATTAAGACATTTCACTTCTTAAAGGAGCAAACTGCTTGGATCTCCCAACTGAAAACTAGAGGAAGCAGTTCAAGAATCCCACAAACCCTTCAGTAACAAAAGCTAATGGTTTCCAGTCCGCATATAACATATTTGAAGAATGATTAAAAAAAAAAAAAGGACAACAACCAGGCATCTCTGAGGCACAGGCAAGCTTTATAAATATGGAACTCCTCAAATATGGTGCTCTGCACTGCTCTGGGGGAAAGAGAAGTCGTTCTGTGTTTTGTTTGAGGGCGAGCAACTGCTCCAACTTGTCTTTATCCAGGCAATGTTTCGGAGACAGATGGTAACATGAAGGGGGGAAAGCCAGCACAACTGAGAGAATGCTTAGGATTATAAATGAGTGTTGGGGGAAGGCTCCTTCGACTCTGTTCCCCTCTATGTGGGGGTGTGGTTGAAGAAGACACACAGAGACCTGATTCACCAGATCAGTTAAAGGCTGGTTTGGAGCTCCAGCATGGGGCTTTCTGTCTGCTGCCACTCCTGTCCCCAGGCAATCTCTACAATCTACATGAGCCAACTGTGTCTGCATCCCAGAAGCCAAAACTGCAAGTCAGCGTGAAGACGGACGGCCTGGATTCCAATTCTGGCTCTAGGTCTGTTACCTGTGGGCACTTACAAGAGTGACTTCATTTTCTCAAGGCTTTTGCTTCAGCTGGAGAATGGGAATACATGAGAAAATACAAGGAAGAACACAAACCCCGGCCTCAGTAATGTTCGCCACCACCACTGGCTCACAAAGGGTAAGTTGCTACCCCCAGTTACTATCTGCCAACTCCTACAGGGACATGGGGAACAATATTCTCAGGCCTCCAAGCCATACTGCTCATTGGAAGACAAAGTGCCTCTTTTTTTTTTAAAAAAAAAATAGATTTATGTATTAGAAAGTCAGAGTTAGAGACAGATGTTTTTTTTCCATCTACTGGTACACTACCCCCAAATGGTTGTAAAGGCCAGCTTTGGATCAGAAATCATTAACTTCATGTGGGTCTCCAACATGGGTGGCAGGGGCTCAAGCACCTGGGCCATCCTCCACTGCCTCCCTAGGCACATCGGCAGGAAGCTGGATTGGAAGTAGAGCAGCTAGGACTTGAATCAGCCCCCCGATGTGGGATGCTGGCATCGTAACTGTCAGTTTAACCTGCTGCACCACAATGCCTGCCACCAAAGTGCATTTATCATCTACATCAAAAATCTTTGGATGGCTGCTATATTCACTTTTAGATTACAGCAAAGTAACCTACTTCAAAAACAAAAGATTGGTTTTGCATGTAACATATGTAAAATTCCCTAATATTAGACATTTTTGCATAGAAATCTGTCAGCATGGCCATGTATACGCCTCTACAGACATGCATCAACTATGTCTACACTTACATAAGACAATCTGAACATTACTTTATGAGGGTTGGCCTCTGTTCCTAGCTTTTCATGTTATATAAGTAGCCGCTTTGCCTGTCTTCCTGCAATGATTCCAGATCTAAGCCATAAATTTCACTCAGAAAAGTTTTTATTAGTTGTCTTATTTCCCCACCCATTTTTAAAGAACGAACTGACTCAGTTTTTTCATGGCAACACTGCTGGGTGGGAGTGAATATGGGAGTGGGCAGGGTGGGAGAAAGGGAGGATGAGGAGGAGGAGGAGGTGGTGGGAGCCAAGAGCTGAATCACAGCCATGTGAGTAATCTTAGGCCTTTTTTTTTCTTCCTAAGGGTATGAATCAAATTAAGCTTGTTTTGCCGTGGGTGAAGGAAGAGGAATATAATAGCGTGAATCAGAGCAATTATCAAATATGCGGCACTCACTAAAAATTAATTACAATCATTGCCTTCTCTCACAAGTCTGCCAGAAGATGCCAGAAAGCTTTTGTTAATCAATATAATCCTTTACACAAATTCTTGGAGCTTGAACTTGATTATCACCCTCTTTCCCTTTCAAAATTTCCTTTTACACATCAATTTCAGAAACAGGAATTCTTTCGGAGCTTCTGTGAGATAATCTTTGGCCCTTGGAGATAAGTGTGAAAACAACGTGAATAATACCGGGTAGGGACGAGGTTACATATTATCTAGCCATGAGCATGGCAAGCGAAATGCTCCATTTATGAAAACAATTGCTCAGAAAATGAGTTTAACCTCTCAAGATCATTCCAAATGGGAATGCCACATGCAAAGAGCAAACCTGAGGAAAAGTGAGCATTCTTTTTACAATTGTTTTCCGTGAGAAGAAAGTTGCCACGCAGAACTTTTGCACTGCCTTAGGCTGAAATGAGACAGTCTTCATCAATCTTTAGGAATTCACTGGGAGTAAGATGAAGAAAAATAGATCAAGACAGAGAAACTGAGGGGCAGGTACTTAACACAGTGGTTAAAATGCTGATTAGGCACCTGCATTCAATTCCTGGCTCTGGCTCCTGACTCCACCTTCCGGCTAATGCAGATCCTGGGAGGCAGATGATGGCTCTCCAACAGTTAGATTTTTGCCACCCACATGGAAGACCTGGATTGAGTTCCCAGTTCCCGAATGCAGTAGCACTGCAGGCAGTTGAAGAGTAAATCAGTGGATGGGAGTTTCTCTCTCTCTCTCTCTCTCTCTTTCTCAAATAACTATTAAACTGATGAAAAAGATAGTCACTGTAGAAAAAGACAGTGGAAACAATAGCTTGTAACAATTCTCACAGTTCAAATTCTCTCAAAACAAGAGTCCTTGGGCAGTCCCTATGAGATGTCTCTTCTCCCAAACATGCTGAGTGTTTCAGGCTAGGGGTGGGAACGCGTGGTTGCCATTCTGATGTTCCACAATGGGGAGAATCAGAATTTTCAAAGGCATCGTTGACGCTAAATGAGAATGAATTGAAGAATGCTTACAATTAGTCACTAACTATGCTGACATGACCCACTTATCAACTAGCAATAACAAAAATAAATAAATAAATAAATAAATAACCAGCAGCAAAGACAACTTGGAAGCCAAGCACATGGTCAAGGGCAGCGGCAGAGGTGGATGTCAAGTTGGTTGCAGCAGTCTTGGCCGGGAGGTGATGGTGTAAAGGAGTCACCAGAGGCAGAAAACCAAAGGTGAGTATTTGGAGTGGGGAGGGAGGGCTGGCAGGGCCCCTCACAATGCAGACCACATCCTAGCCAGCCGCCTGCAAGGGATGCAAGACAATACAGGGTGTCCAAGCGAAAGGGAATAAATAAAAGAAATGGGAAAGAGAAACAAGAAAAGGAAGGTATTAGCTCATTTGAAGGATACAGTTTTAATAATGAGCTTGCATTTCCGACCTTGTTGGTACTTCCCACTATTCTATTTTTCCTATAATGCACCTCTCAGCTCACCCCCTAATTTACCTGACCTATTATTATCCTCTCGCTGGGACGCAGCCATTCTATCAAAAACCTGCAGCCTGCGGAGAGCAGCAAGCAGGAGCGGAGGGAGTAGGGATGGGGACTGAAAGTGCTGCAGGATTAAAGGATCTGGATGTATTTAACCAGGAGGAAGAAAAAGCACAGGGGTGACTGTCTATTATCTAACGTGTGGGTACGCAAAGTCCAGGAATGTTCAGGGAGCAGTCACCCTATCCAATGAGTGACTGGCCTTGTGCCCCTTCTGACTGCGATTCTTGAAGACATGTTAATGTGGGGTGGTTATTTCTTCTGTCGTAGCGATCAATATATGAGTCCCTTTCTAGCATCTCTGCCTCTGCTCTCACCTCCTGCGACTAGGAAGCTTCCTAAAATGAAGAGGCTGCTTGGACAACATGACAAACCAATGCTTTCTCTCTAATCCTACCCCAACAGGTCATGGGAAGAGAACAAGACAATCTATTAAAAACGGCAGCTGCACTATAGTGATGGGTAGTGGATACTCGAGCCCTCTCAGTACTATTTTTGTTAACTTCTTAGGTGCCTATACTTATCAAGAGAAAAAACTGAAAAACAAAACCCGCAGCTGTCTGAAAAAGTTATCCTCAAACGAAGAGCAACAATCTAAAGTCAAATCTCATTACCAGATAATTAGTCCCAGTGATTCCAGTTCTAAGACATTCAGTATGGAAATGAAGAAAATGTATTTAACAAACGCCTGGCCAAGCCTCTCCCTTCCTTGTTTCATTCACATGGACAGACAACATTTGTTACCGTAGAAACGAAACTGTAAATGAATAACGATAAATGGCAAAATTCAGATTTATAAATTAGACTTAACAATTCTAAGCTCTCAAAAACAGACCCATCCTTTTTCATCTGAGCAGAAACACTGTTGATTGGAAGAGATTCTGTTATTTTATGTACCACTGGGAAAGAACCAAAGTTTGCCAATTAACTATGACACAATGGCTGAAAGATAGTCTTTGGTAACAAACTGGTTTCTCAGAGCTATGTTCTAAGGGGTCGGTAATTTCCTCTGCCTCCAGCTGCCTTGCTTGTCCTATGAGCAGCAGTCCTTTTCTGCACGGAACTCAGTAACAAACTAACAGGGTTTCTACTACTATCTTCCTAGCTGTTGGTCTGAAAGACAAGGTGGACTTTCAGTCCTTTCTCCAACAATGAACATTTGCTTTACTAGTATTAAATTGTACTTCCTGCTCTTCTCATCCATTCTGTGTACACAATAACATTTTGTTTTGATGCCAATAAAATTTCATTTCAGTAAGTGTAATTTTACTGAGAGTGTATCAAATGGCAGGTATAATCATGTGAGAGGGATCTTCAAAAAGTTCATAGAAAATGTGTACCATGAGAAAACTATGCATGGGGAGCAAAAGCATTGGCACTAAAATAAGTTTGTGTTTCAATTCCATTTTTCCATTAACTTTTTAAAGTCCCCTCATATAGAATCAACAACACCAGCAACTCAACTAAACTGCTGGCACGTAAAACAGCTATGACCAATTTTGTGGATGCATGGCAAACAGCCAGTTGCATCATGGACACTGCCTGGTAGATGGCAACTGAGAAGCCCCCTCCATTCCAATACGCACACCAACTCCAGAAACCCTCAAATACCAGAGAATGGGCAGACGGGGTGTCTTACAAAACATGAATATTGTAGATACCGTAGATCCTTTAAAAAAGATTTATTTATTTGGAAGAGTTACAGAGAGGAGAGAGAGAGAGAGAGAGAGAGAGAGAGAGAGAGAGAGAGCACAAGTTTCCATTTGCTGGTTCATTCCCCAAATGGCTGCAACGGTCAAGGCTGGACCAGACTAAAGACAGGAGCCAAGAGCTTCTTCTGTGTCTCCCACATGGGTATAGGGGCCCCAAGAACTTGGGCCATCCTCCACTGCTTTCCCAGACTCATCAGCAGGGAGCTGGATAGGAAGTGGAGCAGCCAGGACTCGAACCAGTACCCATAGGGGATGCCAGCACAACAGACAGTGGCTGAACCCATTGCACCACAGCACACTGTAGATCCTTTTTCAGTCTGTAGATCCCTGTAGATCCTTTTTCAGTCTGGGAAAATCCTTATTCCCTGCTTGCCTATTTCTGATCACCTTACTCAGAAAATTCAATCATTCAAAAATTTATTGAATACTTACTAACTTCCAGATGCTGTGCTAGGTTCAAATGATTGAAAAATGAACAAGAGAAAAAAGTCCCTGCCCTAATGGAGTTTCCAGTTTAGAGGAGAAGGAAACGTAATCAAATTCTAGCTAGTGGTGAGTGGTCAAGCAGAACAGGGGGAGGAGGAGAGGGTGACTGTTACTTTGCTTAGGGTGCCCGGTGGAAGATGGCCTTTCTGATCAAGTAGGCATTAGAACAAAGATCTGAAGGGAGGGAGGAAATGAGTCCCATAAAAATCTAGGCAAGAGGGGCCAGCACTGTGGCTTAGTGGGGAAAGGCACTACATGCAGCACCAGCATCCCATACAGGTTCTGGTTCAAGTCCCAGCTGCTCCATTTCCTATCCAGCTCCCTGCTAATGCACCTAGGAAAGCAGCCAGAGCATGGCTCAAGTGCTTGCAAGAGCCAGATGAAGCTCCTGGCTCCTGGCTTCGGCCTGCCCTGGCCGTTGGGGCCATTTGGGGAGTGACCCAGTAGATGGAAGACCTCTGTCTTTCTCTCCTCCTCCCACTCTGTAGCTGTGACATTCAAGTAAAATAAATAAATCTTTAAAAAAAAAAACCTAGGTGGGGCCGGTGCTGTGGCACAGTGGGTTAACGCCCTGGCCTGAAGCACCGGCATCCCATATGGGCACTGGTTCTAGTCCCGGCTGCTCCTCTTCTGATCCAACTCTCTGCTATGGCCTGGGAAAGCAGTAGAAGATGGTCCAAGTCCTTGGGCCCCTGCACCTGTGTGGGAGACCCGGAAGAAGTTCCTGGCTCCTGGCTTCGGATCAGCACAGCTCCAGCCATTGTGGCCATCTGGAGAGTGAACCAGTGGATGGAAGACCTCTCTCTCTGTCTCTACCTCTCTCTGTAGCTCTGTCTTTCAAATAAATAAAATAAATCTTTAAAAAAAATCTAGGCAACAAATGTAAAAGAGGGACAGAGAAAAGACCTTGTGCAGGCCCCCTGAGGTGGGAGTGTACCTGGTCAGTGACAGGGACAGTAAACATGCTAATTATAATTAGTAAGGGAGATACAGGAGGAAGAAGAAGTTGGCTAGCAGGGGCAGGGACAGAAGAGCAGATCACTTAAGGCTTTCCATGTCATTGTGTTCACGGACTGTAGTCTTTGCTCCGAGAGAAACAGAAATCCAGATGAGGCTTCTGATCAGGTAAGTACAATGACCTAAGGATCATGGGAGCGTGACTCCAAAGGCAAGGATGGAGCAGGGCACCCCACAGACTAACACAGATGACAGGTAATCGCAGCCTGGCCTAGGTGGCAGCAGTGGAGACAATGAGCAACAAGTAACTGATCAGATTGTGGGTATGTTTTGAAAAAGGAGCAGACAAGGCTTACTGACATGAGGTGTAAGCTAAAGAGAGACGTCATGGCAACTCCAGGGTTTCTGGCCTGGGTAACTGACAACATGAAGCTGTTATTTATCAAGATACAGCAGGAAGTTTGGCAGGGGTGGGGAGGTGTGCAGAAGAGAAAGAAGAGTTGGGTTTCACACATGCTAGGTTTGAGATGCCAATTAGACATCCAAGCCGAGATGTTGAAAAGGTAGTCGACATTGAGCAGAGAGTCCTAAGATGACGTCATCAGTGTGAAAGTGGCATTTAAAGTCAAGAGACGAGATAATTGAACTTTGGGAGTGAGGACACTTAGAGAAGTGGTAGGAGGACCGAGGCACTGGAATATGAAAAGGTTGAGGCGTTGCTAGGAGTATCTACAAAAGAAAATTGCAAGGAGCATCCTCTGGGTAGGCAGAGCACCAAGTGTGGCATCAAAAAGGCCAAGGGAAGACAATGATTTCGAGGCAGAGGACCTGATTAGCTGGTTCAGGCGCCACTGGCAGACTAAGATGGAGACTGGCGACTCAATATTGAACTTGAAATGTGGTGGTAGTCCTGGGCACTCTTGCCAAGGATTGCTTTGGTAGGGAAGGGACCCAAAGTTGCACTAGAGTAAGGACTGCAGAACATGGACGAGAGACATGTGAGGCTGCAAACAGAGATAACTAACTCTTGCCAAGAGAAATGGCACAGTAGCTGGATGGGGATGTGGGTGGGGAATCAGATGATACCAGGGAACATACGGCCAACTCTAGGAGCCTCAATTAGGAGTCAGATGCTGGGACCCAATGCACCATGGAGAGGCTGGCTTGTGGTGGGGCAGTGCAGGAAGATATCTCAGGAGCTCCCAGGGAGATACGCCAGGAGGTCCACAGGTAAGAAACGTGTGGAAGTTGTTTTTGCAATTGTGTCTAATTTCTATGCCATGTGTCTATGTAAGGCCTTCTCTTTAGACATGGGTCTCTTTGTTCTCCATGACCTTTTATTGTTGCTGTTGCCACAATGGCTACGTTATAAAAAAAAAAACAACTAAAGAAACAGAAAACCTTTGCTGCTGATGTCATCCCAAGTGATCTGCAGCTATATATTGAAATACCTGGCAAACGTTAAACCACAAGCATTTAGAGCAGTGCATAACAAGTGCCATTGCTATTTGTTTACACAGCTAAGAAACACAATGAACTCTTAGCAAAGTGCACCCATACCAAGTAATACCACGAAACCACCTCAACAGCTATAACATCTGTACCTTTTGTGTGTTATTGGCATCGTCTAAAAACACTCAAGCACATGGCTCATGTGGCTCCATCATCTTGGAATCATGAAAGAAACTTGAGATTGAGCGTCTCTGGCTGGCAGTGACTCCAGCCACAAGCAACTTGGAGCAGTGTTTCTCAGAAGGTTCAAGTTGCCAAGCACCAGGTAGAGTCCACCCCTGTCCATAAAGCCAAGCCTCATCCAAGTTCTTGAGAATTGAGGACATCAGGCTCCAGCGTTGAGCTTCTTCAACTCTAGACAAAAATAGGCACTTTCAGGTGCCATATCACAAAAATTTTGAGCAGCACCCAAATTCTTAGATCATTATCGATGTCCCCTTACCAAAAGGAACCACCTCAGTTGGTTTATCAGACTCAAGTTAGCTTTGAGGAGGGACAACATAGTGAGGCTAAGAACACAGCCACAGACTGCTGGGCTCAAACCCAAGCACCAACACTGACAAACTGTATAACGGTGGGCAACTTACTGAACATCTCTGTGCCTCGAGTGTCTGACTATCAGATGAGGATAACTAATAGTACTTAGGCAAGGTCTTCCACAAGTTCATGGGAAGTGCATATGGTGAAAAAATAGGCATGGATTTCAAATTTTTTGTGGCACCAAAATAAGCATCTTTTCATTCCGTTTTTTTCCATGAACTTTCTGAAGTATCCTTATAACTCATAGAGTAACGAACAGCTTAAGTGAATTGTTCTCTGCTGTAATTATTATAAAGAAGCTGTAATCTAAGTCAATCTTGAAACCTTTTTTTTTATAGTTAGACAGTGAGAGAGAGAGAGAAAGATCTTCCTTCCGTTGGTTCACCCCCCCCCCCCAAATGGCCGCTATGGCTGGAGCTATGCCTATCCGAAGCCAGGAGCCAGGAGCTTCCTCCAGGTCTCCCATGCAGGTGCAGGAGCCCAAGCACTTGGGCCATCTTCAACTGCTACCCCAGGCCACAGCAGAGAGCTGGACTGGAAGAGGAGCAACCGGGACGAGAACCCAGCACCCATATGGGATGCCAGCGTCGCAGGCGGAGGATAAACCAAGTGAGCCACGGCACCGGCCCAATCTTGGAACTTAAAACTGACCACCAAAAAAAAAAATTAGCTAGAAGTAGCATGAGGATCTTCTAGCGAAGTCTCAGAACCAGGAGCGAGCATGTTACGTATCTTTGGAGGCTCAACTGTACTTCACAATTTGAGGACAATAAGCAATGTAATTTGCAAGAATAATTTTTAAATGGTTTTAATGGGCTAACATAGCCATAGTGAAGATGAGAATAGAGCATTCACTTTCTCAGGGTAAGGCGGAGACTGGAAATAAACCACATGCTTGCCTCTGGCCCTTTCATCCTCACTCCCTGGACGGTTTGGTGTCCTCTTCTGCAACTTCAGAGCGACGCTGGCATAGGGTTCTGTCTGCTGAGTCACAGAGGAGGTTCAAAGCTCCTGAGGAAATTGTGCTGTGCGGGCGCTCCTAAGCGAATCCCTAAAGCTAGATGAAACGGACCTGGAAAAGTTCAATGACTCCCCTGAGGTTAGATAAACAGTAAGGAGCAGGATTAGCAAGGAAACGAGGGCTACCAACTCCCAGCTCAGCCATCTCTCCACCTTGCCTTAGGATCTGGGGCCGTCCTGCCCACGAAGAGGAGTCACATTGCAAGCGCAATTCCTTATCCAGAGAACCTGCGAATTCCCAGGGTGTTTCTGAGGACTGCTGTCTCCATCTGAAGCCTTGTCAAAAGGCCCAGGTCTCCCTGCTTCACCCGACGGCAGGTGAGTTGGAGCCTAAAGTGATGCTCCAGCCAGGCCTGTCACCTGTCGCCAGCTGTCTTTTACTTTTAAACCCAGATTTAAGAAAAACAGGTAAGAGGAACCCAACAAGGTGGAACTGGTGATGGCTCCCATTTTCAAAGCCACACCGTTTTGAGAGGAGCAAAGAATAGATGCACCCTCCAAATCAAAGAGGTCTTATAAAAATAAAACTTGCTATCTCCTACAAACCCTGAGCTCTGACAATCAGTCAAACATTAATCTGCTGTTGCAACAAATACTTAGTTTTGACCTTAGGTTGTGCACTGCAGTGTGGTGGCTAGAGACAAAAGAAACCCTACCTCTGAAATTCATGATGCAATTGCAAAGACCAGGTACAAGGACTAGGAAAGATAATTAATAATCCAAGGCAACACAGGACTCAAAATTAATGGTACATTCAATACCTTCAGAAAGTAGTAGTGGTGCCAGCTTTTTGTAACCCTCCTGTCCATGAACCTTCCCATTCCTGGGTTGTACTCTGAGTTCTCCAAGTCCACTTGGGTTATTCTTGCCTGCACCCCTGTGGTTCCTCCTGGCTAGTGAGCAGTTCTCATGCTGAGGAGCATGAAGCCACTGGGCAGCCAGAGAGCTATGCAGCAATGGCCTGGGGAGGGCTGGAGGAAGGGCACATAGCTCAGGGCCATCACTCACTGACAGGGAGGACAGCAGGGTGCCCCACTTCCTATCCCAACCGAGCTGCTGGTCCCAGCTCTCACCCAAGACTCCCTGTCCCCCAGGATGAACTCTGTGAAGCAAAGCCTGTGACGATGTGGGGATCCCAATCAAGATCCTCCCAAGGCCAAAATCACTGACATAAGTGAGGGGGAGACTGGGGCACTTGTAAAGCACGTCCATCTGTTTACCACGGCAGGCATTTCTCAGAATCTCGGAGATTCTTTAGACGTGGGTTTCTTTGTTCAAAATCTCTCTCCTCCTATTTCCTTGACTTTGCCATATGGAGATACAGGTTGGGGGCCCAAAGCTCTCAGCATTTCAAGAGGAAGAAACATCACAAGATTGATAACTAATGAGGACCAAAGAGGACACATCTCCAGGCCAATGTGTAGTTCCTACGTTAGACAAAGGGTCTGGGTCTCTCTAGGCTGCTGCATTGGTCCCAGCATCCTTGCCTAGGATTTAACATAGGTACATGCTCAATATGTACCTGGTAAATCAGTGCACGAAGAGCAAACAAGTTGAAGCAGCAAATTCTAAGACAACTTCTTTTGTTCCTCCTCCATTCAAGAAATCCTGAAGCTCAGGAGAGGTAGATCTAAATAAAGGGAAACTGATGTGTAAGTTACTCATTAAGTCATGATTAACAGGGCCAGGGCTAACTGTATTCACCTTCCACACTGCAATTCTTCAAGCACTTTAGTTATGCTGGTATATCCACTTCCGTCTCAATCTCATCTTTTCCATCCTGTCTTCTTCACTTGGGGTTTTACAAATTAAATAAATGTCACAAAGTATGAGCAATTCCATAGGAGGGCGGCAGGGGGCCCTGCATATATTTCTATCCTCAGAAGGCTGCTCAGCCTTTGAGATGGATTTCAACTCTGCTACCAGCAGCTCAAGTCTGGAGTTCCCAGAAAGGCAAGTGTAGGGTTGAAGGGTAGATAAAGTAGTTCCAA
Source organism: Lepus europaeus (assembly GCF_033115175.1). Lineage (NCBI taxonomy): Eukaryota > Metazoa > Chordata > Mammalia > Lagomorpha > Leporidae > Lepus > Lepus europaeus. Next base: position 103,580,146 of record NC_084850.1, on the reverse strand, counting down.
CATGGACAGGGTGAAAGTTCTATCAAAGATGGATCTTGATGGTCAGAATGAAACAACTCTTGAAAGCTCCTAAGGGGATTGCTCCAGGCACCAAGACACTTCATCCGAGGCTTCAGCATCCCAGAAATGAGCACATTCCAGGGTACGCAAGACTGAAGAAAGTCTTGGTCATCTTGCTGAGAGTATTGGAGACTTTGGAGATGGTACCACATCCAGGGGCCATGTAGAACAATGGAAGGTGTGGACCATCTTTTAAAGGAGAGTGAATAAAATGAGGCTGAAGGGGATGGACAGTCTTCATAGGAAAAGCCCCTTCGCCAGGAGAGTTCTAAGAGCCAAATCCAGGTGGATCAGGAGTCGCTTGCCACAGCTAAGGAATTTCTATCTGTGGTCCTCCTCATTCATCTTGCTGGCCCCACACCTCGCTAGCTACTGCATTTGGCTTCTAGATATTCTCAGATCTTTCCCCTGACCTTTTCTGAATACCAGTGGTAGTTTTATCTGGTCCCGATGCCTCTTTTTTTTTTAATTTTTTGACAGGCAGAGTGGACAGTGAAAGAGAGGGACAGAGAGAAAGAAAGGTCTTCCTTTTGCCATTGGTTCACCCTCCAATGGCCGCCGCGGCCGGTGCGCTGCGGCTGGCGCACCGCGCTGATCCGAAGCCAGGAGCCAGGTGCTTATCCTGGTCTCCCATGCGAGTGCAGGGCCCAAGGACCTGGGCCATCCTCCACTGCACTCCCGGGCCACAGCAGAGAGCTGGCCTGGAAGAGGGGCAACAGGGACAGAATCTGGTGCCCTGACCGGGACTAGAACCCGGTGTGCCGGTGCCGCAGGCGGAGGATTAGCCTATTGAGCCACAGCGCCAACCCCGATGCCTCTTTTAAAGCTGTATTTTACGATGGAAATTCTCAAAGCCTATGCAAAAATCAGGAAAACAGGGTAATGAATTCCGTGTGTATCTTTCATCAACTTCAGAAATTATCCTCATTTTGCTAATCTTGTTTCATCTATTCCCTCTTCCATTGTTTTTTCTCTCATTTAAAAGTTAATAAAATTGATATTGAGAGGTAAACACCTCACTCAGGGCCCTGTTAGAAGCACATAGATAATAATTCAGGCCAAGTTCAACAAAATTGTGTGCAATGAGGTATATGCAGAGAAATGGAATTAAAAGTAAGTTTATTGTGGTGCGAAACATTTTGAAATCCATGCATACAGAGTCCTAAAAGAGTTTACAGAAAATGTGTATTACAAAAAACCTGCATGCATTTTAAAATTTTTGCACTAAAATAAGCATCTTTTATTTCCCCTTTTCCATGAACACTTGGAAACACCCCTGTATATTACAGTCATATAGATAACTCTATTGTACATTTTAAAATGATTAAGAGGGAGGCCAGTATTATGGTACAATAGATAAGTGCCACACGTCCAGCTCCTTGATAATTCAAGTGGCAAAGCAGTGGAAGATGTCTCAAGTGTTTGGACCCCTGCCACCCATGCAGGAGACTAAGATGGAATTCCTAGCTTTGGCCCACCCCCAGTCATTGTGGCCATATGGGGACTGAATCAGCAGATGGAAGTTTGCTCACTCACTCATTTGCTCTCTCTCTCTCTCTCTCACTCTCAAATAAAAAAATGTTTTTTAAAAAGTTGTTAAGATGATAAATTTTTATGTCCCATAGTTTTTTAACCATAATTTTTAAAAAAGATTTATTGTATTTATTTGAAAGAGTTGCAAAGAGAAGTACAGGCACAGAGAGAGAGAGAGAGAGAGAGAGAGAGAGAGAGAGAGAGAGAGAGAGAAAGTCTTCCATCTGCCTGGTTTACTCCCCAAATGGCCACAACGGCTGGAGCTGAACTGATCCGAAGCCAGAAGCCTGGAGCTTCTTCCAGGTCTCCCATGTGGTTGCAGAGGCCCAAGGATTTGGGCCATTCTCTGCTGCTTTCCCGGGCCATAAGCAGAGAGCTGGATCAAGAGTGGAGCAGCCTGGACTTGAACCAGTACCCATATTGTATGCCAGCGCTACAGGCTGGGGCTTTAACCCACTGTGCCACTGTGCCAAGGTACCACCCCTATTTAACCACAATTTAAAACAGTTGTGGGGCCGGTGCTGTGGCGTAGCAGGTAAAAGTCACCGCCTACAGTGCCAGCATCTCCATAAGGGCGCCGGTTCGAGTCCCAGCTGCTCCTCTTCCTATCTAGCTCTCTGCTATGGCCTGGGAAGGCAGTAGAAGATGGCCCAAGCGCTTGGGCCCCTGCACCTGCATGGGAGACAGGGAAGAAGCTCCTGGCTCCTGGCTTCAGGTCAGCGCAGCTCTGGTCATTACAGTCATCTGGGGAGTGAACCAGCAGATGGAAGACCTGTCTCTTTCTCTCTCCCTCTTTCTCTGTAACTCTGCCTTTCAAATAAATAAATCTTAAAAAACAATTGTAAATGTCCGCTTTGAGAGCTTCAGATTTAGGCAAAACACGAAAGACAGTCCCTGAGTGAAAGCCACTACTCTCTCACCTTAGGGGGTTTAAAAGATGAGCAAGAAAATGGATCTTTGAATCTTTTCAAGCCAAGCGATAATTTTTAAAACATTGTTTTACATAGCTAGTTGGCTCTGTAGTTTTCTGTAGAATTTAAATGATTAATAGATGAAAGGTTAATATTCATGAACCACAGCTATAAAAATCTGTATGTTCACATTCCATGTTTTTACAAAAGGTATTATGGAGGGAAAAGTGTATTTTTAAAAAGATTGTACTTCAATGTCTGGGATGGAGAAGACAGCTCAGCTTAGTGATATTTCATATCCTCGTAAAGTTCCCCCTTTTGTTCTTGGTGGAGATGGTGGTAGCATCTTTTTCAAAGAAAGGGCAGGGATCGGTTCTTTTCTAGATACCTAAGGCACGCGATTAAAACTGAGAAGCAGACATCTGGTCTTCTCCCAGGACTCGGAGAAAATGTTCTATTTTATAAAACCAGCAGCAGAGACTTGGATTTGCTAGTCCCTCCAACTGTCCTTTCAGTTTGGGCTCAATCCCATCCTTTCGCGCCTCTCAAATATCACCTTCCTGAAAGTTCCAACACAGCCCACCCCTTGTTAACTCTCCCACATCACAACTTCACATCCGTCATTCACTTATCAAACACTTACAGTCAACTCTGGGGATTCAAGAGGACTGGTTCCAAGACTTCTGAATATAGAGATCCAGGGATGCTCAAGTCCCTTAAATAAATGGCATAATATCTGCACAGAATCTATGCACATCTGCCCATAGATTCTACCCATAGATTTTAAATCTCTAGATTACTTATAATACCTAATACAATGGAAATTCTATGCAAATCATGGTTAGTATTATTTAGGGAAAGTCTGTGTCTTTTTTTTTTTTTTGGGTGAGTACTTTTGATGCCTGGTTGCTTGAGACTGTAGATGTGGAACCTGCAGATATGATGGGCTGGCTGTCCTCTGTATTAGGATTCCTTCATCTAAAATATAAGCTAAGGGGAAGGTCCTCATCTCTCTTGCTCTCTGCTGCATCTCCAGTGCCTAAAGCACTCTGCTAGGGTGATCAAAAGTATTTCCGGCATGCAGAACGAATCCCTCTGGGTTTCCCCACCTTGCCAATCTTCACAAACCTACCTTTCTCCACTTTCCAGATTTCTTCAGTCATAACAGCTCCATCCCATTTCTTCAGCAATTTGAGTGTTCTGACAACTACAATTGTGATGACTCTTTCACAATATCTACGAACAATGTGTTGCACCAGATGCCGTGGTTACAGCACCTTTTACAGATCTATGACCACTTGGAATGCTGCAGAAGAACCTACTGGGATGGCAGATAGGAGCACAGGGCCTCTAAACTTGTTATGCCTGGCAACTCAGACTCAATCTTGAAACACAATGGAGATTTTTTTTAAAAAAAGAGAACTGTCTTATTAATACAAGAACCCCATATTAATGCCATTTGATACTACCTAAGCAGTATCTTTACAGCACATCTTCGACACGCGACTATTTTCAATGCTCCATAACATTCTAAATATAGGTGGTCTATCTCTTATCAGAAATGCTTTGGGCCAGAGGTGTGTCCAGTTTTGGAAATTTTTGGATTCTGAAATATTTGCATGCACAAATGAGATGCTTTGTGGATGGGATTCCCCAAGAACATGAAAGTTATGTTTCACATACATATAGCCTGAAGGTAATTTTATTCAAGAATTTCAGAGCACCTGTGTTTCGACTGTGACTGTCACATGAAGTCAGCTGTGGAATTTTCCACTTGGGGGCACCATGTCCGGGCTCAAAAAGTTTCAGATTTTTAGAGCATTTTGGGTTTTGGATTTTCAGATTAGGGATGCTCAACTCATAATGCGAATACACCATAGCAATCCTTATTGGCCGATGGTATTTACAGCTTGGGAGCAATTAAATCATGATTTCTACATACTTTGGAAAAAGTATGTTATGTGCAGAACGGGCAACAGCTAATTATTGCATACGTGACAGAGTTCAAGTGGAAATGGAAGCAGCCAAAATGATTCTATGAGAAATTCAGGTTTGAGAAAAAGAAGCATGTTTTGAAAGTGAAAACCTAAAAGAAAAACAGATCCACACATGTATCTTTTTCACTAGTAAACAGTAGGCTCTATTCCTTGCAGTATGTAGAAATATTTAGAGATCTGTTTAGCTATGGGTGAATCAGGCTAAAATTTCTTTCATACATACATAGCAAGGTCATTGGTTTTCATTTCTTTTCTGTGTTAATTTTTTGAAGTCTTTGGTTGCTCAACATCAGCATTTTGGGGGCCAGAACATTCTTTGTTGGGGAATGGGAAGTGGAACTGTCCTGTGCATTATATGCTATTCAGCAACATCCCTATCCTGCACCTATAGATGCCAGTAGCATCTGCAGACATGGCCAGCCTTGCCGTGGGGGCCAAGCCACCCCTAATTGAGAGTTAATGTTTTAAGTCCCCAAAATATACCCATCTGTGCACCCCTCTGCTCCTTATGATTCTTCCATCTAACGAAAGTCAACCTCACTAACTCATTTCACATTTGTAAAATTACTTACATGTACAGTTGTAAAAACTAACAGAAGTCATAGCAGAATGGGTAACTTGTTTTCAGAAGGGTACAAAAGAACCAAAAGAGGTACTCAAGAAATGTGAAGTAGGCTAAACCACCACTTGTGACACTGCCATCTTATATCAGAGAGCCAGTCTGAGCCCTGGAGTTGGGGCCTGGCTTCTCCACTTCCAGTCCAGCTCCCTGCTAGTGTGTCTGAGGAGGCAGCAGATGATGGTCCCAGTACATGGGTCCCTGACACCCACGTGGGAGGCTTGGACCCAATTCCTGGCCCCTGGCTTCAGCCTGGCCCCGAAAGGGCTGGTGCAGCCATTTGGGGAATGAACCAGTAAATCTCTTCCCGTGTGTCTGTCCTTTCCTCTCTCCCTGCTCCACCTCTCAAATAAATAAACAGATCTCCCCCCGCCCCATGTTGGGCCTTACCTTCCCATTCTGTTAAGGCATTTGTAGCTTTTGCAGCAGACACCCATCCCTTCCAGGCAACTCCTTTCAAAGGGAAGCTCACATATTTCCAATATGACATCACACCCAGAATAATATCATTAAAGATTATTATTCCTTCTATTGTTTCTCTCCACAGGAGAAACACAATTCTTAATTTTTAGGAGGAACACCTGAATTCAATAAATACTTAGCACATTAAAGGAAATGGTTCTTTTTTACATTTCAATGACTCCTTGCCAGGCATGATCTTAAAAACACAGCACCTTCAACAATGTCTAATAATAACAGCCCATGTACCTCCCACCCAAGTTTCTATGGTGATTCTTGAACTCAAATGGTTTGAATCCAAGCTACCCACAGAATCTGAAGAAAACCCCTTTGCTCATGCCTTCAAGGACTTTTTTATAATTTGTTGGAGGAGGGAAAAGGTTCAGACTTTAGAGCTTTTCCTAATAAATTTTTCTGCTAAATTAAGAAGTTTAGAAGCTTGGCCCAAGACCTTCTCAAATCCTAATCTACCACGGATAAGAGTGCTATAATAATTTCCTAAGATTCTTTGCCTTTTTACAATCAGGAAATACTAGAAAATGTTCAAGTAGAGGCAGAGTTTAAGCATGCCACGGAGTTGAAAAATCCTCAGCAAAATGTTAATCACAGCTGAGATCTGACATACACTCTTCCATGTTCTTTAGGTACAATACATTCCAGCGAGTAAAAATACATTCCATTTCCTCTGAGAGCAAATTCAAGCTGTCAAACTGGATGACAACACCCATAAAGCTGCTGGAATTCTGAAACCCAACCTGCTAAGCATCCTGAACAGCCCCTTCTGTGAAGAAAAGCTGGAAGACATGGATGTATCCTTTTCACAAGCAGACACATCTGAAAATTATATAAGAAGAATTTCAAAATAACCCCTTAATAAACTGCCTACTATGAAGAGTATTTCAAATTCTCAATCTAATTTTAAACCTCCACATTTGTCGTAAGTGGGACCCAAGTAAAATTTTCCCTCGCGCTCCCAAGAACACGAAAGGATTTAAGATTCACTGCAATATTCCTGTGGCAGACATTGGCATGAACCCTTGAAAACCGTGGGTTGTATCTTTAAAAGGTGTCAAAGGAAAAGCAGATGAAATGCTGTAATCTCCACCCACCGTCACTTAAGACTTACTGCCCACGCACTCCGCAGGCCAAGCCAGCATCCTGCATCCACCCTTTCTTTCAAGCCCACTGCATTAGGCCATGGAAAACTCAGGATGTGTGGCGGCAGCGGCCCCTGCTCTGGATCCAGCTGGCCCACCACGTGGCGTGGCCGTGACCTTAGTCACACTTCCCCCTGACATCCTGTGAGTGGGCTCAAGCTGGAGCCAGACCTTCCCACCGTGCTGCCGCCCAGCTCCTGGAAATGACAAACCCCCACTCCCGAAAACATTCCATTCTCCACTTACACCAACAGCGCTTCCTGCTCCCCACCCCTCCTGAACAACAGGTCTTTGAATATCATTCGCCACCCTGCTAACACCTTTAACCATTTAGCTATTAGCTATTAAGGGAGGTATTTATAACCTCGCTTCGGGTTTTCAAAGAAGCTTGTTCTCCGATTTTTCACTAAATTATTTTAGCTATTATCACAATAGTCACTTCAACAGAAATCATAAGCCTACGCGATGCATTCGAAATCCCCAACATGGCATGGGGAAATGGACAGAACAAAGCTCTCTGCGCTAAAGAAGTCCACCTAAGAGAGGATGCCTGGTGGATTCAGACGTACAGAGACATCACCTTCAAGGCTCTTTTCTAAGTTGGACTAAAAGCAGTTGAGCAATCTTTGTCTTGACTTTGAAAAGGCACTTTTCATTTTCATGAGGAAAAAAAGACATACTCAATTTACTTTTAGTTGTAAAGTCAAAAAAGAATGAAGGTTTTGTTTCATCAGAGGATGGAGACAATGTTGTCAACAGGTAATATTAATCCTACCTCCCTAAGATGCCTATGTGGACTCTTCAAAAAGGCCATTAAAAAAGTGTTTTATAGGGAGAAAAAAAACTATGCATGGATTTCAAAACTCTTTGCACAACAAACATTGTTTCATTCTATTTGACAGGAGCAACTTTGTGGTACTCTCATGCACAGGTCCTAAGGATAATTTCTCAAGCAACAATGTTACGCAGGGTAGAGAGACTCTAAGGGAGCAGTTAAGGCATTATTATTATTCTCCATACACAAAGTCAGACACAAAGAGTTCCCAAAGTTCTGCAGAGGACAGGGTCAGCACGCTCCACTCTTTCCCAGAGCCCACAACTAGAAACCTGGAGAGACCACACAGGGCTACCATGTAAGGACTCTGAAAATCGAACAGTAACAGGCCGATTAGGAAAGAATGGCAGAGCCTGAAATGCCTGCAAACTGGCAGTGAGAAGTGTCCCCTTCTTTTTCCCTCCAGGACACTCAAGCCTGGTCTCCACGTGCCACCAGCAAGCACTGAATGCTGGCACAGAGAGTCAGGAGCTGTCCTGTGGTGCTGGTTCAGGGACAGAAAATCCCTGATGCTGGGGAAGCGGGAGTCCCCCTCCCCCGCCCCCGTTTCTGCCTTACTCTTTGTTCTCCCAGGCCACAGCCCCAGGTAGCCCTGTGGTGGCAATGGCACCTGAAGGAGCAGAGCCCAAAGACAAGGCAACCTTCCTTAGCTTTGGTAGAACTATGGTTCCAGGGGCCAGCGTTGTGGTGCAGTCGGCTAAAGCCCCAGCCTGCAGTGCCGGCATCCCATGTAGGCGCTGGTTCAAGTCTCCGCTGCTCCACTTCTGATCCAGCTCTCTGCTGTGGCCTGGGAAAACAGTGGAGGATGGCTCAAGTCTTTGGGCCCCTGCACCCATGTGGGAGACCTAGAAGAAGCTCCTGGCTACTAGTTTCAGATCAGCTCAGCTCTGGCTGTTGCGGTCATTTGGGGAGTGAACCAGCAGAATGGAAAAACTCTCTCTCTCTCTCTCTCTCTTCTCTCTCTCTCTGGCTCTATCTCTGTAAATCTGTTTTTCAAATAAATAAAACAATTCAAAATAAATTAAGTAACTCTGAATGCAACCAGGCCGCCTACCTGCTAAAGCGAACACATTAACACTACATAGGACTTAAATAGCATGCAGAGTCTCATAATGTAATATTCAAAATATCCTGGATAAAATCCATAATCATACAGAATGGGGGAAAAGAAATCAACAGATGCCAATGCTGAGGTGACACACGTTTGGATGATCTGACAGACTAAGCTAGTTATTATAAAAATGCTCCAGGAGGGGCCAGCATTGTGACGTAATGCTTTAAGTCACTGCCTGTGATGCTGGCATCCCATTTGGGCGTCAGTTCAAGTCCCCTGGCTGCTCTTCTTCCTATCAAGCTCTCTGCTATGGTATGGGAAAGCAGTCGAGGGTGGCTCAAGTGCTTGGGCCCCTGTACCCATGATGAAGCGCTTGGCTCCTGGCTTTGGTCTGGCCCAGCTCCAGCTATCGCAGCTATTTGGGGAGTGAACCAGCAGATGGAAGACGTTTATCTTTCCCTCTGTCTCTCTGTAACCATGCCTTTTAAATAAAGGAAATAAATCTTTAAAAAATGCTCCAGGAAATTGTGAGCCATCTTAAGATCTATGGATAGAAGAGAAAATCTGAGTCAAGAAATAAAACACATCAAGAAGAATTATTGGTAATTTTAGAACTGAACAAAAAATAACCAAAATTTAAAACTTACTGCATGGGCTCAAGAATCACTGAACTTGTACATAAGCCCACAGAAAATAGTTTAGAGTAGAAAGAGTAGAAGAGCTAAAACAAAACAAACACAGCCTTAGGGGACCAGGGGACATGAGCAGAAGATCCTGCCATTTGTGTCATGCAAGCCCCAGAAAGAGTGGGAAAAAGTGCTGTGTAGTTCAGAAGAAATATTTGACAAAATATTTCATAATATTCATAAAACATCATAAATATCACAGGACAGATAAACCTGCAAATGTGAAAAGATGAGGAACCCTCCCCTAGGGTAAATGAAAAAGAGAGCCATGTTGAAAACTAGAGATGAAGAAAACAATCCTGCAAATGACTCCTAACCTGTAGGGGCACAAAAATTCAAAAGCCTACAAAGTTCTCCCAAGGAATCATAGAGGAGAGAAAGAAATGGCACAACATTTGTAAATTATTGAAGAAAAAAATCTAACAACAATAATTCCATATCCAGCTAATATCTCCTTAAGAAATTAAGGTGAAATACAGACATCCTCAGATAAAGGAGAACTAAGGTAATTCATGGACAGCTGTCTTCCTGCAGGGCTGGGGATCGTCTGGCCCACAAAATCATCTGGTCTGGCCCTGCCAAGGCAACCAAAGGTGAGACTCAAAAGTCAATACATCTATAGCAGGTTCATTTTGAAGTAGATAATTTTGTGTGGTCAGCGAATGAGGAAACAAATATCCAAATGGCCCTTGGCAGAAAGCAGGTTCCCCTTTCCTGAATCTAAGGAGAGGTGACATGACGCCACGGGAAAACTGAGAATTACAGGAACGGAATGAAGAACACTGGAAAGGCTAGCTATCGAGATAACATAAAACACTATACAGTCATGAGTTGCATAATGACTGTGGAGCTGTTCTAAGAAATGCATTGTTGGGGCCAGCGCTGTGGCGCAGTGGATAAAGCTACTTCCTGCAGTGCCAGCATCCCATATGGATGCCGGTTCTAGTCCTGGCTGCTCCACTTCCAATCCAGCTCTCTGCTATGGCCTGGGAAAGCAATAGAAGATGACCCAAGTCCCTGGGCCCCTGCACCCATGTGGGAGACCCGGAGGAAGCTCCTGGCTCCTGGCTTCAGATCAGCGCAGATCTGGCAATTGCGGCCAATTGGGGAGTGAACCAGTGGGTGGAAGACCTCTCCCTCTCTCTCTCTCTGCCTCTCCTCTCTCTGTGTAACTCTGACTTTCAAGTAAATAAATAAATCTTTAAAAAAAAAAAAAGAAATGCACTGTCAGGCAGTTTTGTCATTATGTAAATAAAGCAGGGTACACTGGCTTCTAAAATTCTCAGCCTTAGGAGGCTGCAATGTCACTGGGTGATGTAGTGTCATGGGGCCAGCACTGTATACGTACATTGCAGGCTGAAATGTCACTACATGGCACATGGCCGTACTCCTCTTGAGTTCCTTGCTGGAAACAAAAACTATAATATTGTCTATGGGGTCATCAGTGTATGTAGATGTAGCAGATAAGCTAACCGTAACTCAAGAGAGGGGGACAAAGGAACATACACAGTGGTAAGGTTTCTTTCAGTACACCTAAAGTGATAAATGTCAATTCTAAGTCTATGAAGTATGTATATGTGTATGTATATATATGTGCATATATTTGTTGTAATGGAATCTGATAGAGATACATATGAGATTCGATTAAGAGAAAACACTACGAAATATTCAAAATAACAAAAAAGACAGAATATGATAAACAAGGGAGCAATCATACAGGGAATAAACAGAAGCATAAATCTAAACAGATCAATAATTACAATAAACTCGAGCAGTCTAAACATATAAGAATTGAAGGTGGACACTTTGATAATTTTAAAAATGAACCAGCTACACGTTGTCTAACAGAAACTCGGGCTAAACATATAGGCAGACAGGTTGAAAGTCACAGGACAGGAAAAGGTTATGACCATGCAAACACTGTTCAAAAGAAAGTTGGAGTGCCTGTATCTCTATGACACAAAGCAGACTTGAAAACAGACAGTTGTCAATGACATAGGAGGCAATCATGTAATAAGGAAAGGGCCAGTTTGCTGAGAAGACATGACCATCTCAAATGGCTACGTCCTCAGTAATAGCATTTGAAATACAGGAAGCAAAAAGTGACAGAACTCAAAGGAGAAATAGGTAAATCCACAGCTATAGCAGAAGGCTTCAAACTCCCCTCAGTAATAATATAGAATAAACAGAAAGGCATCACCAATCAACTGAATGTAGTATCTATAAAAATATTTTAACCAACAAAAGCAGAATACGCACTTTTAAAGTATATATGATATATTGACCAAACATGAAGTATAAACCTTCAATACATTTAGAAGAATTAACATAATATAACACATGTTTTCTAGTCATGATGAAATTAAATTAGAAGTCAACAATAGGAAAACAAAAGGAAAATGCCCAAATACTTGGAAAGAACACAGGTCAAGAAAGCCTCAAGTGAAAAAAAAAATTTGAATTGAACAAAATGAAAATATAATATATCAAAATGCTCATGATACAGCTCAAATCATGCTTATAGGGAAATTTATAACACTAAATGTTTATATCAGCAATAAAGGAAGGGAGCCAGCACTGTGGCATAGCAAGTAAAGCCACCGCCTGCAGTGCCGGCATCCCATATGGGCTCTGATTCGAGTCCCGGCTGCTCCACTTCAGATTCAGCTCTGTGCTATGGCCTGGGAAAGCAGTAAAAGATGGCCCAAGTCCTTGATACTTTGATACCAATCAGGATTGGTATCAAGGTAATGCTGACCTCGTAAAATAAGTTGAAATATTTTCCCTCATCTTCTGGAAGATATTGTCTGAAATTCATGCTATTTCTTCCTTAAATGTGAGAATTTACCAATGCCAACCATCTGGGTCTCGAGACTCTTTTTCCAGAAGGTTTTTAACTATGAATCCACTTTTATTCATGGTTCTAGGACTATTCAGGTTATCTATTTCATCTTAGGTGATTTTATAAGTTGTGATTTTTCCCCAGAATTAGAGCTGCAAATTCTCTTGCTCAAGTTTGCTTTAATGACTTGATTCCCCCTGGATTAGAGAAGAAACCACATGATCTGGCCGCTTGCAAACTGTCACTGAGAGGTTTCCAATCTTGTTGGCAGCACTCAGAAAGTGGTGGGCTGTGTGTGACGGGGCGGGGGGGGGGGTGGACAAAAGGGCCACAGGGGGGATTAAGGGGTTGCAAAGGGGTTCAGGGGAGGATGTTGATGGGCTAAATTTCAGACTCCCAGCTTTGAGAGTGGAGCTGTCACATGCCAATGTGGTTACCAGAGCCACCCAAATCCCTATTACCTGGCCAGGGCAGAGGATTTGAAAAGTTCTATGAAGTGAGCCGGGAAATCAGTGCACTGGAGATGGGGCAGGGCATAGGGGTGTGCGGGGAAGAGTGGCTGAGACGAAGAACATAACTGGCCAAGCAAGGAGGGCCATGGGCTCTCTCTGTCTACTCCCTCTCCAAGCAGACCAACTACTCTCTGAACAGCCCTGTGGGATTCTACCTTCCGGCATTCCTCCATCTTACATGCAGCTAATACCGTGCCCACATAGAATGTGATTTGTTCATTGTTCCTTCGAAGGGAATTCAGCTGCTACAGAACAAGTCTGAAAAACACTGCCCTCAGATGTCCCAGAGGAGGTGACTCGGGAATCTGGCATGGGTTCCTCAGGAAAGCAACGGGCCAGGCGTTCCCAACCCAAGGGAGGGCACTCGAGTAGAGTCAGCTTGGGTTTGGAAACAAAGTTGTGGCATCCAACTAACTGGGCTGCAATTCTTCCCCCATTTAGTCAGACCCAAGCTGAGACTCATAAAGCCCACAGCAACCTCATAAATCTCCCTGGCCATACCCTCCTTTCTCAGTTGAGGAGACTGTGGTCAAAATACAGGAAGCGACCGGCCCAAGGTCACATACCCTCTTGAGGCAAAAATGGGATTGGGCCCAAGTTCCAGGGTCCCAGCAGAGTCCTCTTCACACTACACATAAAAACAAGCCTTGACTGGACAGCCACTACATGCGAGGTGATGTTACAGCAGCTTTTGCCATCAGGGAATTGGAACTCAGTGGAGAACACATTAGACAATTACACAGATAACTACCATGGAAATGAATGTTTGTTACTGAGGAGAAAGGCAGAGTGTGTAAATAAAACATCACACACACACAGACACACACACACAGAGACACACACACACACCTTCCCAAGACACAGCTCATCACCACCATCATCACAGTCACAGTGAGCCCAATGGGAAAATTTCGCATCGGAAAAATCAGGGAATTCATACATATGATGTGTTGGTGATGAAGTCAAATTTCATGTTGCGTGTGGGTGCAAACTGTTGAAATCTTTACTTAATATATACTAAATTGATCTTCTGTATATAAAAAGAATTGAAAATGAATCTTGATGCGAATGGAATGGGAGAGGGAGCCGGAGATGGGAGGGTTGCGGGTGGGAGGGAAGTTATGTGTGTGGGGGGGAGCCACTGTAATCCATAAACCGTACTTTGGAAATTTATATTTGTTAAATAAAAGTTAAAAAAAGAGACAAAACGTTGTCCTATGTCAGAAGTATGGTGTCATACAGGCAGGTGGAGGAGAATGTTCCATTAGTATAGTAAGGAGCTAGCCCAAAATAAAGACACTGAACGAAGTGATGATTGTAGCCGTGGGCATTTTGCAGACTAAGATGGAGGTACTGTGAGTTGAGTCAAACCTAACACGATCCAAATGCTACTGGGGAGATGACCAGGGAGCCAAGAGGGCCCGCCAATAGCTCTAGCAACCAGCATATTCCACGGAGCAGGTTGTTCTGCTAAGAAGGGAGTGAATACTATATTGATACTATGTTTCAAGGCCCTGGTGGTAAAGGAAAAACATGATGAAATATGCCTAGATAAAGCTTCCAGTTTTCTCTCAGAACCTGATAAAAATAACAATTTTCACGGCTGTATCCCTAGCACCTCAAAGAGGCTCTGACATATAGTTGGGACCACGAGAAATGTCTTTTGAAATAAATATAACATGTTAGTATTAGACAGAAATTCTGCAAAACAGAAAACATATGCCCAGAAAACACTTTTGTGGTTATTATTTATACTGACATAGAAATAAGAAAGGAACTATCAGGCCCAACATCTAGTTTGAGATTTATTTTCTTGGTATGGTTTGGTGAAAACAGGCAAGTAGAGGTAACACATAGCTTTTATTGTTTGCTAGCTATGTGGTCTTGGGCAAATATCTTGAATACCTCTGTTAAACTTATGGTCTGATTTCTCAAATAAGGCCAATCAACTCCCCCTTCCAGTGCTGTAGCACAGCTGAAACTCAGCCAATGCTGGTTTAGAGCAGGGCACGCAGCATACAAATGAACACTGTCAGAGAGTGTGTGAAAACCTCTCCTAGTCTCCTTTGGCCCCAAACTTATATCTTGAGTAGAGGTTTGTGTTACCTAGGTTGCTTTCTGAGTTTCTTCCCAAAGAGATGTGATCTTCATTCATTATAAGAGTTCCCTGGGGCCGGCGTTGTGGCATAGCGTGTAAAGCCACCATCTGCAGTGCCGGCATCTCATATGGGCGCTGGTTCGAGTCCTGGCTGCTCCACTTCTGATCCAGCTGTCTGCTATGGCCTGGGAAAGTAGTGGAGGATGGCCCAAGTCCTTGGGACCCTTGCACCCGCGTGGGAGACCAGGAGGAAGCTCCTGGCTCCTGGCTTTGCATCTGCGCAGCTCTGGATGTTGCGGCCAATTGGGGAGTGAACCAGCGGATGGAAGACCTCTCTCTCTCTCTCTCCTTTCTCTCTCTCTCTCTCTCTCTCATTTCTCTCTCTCTCTCTCTCTCTCTCTCTGCCTCTCCTTCTCTCTGTGTGTAACTTTCAAATAAATAAATAAAAATCTTTAAAAAGAAAAAAGAGTCCCCCACCCTGGCTACAAATCAGAGCCTGCAGAGAGCTCCCTAGTCAAAGGTCCTTCTAAAGGTGGGTGGGGTGAGAAGAGATCCCTGGTGGGGTCCCCTGGCTGGACCTTGGCCTGGGCCCTCTGGGAGCTCAGGGACTTGGGAACACAAGAGCTTGCAAAAGGAAGCAGTCAGGATATGGCCAGCGCCAAGCTTCAAGGGCAGATGAGAGGAGTACAGTTCAGGGAGAAGCACTGTAGGACCGACAGTGGCTACTCAGAGAACATGAATGAGCTCAGCCCCCGGAGGGAAGCCTTCACTGAACCAGTGGATGACAAGCAGTTTGAGGACGGTTTCCCCAAGCTCGGATTAGGCACAAAGTTTGAGTGGATATATACCTAGACTTTCCAAAACAAAAATAAACAACATCAACAACAAACCACAAAACCACACAGAGATCTGGAATTGGCTAGTTAATTTGGCCCAAACTGTAACATATGGATAGATTCAAATGCTGTGAAAAGCCTGCATTTTTAAAGGAACATATGCATTTTTGAACGTAAGTTGAACATTCTTTTAAAATCACAAATGATGGAATCAGGTCAATACTTACAAAGCTGCACCGAAGCATTTCTCTTCAAGAGGGTGCCAATCAAGGAGAAGCCTTTCTAGTCTTCTGGTTGAGCTCCATGCAACGTCCTGGATGAGCTATGTGCAACATTAGTTCTTTGTTGATTTCAAGGACCTTGCCACCTTTCAACACTGTTTCTCCATCTGTGTAAAGAAAGCAGAGAGAGAGGGATCTAGCTACATCCAAAACACTACACTCCTCTTCCGAAAACAGAAATCATTATTGCTTAACTGCAGGCCAGGTATTTTACCACCAAATATGTATGTTTTTGAGTATGTGGTTCTTGAGAAGAGTATCAGGGAACAGAGTAACTAGGTAGCAGGCGTTTTCAGATGCCACTTGGGATATTTGCATCCCATATTGGTGTGTGCCTGGGCTGGAGTCCCAGTTTTACTCCCGATTCCAATTTCCTGCTAATGCATACCCTTAGAGGCAGCAGTGGCGGCTCAAGTACTTGGGTCCCTGTCACCCATGTAAGAGGCATGAATGGAGTTGCCATCTCTTGACTTCAGCCTGGCCCAGACTTGGCTGTTGTAGACATTTAGGGAGTGACCTAATGGATGGAAGATCTCTATCTCTGTTTCTTCCTTCTTTTCTTACTTTCTTTCTCTCTCTCTCTCTCTCTGCCTTTCAAATAAATAAAATAGATTTTCAAAAATTAAAAGTATTTTAAAAGGGAAATCCTAAAGAATTTATAAAAAATTTCTTTAAAGTAACAGGAATTAGTGCAGGCATAAAGGAAAATCCCTTAGATGTCTTGTACACCTCAAAACAGGACAGAGCTCCACAATATACCCCCTCTTTTCTTTTTCATCCAGTCTCCATAACCTTATCTTCCAGATGCCTCTCTCATATTAGCCAAAGTTTATCGTAAGATGGAATAAATCTACTTGCAGGCTGCAAACTCTCTTGCTAAGTACGTGGTTGTTGCAATTACATAAGACGAGTGCAGCATCAAGTCGATCGCTTTACACTGCAGATGGTGGGAAAGCCGCTCTGGGCCCCAGTGCTGCGTGCTAATCAATGCCCCAGCTCAGCCCACAGTGAGGAGTGTTAAGAGGCAGACAAAGAAAATCTGAGACTTAAAAGAGCTTTGATTTAGCCTGGCTGATGGACAAATAGCAAATATTTTTGTGATGTATGAAAATTATAATCAAGTTAACATACTAGCAAATGTCCCACTTTGCATCATTCTCAAATATAATAATGGGGAAAAGGTCATGAAAACCAAGTGCAGCCAAGACCAGCCTATTTTTAAATCATGGGGTATGTAAAGTACACAAAGAGAAATGGATTTTTTATTAACTCCAATCCAGACAAAACCTTAGTATTCATTAAATAGTGTACAAATTCTTCCCATAGGCCTTAAACTTGATAATACTATGTGCTCTGGGAACCCAACGTAGCCATAGAATATTCAACATTTATTAAGCACTAAGAACTGGAGAATACATAAATAGAAAGACCCACTCATCACTCTTCTACATTTCCTGGAATGTAAAGATTCCAAAAGCACATAATAACGACCAATCAAGGGAATAACTTACCAGTTTAAATAGCCTCATTCTATAACCATCTGAAGTGTCCTATGGCTTGCAGGAATAAAAGTCCATTTTTTTTAAGCTGGAGAACTATTATTGTAGCCAAAGGTTAACAAAGTACCTAAGTTTAGAGTCAATAAAAGCAAATTAACTAGGAGTAAGAGGATTAGTGCTAACATGTGAAGTGTCTGCAAAGTGACACTTATCTCTCAATATTCCTGGGGTGGGGCAGGCAGCCCCTCTTTTCTCACTACAACTTGTTTCTTAGGCCCTTAACACTGTGCACACAATGTCTAACTTATACCATGTTAAAAGAATTGTCTTAAAAAGCACAAAGCAATGCTTAATCACAGACAACTGTGAGAAGCACCAATAAAATTTTTTCCTCTTACTGTCAAAACAAAATGGAGGTTTATGAAAAATCATCACAAGCCTGCTAAACATTAACATAAAAATTATCTCTTCAGTATCCAGTGTCCAACAAACATATGAAGTTCTAGAAGTATACAGCTGAACAGGCAAATTCTTTATTTCTCCCATTTTCTTCGGAATGTGTTCACATTCTTACAGCTCAGTTCACGAGATGTAATATGATCTAAGACATTGTGCAAATAGATTTATTTGGAAAGCCTTCTTTCATTCATAGGCCTGAAAAACTGCTTGCTTCCTGTGTTCCAGAGGAGGTCATCTTTATAATTAGTAGTTTTGGTAAGATTTACTTTGGGTGCTTCTCATGTGACTAGACACCCTGCTGAGGGAGACACTGAGCAACAGCAAAATGCTCCCTTGCACAAACGTTCGCAAGTCTACAACAGTCAGTCCTTGACCTTCAGTTAGTACTTCCCCAAGACTTCAGCTGACCTTCAACTATTTTATCTGAAGGAGTAAGAGCTGCATTACAAAGACAGGATAGAACCCTTCATGCACATATACTTCAGTCAGCACAAAGGGCAGCGGATGGAAGGAAATGTAAAGCCTCAGTGGGCCCACTGAGCTGTCTGGATGGCAAGGAAGTGGAAGGACAGAGGAGGGAATCCTAACAGTAGGCGAGAAACTGCAACGATTAATTTCTTTACTCCCCCAGGTTGCCATAAGAGAAAGCAATTGTATTTTGTGTTTGTTTTCACTTTCGAAAAACATTACCTATGCATACAGGTAAAGACAGCAATTAAAACAGACTTGAGCTGCCCTTGTGTTGACTGTCAAGGAACAGTTTGGTTTGTTTGTTTGTTTGTTTATTTTGGCTTTTTTTTCTTCATACTATTTGTTGAACTCTTTTCTTAATATAGAGTTAATCATATGTGTATAAAGTCTGTTGAGGATGGTTCTCATTAAAAATAAGAGTGGGAATAAGACAGGGAGGAGGAAGTTTTTAACTGTAAAGCTGTATAGTTCTGCATACAGTACTACAGACTTACTCCTAAAGTTACAGTTTAAAAACTTTCCATGGGACCCAAATCCCATTTAGCTGGGTGATAAAAATGTCATCTTAAGTGTTAAAGTGATCATATTAAGTGTTAAAGTGAGCATATAGATAGGATTAAGTCTTAAAGTGATCATGTAAATAGGATCAAGTGCCTGGTAATAATAATAGATAGAATTAAAAAGGAGAGAATGTTCCAACATGGAAAGCAGTCCACATAGCAGACTCATAGGATGACAACCACTTTAAGTAACACTCTGACCTCAGAATCAGCCCTTCAGGCTTCCTGGTCTGGCTGAAAAGCCCATGAGAGCATTTCAGGCATGGAAAGCCAAGACCCTATGGTAAAAAAAAAAAAAAAAAGGATCTCTGTGAGAGAGACCCCAGTGGAAAGAAGTGGCCATCAAAGAAGGATGTACCTTTCTCTGAAAGGAGGAGAGAACTTCCACTTTGCTTATGGCCCTGTCTAAATACTGACAGAGATTGTGAATTCAAAAGGCTTCCATAGCCTTGGCAGCTCATATCAAGAGCCTTGGGTGGTAACTACTGTCATATATAAGAGTGTTAATCGTAAAATTTACAACAGGAGTCTCTGTGCACTACCTTCCCATTCAGTACCTCTGTGCTCAAGGAGTTGTATTATGAGAGTTAACTGTAAAACTAGCTATCGTTGTGTGTGTGTGTGTGTAAATTATTGAAATCCTTACTTAGTATAGAGTTGGTCTTCTATGTACAAAGTTAATTGAAAATGAATCTTAATGGAGAATGGGACTGGCAAGAGGAGAGAGAAGAGGAGGAGGGATGGGAGTGTGGGTGGGAGGGCGGGTGTGGTGGGAAGAATCACTATATTCCTAAAGTTGTACTTATGAAATTTTTATTCCTTAAAAAATAATTAGTTAATTTAAAAAAACAAAAAGATGAATGGGGTTCAACTGCACAATCTATGGATAAGCAACACATTTGTACCTCCTAGTCAAGCAAACATTCTGGGAAAGCAGACATGATGGCTTCCAAAGGCACACAACCTCTGCAGCTTGGCAACTTTATGGGATGACCACAGCTCAAAGATCTCTTGGCATCTTGGAAACAGGGCACATCCATCCTTCTCTCATGCCAGCTGTAACCTGAGGGTGATTCTCCCAATAATGTATCTTGCTAAAGGCCCTCACAGAAGCATCTCATTTTGCTTATGAGGCAATTTCATTTCACAGAGCATCACCACATCAACTGGAGTGGATTTAGGAAAGGTGGGTGTGGAGCAGTGAAAAAGGAAATGTTGTACCCTCTGTGGAAAACCAGGTCTTTCTGCTTTCAGGTGTACCCGATTTCTCTGTGGTTAATATATTCAGGAGACTCGCAGGGTACAAAAGGCAATATTCTAGGGAATAAAGCCATAAACCAGTAAAATAAGCCTCAGACTATTTCCTCAATTTGTCATTCTAATCTCTCAAATACTGCATGTGACTTCTTGGGAAGGGAGTGCAACAAAACCAAAAAGTTGTTTAAGGACAAAAAAAATCCCTGTGCTTTTAAAAACAACGTGTAATAGAAATGCCTGCTTCAATATATGAGATAGCAAAAAAGTTTAGAACTCTTAAGAATAGATAGTCCAAGCTTACAAAGGTACAGAGATGATGATGTTTACAGATGGAAAATATTTTGAAGGCATTTGTTGGTTTTTTTTTTTAGGTGTCAACTTTTAAAAAATAAAATGTTTGATTTACTATGCAGTGCTATTTTGAAAGATTTAAAATTTCAGTTACTATTATAAAAAAAAAGTTGGCAACACAAGGATTACTTTTCTATTGCTTTGTAATCTGTTGTCCCTTTTGCTACCTGCCAGTTCATGTGAGACGGCTGTTCAAGTTAAGGCAAAATAGAAAACTCCCCTATGGCTCAATTTCCTTTTAAGTAACTTGAGAAAGTAAAATTTACGAAGCACTTTGCAAGTACAAATAAAGCTATTTAGAAAGATGGGGGGAGGACAAAATTAGTATTTCTAAGTAGAAATTCTTATTTCATAACTACCTCTAAATTCTCTAAGTCTCCTATATTTTCAAATGTACAACAGCCACAACAATCCCTAGGGTAGTGTTTTCAGTAAACACTCTTTGAACTGAGGAAGAACTGTCTCAGATTTGGTGCCTAAGGAGACATGATGACTAAAAACACTGTGGGATCCTGGATGGGATCCTGGAACAGACGAGGACATAAGTGGAAAAACTGGTGAAATCCGAATAAAGTCTGGACTTTTTAGCTAGTGCTTTCGTACCCATGTGAGAATGCTAGGTAAAATGGTATGTGGGAACTGTGTACTATTTTTGCAACTCTGTTGCAAATGTAAAATTAGTGGTTTTTTTTTTCTTTTGTAAAATGCTCTTGGAGAAAGAAAATCAGTTGTCACATTTCACTAACAATCGAAATCTTCTAAAATAGTTTACTGCAATCTGTAATAGTGAAGGGCCTCCACTAGATGGCACTGTTTTATTCCAGTGACCAGAGACACCTTCTCACATACCTCTCAACTGTCACTAAATAGAAATTTTTCTTGAGCTTATTTTTATAGCTCCAATGGGCACCATTTCTTAGTACAACACACCCTATGATTTGACTCTCAATGTATAAAATAGGGTTGCTCTACTTTCTTGACTCAAGCTTCATTATCATTCCAGAATTTTAAGGTTCATGAATCCACTCACTCAACGTTTAATTAAGCTCTTTATTTTGTGTAGCCATTATCTCTATAGTCTGAGGCAACCCATTCTCTTTAGTGTTGACCAATGTGAAAAACTTCCACCCTCCTACACACCTGAAAACTGCACAAAATCCAGAAAGTTACTTGGATCAAGGAGCAAGCTAATGTTTGTCACCGTGTTTTCATGATTCAATGTGGAATGTCCCATTTATCTTTACTGCTCAAATAAAGTGTTAGCTATTCAATAATAACTTCTAGATTCCCTTTGTATGGCAAAGCTAAAAAACATTTCCTTTTAGAAGTTAAAACCGAATAGCTAAGGTCCACCCATTCCAGTGTGGTTTGGCTCCAGCAATCCAATCATATTTATTTGTAGCATTTCCTGGACCATTCAATAACCTCCTTCTAAAACATTCCTGTCACCCATGCTCTTCAGCTCACCAGTGCCCTCTGCTAAAAAGCTCTCATCAACCCAAGACTCTAAAGTTCTATCCAGTATCAAAGTTTCACTTTGGGAAAGATATTTCAGACATTGCCAATAGGAAATTTTTTTTTTACAGGATTAAAGCCATTCAGGGTGCTTACAAGTCAAAATGAAAGTAAAACCATGCTGTTTACTAACCTAGTTCCAAAGTTCTAAACTTAGATTGGACAACATTCGATCCCTGAGTTTCATGGAATAAGCTGTTAGACTATTTCTGAATGAACTAGAAATAATGATTCTATATAAGAGGAACAATACTTATAACATCTGATCCTATACAACCAGAAGTCAAAAAAACAGGAGACACCCTCCATTTGGATTAAGGTGTTACCACAAAGGCTTGAGGCAATTCTTAACCCAAATGTCCCGTAAATCCCTCTTGTGCACCCATTTTTATTCTCATATACCAACAAAACCTCTGATGAGCAGACTACAATAGCCAAATTGGATTTTAAAAACTATTTCCTTTTAAAAACAATTTGCTCTAATTGTGAAAGGAAAATTTTTGGATAAAACTTTTCCTACAAGAAAGCACCAATTTCTACATTACGGTTTCTGGGTAGCTCTAACCCTCATCTAAATTTAACACTCGTTTTAAGGGAATGACATTAAATGAGTCTACTTTCAGCATCCCTGACTCTGAACAATGGACCTATTACATTTACCACAAAGTTACTTAAATTGTAATCAACTTTAAAAGCAAAGATATAATTTTTCATGTTGAAACGGAAATAAATTAAACGGAGAGAAGCTCATAATCTATGCCTTAATAAAACTGCAACTCTGTATTTCTGAACCATTTGATTCCTTTAAAACAAACTACAACTGCTCAACAACTTGCCTATGGACTTAATTTTACTTAAATAAATACCCATGCAGTTACTTGTTGGAAGACCTTCCAACAATGCCTTCAACCAAGAAAACCTAAGACTTTGTCTTCTCTCTTCATGCCATGCAAACTCATACCCTTTGAGATAAGTTTCTTATTTATCATACTAAAAGGAGAAAAACATATGCAAAGCCCTTATTCAAATGAACAGAACTCAGGATTATCTTCCAATTACATACACATATGCATATATATGTATATATGTGTGTATATATATATATATCTCACATCCCTATCTATCCATCTACCTATCCATTCACATATCTATAGAAAGTTATATAGATATCTATCTATAGTTATATATCTATATATCTACAGTTATCTATCTAAAGTTATATATCTATCCATTCACTTGTCTATATAAAGTCATTTGGGACCTCCAAGTCTCTGGAGATCCCAAATAACAAGGATAAAACAAAACTGAACAGAAAAAAACAATGGAATTAGTTCAATTAAAGATTTTAGCTGAAAATGGAACATTCAGTCGTGTTTTAAATTTAGCTGGGTTTGAAATCTTTTTCATGAAAAAATTGTAAATGACACCATAATCCCCAAGAGACAGCTAAATAAATTCATCTTTAATGTATGATTCATGGCCTTCTTATTTCTTTAAACAAATCATAAATGCCTGCTACATGTGAGGCACTAGGTTAGCTGTGTAGTGGCATTAATGATCCAAATAGTGTCCTTGTCCTTAGGGAGTTTGTCTAATGAGGACAAGGGGACAGTCAATAATCAGTATCTATAAAAAGAAAACAGATGCTGATAGGAAAAGATAGCAAATCCCCTTATTCGGCCCAGTGTCAAGTAGAGTTTCAGGGAAATTAATCAACATTTTTAAATATTCTCAACAAAGTTAAAAACAAATCATTTTCTGATTAACACTCAGTTCCTTGAAAATTCTTTAACAGACTATCCTGTCATGGCACATTTATTTAGATGCTATAATCTTTCATTTTTTACAAAAATAGCGTATGTGTTTATGAAAAGGACGGTTGGTCAGATCTTAACACTTGTACACCATTATAAGAAAAGAAAACTTCAGATCAACTCCAACAAACCTCTGTTTCCGGGTCACAGACATCACTACCAACCTCGTTTTAATAATTGGCTGCTCTTGCTTACACATATGGTACTCCTGCAATGCAAAAGGAACAAACAAGCTCGTCTGCCAAGAGCTCCCCACCAGGAGGTGAACACGAAAGGAGCTGCACTTGTAAGAATTCTAAAGGAGACAGAACTTTGTGGTGGTAAATGGAATTCCTTCCAAAATCACAAAGGGAATCCTTACTTGTGACCAACTCAGTTGACTTCGGACTAAAGGGACCTGTAAATAGCTCTCATGCTACTTATATCCCCTCTAAATTCTCTATTGTTACTCATTATGAGTTCACTGATATTAGTCAGCACAAGCTGGTGAGTCACCGGATTTTTTTTTTTTTTTAAAAAACACCAACTTTCTCCCCTTCCCCTCCTTTTTGGTTTTCCTTTCCCTTTGGTATTTTGCAACATTTGAGAAGATGAGTAACTATACCCAAGAAATGCTGCTGGGTTTTCTTGTTTGTTTGTGGTCTATACAGTGACTGTATCCCCACTAATAAAAAGAGTACACCTTTTCACATCCCATTTCTTCCAAACAGTGACATCTCAGCTCCAAGGCGTTATTCTGCGTTACAAAATTCACTTCACATATTTTGTTTGATTTTCATTTTTCTTATCTTATTTAGCCATAGCTCTCACACGAGTCAAATTCTTTCTCTACCTAAACAATAAATAAGTTCTTGGGACAAAACGGCCCTAATCTGGGATATGATTTCTGTCAATCACAGGCAAGAAAAGGAAACCGTGGACTATGCTGGCCTTCAAAATTATGTCAGTTAAGGCCCAATGTAACCACCCCCATTTTATCTTTTCTTATGCACCCAGGCTTCCTCCAACCTGCCATGACTGTGAACACCACACTTGCTGGATGGAAAGAAAAAAAGACTCCCTGCTGTGAGTAATCCATAGGGACCTTGGAAGCTCTCCTTCCTCTCTGTCCACCCACCAGTGCAAGCGCTCCCCCTAGAAACGGAAGTGGGAATGCAAAGGAAAAAACTGACCCCAAACACTAAGGGTGCCACCCACTCCCTGCTCTCTGGACTGCAAGTGCACTGACATCGTCCTGCTCTCTGGCCCACCACGCACCTGCATCTTCCCCTTGCAAGCACACTCTTCGCTCTTTCTGAGACACTACCCTTAAAGGTCAACCGGGTTAGCACAAGAGCCTGGCATTTAGATGTGCATCCTAAATATGTGCAAAGCCAAATCTCATCCACTTCCCTCTCTGTAAGGCAAAAGTTTATGGGAGCCAGAGCATATCCTTGTCCTGGTTACATCTGGGGTTTCTTTTCTAGCGTGCAGGCAGCCACCCATTAGCAGTGCTGTACAATTGAAACCAATAATGCGGGGCCAGTTCTGTGGAACAGCGGGTTAACACCCTGGTCTGAAGCGCCGGCATCCCATATGGGCACAGGTTCTAGTCCCGGTTGCTCCACTTGCGATTCAGCTCTCTGCTATGCTATGGCCTGGGAAAGCAGTGGAAGATGGCCCAAGTCCTTGGATCCCTGCACCTATGTGGGAGACCCAGAAGAAGCTCCTGGCTCCCGGCTTCCGAGCAGCTCAGAGCTCAGCTCCAGCCGTTGCGGCCTTCTGGGGAGTGAACCAGTGGATGGAAGACCTCTCACTCTGTCTCTACCTCTCTCTGTAACTCTGTCTTTCAAATAAAAAATAACAATAATGCAAGTAAGGACTCACCAGGGGACCAGTACTAAATGAAAAGCACATCTGCATCTCCCCATTTTCACAACCCTTAGGTAATCTGTCACTTCACTAGGACGTTTCCTTTCATGCGAAAGGAAAATTGCCACCCTGAAGTGCTACAGCATTGTCTATTTGGGCCGTACACAGCACTTGTATAGAATCAAGGCTGGGTTTCTGCCTGCTATGAAACATTGTGAGGAGTCTGTTTCTCTGGAAGAAAGTGGCTGTCAATACACAGACAGCAAAAGCGAGAAGTCCCTCGTCAGCTAGTCCTTCACGTCTGGATTCCAAAAAAAATCTGTACCCATTAACAGCTATATCCTGTGTTGGGGGTGGCGGTGGGATGGGAGACAGAATCAAGACGTGGGCCTAGGGTGGTACACCTCATCTTGAGTGAACATAATCTTTCCAATATGCTCGTAAGATTCTATCACTCCCAATCATCTTGCAAACTACACTTTTGAAAAAAATTCATAGAAATCATGTGGCTAAGCTAGAAGCCTGGTTTCGCAGAAACGGAAACAAACCTTGATTTTGTGAAAGCTATACAACGTATAATGCAGAAGCATTTAGGTGAAGATGTATTTAATTTGAAAGAGACAGAGAGAGAGGGAGAGAGAGAGAGATGTATTTAATTTGAAAGTGAGAGAGAGAGAGAGAGAGAATCTTTGATCCACTGGTTCACTCCCCAACTGGCCACAGCAGTCAGGGCTGGGCCAGGCTGAAGCCAGGAGCTAGGACCTCCACTCAGGTCTCCCATGTGGGTAGCAGCAATTCAAGTACTCGAGCCATCTTCTGCTGCTTCCCAGGTGCCTTAGCAGGGAACTTAATCAGAAACAGAGTGACCCAGGGCTTTGAACCAGAGCTCCCATATAGGATGAAGGCATCCCAAACCTGCTTGGTGACAACACCCGCCCAGGAAAAATATTCTTTTTCTAAATCTCTCAGAAACTACGATGGGTTAGTGGCTGGCCAGACAGACAACTAGATAGTTCAGTGTTTGACACTTCATGCCAGGGTGCAGTGAGTCCTTAGGCGATTTCAATTTTGTTGGTGGACAAGTATCACAGAGCGTACTTGTGCAAACAAACCATGTGACTAGGCAAAACCATCCTAAGGGACCACTCTCATATATGAGGTCAGATATTGACTGAAAAATTGTTAAGCAGTACAAGACTGTAGATTAAAATATGAGTCTTTTACATGGTAGGCATATGTGTGTGAACTGTAAAATTTTTCAATTTTGCCATAGTCTTGCATAGTTTCATCAAAAATTTTATGGGGAAAAAATAATCACACAAACATTCCTTAAAGCTATACACACACGCACACAAAAAGACTTGTTAAAAAATTCCTCCCAAGGACATGGGTTGGTCCTACATCAGTGCACCTGGCTTCAAGAGTTCCGGCTCTAGCTCCAGATTCTAGATTCCTGCTAATGCAGACCCCAGGAGGCAACAGTGATGGCTCTCCCAGCTTTGGTGTCAGCATGAAGTTGTTGTGGGCAATTGCAGAGTGAACAAGCAATGGGAAAGAATCCCTGTCTCTGTGGGAAACATCTGCCCAGGTCTTCCCCTAACTCCTGAGAATCAGCTGACCACCATGCCACTTGGCAGAGCTTACGTGTGCACATTCTCCCCAGCATTCGGTCTCAAAAGGCCGGACACAATCAGCTTTCTCTGCCACAGAATGGTACACCCCGGGCTTCCCTCAGCCACCAGTTCTCAACTCCAGCAAGGGAGTACCTGAGGCGGCCAAGGAGTCACATTCGACAGCATGCACATCTTTCCCTAGCTTTGTCTATCAGCAGTGGACACTTCTTGCAGCTCTTCTCTTCCCATCACCTCTTTAGCAGCACACTGCCTTGCTTTCCTAGGAGGTCATCAAACAAGCGGCAGAGAAAGGCAAGGCAATCCCCACTCCCAGAGCCCAGGTCAGCGCTAGAGTGAAGATCACCAGGAACACAATCCTGGTTCACAAAGAGGCCCTGGCAACATGCCGGAGAAAGAAGAGGGACTCCCGCTCTCTGTTGCTCCTGAAACTTATCCAGGCCTCCTCCGCCCAGCTCACACCTGCTGGAGAAGCTGAGTGGGTCACTGACACTGTAGCATCTGTCCCCCAGCCACTACCCAAGTGTAGCCTCCCCATCTGCCTTATCATTTGGCTCACAGGAAGAAAGGAAGTCAGGAAAAAGCGAAAGTAGGCCGGCGCCGTGGCTTAACAGGCTAATCCTCCGCCTTGCGGCGCCGGCACACCGGGTTCTAGTCCTGGTCGGGGCGCCAGATTCTATCCCGGTTGCCCCTCTTCCAGGCCAGCTCTCTGCTATGGCCCAGGAAGGCAGTGGAGGATGGCCCAAGTGCTTGGGCCCTGCACCCGCATGAGAGACCAGGAGAAGCACCTGACTCCTGGCTTCGGACCGAGATGCGCCAGCCGCAGTGGCCATTGGAGGGTGAACCAACGGCAAAAAGGAAGACCTTTCTCTCTGTCTCTCTCTCTCTCTCACTGTCCACTCTGCCTGTCAAAAAAAAATTAATTAAAAAAAAAAGAAAAAGAAAAAGTGAAAGTAACATTGTGTGATTTTCAGTCCCCCTAACCACGTGTTCTTCCAAGTCAAACCTTTGTCTTCAGGTTCCCTGACAACACTTTGAAGACTAAAAGCAGACCACAGAGCATATTGCTGGTGTGGTTTCCTTCTAGCCAGAGCTGCTTCCACTCTGAATCGGGGCCGGAATCCATATAGAAGTTGATCTGTGAGAAAAACCCAGAGAGTCCAATGGGAAAACCCAGTACTCACCCTAATGATCTCATAGGTCATCCATCCTTTGTCACCAACAGCTCCTTTCCCGCCCTGCCCCCCCTTCCCCTTATCGCGTCCCTCTAGACATTCTAGTGAAGCACAGACAACTCTAGTGGAAAATGCCATGGCTTATCACACCCTGCAGCAAGCACTTGAACACATGCACTTGGCTGCTTGGCCGTGCCCCTCAGGGAGAGGCTGAGGGACTAAATTCTAAGAGGGAGCTAGCTGGGGCAGGGAGGGGATGAGGAGGGGACACCTGGGGGAGAACGAACTAAAACTGCTTGTACTAGAATTTCAGTTGAGGAATTTCCATGTTTTGCAAGTATAAAAGTCTGCTATTAAATATCACAAACAAAAAACTTCATTTCTTAGCAAAATGTGACTCAGTTCTCTGTGGTTTGGTTGCATTACTTCCCAAGAAGCACTGTCATGAGGAGACTTTACAGACACACTCTGGCTGAATGAAGCTGGGTATACCGTCACACATACAATGGAATACTATTCAACCTTAAAAAGAAGGCAATCTCATCAGATAGTGTAGCATGGATGAACCTTAGGGAAGGTATGCTCAAGTGAATGAATCAGACAGACAAACAAATATTGCTTGATTCTACTTATGAAGATATCTACAGTAGTCAAACTCTTAGAAACACAAAGCAGAAAGGTGGCTGCCAAAGGCTGCTGGGGAGAGGGAAATGGGCGTCATTCAAGGGGAATAGTGTTTCATTTTGCAAGATGAGAAAGTTCTAGAGATCTGCTGCAGAACAATGCAGAATTAACAGCACTGAAGTGTACACCTAAAAACAGCTGAAGTGGTAGATTTTATGCTATGTGTTTATTATCACAGTAAAAAAAAAAAGGCATCCCACTTTCATTCTACATTATGGATATTGTAAATCTCCAATTCAACATTTTGATATTTTAAAAAAATTAAAACAAGTATTTGGGTGACTTTTCCGATGGACAAATAAAAAACCCTACAATTAAATTGCTTTGAAAACTCAATGAAGAATAATTAAAAAGCACTTGAAACCATTGCTTGGGACAAACTTTGTCATTTTAAGCATGCATGACATTTTCAGAGCAGGAAGGATCCTGACATTCTTCTCTAATGGTATGTGTGGTATGCTGAATTGGCTGCTAAATCAAATGAGGCTGCTGATATGTAGCCTTTTAGCAAAAGAAGGATATATCACAAGACAGTCTTAGAGGCCGAACACTGTGGCTATTATAACAAAGACAGCGAAATGAATCATTCATGCGTACAGAGAGGGAGTGTACAGGCATTCTTAGCTACTGTGACTTTTGAAATGGTTCCCACACTGGTTCCCCTCCTACCCAACCCCTCTTCACTCTCCTGCTACTCTAAACATTGATCCATCAGCCATTCCTCCAAAATGTGAAAGCTACTCTGAGGAGACAGCATTTCTAAGAACAGTAACTCTTAAGTTGACAGAGCAAACAGGCAGAACAAACTTGCTTTCAGAAAAAGACAAACTCAAAAGAAACTGCCCATTTTCTAATGTTCATGATTTCAACTTTCCACTATAAGAATTATTAAATCAGGGAATGAACTGGAATGCCCAAAAGATCCCCCCGCCCCCCGTAACAGAAATGTGATCAACATTTCAATATCTTGGCCTTAGAGATTAAAAAACAAGATCTATAGAACTGAATTTCCTAACAGCTCAGGCCTCCTTGGCTCTGATTCAGAAGAGCAGTGCCAATTTGCATTTCACCAGAGGCATTATTCAGGTATGTGAAGTCATGAACAAGATAGGAAATCTATTTTCTTAGTTTCTATGTGATTTGCATACTCCTCTACAAACTGTGGTCTATTGATAAAAACAAAATACGAAAAAAGTAAACGTTAGTTTCTGAAACCCATAATGGCATGCTATGATTTTTTTTCTTCCTTCCGTCCCATCTAAATGATTCCAAACTGGTGTCACTGCCACGGACACACAGCATTGCCCTAGAAGGGCACAGGAGATGAAAGATCAAAGAGAAGGGACTATGTGAGGCTTTGTCCTGGGCAAGCCCTTTTGGGGATCCTGGCTGAAGAGAGGCTGCAGTAGGGACAGATTCTGGCTCAAGAAGACCCAATAACTCAAAATGTCACTATTACCATTCAAGCAATAGTCTGTGGCCCCAAGTGAAGTCAGCAAACTCCGCAAAGCCGGGGCTTCAACTAGGAAGTATGCAAGGGTTGGCCCTGTCCTTCTCACCCTTCTCCTTGCTCTTGTTTTATCTCCCATCCCCAAATCCAGCCCCAGCAGCTGCTTACTAAAAGACCCTTTCCATGGTACCTGTTTAGGCGAATCTGAAGTTCTCTCTCAGGGATGTGCCTGCTTCAGTAGGAACCATCGAAGCCCTTCCACCAAGAAGAAAACACCAAAAGGAGCATGAGAAACTCCTGGAGGAAGATGACTGCTCTCGATGGCCAAGGCCCATCCTTCCCATCCCACCGGCAGCACCAGACTACTGATAACAGCCCTGATGCACCAACGGCAGGACCAGTATGTGCTGCCTCTCTCTCTGGCACTGAACAGAGGTTCCTCTGTGAGCTTCTTCCCCCTGCCC
This sequence comes from Lepus europaeus, assembly GCF_033115175.1. NCBI lineage: Eukaryota > Metazoa > Chordata > Mammalia > Lagomorpha > Leporidae > Lepus > Lepus europaeus. The sequence goes on along the minus strand of NC_084850.1, from coordinate 103,549,085 downwards.
ATCAGGCAGGGAGGACCATGTGAGGACATGACCAGGACACCTGGAATCCTCAGCCCAGCACCAAAGCAGACAGCAGGGCCTCCTCACACCAGCCCTCTGTCATCCTTGTCTAAATACAGAAACACACTGAACAACTCTTAGGATGAACCAGCCTCTCTGACGTTCTAGTGACCTGACACCAATACAGAGCCTCACTATAAAGAGTGCCAGAATTAGAAGGAGCATCTGTACCTAGAAGCTGCAGAGAGAACAGACACTTGGACTAAGTGTCCTTTAGAACAAGCTTTAGATCTAAGTGTGTTGGGGCCGGCTGGGGCAGGGACAGGGTGGGGATGGGGACACACACAGCACAGGAGAACCTGGCTAGAAGAATTATGAACAATGCCCACTATTAATACACAGCACTACTTGCTGTAGTTTGAATGTGCCCTCTAATTCATGTTGATGCAACTTGGAGGTGGGACCTTTGGGAGGTGATTAGGATTAGGAGAGGTCAAGAGGGTGGGGTCTCTATGATGGCATGGGAAGCTTTAACAGGAAGAGAAAGCAGGCCATTTGCTCTGTCTTACCATGTGATGGCCCCTGTCCTGCACCAACACAGCAAGAAGCCACCACCACACTCTTGGACTTCCGAATCTCCACAGTTGTGCATCAAATAAACCTTTGTCCTTTATAAATTACTCTGTCTCAGGTCTCTTGTGACAGCAACAACAAAACGGATTAAGACACTACCTATATAAGGAAAAAACTCACAGGAAAGAAATGGGGGGGAGGAGGGAGAAGATAGTAACAGCTCCCCATTCTAGTGTTAATAATATAAACCTTAGGTTTCAGTTACCTAGAGCATCCCAAGGTTTTGCAGAGATGAATTCTAATAGTGGGTGACTTGGAGCTTACAGATAAACCCCAAGACCTAATCCACCCCAGCCATCACTTTCCTCTCCACCTGCCCGAGAGAGCCAAACCTCATAGTGAGACAAAGGGAAAGGAAGCAAAGGCAAAATCAGGACCAAGAGTATAACGGTCAAACTTAAAGTAGAGATGACATGGGGATACTTTGTAAATTGAAATAATAATTGGACTGCTATTTTAAAGACATATGGGGGGAAAAGGAAGGGCAGAGGGGGATCAAAAAGAAACCACCACAGCAAGGATTTCACAAGGAGCAGGGGACAAGCATAGGCATACAAGAGCCTTCTCCTTAAAACGGAGGTGGACTGAGGCAGGAGTTGTGGTGCAAATTAAGCTGCTGCTTGGGATTGTTAGGAAACTGGCACAGTTTTATCTATGGTGCGATCTATACCCTGATTTACATCCCAAGCTCTAGCCCCCACTGCCATTGCTGGAAGCCAGTTGGCCACATGGCCCAACCTCTGTGGTCAAGCTCCACCCCCATCCTAATGGGATTCACTGCTCCTGCTTCCCTGCCCGCCCTCGGGCAAAGTTTTAAAAGGACCTGTTCCTGAATATGTGGCTCTCTTGGCTCTCTCTCTTTGCTCCTCTCCTCCTCTCGTCTCTCTTCTCTCTGCTCTATCTTCTCTCCTCACTAGCTCCTCTCCTCTGGCTCTCTCTCTTCAACTTTCTCTCTCTTATCCTTCTTTGTCCCTCCCCTCCAGTCTGCTGGGCGTTCCCCAACAAGCTCTTTCCCTTACTCCGGTATTCAGCGTGTTTTGTGACGGCTAACAGGGATGCCCATATCTCATATTGGAGCAAGGGTTCAAGTCCCAGCTACTCCACTTTGTATCCACCTTCCTGCTAATACACCTGGGAAGCAGCAGATTATGGCTGAAGTACTCAAGTTCCAGTCACCCACCCATATGGGAGACGAGGGTGCACTTCTTGGCTCCTGACTTCAGCCTGGCCCAGACCTGGCTGCTATGGCCATTGGGGGTGTGAACCAACAGATGAAAAATCTCTCTCTCTCTCTGCCTTTCAAATAAATAAATAAATAGTTTCTTAAAAAGCTGAACAGGGGGCCGGCACTGTGGCATAGCAGATAAAACTGCCACCTGCAGTGCCAGCATCCCATATGGACGCTGCTACTAGTCTGGCTGCTCCACTTCCAATCCAGCTCTCTGCTGTGGCCTGGGAAAGCAGTAGAAGACGGCCCAAGTGCTTGGGCTCCTGCACCCACATGGGAGAACCGGAAAGCTCCTGGCGCAGCTCCAGCCATCACAGCCAATTGGGGAGTGAACCATCAGATGGAAGACACCTCTCCCCCCACCCCGCCTCTCTGTAAATCTACCTTTCAAATAAATAAGTAAATCTTTTTTTTAAAAAAAAGCTGAACAGTTTTATAATCAAACCACTTACCACCTACATTAGCTTGCCAGCACTCTAACAAATATCTGAGAAAAAGCTCTTTATGAAGGAAAATTTATTCCACCTCATGGTTTTGGAAGTTCCCAATTCCAGATCCAGCAACTCCATTGGTCTGGCATCTTATGAGAGTGGTAGATGGAGGAACATGTGCAGAGAGACAGGGATCACACATGTCCTATAACTATGTGGTCTCTCCTTATAAACCCACTGTGATTAGATCATAAGGGCTCAATCCAGCCAAATATTCAATAGGCATCTATACATTTAATCCTGCTACTAAATGCACAACTATCTCAATAAATTAAGTCTAGTTTTAAATTCAATGCATTAAACTTTGCGTTTCCTTGTATGAAAAAATGCGTCAATGAGACCAGATCACTTTTAATAATTCCCCCCACATAGCTGTCATGCAGTGGGAGCAGGAGCTGCACGCTGAGAGGCAATGATTGCAGACAGTCCCTAGGATGTTCTAGTGGTCTATGATTGGAAAATTGTTTAGAGAATGGAGAGACACAGAAAGTTAGCCCTGAAGAGCGCAGATAATAAACTAGGGTGTGACAAACTCTCTTGGTCCTCCGAGATGGGAATTACTATGCCTTATCTCTCCAAAAGAGTGCATATGAAACTTAAGGAATGGGGCTGGCATTGCGACACAGAAGGGTAAGCCACAGCCTGCAAATCCCAACGACAGCGTTTCCACTCCAGCTCCCTGCTAATGAACGTGGGAAGGCAGCAGAAGATGGCCCAGTACTTGGCCCCTGCTACCCTGGTTCCCAGATTTGGCCTGGCCTCGACCTGGCTATTGTGGCTCATTTGGGAAATGAACCAGTAGATAGAAAATCTCTTTCTCTCTGTCTCTGGCACTCTCCCTTGCTCTGCCACTCTGTCTTTCAAATTAATTAATTAATCTTTAAAAAAAAAACAATTTAAGGAATGAAAGTTATTTCCGATGGCCTCTAGGGGAGAAAACATAGAAGCAAGGGCCAACCAGAAGAGTGAGTCTTCTCAGTGTGTGAATGAAAAGACAAAGTGAACAGAGAGTCATCGACTTTCATGCAGACACACAGCCAGGCTGCAAGTCCTCTGGGTGGCTCAGCTGACTTAGATTAAGACAGTTCTGGGAGGGGTTGGTGCTGTGGCGCAGAGGGTTAGCCCCCTGGCCTGAAGCACCGGCATCCTATATGGGCGCTGGCTCTAGTCCCGGCTGCTCCTCTTCCAATCCAGCTCTCTGCTATGGCCTGGGAAAGCAGTAGAAGATGGCCCAAGTCCTTGGGCCCCTGCACCCGTGCGGGAGACCCAGGAGAAGCTCCTAGCTCCTGGCTTCCGATTGGCACAGTTCCAGCCGTTGCAGCCAATTGGGGAGAGAACCTCTCTCTCTCTCTCTCTTTGTCTCTCTCTGTGTGTCTCTTTCTCTCTCTGCCTCTCCTCTCTGTTTAACTCTGACTTTCAAATAAATAAAATAAATCTTAAAAAAAATTTAAAAAAGATAGTTTTGAGAAGCTTGTACCTTCAGGCACCCCAGAGGGAAAAAAACACAAGAACATTGTCTCAACACAAAAGAAATGATAGCTTTCAAACAATATCCAGACACAACTGGAGACAACCATTAATGCAAGAAGAAAAGAAACAGTGAGTGGGGAAAAGCAATCGAAGCAGAAAAAAAACAAGACTTCTAAATATTAGAATTGGTATGCTAACTATGCTTTAATATGTTCAAGAAGCTAAAAGCTAAACTTAAACTTTTGGCAGACAAATTGTTTTTTTCATATGGCAAACAGTTGAAAATGGAGGAAAAAAAATCTATTCTAGACCTGAAAGTATTTCTTAAGGACAAATGCAATGGATAAAGAAAGAATGAGTGAAATGAAAGGTAAGTCTTGACTAAAAAGGTATTCCGGGGGCAGGCATTGTAGTGCAATAGGTGAAACCACTACTTGGAATGCGCACAACCCATATCAGAGTGCTATCAAGTCTTGGAACCTCCACTTCCAATCCAAATTCCTGCTAATGCGCTTGGGAAGGCAGCAGATGATGGCCCAAGCACCTGGGCCCCTGGCACCCATATAGTGGCCTGGACGGAGTTCCTGGCTCCTGGTTTTGGCCTGGCCCAGCCCTGGTAGTTGTGGGCAGTTGAGAAGTGAACAAGCAAATGGAAGATCTCTCTTCCTCCCTCTGTCTCTGCTGCTCTGCTTTCCAAATAAGTAAACAAATCTTTTTTTTTAATTTAAAAAGAAGGCATTCAGAATGAATTAGAGAAATGCATACAGATGGACAAAAGCATGGAGAAAAGAGGTAAGGGAGCTAGCATTCAAAGACAGACTGTAATAATCTATGCTTCTCAGTATGAATGTCCTTGTGTCCTTGTCTCCCACATTAAATCTGGGGTTAGCCCTAACTAAAGGCTTTGGTTAGCTTTAACTAAAACAATGGAGCCAAGGTGCCAATTCTGGGCCTATGGCTTGAACAAAGCTGGCAGCTCCCACTTTTCTAGAAGGTTGTTTTAGAGGCCTGAGTCATCATATACAAAACCCAGTTGCCCTGCTGGAGAGACCGCATGGAAAGTCATAATGAGAAGCCACACAGAAAATGGAAATCCTGGAGCTAAGATGCCCTGTTACTCCTGCTGAGACGAGCCTTCCTGCTGTTCTTGTTAAGGGCACCAAACATGTTAAGCAAAAAGATCTTCAATGCTTAAGCCACAGGTGCCTTCTGACTGCAGATCCCAGCCAAGAGCAGCAGAAGAATCATGCAGGATCATGAGAGATAATGAAATAATTTTGAAGTGCTCTGTGTGCAGTAACAGATGACTAGAATAGGAGGCAATACAAACGATAGCCGGCACCACAGCTCACTAGGCTAACCCTCCGCCAGCGGCGCCGGCACACCGGGTTCTAGTCCCGGTCGGGGCGCCAGATTCTGCCCCGGTTGCTCCTCTTCCAGGCCAGCTCTCTGCTGTGGCCCGGGAGTGCAGTGGAGGATGGCCCAAGTCCTTGAGCCCTGCTCCTACATGGGAGACCAGGAGGAAGCACCTGGCTCCCGGCTTTGGATCAGCGCAGCGCACTGGCCATAGCGGCCATTTGGTGGCTGAACCAACAGAAGGAAGACCTTTCTCTCTCTCTTTCTCTCTCTCTCTCTCTTTCTCACTGTCTAACTCTGCCTGTCAAAACACACACACACACACACACACAAAGGATACATTAAGAATATCTAACATGTATTTAATTGGAGTCCTAGGCAGTGAAGAATGAAAAAAATATGACAGAAATTATATTGAAGGGCTGGCACTGTAGTGCAGCAAGCTAAACTACTACCTGCAGCACCAACATCCCATATGAGGACTGGTTTGAGTCCCGGCTGCTCCACTTCCCATCCAGCTCCCTGCTAATGCGACTAGGAAAGCAGCAGATGGCCCAAGTGCTTGGGCCCCTGCTACCCACGTGGGAGACCCAGATGGAGTTCTAGGCTCCTGGCTGCAGCCTGGCCCAGCCCTGGCTGTTGCAGACACTTGGGGGTGGGGGTGAACCAGCAAAAGAATGACTTCTGTCTCTCCCCCCATTTCAAATAAATAAATAAATATTTCAAAAGAAATAATATTGGAACAAAATGGCTGCCATTTTTACAAAGTTCATTCTATATACTCTCAAATTCAAGAAACTCTGATAATTCTAAAAACAGAAAATGAAAAGATATTAGGACTTAAGGACAGAGAACTGAAGATGTAGATAAAAAAGCCACAGAAAAAAGGGCATATTACATTCAAAGGAACAACAATTAGACTGGCAGCTGCCTTCCCTAAAAAGAAATTGCTAAAGTCAGAAGGCAATGATAAATTCAAAGTGTTGAAAGAAAATACCTGCCAAACTAAAATTCCATTAACCAGTGAATAAATACATCAAAAGAATGAAGATGAAAAAGACACTTTCAAACTAACAAAAACTGAAGAGAGGAACAGGCATTTGGTGCAGTGGCTAGGAATGGCATATCCCCTATCACAGTACTTGGGTTCAAGTCCCAGCTCCACTTACCATTCCACATTCCTGCTAATGTACACGGTGAAGGCAGCAGGTGATAGCACGAGTACTTGGGTCCCTGCCACCCACACAGGAGACACAGATGGAATTCCCGGCTCCTGGCTTCAGGCTGGCCCAGCCCTGGCTGTTGTCAAACATTTGCGGAATTAGCCAATCGATGGGAATTTTCTTTCTCTCTCTCCCTGCCTTTCAAATAAATAAGAAATACATTTTTTTAAAAAAAATTTTTAAATGTAAAGAAAATTGTCACCAACAAACTACTCTCAAGGAAATGCTAAATGATGCTTGTCAAGCACAACTAAGTAAACCCCAAGGTGTCTAAAAATGAAACAACACGTCTAAGTATCTTATAGGTCAAAGGAAAATCCAAAGTAAATTTAAAAATATCTTAAACTAAAGAACAAATCTACTTCATATCAAACTTGTGGGATGCAGCCAAAGCTACTTAGAATAAAAAATATGATAGAAAATGTGAACAGCTAAAAATTAAAGAGCTAAGTATGTATTTAAAGGCATTAAGAAGAGCAAATTAAACTCAGAGAAAATATAAAGAAGGAAATATGACTAAGAGCAGAAATGAAACAAAAGGGGCCTACACTGTGGCACAGCCAGGTTAAACCACCACTTTCAACACTGGCATCACATTCTGGAGTGCTGGTTCAAGTCCTAGCTGCTGTGTTTCCAATCCAACTCCCTATTAATGCACTAGGGAAGGCAGCAGAGGATGGTTCAAGTACTTGGGCCCATACCACCCACATGTGAGACCCGGATGCAGTTCCTGATTCCTAGGTTTGGCCTGCCCCTCGCCGTTGCTGCCATTTGGGGGAAGAAAGATCTCTCTCTCTCTCTCCCTCTCCCTCTCCCTCTCCCTTTCCCTCTATCACTCCACCTTTCAAATACATAAATAAATAAATCTTTTTTTAAAAAGAAACAGAAACAAGCATAGAGATGATCAGCAAAGGCATTATTTGGCCATTTGAGATTAAGAAATATGAGGGGTCTCCAAAAGGTTCACGGAAATGCATAGTATGAAAAAACAATGCATGATTTTCAAATTGTTTTGCATCAAAATAAACTTGTCTTTTAATTCCATTTTCCATGTACTTCTCTTTAAATGTTTAAAGTTTTATTTATTAATTTATTTATTGTCACTTGACTTGAAGAGCAGAGAGGCACAGAGATCCTTCTACCCACTGGTTCACAGGGAAACCCCAAATAGCTGCAACAGCCAGGGCTGGGCCAGGCTGAAACCACGAGCCACAAGGTTCATCCAGGTCTCCCACCTGGGTGGAGGGGCCTAAGCCCTTGAGCCCTTCTCCACTGCTTTCCCAGGCCATCAGCAGGGAGCTGGATCAGAAGTAGAGCAACCAGGACTCGAACCAGTGCCCATACGGGATGCCAGTGTCACAAGTGGCAGCTTTACTTGCTACACCACAATGCTGGTCCTCCCTCCTACTGTGATCTTTCTTATATACCCCCCATGTCAAATCTTCACTGATGGTGAATAAAACAGAGAAAGAGATACAACTGCACAGCATGAAGACAATTATAAAGAACACATTTCAATCAACTTTGCAACAAAATGTTTCAAATTTTGGACACACAGGAAAAAAAATCTCAAAAATGTCGAACTTATCAAAACTGTCATAAGGAATGTATAAAACCTCAATAGTCCTATAAGACAGTGAAATCAGTAATTTAAAACCTCCCCACAGTAAAAAATAACTAGTGTGTCCAGATGGCTTCACCAGCAAGTTCTATCAAGAATTTAAGGAAGCAATAACACTTCAAAGACTTAAGGATAAATTACAAATGCGGCCAGAGAGCAGGAGCCCCAGCTTTGAGTTTAAAATAAGCCAAATGTACAACTAACTATGCAAGGCAAAATTAACGGTAGGAAAACACAACTAGAACTGTGCAGGAACCAAAAATCACAGGCCCATCTCACAAGCACTGGTACAAAAATCTTATACCACATCAAATGCACATTAGTTAAAAAGGATAATATACTGTGATAAAACTGGATTTAACTCAGGAATCCAGGGTGGAGACTTGGCCTAGCAGCTAAGTCACTAGTTAGGACACCTACATCTCACACCCAGCTTCTTGCTAATGCACACCCCAGGATGCAGTGCTGATGGATCAAATAGTTGGGTCCCTGCCACTCACAGCAGAGCCCTGGATGAACTTCCCAGCTCCTCTCACTTTAGCCTCTCTCTGCCCTGGATCTCTCAGGCATCTGGGGAGTGAGCCAGCAGAGGGGGCGTTCTCTCTGTCTGTCCCACTCTCTCTGCTTTGCAAATAAGGAAAGTATACATATTTATATATTTATAAAATTATCTAAATCAGGAGTCCATGGTTAACCTTTATTTTTTAAAAGTCCATGGATGCTAACTTAACCATATTAACAGATTAAAGGAAGAAAACCACATTCTCATCTCAGCAGCTGTAGAAAAAGTGACATCTATGGGTTCGGCGCTGTGGCGTAGCTGGTAAAGCTGCCGCCTGCAGTGCCGGAATCACATATGGGCGCCAGTTCGACTCCCGGCTGCTCCACTTCCAATCCAGCTCTCTGCTATGGCCTGGGAAAGCAGTAGAAGATGGCCCAAGTCCTTGGGCCCCTGCACCCATGTGGGAGACCCGGAAGAAGCTCCTGGCTTCTGGCTTCCCATCAGCGCAGTTCCGGCCATTGAGGCCAACTGGGGAGTGAACCAGCAGACAGAAAACTAACTCTCTCTCTCTCTCTCTCTCTCTTTCTCTGCCTCTCCTTCTCTGTGTAACTCTTACTTTAAAATAAATAAATAAATCTTTAAAAAAAAAAGAAAAAGTGACATCGACTGATTTTACAAAAATGTAAGCAAAAAGAAGGAACTTCCTGCTCTGACAAAAAGATACATACCAAAGTCCTGTAATAAACACAATATATAATAGCAAAACATAAAAGCACTCCCTTTCAGAAAACATGGCACTGTTTCCCACCAGCATCTGTTCTACTCTCATTCTAGAAGATCCAATCTGGTGGGTAGGATATTGGAGTTAAGAGGTGGCTTCCTTTGCCTCATCATTTTGTAGTGAAGAATTTCCACACAACAACCTTGAAAGGTTGGTTTTACTCCAACTGGCAAACTAGGGAAACTGAGGCTTAAAGGGGATACCATATTTAGAAGTGGTAGAGCCACGATTTGAAAGAAGGTAACTTTGTTTCTTGAGACATGTTCCTTTTCCATCTTATCACACCACTTCTCAGGCATTGAGTAGATCTTCCGCGGCCTTTGGTTAGTTGCATTATAAAAGCTAAAAATGAAGTTGGATTGGGAGAATAGGCGAGCCCATAGGTGATTGGTGTTGCCATGGTGAATACCTGTGTGTTCCAACATATTTGAATTCACATGAATGAAGGGTGATTATTGATGGGTAACAATATGCCCTTAATGTTTTCAGCCTGCAAATGTTCTCAATTATTCTTATCGAAAGTTACACTGTGATCATCTATCATATGTATATAAAAGGTGTTCTTGGGGCAGGCATTGTGACACAGAGGGTTAAACTGCCACTTGGGATGCTCACATCCCATATTGGAGTGGCTGGGATAGAGTCCCAGTTCCGCTTCTTTTTTTTTTTTTAAGATTTATTTATTTTTTATTTGAAAGGCAGAGTTACAGAGAGGGAGAGGCAGAGAAAGAGAGGTCTTCCATCTGCTGGTTCACTCCCCAGATGGCTGCAATGGCTGGAGCTGTGCTGACCTGAAGCCAGGAGCCAGGAGCATCTTCCAGGTCTCCCATGCAGGTGCAGAGGCCCAAGCACTTGGGCCATCTCCCACTGCTTTCCCAGGCCATAGCAGAGAGCTGGATTGGAAGTGGAGCAGCCAGGACTCGAAATGCCACCCATATAGAATGCCGGCACTGCAGGCAGTGGCTTAACCTGCTAAGTCACAGAGCCAGCCCCACAACTCCACTTCTGATCCAGCTCCCTGCTAATGTGCCTGAAGCAGCAGATGATGGCCCAAGCACTTGGATCCCTGTCATCCACGTGGGAGACCAGAATGGAGATCTTGGCTCATGTCTTTGGTCTAGCCCAGTCCTGCTCTTGTGGACACCTGGAGGGTGAACCAGAGGATGTAAATGAGATCTCTCTCTCTCTCTCTCTCTCTCTCTCTCTCTCTCTCTCTCTATCTTTCTCCCTCACTCACTCACTCTGAATTTCACATACATAAAAAACTTTTATTAAAAGGGAATTCTCAGAATTCTTTTCAGAAAAGGACCATTGAAGCACCCTAGTAAGGTTGTATTACTGAATGTGTTAAATGTAATTTATTGAGGGCTCTATAAAACGTGTAGCCTTTTAATGATTTTAAGTGTGATGGTTTCTATTAATCAATTTTTGTCAACTGAATGGCTGGTAATGACTTTGCTTAGGACTTCATATGTCAGTTCAAGCCTATAAACACTTGCTAAGTATTTTGTACCAGGTGGCTAATGTGGCTATTAACGAGACATCTCCTGCAGTATGTGGATTGGAATCCCAGACACTAAGACCTTGGAGGAGAGGTCTAAGACCACCAAAACTTAAGGGACCCTCTAGTCATAACCAGCTGCACCTACCTAAACTTAACATTTTTCTCATTTTAAAGACCATCAGTACAAGGTGATTCACTGTTAATTTGGTCTGCATAAACCACACATGATGTTTAAATTCAAATGAATAAAAATCTATCATATCAGGAGAGACATTTTGAGGGCAAACATGTCACTGCTTATTAGCAAATATGGATGGACTCCCCATAACTCTCCGGCTTCCTTAGTTAATTCTTCCGACTCAGTCACTCATTCAACTTCCCTGAAGTATACCTTTCAAATATAATGTTGGGGATTTCAGCAATAAAACTGAAAATTGATCTTTTCTTACTTCAATCAAGTTTTCAAGTTTTTAGATTTTTTTTTCACCCTTATGGCAGCAGGATACCCTAGAGCAATCTTAGCCAATTTTATCTACAAAGATCAGACAGTAAATATTTTTTACTTTGCTGAACAGATGATCTCTTCTAACTATTCAACTCTGTCCTTGCAACACAAAAGCCACAGACAATACATAAATGAATGAGAATAGCTGTTTTGCAATTAAACCATATGTACAAAAACAGGCATCAGGGCCAGATGTGGCCCACTCCCAGGCCTTACTTTGCAGGGTCCTGCCCCAAAATAGTGTTTCTCAAACTTTAATGCACATTTGATACACACTTCGAGATCTTGTGAAAATTACTGATTCTATTCAGGGGCTCTGAGTGGGGCCTGAGAGTCTGCATTTCTAACCAGCTCCAGGTCACACTGATGCTACTGGTCTGAGGGCTACACTTTAGGGAGCAAGGGTCCAGAGGAGTGATTCTCCACCTGGAACTGCCCATTACCATCACATGAGAATTTTAAACATGCATACACACAAATACCCATACCCTACTTCAGATCAAGTGAATCAGAAATTTGAGCTGGAGCACAGGCATCTACATTCTCTAAGAACTTCCTCAGGCGATTCTAATGTGCAGCAATGGTTAAGATTATCACATCAGAAGCTGGCAAAGAAACATAATTATCAGTACTTCATAATCAAAAGATGGCCTGAATAACTGCAGGCCCATTTTCCTATCCTAGCAAAAAGATGAAGAAAAGTCACATGAAAGACAACCCAAGAGATTTAAACTGTATTTTTTTTTTTTAAACCCATGGAGCAAAAGTTTGGTGTAGTCGCTAGGGTGCCTCTTGGGATGCCTGCATCCCATATTAGAGTGCCTGGGTTTGAGTCCCAGTGCTACCGCACACCCTAGAGGGCAGAAGATGGTGGTCGCTGCCACCACATGGGAGCCCTGGACTGAGTTCCTAGCTCCTGGCTTCTGCCTGGCCCAGCCCTGGCTATTGCAAGAATTGGTGGAGTTAACCCACAGATGGAAGATATTCTTTCTTTCTCTCTCTCTCTCTCTCTCTCTCTCTCTCTTTCTTCCTCTCTCTCTCTCTCTCTCTCTCTCTCTCTCGAGTGAAAATGAAAACAAGTAAGTCAAAATTAAAGAATTTCATGATCAAGAATATTATTTAACAGAATTGAATTCAGACACACAATTCACTTCTCTAAAACACTATTTCATGTAAAGAGTTTGTTTGGGATTTATCATGGGAAAAAAAACAAATGGAATGACATTGTTTTTTCTCAGGGCTTTGCAATTTCTCTTGCAACTTTATCCAAACTAAATAGTACATTAGAAAGTAACTCAAAATGGAACATTTTAAATTACTCTCTATCATAAGGAAAATCATCCATAAAAGGAAAAAAATAGCACTATCGGAAGCATGACTTGTTTTTCCATATTCTCCATTTTGTGCAAAACCTATTTCTACCCAGGTTCTGAGACTTCTTGCTTTATTTTCCAAATTTCTCCTATAGAAAATAACTTGTTACTATAGCAATAATTTCCCACCCTGATATTATTTCCCAGTCGTTTTATTCCAGGGTTTTTTTGCACATAGCAACCACACAAATCTCTGTTGCAAGCTGTTCACAGCACCAGGATCCTTGGCAACACTCAGGAATGAATATATCTTAAAACTATGGGAACATTTAGCTGAATTCCATAGTTTCAAATGTCTCTAAAGTGCTATTTGTGCTGAATGCATCCCAGATCTGTCAATTCTTGTGAGTGATACATCTCTCTTTATCCTCATTCAGGCAGACTAGTGAAGGCTATAGCAGAATAAGGTGGCTGCTAAGTTTGTTCATTCTTACCGCAGCTTGAAGCTACAGACACTAATCCCCTGCATGCAATGCTAAAGAATTGATTATTTAGTACATCTGTATTTATACTTCCGGACAGTATGTGCAAACAAATGGTCTGATCGTTCTACAGATCTTGAGAATGTTCTAGTGTTTACCTGAGAACATACCTGTTACTTTCATAGCTATCTGAGTCAATGAAATGATGGTGAACTGCTGTGCTTTAATGAACATATTTTATCTAGAAATAAGTGGAATTTAAGACAATGGATGTGACTCTTTGCATAAAGGTTCTATTTGGTGACTGGTAAAAGAATGTGGGGTTCACATCTACCCAAAGAAAACACTTCACAGTCAGGTGGAGGACTCAGATACAGAAAGGCACTATAAATGTACAATCACAGCCTCTTCTTTTACACTCTTTCCGCAACGACATTTAGCAGGGTCCTTCCAAAAGTTCATGGAACATGGAACGAAAAAATGATTCTATGGGGCAGGAATTTGGCAGAGTAGCTAAAACACCTCTTGGGATGCCCACTTCCCACATCAGAGTACCTGAGTTCGAGTGCTGGCTCCACTCCTGACTCCAGCTTCCTGCTAATGCACACCCTGGGAGGCAGCAGGTAATGACTCAAGTGGTTGGGTCCCTGCCACTCGTGTGGAGACTCAGATTGACTTCCCAGCATCCCAAGTGGCATCTTTTTTTTTTTTTGAGAGGTAGAGTTATAGACAGTGAGAGAGACAGAGAGACACATCTTCCTTCCGCTGGTTCACTCCCCAAATGGCCACTATAGCCGGCGCTGTGCCAATCCGAAGCCAGGAGCCAGGTGCTTCCTCCTGGTCTCCCATGGGGTGCAGGGCCCAAGCACTTGGGCCATCCTCCACTGCACTCCCGGGCCACAGCAGAGAGCTGGCCTGGAAGAGGGGCAACCGGGACTAGAACCCAGCGCCCATATGGCATGCCACGGCGCCGGCCCCCCCAAGTGGCATCTTAATCACTATGCCAAATGCCAGTCCCAACTATCAAAAATGTTTACACCAAAATAAACATTATTTTTTAAAAAAATATTTATTGGGGCTGTTACTGAGGCACAGCAGGTTAAGCCACTGTCTTCCACACAAGCATCTGGTATCAGAGCCCTGGTTCAAACCTGGCTATTCTGCTTGTGATCCTGCTAACGCACCTGGGAAGGCAGCAGGAGATGCACCAAGTTCTTGGGCTTTTGCCTCCCATGTGGGAGATGCAGATGGAGTTCCTGGCTTCTGGCTTCAGACTGGTCCAGACTTCACTGTTGCAGCCATCTGGGGAGAGAACCAGTGGGTAGAAGATCTCTCTGCCTCTCCCTCTCTATTATTCTGCCTTTCAAATAAATAAATCTTTTAAACATAATTACTTATTTTCATATTTTATTTGAAAGGCAAATAGACCTAGAAAGGAAGAAAGAGAGAGACCTTCCATCCACTGGTTTACTCCCCAAATGCCCACAACTGCCAGGGCTGAGAAAGGCGGAAGCCAGGAATCTGGAACTTAGTTCTAGTCTCCCAAGTGGGTGGCAGAGATCCAAGTATTTGGGGATCACCCACTGCCTCTCAGGGTGCCCATTAGCAAGAAGCCAGATCTGAAGTGGAGGAGCTGGACTCGAACCAGGCACTATGAAATGGGACATGGGCATCCCAAGTGGCAACTTAACTACTGCACCAAATACCCACCTCCTAAACTTGTCCTTTAATGTTTTTTTTCCACAAACTGAATGAGAAATAGTGACATGTCTGTGAGCACAAACAAAATACATGAATACATATACAATGTATATGTATCCATTGTATTTTCAAATTTATACACAATCCTATAATGCAAAGTATGAAGACTGTTGAATTACCTAAAATCTAAGTTAAGACTAAATCCCCAAAAAAGTTCTCATGAAAGGCATGCATTTAACATAGCAATTAAGATATCACTTGAGAGCCCATATCCCAAACTGAAGTGCCTGGGTTCGAGTCCTGGCTCTGCTCTGGATTCCAGCTTCCTGCTAATGTGACCCTGGGAAGCAGCGAGTGATGGCTCAGGTAGTCGGGTCCCAACCACCCATGCGAGAGAGCTACACTGAGTTCCTGGGTCCTCAGAACTGGAGGCATTTGGAGAGTAAACCATCAAAGGGGAGATCGCTGTCTCTCTGTCTTTCAAATAAATAAAATAAATTAATTTTTTAAAAGTCCTAAGGAGTAATTTCTTTGTTCTTTTTTGAATCTTCACTCTTGTTTTAAATTTCTTTTATTTGAAAGTCAGAGTTATATAGAGAGAGGAAGAGAAAGAGAGAGAGAGAGAGAGAGAGAGGTCTTCCATCCACTGGTTCACTCCCCAAATGGCCGCAACAGGCAGGGCTGGGCTAGGCCAAAGCCAGGACCCAGGAGCTTCATCTGGGTGGTGGCAGGGGCCCAAGCACTTGCGTCATCTTCTGCTACTTTCTCAGGCGCATTAGTAGGGAGCTGGATGGGAATAGGAGCAGCTAGGACATAAACTAGCACTCCGCTATGGGATATCCGTGTTGTAGGTGGCAGCTTTACCCACTGCGCCACTAGCAGGGCCCCTAATGTTTACTCTTAAGCCCACAGAGAGTACATGGGGTGAAAAACAAAGATTGAGAATCAGTATAACAGGAGATTTCTCTGCCACATTGTATTTGCCAGCAGGTTGTCCCAGTCTGATGATTCATGATCTCTTGGGTATTTGTTGCGGTTTCTTACTCTGAGCAGGGTTTGCAGTGAGTCAGCCTATAGCCGACTCACTCTCCTGAGTGACTGTGCAGTTTGCTCTGAAGGGCTCCCAGCCCACCACAAGGCGGCACTCCAGGGAAGGAGGAGCCTAAGGTTAAAGGTTTCTAAGGGAAAATTACTCACTGGGATATGAGGGAAGTAGCCACATCCATAAAATATATAAAAATGCACACAGTTCATCAATGAAATACTTCATTGGTGTAGTAAAGTATGCTTCTAGTGAGATCACTGCTTTCAGTACTCTGAGGAGTGGTTCAAGGAATTAAAAATAGATCCAGGAGTACCAAAGTTCACACAGACAAGCAATGTGGAAGAAAACTTTTAAAAATGTATTAAAATGTTGGACTGATACTTTGCCTTTAAAGGAAAAATAAATCAGGATTCATCGGCCACCTTTCTCAATCGCCCACAGAAAGAGCTGTCCTTTATCACTGCTACCAGGGAGGTTAAATTTCCTCTGTAAAAGACCTGATAAAATGTTAGGCTTTGTGGGCCATAAAGTGGTCTCTGTCACTCTTCCATTTTTACTGTCAAAGCAGCCAGACATTTAAGGAAATAAATGGATGTGGCTGTGTTGCAATAAAACTTTATTTATAAACACAGGTACAGATTTGGTACCATGGGCCGTAGTTTGCTCTAATATGAGGCAAAGACCTTACGCATACTGTTGATGGAACATCTGAGTCTTTGGGAAGGATTTTCGTATCCCATTTCATTCAGTGTCCACATGATCCTTCCAGTAGACATACAATGTAGACTAAGAAAACTCAATAACAAGATTACTATCAAAGAACAGGAACAAGTAGCAAAAAAGATTCTTTAGTTCAAGAACTACTATTTTGTTTTAGTGATTCTAAATGCTATGTGTTAGAGCATTTGTAGTGCTTGATCTCATAAATGGAAATATTCAAGTAAACCAAACAAAATGTCATGGATAAAACAATTTTCTAGTTATCAAAAAAACATTTCGAAAGTATCACTGTCTAACTGCTTAGTTTTAAATACTGTACACAATTTTTTATTTTAACTAAATATCTTTGATTTATTCATTACAACCAAAATAAAAGGTAAATAATAATTCAAAGTGAGACTTTTCCTTTAAAACATAATTTCTGGGGCGGGCATGTGGCACAGCAGTTAAGTTGCTATTTCTGACACCCACATCCCATAGCAGAGTGACTTGGTTCAAGTTCCAGCTACTTCATTTCCAATTCAGCTTCCTACAGAGGCAGCCAATGATGGCTCAAGTACTTGGGTCCATGCCATCAACGTGGGAGACCTGGATGGAGTTCCAGGCTTCCAGCTTCAGCCTGGCCCAGCATTTGGGGAGTGAACCAGTAGATGGAAGATCTCTCTCCCTCTCTCCCTCTCTCCCTATCTCTCTCTCTCAAATAAGGGGATATATAAATAAAAAATGTTTAAAAAATAATAACACATCACTTCTCCAAATGTTTCCCAAAGATGATCTATATCAGTGCTATTCAAATTTTAATGTAGAGGGCCAACGCTGCAGTGTAGTGGGTAAAGCCTCTGCCTGCAGCACTGTCATCCTATATGAGCACCGGTTCAAGTCCCAGCTTCTCCACTTCCAATCCAGCTCTCTGCTATGGCCTGGGAAAGCAGTAGAAGATGGTCCAAGTCCTTGGGCCCCTGCACCTGCGTGGGAGATCCGGAAGAAGGTCCTGGCTTCGGATCGGCCCAGCTCCAGCCTTTGCAGCCATTTGGGGAGTGAACCAGTGGATGGAAGACTTCTCTCTCTCTCTGCCTCTCCCTCTGTCTGTAACTCTACCTCTCAAATAAATTTTTAAAAAAGAAGAAGAAGCAAGGAACTGAGTGAATATGTAAGTGATCCTCCCAGGGAATCTTGTTAAAATGCAGAACTGGATTCAGGAGGTCTGGCAGTGAGTGAGGTCCTTTTTTGCCCCATTGTACCATGTGAGGACACAGCAACAGGTGCCATGTAAGGATCAGAGAATATCAGACAGCAAATCTATCTAGGACTTCTCAGCCTTCCTCAGGAAGTGTGAGGAATAAATTTCTACTATTTAGAAATCAACCAGTTTAAGGTATTTTGTTATAGCAGCCTGAACAGACTGAGACACTGTTAACATGCTGATTCCCTCTCCTAACGTGCTCCCTTGGGAAGTAGATCCAGGAATTGTAAATAAGCTCCCAGTAATTATACATGTTTTTAAAGCATTTAAAGAGAATAATCTGGAAGTTTGACCTATCTTTTCTTTAATGACTACAAAGTCTATAGTACTGTGTACTTGGAGACTTCAAAATAGTTGTAGGAAATGTAATTAAAAGATAAGCTTATTTTGGTGCAAAAAATTTAAATCTATAGCTTTTGTCATAATACATATCTCAAGAATATTTTTGAAAGATCTCTCATATACATGCATTTCAAAAAAATTTTGAACCAACAATAAACTTATTAACACCATTTTCCATTAACTTTCTTTAGTACCCTCATATATCTGAGTTAAAACCCAAGAAAGTTGAATTCCATCTAAATAGTGATACCAAAATGGCACATTCAGTACCATGGAAAAATTACATCTTTAAAGGAACTAGCATTTGCTGGCAGTGTATTTATTATGTGTCAGGCAGTGTTCAACATGCATTCCATACATCATTTCTTTTCATTATTTCAATTCACAAAGGAAGTATCCTGAAGACAGAAGTCCTACCCAAGGTCAGAATCTGGACTCAGAACAGTACCTGCTACTGTTTTTTTTTTTTTTTTAATTTGAGAGACAGAGAGACTAACAGGCAGATATCTCCCATCCACTGGTACACTCCTCAAATGCCCACAATGGGCAGGGCTGAGCCAGGCCAAAACCAAGAGCCTGGAACTTGATCTGTGCCTCCCACCTGGACGGCAGAGGCCCAACTACTCGAGTCGCCACTGCTGCCTCCCAGGGTGCACATTAGCAGGAAGCTGGAGTCAGGAGCTGAAGCAGGCACTGGGGTGTGGGATGCAAGTGTCTTAACCACTAGGTCAGATGCTTGCCCCTACTACTTTCATTTATTTATAATTTCATGTTCTACCTCTGATTATCGCATCCCCCTCCAGGTGGTAAATGGGATTATTAGTACCAACTATGTCTCCCTCCTTATTGTAGGATTATGCATCCTTGTCACTGTTACAGGAGAGATGTGTGTGTCCTCCCTTCATTGGCTTTTGGTCTGTCCTATGAAACACTTTGACCAATGAAATGTGACCAGATACGACACTGCCTATAGCCAAGCAGAGGTTTTATCATGGCTGGAATGGGCCCTCTTGTTTTCTTGCTCTCTACCAAACTGCACATTCCAGAACTGTTCTTCCAGTATTAGTTTTAATAATAAAAAGCTTAGACTCACAAATTCCTCAAATTAAATAAATAAAAACCTTATAAACAACCTGTCTATTGCAGACAATCATTACAAAGACATGTAATAACATGAAAATACATAAGTATGACTATGATTCCAGCTATGGGAAACTCAATATACATATGCACAGCAAGGGAGGGACTCAAAGGGCATATATACTAAAGTATAATCAAAAAATTTTTAAACCATGATGAATTTTTGTTCTCTACGTTGTTACAGGGTCATATTGCTTCAATAATATACACCTTCATCTTCAACTTTTAAAACTCAAAGGAAGATTTCTTAAAAATAGATTTCATCTATACATCACATGCATGCCTTGCAAAGGTGAAAATATCACCCCTTAGAACTGCACTCTTTACGTGTAAACTCCTTGAGTCACCACTTCCTAAGCACTATGACCTTCTGGAAGTTCACTACTCCGTGTGTGTTTCCTCATCCATACAAGAACTTAACAGCATCTACTTCTGTGGCTATATTTAGCACATTAAATAAGGTAGTGCATATATAAAGCATGTAAGCACTCAATAAAGGTACCTTTCTTTCATTACAGCCACTATCCATGAAAACTGATGTAATTATACCTGTTATAAAAAGAAGCACATCCTTGAAGCATAAACCAAAGATAATATTCAACGCAATTTAAGACCCTCAACAGTCCTAGAGATCTAGCCCACAGCACAAGCCATTCTTAAGGACCTTTGTGATCACATTGGGTCTACCAAGATAATACAGGACAGTCTACTTTAAATCAGCTGATGAACACCCCTAACTCTTACATCTGCAAACCTTAAGTCCTCTTCACCATGTAATGTATTCACAGGTTTCTAGGATTACACACAAATCTGAAGAGACCATTTCATATACAATATTGCGGTAGTATATATAAAATAGATCAATATTTAATATACTAGCTGACACCATAGATTCCCACAAAAAGGACGTGAGCACTTCAAAAGGTTTGCAGAGAATGGAATCCAAAGAAAGAGAAGTTGATTTTGGTGCAAAACATTTTGCAACCCATGAACATGAGGGATCTTCAAAAGTTCACAGAAAATGAGCCTCATGAAACAATTGTGCATGGATTTCAAACTTTCATAGCAAAATAAACCTACTTTTTAATTCCATTTTTCCACGAACCTTTTGAAATTCCCTTGTAGACTGCGAACTCCTTGCTGGGATCTTATACTGTGATATTTCCCATGGCGGATCAACATTCAGTCTCTTAAAGCAGAAAAGTACTTCTCTACAGGACGTGCACTTAAATGAATGAAGGCTCTCCCGTCATTCATCCATCCCTCAGGGCCCAGCACTACACAAATGAATCGAGACACAGTCACTGCTCACAAAACACTCACCCCCTAGAGGCAGCGACGAAGTTAAGGGGATGAAGTGGGATTTCAATAGCACTGAATTCAGTGCTACTCAAGGGATCTTCAATGTTCGGTGAAGCTGCAACTGAAGTCGCTGATGAACAAAGGTTTCCATGAAGAAAGAGTTTGGGCCAAATATTTATGGAAGCAAAGAGAAGCAAGGGGCTAAAGGCACAAGGTTCAGCATAGGTCAAGGATATGAGCAAACAGAGCGTGGAAGTGACCATGCGTTGCTGCTGAACTCCACGGGTAAATGACATTCTTTTAAAAACCAGAAGGAGAGGAAGAGGCCAAGCCTAGATTGTGAGAAGAAGTGATCATTGAAGCCAAAGGAGGAGAAAAAAAATGCCCAGAAACTGGCCAGCAAGTTAAAGACAGACAGATGAACATGGTCAGATGTGTGTCCCTAGAAGAGGTCAGAAAAATACTGCATCCAAATGGGGTATGGGGAATAGAGGACAATGGAGAAGCAGCAAACAAAAGGAAAGCGACAAGAAAGATGGCAAGAGGAGGGGCCGGGCTGTGGTGAAGTGGGTTAAAGCCCTGGCCTGCAGCGCAGGCATCCCATATGGACGCCGGTTTGAGTCCCAGCTACTCCTCTTCCGATCCAGCTCTCTGCTACGGCCTGGGAAAGCAGTGGAAGATGGCCCAAGTCCTTGGGCCCCTGCATTCACATGGGAGACCCGGAATAAGCCCCTGGCTCCTGGCTTCGGATTGGCACAGCACCTCTCTCTGTAACTCTGTCTTTCAAATAAATAAAATAAATCTTAAAAAAAAAGAAAGAAAAAAAGACGGCAAGAGGAATGGGGAGGATAAGAGGAAGACAGAGGATGAGGGAGGGAGGGAGCTTTTTGGAGCTACACTAAGCACCAATCACTGTGCTTGTAATTAACATTTAAGGAATGAATGGAGGCTGAGAAAGCTACTCTTCAATAGGCAAGTAAAAAAAGTCTGTCACAAGCTTCGACACATTTGTAGACCAAGGAGAGGAACAAACAGAAAAGGAAGAACCCATAGGACAGAGACAAGATGACCACTTGCAATGAAAGAGGAGGCAAACAGGTAAGAGTCAAGATCACAGGTGGGGTATTGACTTTAGGTGAGAGGGGGAGGCCCCTCCTTTCTGGAGTGGGGAGAGGTACCACCATGAGAACAGGATGCAGGGGCCAGCACTATGGCGTAGCATGTAAAGCCACCGCCTGCAGTGCCGGCATCCCATATGGGCACCGGTTCAAGTCCTGGCTGCTCCACTTCCCATCCAGCTCTCTGCTATGACCTGGGAAAGCAGTAGAAGATGGCCCAAGTCCTTGGGCCCCTGTACCCGCATGGGAGACCCAGAAGAAGCTCCTGGCTTCTGGCTCCTGGCTTCAGATTGGGGCAGCTCTGGCCATTGTGGCCATTTGGGGAGTGAACGAGCAGATGGAAGACTTCTCTCCCTCTCTCTGCCTCAGTCTCTCTCTAACTCTGCCTTTCAAATAAATAAATAAATCATAAAAAAGAGAACAGGATGGGGCTGTAAACTGGAGAGAAGGAAAAAGATGTCAGTGAAGTCAGGGAGAAGTCAAGAATCTCAACGTTTGAAAGCAAAAGAAATCTCCATCTTCATTTATTTTGCTTCAGGATCAAAATTATGTTAGTAACTGCACAAATCACGGTTTAAACAAAGAACAGGAACTGGTCTTGTGGTTTTACCTCGACCAGCCCTGTTCACCTGCGCTAAGTCAGTGAAACTTTCTAAGCAGCATCTTTTAAAGAGCAGGATTTGTTAAGATGATCCCACGGTCCCTTCCAGGTCTACATTTCAATGGCTTTAAGGACACAGCTCCGATCCTGAAGGTAATGTCAGCTCACTTACCAAAAAATAAATAAATAAATAAATAAGGTGAGCACAAAAGTCAGGATGTATATAATTTAAACCCCCTTGGGCCATTTTCACATCTTGCTTTTGATAATGACAACCAAAACAAACACATGGTTACTGCTGACAAGGATCGTGCCATTAGTCCTAATAATAACTGATGCTTCTACAGCTCTTTATATCTAAAGCCTTACTATGTGAAGCCTTTTACTTGATTGCAACAGCACTGTGAGGCAGGTAAACCTACTGGACTAGTCTATCCATTTCCTAATTGAGGAAATTGAGACTTACAGAGGTTGAAGATTTGCCCAAGACCCCAAGGCAGAGAAATGACAAACCTGAGACTTGACTCCAAGTGCTCAGGGTTCAAAATCACTACTTCTTTTTCTTTTTTTTTTTTTTTTTTTTTGACAGACAGAGTGGACAGTGAGAGAGAGAGACAGAGAGAAAGGTCTTCCTTTGCCGTTGGTTCACCCTCCAATGGCCGCCGCGGCTGGCGCGCTGCGGCCGGTGCACCGCGCTGATCCGATGGCAGGAGCCAGGTGCCTATCCTGGTCTCCCATGGGGTGCAGGGCCCAAGGACTTGGGCCATCCTCCACTGCACTCCCTGGCCACAGCAGAGAGCTGGCCTGGAAGAGGGGCAACCGGGACAGAATCCGGCTCCCTGACCGGGACTAGAACCCGGTGTGCCGGCGCCGCAAGGCGGAGGATTTAAAATCACTACTTCTTTTTTACTTGCCTTCATGTTGCTTCTGAAACACTGAAACACAGCTCCTTGTTTTCCCATTAGGTGTCACAAACACACACAATTTAAGAATGTCTACAAAATTTGCATATTTTTGAAGACTGATTTATTTGAAGGCTGTTATACACATACACACAAAGAAAAGGAGAGAGAGAGAGAGAGACATATCTTCCATCCACTGGTTCACTCTCCCCACATGGCTGCAATGGCCAGGGCTGGACCAGGCTCAAGCCAGGAGCCTGGAACTCCATCTGGGTCTCCCACATGGGGGGAAGGGGCCCAAGCACTTGGGCCATTTTCTCCCTGATTTCCCAAGCATGGTAGCAGGAAGCTAGATTGGAAAGGGAGCAGCTGGGACTCAACCAGGTGCTCATGTGGATGGCAGCTTTGCAGGCAGCTTAACCCACTGCACCACAACACAGGCCCCTACTCTTATAATTAACTTTGGCAGTATAGTTTATCGAAATACAAGTATAATCTTAATTTCTAAGTGATGCATGACTGACTGGAATCTTTATCCAAAGGATAAAGATGGAAAAGATTAAGATTGGGATTTCGACACAACTATTTTGGGGCAGCATGGTAGTGCAGCAAGCTAAGCCACTGCTTGCAATGTCACCATCCCATATCAGAGTGTCAGTTAGAGTTCCAGCTGCTCCCATTATGAACCAGCTCCCTGCTAATGGTCTGGGAAGGCAACAGAACATGGCCCACCTGCTTAGGCCCCTGCCAACTGCGTGGGAGACCTGGAGGAAGTTCCTGGTTCCTGGCTTTGGCCTGGCCCAGCCCTGGCTGTCTCTGTCTCTCTCTCTCTCCCTCCCTCCCTTTCTCTGTCACTCTGCCTTTCAAATAAATAAATAATTTTTTTAAAAAAAAAAAAGCCCACTATTTCAATACCCTGCTTCTCAGGAGGAAGAAACAGAGGCCCATCCTACAACCAGTGACTGTGGGAAGCAGAGCCAAAACTAGAATTCAGGGCCTCTACCAGCCTGGGGCTCTCAACACTGGGCAAGTCCTACATAGCTTCGAGGACAAATTAACGCAACTGCTCCTTAGCAAAGACATGGCTCAAAATGAAATAATTCCAAGGGCCTTCGTCTCTTGTTCATACGTGTGTGAACCACGTGGACCTTGCTTATTCTAGTGATACTAGAATTCTGTGCAGCAGATTCTCCTCCCAAATGAGAAGGTTTCTACTGACAGTCATGTCTCTTTTGACTACGAAAGACAAATTAAAACTGAAAAACTAGGCCGGCGCCACGGCTCACTAGGCTAATCCTCCGCCTAGCGGCGCCAGCACACCAGGTTCTAGTCCCAGTCGGGGCACTGGATTCTGTCCCGGTTGCCCCTCTTCCAGGCCAGCTCTTTGCTATGGCCTGGGAAGGCAGTGGAGGATGGCCCAAGTCCTTGGGCCCTGCACCCGCATGGGAGACCAGGAGAAGCACCTGGCTCCTGCCTTTGGATCAGCGCGGTGCGCCGGCCACGGTGGCCATTGGAGGGTGAACCAACGGCAAAGGAAGACCTTTCTCTCTGTCTCTCTCTCTCACTGTCCACTCTGCCTGTCAAAAAAAAAAAACTGAAAAACTATTAAAAAAATGCACGGAAAATATTTTGAAGAGGCCCATATTGCCTAAGTATTCCCATTTTCCACCTTTGGAAATACCGTAATGAGTCAGCAGGTGCCTGCTACCAAAATGCCTCCTTATCACCAAGCTGAAAACTCTTTGATGTTGAAACGGAAGACTCCGTGAGAATGGATGAGGACACACAAATGATGTGTATTATGAAACTACAAACAAACTCCTTACATATTTAATGTAGAGAAGCAGTAAGAAGCTGCCATTAGACCACATCCAATTTGAAGACAAGAATGCCAAAGGGAAGGAGCCCCTCTGAGGTATGCTGGTAATTCCATTTTCTTCCCTCAGGACATCTCATATGGATGAGACCAGCCAAGAAGAGAAAGGATTTCCACTGAGGACAAGAGTCGGCAACGCTCTCCGGTGAACACAAAAACTACTCCATTTGTTCGGTTGTTAAGAAGGCTGAGAAGAAGGTGGCTGAGACACGAGGTTGAGACACACAGCTTCCCCCAGTTTCCCAGGGTCTCAGAGACAACCGTTCGTTAGAGTAGGAGTGTTCCCTCAAACACATCAACAGTTTTCTCCTCAACACAGATGCAGGAATTGGAAATTAAGTTCAAGAACTCCAAAGGGCAGAACTGCATCTCCTAGGTGGTTTCCAGGGCTTCAGAAGACAAAGATCTTCCAGGATTTAGACAAAAAGCCCAAGAGAGGTACGCCTGAGGGGCGCAAGCAACCACAGCAGAATCGCCTTTCCAAAACTGCACCCTGGCCTTCCCGGCGCTTTAGCCTAACTCTCCAGTGGAGTCAAGGCAAGCAGCCTCTCACTGTATTTGCTGAAGAGAGCAAAGAGGGGAACTCATCTGGAGGAAGATAATTTAGATTTAGTAAAATTCTTTCAGATGCACTGGCCAGTATCAAATAAAAACTTATGGGGTCAGGGCCAGCATTGTGGCATGGCAGGTAAAGTCACCACCTCTGTTGCCGGCATCTCATATGGGCACCGACCGGTTCAAGTCCACTTCCAATCCAGCTCCCTGTTTTTTTGTTTGTTTGTTTGTTTGTTTTGACAGGCAGAGTGGACAGTGAGAGAAAAGACAGAGAGAAAGGCCTTCCTTTACCGTTGGTTCACCCTCCAATGGCCGCTGCGGCCAGTGCCCCGCGCTGATCCAAAGCCAGGAGCCAGGTGCTTCTCCTGGTCTCCCATGGGGTGCAGGGCCCAAGCACTTGGGCCATCCTCCACTGCCTTCCTGGGCCACAGCAGAGAGCTGGACAGGAAGAGGAGCGACTGGGACAGAATCCGGCGCCCTGACCAGGACTAGAACCCGGTGTGCCAGCGCCGCAGGCAGAGGATTAGCCTATTGAGCCACAGGGCCAGCCCCCAGATCCCTGTTAATGCACCTGGGAAAGCAGTAGAAGATGGCCCAAGCGCTTGGGCCCCTGCACCCACATGGGAAACCTGAAAAAAACTCTTTGCTCCTGGCTTCAGCCTGGCCCAGCCCTGGCCATTGTAGCCATTTGGGGAGTGAACCAGAGGATGAATGCGCTCTCTCTCTCTCTCTCTTTCTTCTCTGTCAGTCTGCCTCACAAATAAATAAGTCGTAAGTTTTTCTTTAATTATTAGACATGAGAACTGCAAAAAAATATATTCAACAGAAAAAAAAGACTAAAGATGCAAACTCAAATAATGCAGCTATTGGATTTAGTAGACAAGACCTTTAAAATAGCTATGATTAATCAGTTAAAGAAAATAAGAGGGCGCCAATGCTGTGGCGCAGCAGGTAAAGCCGCTGCCTGCAGTGCTGGAATCCCATATGGGCACCGGTTCGAGTCCCAGCTGCTCGACTTCCAATCCAGCTCTCTGCTATGGCCTGGGAAAGCGGTAGAAGATGTCCCAAGTCATTGGGCTCCTACCCCCCGCATGGGAGACCCAGAAGAAGCTCCTGGCTCCTGGCTTTGGATCAGCCCAGATCTGACCATTGTGGCCATCTGGGGAGTGAACCAGCAGATGGAAGATCTCTCTCTCTGTCTCTCCTTCCCTCTCTGTGTAACTCTGACTTTCAAATAAATAAATCTTTAAAATAAAAACACAATCACAATATTAAAACTAAAGCATCAGAAAAAGATGGAACTTTACAGACCAACAGTGCTTACCCTAATGTTCGAGATACTGAAGCCCAGGGCAATACAAATGATGTGCCCCAATACTGAAGCTATTTAGAAGCTGACTGCAGCCCAGAACAGCAGACTTTGGACTTCCAGTCCAGCCTTTTGATTCCACCACCAGCAGTCCAAGGTCATATCCCATCTAAAGTCAAAGCTCTTGGTGCATTATTTTGATTTTTCTGAATACAGATATGCATTTTTTCCACTGACCATGATGGAAAATCACCAATAATGATGCAAAATACAATATAGTAGCTCTGATCATGTACATATGAAAACTGTTGGCATCACTGGGAAAAAGCCCCTATATATATATGTATATATATATATATATGTATATATATGCATATATACGTGTATATATATATATATGTATACACAATACTCTCTGACTACACATGTTAGACAGAGCAGGATCACATGTCAAAGAGGCAGGGAAAAATGCAGTCAGAGACTGTCACTAAGTCCCAGCAGTCCAGTTATTTCTGAGAGTCTCCAGGTATTTCTCCATAACATGGGTAAGAACACACTTAGTATCATCGCACACAATGGGGACTTAAAGGAAAAGACACTACATCATCATCCCTGGAGGCAATGAAAAGACAACAGCTAACCCTCTGCGGGATTCTCTGTCACCTGGACACAAGGTGATTCCCTCAGTGCACATGGCATTTTACCTTCCACAGCGGTTTCAAGGAAAAACATCATCTGTCCTTCTAGTCCTGCACAAATCCTGCCTTGGAATGAGCTGAAACCCCCATAATCCTTCCCCTTTTCGAAATTCACTAAGACTCCACTGTCCTCCTCCCTTGTATTTTCCTAGTCATGTACCTCCCAGATTGTGGTTTTGTTTTCACTGTCACAACACAGTTCAATGGCCTCCTGTACCCACAGCAAGGCTACTGGATAAGCCAAGCACCCTCAGCAGCCCTGGATTCAAACCTATGTCCTGATACCCAACATGGTGTCAATGCCACAGCCTTAAGAACGCTCTGTTAGCATCATTAATCAGGAATCAAAAGAGTACTTCTAAAATGTGAAATCATTTTAAATATTTTTTCCAAAGAGCGCTTCATACCCAAAGGCTACAAGAGTGATTAATTATCATCTAGTACATCTTTAATGTGTATGTTTTAAAATCTTATCACCTTGTACTCCACAAATATACTTTAGTACTATTTTTCAATTAAAAGTAAAATTAAAATTTTTTAAGAAGCCAAGAGTATGCCCATTAATGCCATTTAATATCACACCCCAGGCTCCTTCTAAAAATGCTACCTTGAACTCATTAGCTGCTTCTCTATGACAACCTTCTCATTGTAAACAGACTTCTTAACCAGTAATCCCTGACAGAACTCAGTCACTGTCCCACAAGGCTCCTTCAATGAACGTCACATACACGATCTACTCACGATTTTCATATTGCTTTGGCTAGCGTGTTAACCAAACACAGGAGGATGTGTAGGCGCTCTTCTCTCTCTCTCTCTCTCTCTCTCTCTATATATATATATATATATAAACATAAACATATACACATAGTCATAGGCACACATATATACAAATGAGTGCATCTGTATGTACCATGTACATACCACGTACATGAACACTTCCAAAAGTTCATGGAAAATAGAATTAAAAGATAAATTTATTGGTGCCAGTGTGGTGGCATAGCAGGTTAAGCTGCCACCTGCAATGCCACCAACCCCTATGGGCCCCTCTTCACGTCCCAGATTCTCCACTTCCGATTCAGCTCCCTGCTAATGCACCTGGGGTTAGCAACGATGAATGGCCCAAGTATTTGGGCCCCTGTACCCACGTGGGAGACCCAGATGAAGCTCCTGGCTCCTGGCTTCAGCCTGGCCCAGCCCGGGCCACTGACACTGTTTGGAACGTGAACCAGCAGATACAGAATCTCTCTCTCTGTCTCTACCTCTCTTTTTTTTAAGATTTATTTATTTATTTATTTATTTATTTATTTAAAAGGCAGAGTTACACACAGAGAGGAGAGGCAGAGAGAGAGAGAGACAGAGAGAGAGAGGGGTCTTCCATCCACTGGTTCACTCCCCAATGGGCTGCAACAGCCGGAGCTGTGCCGATCCAAAGCAAGGAACCAGGAGCTTCTTCTGGGTCTCCCATTCGGGGGCAGGTGCCCAAGGAATTGGGCCATCTTCTACTGCTTTCCCAGGCCATAGCAGAGAGCTAGATTGGAAATGGAGCAGCCGGGACTCAAACCAGCGTCCATATGGGATGCTGACACTTCAGGCCAGGGTGTCAACCAGCTGCGCCACAGTGCCGGTCCCATCCCTTTCTCTCTTTCTCTCTCTAGTTCTGCCCTTTCAAGTAATAAATAAATATTTGTTAAAAGATAAATGTATTTTGATGCAAAAAATTTGAAATCTACGCATAAAGGGGTCTTCATAAAGTTCATGGAAAAAGGGAATTACGAAAAAAAGTGCATGGATTTCAAAAAAAATTTTTTTAAAACAAGCTTATCCTTTAATTCCATTTTTCAAACTGCTTTTCTTTAAACTTTTATTTAATAAATATAAATTTCCAAAGTACAACTTTTGGATTATAGCGGCTTTTCTCCCCATAACCTCCCTCCTACCGGCAACCATCCCATTCTTCATCAAGATTCATTTTCAACTACCTTTATATACAGAAGATCAACTTAGTATATACTAAGTAAAGATTTCAACAGTTTGCACCCACACAGACACACAAAGTATAGAGTACTGTTTGAGTAGTAGTTTTACCGCTAATTCGCATAGTACAACACATTAAGGACAGAGATCCTACATGGGGGAGTAAGTGCACAGTGACTCCCCTTGTTGATTTAACAATTGACACTCTTATTTATGACATCAGTAATCATCCAAGGCTCTTGTTATGAGCTGCCAAGGCTATGGAAGCCTTTTGAGTTCACAAACTCTGACCTTATTTAGACAAGGCCATAATCAAAGTGGAAGTTCTCTCCTCCCTTCAGGGAAAGGTACCTCTTTCTTTGATGGCCCGTTCTTTCCACTGGGATCTCACTCACAGAGATCTTTCACTTAGGTCATTTTTTTTCCACAGTGTCTTGGCTTTCCATGCCTGAGAAACCCTCATGGGCTTTTCAGCCGGATCCAAATGCCTTAAGGGCTGATTCTGAGGCCAGAGTGCTGTTTAGGGCATCTACCATTCTATAAGTCTGCTGTGTACCCCACGTCCCATCAATATGCTTTTTGAAATATCCCTGATTCTGTACACCAGTAAATAGCACTTAGGAATAATCTATATTATCCAATATATTGGTAATAGCTATCTTAAGATAAACAAAGATGAGTACCTGTAAATGCTATTTCAATTAGTATCTTACTTCCGTCTGTTAAAAATCTCTTGATTTGATAAATTACTGATAGTCACAAATATTGGTTTGCTAACTCAAATTGTTGTATTCTTCTAAAAATATTGAACTATGGCCATCTGAGTTTATGCTGTCAATCTAAGTAAAAAACAAATGCTATATAGAGATCCAATAAGAAAGTGATCTTTAAATAGGGGTTGATAAGAATGAACTCTTTTGTTCTCTGGAAAATAAAAAGGGAGAACGTGCCATGAGAAATGATTTCAAGAAGGTATTTTTTAACCTAAGTTAAAATTTTATTTTCACCAACAAATAGTGCAGCTGCTATTTCAGAAGAAATGCCTCCTACTGAATCAGCTACCAACTTAGGAGTGGTCTGAGGCAGACAAGTCACTGAGGGACTACAAGGGGTCTCAGAACCCTTTACCTCCTAGTCCTTTCTGTCTTTTGATCACTTCACAGTTCATCTACATCCCTAAGATTACTAGAAATGGCTATGGAAGAGGTAACATTCATATCCATTTTTTTTTATTTGAAAGGGAGATAAAGAGACAGAGAGGAAGAGGAGTGGGAGGGGGAGATTTTTCACTTGCTAATTTACTTCCTCAAGTATCTGCAACAGCTGAGCCAGGCCAAAACCAGGAGCCTAGAAATCAATCCAGGTCCCCCATATGGGTGGCAAGGGCCCAAGTACCTGAGCCATCACCTGCTGTCATGCAGGGTGCAAGAGGCTGTCACTGGAGCTCAAACCCAGGCACTCCAATATGGGATGCAGGCATCACAAGTGATGTCTTAATCACTGCACCAAACTCCCTCCCTTATCCACATTCTTTAAACTACTTCTAACAGCTCTAGTAAAGCATACAGATGTGTATTAACATCAAGTTCTGGGACAGCTCAGATCCACCCGTGGTTATTACAAATTATCTCTGGAAAACTTGGGTCACGTTTCAGCACATTTCAATTCAGTCCCCACACATACATTATAACTATACATCCTCCTTGTGTACACTGATCCTCAAAGGATCCTTTAATGAGTGGTGTAACAGAAACACTGAAATTCATGTCTCCACTCTGAATACTTTCTAACAGCTAGAAAAGCCCACAAACATTAAGATTGAGTAAATAACTACTGTTTCTCAATAGGCTATCTTAAATGTTCACACAAGGTGAAGGGAACACAGATGAATAGCTCCAATCAATCACACCTCTTTTCCTTTCCTGACACATTCCCTTCCCAGAAAATGCCTTTTCAATCAGATGCTAGAGACAAATCAATAGCAAATAATTACGGGTTCTCCACAGTGAGGTTTCCAATGCCCATGGCTATCCACAGCAGCTTCCAGAGTGAAGAGGAAAGAGAGCTGTCTCTGCTTTCTCCAGTACCAAAGAGCTCCTTCCTCATCCCACAGCACCAGTGGTATTTCTAGTTGGCCAGCCCAGAAAACTGGGAACTGTGGAACCACCTTGGGCTCATCTCAGTTCCACTGGACTCACGAGTCAGGTTCAGAACTGCCCTTCCTGCTGGTGACTTAAGTACAACGAACCTTCTGGAATCACTCTAATCTCCAATATCTATCCCTGTGAAATGCGGTAGATACTTTGCAAAAATAGCTGCAATTGTTCTCTGCTTTTTATCCATGCACCTTGCAAGGTGACTGGAGGTCCCCTCGTCAAGTCAGTAGAAAAATGAATTAACAGATAAATGTGTTTTGGTGCAAAAAATATTCTTTTTAAATCCATGCACACTTTTCCTCATCTCCCGAATAAAGGCTGGCTTTGTCAATTCCAAGGAAGAACTCTGTGCTAGTCGCAAATCTAGGTACATGCCTCTGCACTTTCTTAGGATCCTGCCAGCCACAGTGTGAACAAGCCCAACTAGCCTGGTTACAGATTAGAGAGCACACTGGAGCACTGAGCCACCGAGGTCATCCTAGAAGGGCCAGGCCAACCACCTAGCAGATCCCAGGCCAGAAGACCTGCCCAGACCCAAAGAACCACGCAGCTGAGTCCTGCCCAAAGTGCCAACTCAGGCAATCAAGAACAAAATAAATGTTGATGTTTAAAACCACTAACTAAACTGACATCATGGCAGTCTGTTAAGTGGTAAAATCTAATATGCTAAGGAACAGATTCTTTAGGGACTAATTCATTCCATGAGTATTTAGTAGCTGTCACCTTTATTTCAAGGAGTGCCCAGTAGTTACTGGGAGTACAAAGATTAATACTTGATAGTGTCTGCAAAAATGGAGTCACGTCCACTAATGACACTAAACAAGGGATGAATCACATCACTTAGAGGCTAGGAAGGCTCAAAGAGGCCACATTTTAGCTAGTTTTTAAAGCACATACAGTAATTCTCCAGGTAGACAGGCAAGGACATCAGAAGTAGGAGAAACAGCCTGTGCAAAAGCATAGATGCAGAAAAGAACTCAAGGAATGTTCTAGGAATGGAAAATAGTTCAGGACAGATGGAGTGTAGGGAGATGGCAGATGATGGAGCAGGAAAAACAGATGGAAGGCAAATAATGAAGGGTTGCCTATTGTAAATCATGCTATGGGATCTGAATGCCTCTTGTAGGCGATGGAGAGCTACAAATCATTTTTTAAGTAGGAAATGGCATGATTCAATCAGCATTTCAGAGGGGGGGGGGGAGCTGCTGACAAGTGAAGAGGGATTAGAGGCAGGGGTTTGGGGAGATCTGTTGGGAGGATTAAAGAACCCAAGCACAAGATCGTGAATACAGGGAAGAGAAGATGTCCCTTAAAGTCATCGCAGAACGTCTCAGCAGCTCTGAACTAAATATGGGCTGTGCGGGTGATAAACGTCGTGTGGGAGGATTAGAGCCAGTGCCAAGATTTCTACTTCAGAATCCTAGATTAATGGTAAATAGATTAATGAAGGCTGCAAAGCTGGAGAGCAGTCTGCAGAGGAACAAGGGATGTTCTCTCTGAAGGGGCCTGTGGGACACCTGCAGGGAGCTGTCAGGAGGCAGGTAAGGATGGGTTGGAGATGATGGACAGTAGTGGGACCAAGAGGTAAACGCCTGGGCAGTGTGTGGAGGGAGGAGGAGAGCAGGTCTTAAGAACACTTTTTTAAACCCTTTTTCTGCCATCTGCTGCAACAAACAATAGCACAAACTTTCCTTCTTAAAGGGCACATACATGAAATACTAGAAAAAGTTCATAGAAAAGTGGACCGGCACTGTGGTGTAGGAGGTTTAGCCTCCACCTGCACCTGCACCACGCTGGCGTACCATGAGTCTCGGCTGCTGCACTTCTGATCCAGCTCCCTGCTAACCGCCCGGAAAAGCAGTAGAAGATGGCCCAAGTCCTTGGGCCCCTGCACCCGCGTGGGAGACTTGAAGGAGCTTCTGGCTCTTGGCTTCAGATCAGCCTAGCTCCAGCCATTGCAGCCATTTCGGGAGTGAAACCAGTGGATGGAAGACTTCTCCCTCTATCTCTCCCTCTCTCTGTCTGTAACTCTACCTCTCAAATAAATAAATAAATATTTTTTAAAAAAAGCAAGTTTATCTGGGCACAAAAATGTGAAATTAGTGTATAATTTTTTTTCATAGCATGCATTTTCCATGAACTTTTTGAATAACTTACATTTTCTGAATAGGTTATCTTCATGTTTTCAGTAATTAAAAAGGAATTTTAAGGAGCTGGCACTGTGACACAGCTGGTTAAACTGTGGCCTGTGACACCAGCATCCTATATGGGCACTATTCGAATCCCAGCTGCTCCACTTCCAATCCAATTCCCTGATAATGGCCTGGGAAAGCAGCAGACGATGGCCCAAGTCCTTGGGCCTCTGCTATCCACGTGGGAAAATGACCCAACCCAGGTTGTTGCAGCCATTGAGGAGTATAATTCTACCTTTCAAATAAATAACTCTTTTTAAAAAAAAAAAAAGGAAGTTTAAAAAATAACTACCCTTCCCCCCAGCAGGGGCAGGTGCTTTGCCTAGTACTTAAGATGCTAGTTACAGATGCCCACATCCTGTACTGGAGTACTTGGGTTTGAATCCTGGCTCGGGCTCCTGATTCCAGCTTCCCACCAATGTAGACCCTAGAAGGCAGGGGCTCAAGTAGTTGGGTCCCTGTCACCCACAAGGAAGACCTGGATCAGGTTCCCAGCTCTGAGCCTCATCCCCTTCTAGTCCTGGATATGGGTGCTCTATGTGTCTCTCTCTGTCTCTCCTCTCTGCCTTGCAAATAAAAAAGTAGTAATAAAACAAAGCTTAAAAATAAAAAAGCAGCTCTCATGTAGTCAAAGATTTCATAAATAGAAAACAATTGATAACAGGACTTCATTAAAAAACCAGCAAGACACCTCTAGGAAGTGCAAATGCAAGCCACAGACTAGAAGAAAATGTTTCTAATACATATATCTGACAAATGCAGAATATAAAAGAATTCTTACAAAGAAACAAGAAAAAAATCCAACTAAGAAATAGGCGGCCGGCACCGTGGCTCACTTGGCTAATCCTCCGCCTGCAGCGCCGGCACCCCGTGTTCTATCCCAGTTGGGGCACCGGATTCTGTCCCCGTTGCTCCTCTTCCAGTCCAGCTCTCTGCTGTGGCCCAGGAAGGCAGTGGAGGATGGCCCAAGTGCATGGGCCCTGCACCCTCATGGGAGACCAGGAGGAAGCACCTGGCTCCTGGCTTCGGATCGGCACAGTGCACCAGCCGTAGCGGCCATTTGGGGGGTGAACCAATGGAAAAAGGAAGACCTTTCTCTCTGTCTCTCTCTCTCTCACTGTCTAACTCTGCCTGTTTAAAAAAAAAGAAAAAGGCAACTCTGTCTCTTCCTTTCACATAAATAAAAATAAATTTTTAAGAGGCAAAAACTTTGAAGAGGCATTTCATAAAAGGATACTCAGGGACAGGCCTTGTAGCAGAAGAGGTTAAGCAGCCGCTGGCGATGGTGGCATCCCATACTGAAGCACCTCTTTGAGTCTTGGTTTCTCCACTTCCTACTCTACTTCCAATTCAGCTTCCTGCTAATGTGCCTGGGAGCCCAAGCGCTTGGGTCCCTGCCATGGATGTGGGAGATCAGGATGGAATTCTGGCTCCTGGCTTCAGCCTGGCCCAGACCTGGCTGTTGAGGCCATATGGAGAATGAATCATCAGATGGAAGATTATCTGTTTCTATCTCTCCCTCTCTCTGTTACCTTGCCTTTCAAATAAATAAATATCTCTCTAGAAAAAGAGGATATCTAAATGCCAATAAGATTGTAAAATTATCACTCCCTAGGAAACACAAATTAAAATCACAAGGACCATGGCACCTCCATTGGGACTTTTTTTTTAAAAAAGACTTATTTATTTATTTGATAGACAGAGTTACAGAGAGGCAAAGGCAGAAAGAGATCTTCCATCCCCTGGTTCACTACCTAAATGGTCACAATAGCCAAAGCTGGGCCAATCCAAAGTCAGGAGCCAGGAGCTTCTTCAGGGTCTCCCATACAGGTCCAGGGGCCCAAGGACTTGGGCCATCCTCTGCTACTTTCCCAGGTGCATTAGCAGGGAGCTGGATCAGAAGTGGAGCAGCCAGGACTCGAACTGATGCCCAAATGGAATGCCAGCACTGGAGGTAGCAGCTTTTACCCACTATGCCACAGTGCTGGCCCCTGGATGGTTATTCTTAAAAATATATTTTTATGAAAGGGAGATTAGCAGAAAGGAGAGACAGAAGAGAGATCTTCCATTCACTAACTCATTCCCCAAATTCCAATAGCCAGGGCAACACAGGCCAAAGCCAAGAATCAGGAACTCCATCCAGTTCTCTCATATGGGTGTCAGGAACCCAAATACTTGAGCCATTATCCATTGCCTTCCTGGTGCATTAACAGGAAACTGGATCAGAAACAGAGGAGGGGGCAGGTGCTGCGGCGTAGTGCGTAAAGCCG
Organism: Lepus europaeus; assembly: GCF_033115175.1. NCBI lineage: Eukaryota > Metazoa > Chordata > Mammalia > Lagomorpha > Leporidae > Lepus > Lepus europaeus. The sequence goes on along the minus strand of NC_084850.1, from coordinate 103,512,832 downwards.
CTGCCTGCAGTGCGGGCATCCCATATGGGTGCCAGTTCAAGTCCCAGTTGCTCACTTCCGAGCCAGCTCTCTGCTGTGGCCTGGGAAAGCAGCAGAAGATGGCCCAAGTCCTTGAGCCCCCGCACTTTGTGGGAGACCCAGAAGAAGCTCCTGGCTCCTGGCTCGTGGCTTCTGATCGGCACAACTCCAGCCGTTGCCGCCAATTGGGAAGTGAACCAGTGGATGGAAGACTTCTCTCTCTCTCTCTCTCTCTCTCTCTCTCTCTCTCTCTCTCTCTCACTGCCTCTCCTTCTTTCTCTGTGTAATTCTTTCAAGTAAATAAATAAATCTATAAAAAAAAAAGGCAGCAGCAGAGGAGACAGGACTGGAACTATGGGGTACGTGTGTCCTAAGCAGTACCTTAACCAGCTGCACCACAATGTCCACCACTAGGATGGTTATTCTCAAAAAAAAAAAAAAAGTTGGGCCAGCATTATGCTACAGTGGATTAAGCCACTCCCTGCAGAGCTGGCATCCGATATGAGAACTGGTTCAATTCCTGGCTGCTCCACTTCCAATCCAGCTCCCTGCTAATGCACCTGGGAAAGCAGTGGAAGATGGCTCAGGTGCTTGGGCCCCTGCACCCACCTGGGAGGCCTGGATGGAGATGCAGACTCCTAGCTTCAGCTTGACCTAGTCCCAGCCATTGTGGCCAGTGAACCAGCAGATGGAAGATCGATATCTCTCTCTGTAACTACCTTTCATGTAAATAAATCTTTAAAAAACAAGTTTCTGAGGATGTGGAGAAACTGGAACCCTATATATACTGCTGGTGGGAATGTAAAATGGTGCAGTCACTACTGATAGTACAATGGTCCCTTATAATACTAAAGCCAGAATTGTCACAAGAGGTTAGCATTTGATCTAGCCATTAAGATGCCCACTTCTCGTATGAAATGCCTGGGTTCAATACTCACCTCTGGCTCTGACTTCAGCTTCTTGCCATGCCGATCCTGGGAGGTGGCAGTGTTGGATCAAGTAACTGGGTCCCTGCCATACAGGGGGGAGACCTGGACTGAGTGAGTTTCCAGCTTCCCAGCTTCAGCCCCCAGCCTGGCCAGGGATCACTGTGGGCACCTGGGGAGTTAGACAGGAAACTCTCTATCTGTCTGTCTCTTTGCCTCTTAAATAAATAAATGATTTTTTTAAAGAACAGAATTTTCATAGGCTGCAGCAATTCCACTTCTGAGTAAATACCCCAAGGAACTGAAAGCGGGATCTCAACAAGATAGTTGTGCACCCATGTTCAGAGCAGCATTATTCACAGCCGTTAAAGGCAAAAGTAACGCAAATGCCCACTGACAGATGAATGGGGAAACAAAGTGTGATATAAACATACAATGGAATACTGCTTGGCCTTGGAAAGGAAATAAATTCTGACACGAGCTACACCATTAGTGAACCTTGAGGATGTAAGGGAAATAAGCTAGTAACAAAAAGACATATGGTTTATTATCCCACTTACACAAGGTACCCAGAGTAGTGAAATTCGTAGAGACAGAAAGCAGAGTGGGGCTGAGAAGGTGGCGGGGAAGGAGTAGGAGACAGGGCATTACTGTTTAATAGAGAGAGAGTTTCAGCTTTGTAAGATGAAAAGAGCTCTTGCCATGAATTGTTACATAACCGTGTATATGTCCTATGGCATTAGCCACTGTGTACTTAAAGATGAAAAAGATGGAAACTGTATGTATGTGCCTTTTACCAAAATGATCATTTTTAAATTATTAATTTTCAAAGAATTTTTAAAACCACTATGCTCCCACCAAAATAGTTGAGATTCGAAAGATCAACAAAACCAAGTGTTAGTTAAAGGGCAGAACAACTGGAACTGTTGTGCACACAGGTGGAATTTAAATTGATAGGACCACTTTGGAAAACGCAATATCTACTAAAGCTAAATACATGCCTTACCGTATGACCTCACAATTCCATTCCCAGGTGTATGCCCAGAGAAATGAGTGGGCATGTGCACCAAAGGAAAATAAGCGAGAATGTCCACGGCTACAGCTGCTTTATTCACAGGGGCCACAAACTGGAAACAATCCCCAAGTTCCAACAGGGAAATGGATAAACAAACTGCAGTACAGCCACACAATGGAATTACCAATTACCACTCGGCAATAGATTAGAAGGAATTACCACTACACACAACCACATGGACATCACGTTACACAAAGGAGGACGCATACAAAACAATCCGCACTGTATATATAGTGTTTATATGGGGCTGAAAAGCAGACAAAACTAACGGATGGAGTTTTGTTTTTTTTAAAGATCACCATGTGTTACCTTTATATTGGAGGTGAGAAGAAAACTGAACGGAAGGAGCAGGAGGAAGTCTTGTGAGGTGCTGAGAATGTTCTGCACCTTGTGCCTCCATCACTTGGTGTATATGCACGTAACATTTAATTGAGCAGGGCACTTGAATATAGGACACACTTTATTATATGATGTACCGCAAGAGTAAAATGAAATCTCTCGAAAGTTCCTAGAATGCCCACAATACAGTAGAATTGAATCAAAGACGGAATAAAATCTCCCACCTTGCTCTTTTCCTTTTCCGCTTAGAAGACGAGACCGTACATGTTTGGAGGTTGTTATTTCCCCATTTCCTGAGTCGGATAATGAGTCCAAGTGCCATGCAGGGCAAACCCACGGGATCCTGAATGTCCCAGAGCTAGTGAGGGCCTTTCAGGCTCACTACTTCCTCAGTCCGAGCTCCCAATTTGCTTTCTAATGGTAAGTGTCCGATTGGATCTTTTCAGGCTTCAAGAACAGCACCTGACTTTGCTTTCCACCATCATTACTACGGGCTAAACAAATCCCTCCTCAGTTGTAAAGGCAAATGTCAAAAATCACAAGGCATCACTACATTTCGGCATTGTGATGAACAAGACTACCCACTCCCCACCCTCGATCTCCCCAGCACTCCTGCAACCCACTCCCAAAAAGAAAACTATATTTCCTTCCATGGCCATTTTGATGCCTGTCCCTGACATAGCCAACTGTGTAACTGTAGCTTCCCGGGAAAGTACTAATAGCTATGGCCCACCACTGTCAGGGAAGAAAACTGAACCCTTACTTCTAGTTTTCATAATAATGTGCTACCCACTTGTTGCAAAAAAAGTAAGTTAATTTGCAAAATCTTACATTTTAATGATATTCAGCAGCAAATTATGTTGAATTGTGTCACAAGGAGTAACTTTACAAACTTCATTATCTCTGATCTGCATATAACCAGTCCTCATTTTGGTCAGTAGGCAACTTAGTGCGCCTGCAAAAGCAGCCAGATAGTAGGAGAAAAATAAAGAGAAGGTTAAATATAGCAGGGCTGGTTTGAAAGAAGATTCCAGAATACCTCTGCATTCTGATCAGTGTGAAGTCAAATCAAGGATGAGACACAGCTTTATTAAAACCAGGTTTTGGCTTCACAGGGTGACTCTGTCAAAATTATTCAGAACAATTGTCAGCTTTATACAGCTTCAGGAAAAAGTGTTTTGAAAAGCAAATATCAAGCAACAACTGGTTAAAGGCAAAAAAGCAAAGCGTCTCTTTTACAACAGTCAAAAGCCATGCACTCTGCAATAGAATAATGCGGTACATACATTTAAATACATCGTCTGAAACAGACTACAATTATTTTGTCCTCTGAGATTACCTCGAAATACACTTCACTTCATAAAAGTCTATATCAACGGCGAAAGATCAATGATGGCAGCAAGTGGGTTCGTACTGCTGGAACGCAATGTAAACTCGGAGAGGTGGATTAATTGTTCTACATACCTGCGGTTTTTCAGATTCTCGCACTTGCTTAACTCCTGTACATTCAACTCTTCTCTTTCAGAAACCACTTCTGGAAGCTCCCGTTTTTGGCTTCTACACTGCCACCTGTAGGCACAAAAGGGAAATAAACCATCCAGGAGGCATGTAACAAGGACAATTAGGAGAAAAGTGGCAAAGTATTTGGTCTAAAAGACAAAAGTGTTCTTTTCGCTCTATGTGGGAAATGTGGACGCTGTCCCTCTCCCCCTATGGCTAGACAAGTTCTATGATTAGAAATAGAAACACCCTGAAGTCTCAAGTCATCAACTCTACACGGCTCAGTTCAGTTTATAGAGACGGAGTCCCACAACCCAACTTACAGCCATTTCACGACCTGCCGCATAAAATTTGATGATGACCTGGCCACTTTGCTAATCGGAATTGTAAGGATTCTGTACATTATCACAACGAAAAGAGAAGGGGAGAGAGCCAGGCTAAAGTTACTTTTTCACGAGGTCCTAAGACATCTATTGAAAAGAATAATTCTAACCTGAACTAGACGCTTGTCCAATCTAAAGAGCAGTTGGGCAGGGTATTTTCCTCATAATGCTCAATCCCCGATTTGAATGTAAAGGAAGAGTGCCAAGAGGTCTTTCTGACAGCGGCAGGATTTTAATACAGGTAGGTCCTTCATCCTTAAAAGAGCACAAACAAACAAACAAAGTCAGAGCAGGAATAAACAGTATAATCATAAAAATCCTTAAGCAACTATCAGCGAGTCCAAGCAGCCGTAAGATGAGAGAGGGTTTCAGGCGGTCAGACTGAGAAAGACATTAACAGAGGGACCCACCGACAAAGCGGCAGACACACACGGAGATGCTGGAGTTAATTGAGAATAACAAGCTATGCCGCGTAGCTTTTTACCTCCTCCGAGTCCCACAGCTCAACCACGACAAGTGTCCGGCTCCCGCACCTTCAGCCAAAAACACAAGCGTACCCCCCACCCCACCCCACCCCCACTCCCACCCCCACCCCCACCCCCACACGAAGGCGAAGCCGCAGCGCCAGAAGCCACCGAGCGAGCACACCCGCCGGGCCCGCTACCCCGCAAACCCCGCGGCTTCTTAATCCCCGCCGGAGATCGGCCCCACTTACCCGGAATGTACTTTAACGCCCCGAAAGCCTGTTTGCGTTTTCACAATTGCACCAAATCCAAGAAAAGCAAGTCTCCTTGAGACCCTCTCCTCCTCCCTAGGACGGACATTCCCACAACACTCTCCTCCCCCTCCCAACAGCGAACATGCGCTGGGCCATCCCCAAAGGGTCTTTGGGGACCCGCCAGTGATCAACACTGCTCCCACGTGCCTCCATTAAACCGTCGTGCAAACGTGCCCAAGGCGCCAAGGGCATTTGCCCAGTCAGCCCTCCGAGGGGAGTTCAGCAAACCCGTTGACCCCTCCACCCCCAGCCTGGTCCCCGAAAGCGTTGAGGGCGCACCCGGGCACAGGCACCCCAGCCAGCACACAATACTCCAGCAACTCCAGCCGTCTCCGCACACTCCCCGCTCAGTCCTGCCACCACTCTCTCTCCACGCAAGGTCCCTACAGTCCCCACGGGCCGGGAAAGGGGGCGTCCAGATTGCAGCCGGGTGTGAACTGGAAAGAGGGGGGCGACCTGCACACACCACCAAGATTGCAGGCGGAGAAGGGGGTCGCAGTCCTCCAAAACCAAATCCAGTTCCTAAGAAGGCGACCGGGTGGAGGTGGGGACGCTGAGACCCGAGGGAGTGACTCCTAAGGGAGGCAGCTTTCCCGCACCTCTTTCCCCACCTAGCACACACGCGCGCGCACACACACACACCACGGGGCCATGCACCTTTCCCCTACCCCGGGACCTGCCCGGCCCTCGTCCCCGAGCGCTGCGGCCTGGAAAAGACGGCATCGGGTCCGCGGCGATCCGAGGAACCGGCAGGGCTCCGCGCTCGGGGTGCCCACCTGCGCGCAGGGTCGCCGCTGGTGCCGGTGCGCCTGACGGTGCGCGGTCTCCGGCTGCGGGAGCAGGAGGCGACGGCGGCCAGACTCCTGGAGCCCACGCGCCTCCTCGCTCGCCCGCAGCAGCGGTCCTTGTTTCCCTTGGTCGGAGCTGGCGAACAGCCCACCTAGCCCGCAGGTTCTGCCACCGTCGCTCTGCACGCCGGAGCCCAAGCTGTCCTCCCCGCCCCTTTCCCGCCGCCCCGCGCAGCGCTCTGCTGCGCTCCGCCCCCCGCCCGCCCATCCCAGCCGGGGCCCAGTCGGGGGCTGCGGGCCCCGCGCCTCGTGCCGCAGATCCGGGGTCCCAGGCGGGGCGGGGGTGGGGTGGGGGAAGAGAAGGGGCAGGCGGAGGAGCTGCCCGGACCCCGCGATCCTAATCCACTCCCCACCCCCAGGGCCCGCGGCAGCTGCCCGCACTCAGGCGGCGAAGGGTGTGGACACAGCGCGCGCTGCCCCCGCTCTTCCGGCGTCTCTTCTCTCCCCGCAAAGCACCTTCCATGGCCTCGAGGGTGCCTCGTGTTTTGGGGGGAGGGGGTCTGGGGAAGCGGGGTGGAGTGAGCGGCAGAGAGGAGGCGAAGACATTACCATGTCAACTGCTTTCAAGTTGCTGCCTGTGCCTTGTTTCTGTTGCATTAACTACCTGGGTGTGCTGCTTTCCTTCTTAGAGCCGCAGTAATATTCAGAGGTATGAATATAAGCTTGCCAAGCTCAGTGCTTGAAGGGTCGTTTCCTTTCAATGTAGTGATGGCAGAATACGACACATTCACTCTTTTTAAAAAGTTACTTTACGTATATGTATAATAAATATAAAATCACATTTCTAATTAAAAAAACTAGCAAAATATAACTAACTGAACAGCTGTGTTGAACAGAAACAAATCAAGGGTGTATGTGCTATTTAAACCCGCTGTAATTACATTAATTGGTTCGTTTTAAAGTGTATTTTAGGTATTTCCTAAAATGGGATCAGAACTGAGGGATTAGGAACCCCTGAGCATTAATCTGGCTTTTTGCCACAGTTCTAAAACGTCAATTTCATGGAAATTACTACATGTGGTTTGTTTAGAAAAATGGATCCTTTTTCTTCCAGGTTGGCAGCATTTTGAGATCTGGTAAACGACTTATTTTGTAAAAGCCAAGAAAGAATAAAATTCTCATTCATTTTCTGATGATGGAGTATCTGGTCTGGTAGCTTTTTCTTTAGTGTTTGCCTCTTCGAGGCAAACTTCCTTTCTGCTTCCTCTTACATTTGCTTTGCTCCCCAAATGTAAGGAAAGTTATACACACCATGATTTTTGAGGCTTAGTTTTCTGAAAGGCGATAGGAAAATTAATTACAGTTAATTATCAAAATCAACCCCGGGCTCATGCTACTAAATTTCACACTGAGTAACCCTGTTTTTCAACTCAGCATTTAGCAATTTAGTCTAATACTTGAGAGCCAAGAGTTTTCAAAATTTCATCCTTATGAGAATGAAGTGTACAATTTTTAATGAATGTTTTTGATCTGAAATTAAATTTATTAAATTGACTAATGAGAAGTATATTAGTACTGTATGTGTGGCTGGGGAAAGAAGGACAATGTGGATGACAAACAGTTCTGAAGAGGCGCAGAAGCGAAGAAAATAGTCCTTAGCAAGAGCCCTTTTTCTAGGGAAGGATGACAAATGCCAGTAATTATGCAAAGAATGACTGCTGCCTCTCTTCTCTTTGCTTTGGTTTTGTGGCAAGGCCTGCATTTATCTCTTTTGATCATCACAATAAAAGTAAAGTAATTCAGCATTCCAGTGACATTGCTTAGTAAATTAGCAATTTGAAAATGCTTTTATTACCTAATTAATCCAAGTAAATGCCTCTGATAAATCGGGTTTTACTCTTACATCCCCCCCCCCTTTGGTGTGTGTGTGCCTCCAGAGAAGCATTTGCATGAAATAAAAACAGATAAAGCAAGCTCAAAAACAATTGCCCGCCAGATTCTTTTACGGGGAGAGGGGATGAGTTTCAATAGAAATGATATTAAGTGACCTTTGGATCTTAAATTATAAATCAGGTATTGGTTATGAATTGCTCATTGGTTGCCTCTTTAATGAGTTCTTGTGTGTTTGCTTTGCTCTGTTTGTTCTTCGGAAGCATTTTTGCATTTCTTTCTGTCTGCCTTATTGAAGCCACCTTTGCCTAAACTATTTTCCACAAACTTCCACCAAAGACTCAGAGCCTAATCCATCGCTCACTTGGCAATTATCTTTGTCCTTCAAGCTGGGTCTTCCTAGAGGTCTTTGGTAAGAATCCAGTGTGATTAAACACTCACAATTGGAAAGAGTACTTCATCAGACAGTTCTAACTGAGAGATAACTATCAGATTTCTCAAAACCAAGAGGGCGTGTCCCATTTGAATAAAAAGAAGAAAGAAACACAAAACAGCAAACCCATTTTGTTCAGGTCAAAACTAAGCCAACAGAATCACAATTGAAATCCTCTTAAGCCTGAATTATGCTACCAGAAATATGTAAAAAGTACAGCTCAAATAATTTTATCTGTATTTTCTTTCACCCCTTCAAATTTTGTGCTCCACTGACCAAATACCATTACATTTCACATTTCCCTTTCAGTTCCTATGCTATTAAGAATTTTTCACTGATCTTTAAATAAAAAGTGCATTAGACACTCCCACTGCTCCCAAGGAATCCTGTGTCACTCTCCACTTGAATCCACAAGAATCCCCTTGCAATGTCTTTGGCATTGATAAGGACAGATCTGAACATCTCATAGAGACCCGAAGTAAAACAGAGCTCCAATGACTGGCCCACATTGAACACAAACAAAACATAAATTTTCGTTTTAACAGTTTAATCCTATCAGCATCTCCTCCATCCCCAGCAAAAAGCTGTATAATGGTTTTCCCTCTTGAGAAATTTTCTCCTGACAATTATTTCGATAGGTTTTTTGTTGTTGTTCATTAACTCTTTGGGGGTGGGGGTGGGGGAGTGAGCCCGAACATCTACATAGACTTCTCTCCTTTCTTTCCTAGGATAACTGAGGATCGATTTACAGGGGAAGGGGGAGGTGATGGCTCAGCTCTTTTGTCAGTTTCCTCTTCTGGCTCTAAGACAATCCATGAAGCAAGTTTCTTTACTTTGGTCGATTAGGATTAGTGAGCGACATCATTGATTCAAATTTGCAGAATGTCAATTACTTTAATTGATCTCCTTGTGTTAGAGAAATATGTCACCAGTTACCGCACAAGCCAGTGAAGATAGAGACTCCACCACCCATATAATGTTCAGGTTGAAATGTTGATGCTCTGAGTCAAGTTACTTAAAAATATGTGTACATATATGTGGATGTGAATGTATAATTCTAAACTAGCTGTAATTTTGAATGCTTACAGGAGATCCTTCAGTCAAGAAACCTTTGGAAAAATATTTCTTGGGGTTTTGGGATATGTGATAAACTGAAGAACACGTTACTATCTGCCTCACTCACAGGCAAATATCTTTTTCTGATTCTGCTCTCCCTAGAAATCCTCAACACTGTGTAACCATATCACTCCAAGGTTAATGAGAAAGAAAAGAAAGGAAGTGAGGAAGAAAGAAAATGCAGTGTGATAGGATATAGTGTAACTGATAAGCACATAAAGTTAATAAGATCATGGTTTCCTTCTGCTGTGGACCATTTTGCTTTGTTTTGTTCCATGAGGGTCAAGCAAAGCCCTATTCCTAGAAAGGGAAAAATGTTTTATTGGTCATCAGGTGAGCTCACTAAATAGCCTCCATGAATATCTGCCAATTTAACTGAAAATGGAGATTGGCAGGTACCAGAAAAGAACTGGAGAAGGCAGCGTCTTGCTTTATTCATGCTGCTATTAACAAAATGGGCTTGAAACTGGATCATTCATAAGAAGATAAATTTATATTTCACTGTTCTGAAGGTTGGGGAGTCCAAGATGAAGGCACTGGCAGATTTGGGATCTGATGTGTGTCTGTTTGGAACTTGTAGCCCTCAGAACTATGAATCAATACATTTCTATTGTTTTCAGCCATCTAGTTTGTGATAATTTGCAGGTCTTCTTGCTGTGTCTCCACCTAGCTGGTTCCCTTCAGCCCTTCTATAAGGCACTAATCCCATCCATACTTAATCACCTCCTAATTGCCTCATCTCTTAATACTGTTGCACTGGGGATTAAATCTCAAAATGTATTTTGGAGAGGATACAAACGTTCACGCCACAGTAGGTGGATAGGAGACAGGCCAAGAAGAGGAAGGAAAGGAGAGCCCAGGATAAACTTAGTCTCAGCGCTTTGTGTGATAGAAGTCTACATAAAGGGACAAGTCTTAGCTGACTCTGATTGCAATATGACACAGGAACAAAAAGTCATTTGGGAGCTCTTTTCTGTTTATCTCTGCCACTCCAGGAAGCATCGTGACCTTAAGGTATGGGACAGGGGTCGGGGGGGTAGTTTTCACCCTCTCTAATAACATCTACCAACTCCCACACCTCTATAGCCAGTGACCCAAAATATGAGTACATGGAGAAGGATGAGCATTGTGCACCAAATTCAGCGGCCACTTGGGGCACCCACAGCCCATACCACAGTCCCAGCTACTCCTCTTCCAATCCAACTTTCTGCTAATGCTCCTGGGAGTGAGCAGATGATGGCCCAAATATTTGAATCCCTGCCATCCGCATGGGAGGCCAGGATGGAGCTCCTGGCTCTTGGCTTTGGTCTGCCCCATCTTCGGTCATTGCAGCCATTTGGGGAGTGACCCAGCAGATGGAAGATTCTCTCTCTCTCTCTCTCTCACTCTCTCTCTCTCTCATTTTCCCTCTGTCACTCTACCTTTCAAATAAATAAATAAATCTTTTTTGAAAAGTGAAAAATGGAAAATGTGCATTATGAAAAAAATTCATAGATCTCTTATTGCACCAAAATAAACTTATGATTTAATTCCATTTATCTGTGACAGTTTTGAAGTGCCTCATATATAAGCTGGATAAATATAATGTGCTTGATATACAAATGCAACTTTGAGCAAGTCCCAAATAGCAGAACTCCCAGTGCCAGGCCCCACTTCCAAATTCCAATCCGATGCAACCCCTATGCCCTTTCTTAATTGAAATTTCCTTAGGAGAAATACTGAAGCTGCCATTGCCAGTGAGAAACTCATTTTGAAATGAATGCTTGTGAAAGACCCCAATATAAACACACATGCAATATCAGAACTCTGTCCCCTTTGAATATTAACCATAAAAGAGACCAAAATACTTTTGAGAGAAGTCCACACCACTTGAAGATGAATAGAGTGGCTCTTCAGTCAGAAGTGCTAGGAGAAATAAAAAGGAAAGTGTCAGTTCTCTGAAGAAAGGAAAACTGGAATAATTTTCTGTATGTCTATTGTTGGATCTTGATATCTAGACTCTTAAAAACTTAAAAAGTCAGGGACTTCACTAGATTTATTCCCTCATGAAAATGGGCAAAAGTACTCCAGCTATAGCCAACAAATTGTGTCAAAGTGTCACATAATAGAATGAAGACAAATTTTATGTTAGATTTTCCAAAATGGAACCCATGAAGAAAAGTCAACAATTCATAGCCCACTCTACCCCATAGATAGGTAAAATAATGGTGTCAATTAATTTTTTAATTTAAAAAGTCAACAATTCAAAAAGTTATTTTGTAGTGATATCCTCAGTAAAGGGTTAATCTTCTTCACAACACACATGAACCTCAGCAACCACTAACCCTACTCTATGGTGTAAATAGAGTTGCTGACTCCACCTTTGGAGATACTGACTGGCAGTTGGACCCCAGTGCACCTTAGGGTAGTGGTAAGCCAATTCTAGCCATGAGTTGAGACAAAAATCCCCCCAGTGCCCAGGGCCAAAGTGATTATTTCCTGAACCACAACCCTTAATTCTCACTGACTTCCAACCGCCAACAGTTCCATTTGCTGCTTTATATTTCTCCGTGGCATCTATACCCATCCTTTATGTCTTATTTATTTTTATTGTCTACTTCTCCCTGCTAGAATATACATTTCCTGAAAGGAGGAATGTTTGTCTATTCTGTCTACTTTGGATCTCCTACACCTAGAGTGGTGTCTTGTACACTGTAGTTACTCAATAAATATTTGTTGAAAGAGCGATTGATGCAAACATTATTGCATCATGTGTTACACTGAGTAAGACAGAAGAATTCAAAGTATCCAATCATGTACTGATAGGAAATCCAACCCACTTTTTTGACTCACTTTATTTTATTGAAGCAAAGAATTTATAAACCTGAAAGGGTACAACATACAGAAAAATATTCATGATGAGCAATTTGTGTTCTCTTTCTCCTCATCAACTCCATTTTTATTTGTGAATATAACATAAGTACATATGAAAATTCCCAAATCCCAGGACTTCTCTCTCCAACACCTTCCTTTCACATAATTTGGGTTCTTTCCCTGGTTTCTGTCCAGTGTTCCAATGACAGAGATGCTGAAGGGCATCTTTAAGTTGAAGAATACAAAATTCAGCAAAAGACCCTTTTGAAAAGTGAAGACAGTAAGAAAATCCATTTTGGAATTTGGATTTTCTGACCATTTTTCTCTTGAGGGTCTGTCTTTCAAGCTCCAGTTGCTCCTTTTGGTGTCTAGGGGTCAGAGACTTCTACCAGTAGGTAACTCACTTTGGTTCCAGATGGACCATTTTATGTCCCCACTGGGAGCCTCAGCCCTGTTTCTGTTGCTAAAACTGAATGCCACAGGCTAGGTAATCTGTTAAGAAAAGAAATTTATTTGGCTCATGATTCTGGAGGCTGAGAAGTTCAAGGGCATGGCACTGGCATCAAGGTATGCTGCGTCATAACATAGTAGAGGATGATAAAGCAAACAAGTAGGTACAGAAAACAGCATGAGGAGCAATCTTGTCTTTCTAGCAACCTGTTCTCGTGATAACTAACCATTCTTGCATAATGACATTAACCCATTCATGAAAGCTCCACCCCCATGACTCAAACACCGCCCAACACTGCATTGCATTGGGAATCAAGCTTCTGACATAGGAATTCTGGGGGACAGATACTCAAATCATAGCACTGGGCACCCAGCTCAAAGGAAAACCTCATGGTGGCTTCCCATCCCTCACCTACACAGAGGGCATAAAGTAAACCAATCTTTCAGCCTGTTTATTTGAAGAACAGTGTACCAGGAAAAGGGCAGTGCCCATCCCTATTTCTCTAACTGGATGTCACAGATGTGGTGGTAAAGGCTTCCCTCATCAAGGCTCACAGAGCTGGGACCCTGGTAAGTTCTCCTCACTGAAACAGATTAAGTGGGAAGGGGCAGATCACTTGAGAAGGTCCAGCATGGGAATTCTGATGTGGGACACCAGCTACTCTTTTCAGAAGTTCCAAATTTGCTCATCAGCATAGCGTGTCTGCTGTTTACCACCAAGGTTATGCAAGACTTCTTCATTAGCGCATTTGATTTGATACTTCTCACACCAAAATCACCTAGGAAGCTTTAAAAAGCAAATTCAGGGGCAGGTGTTTGGCCCAGTGGTTAAGACATGCCTTGCGGCACTCACATCCTATATCAGAGTGCCTGGGTTCAAGTCCCAACTTGGCTCAAAATTCCAGCTTCCTACCAATGTGCACCTCTGAGTCAGTATGTGATGGTTCAAGTGATTGGATCCTTGCCACCCGCATGGGACATTCAGATAGCCTTCCCAGGCTTTGGCCTGTTCCAGCCCTGGCTTTTGCAGGGATTTGGGGAGTGAACCAACAAATGGGAGATTCCTCTCTCTCTCGCTCTCCTCGCTCTGTGTGTGTGTGTGTGTGTATGTCTGCCTTTCAGATAAATAAAATGTTTTCAAAAATACAAATGCATAGACTCAAGGATTGTTAAATAATTTGCAGAGCCTTGTGAAAATGAAAATGCAGGGCTGTTTGTTCAAAAATTGCTAAGAATTTCAAACCAAACACAGGGCGCTTCTAAGTGCTGCCCAGTGCAACTGGCCAGGTTGCCTGCCCATGAAGTCAGTCCTGTCCAGACCCCACTCCCAGAAAGTCAGATTTTATTGGTCTTGAGTGAGATCCAGGCACTGGAATTATTTTAAAGCTCACTAAATATTTTTCATATGCGGTTAGGATTAAGTACCTGATTCCAGCTTAGGGAATCATGAAATGCAAAAGATTCTTACAATTACAATTGACACCTGCACACAAACATCTTTCAAATTCAATAACTCCAAACCCTCACTCTGAAACATTTTCAGCTTACCTAGGGTGAAATCATCATGACAACATTCTTTCGAAAATTTTTCAACCCATACATAAGTTATAAGCTGTAGTCATGAATCACCTTTTGATTCTCTTTTGAAAAAAAAAAAATGTCATGAAAGTGACATATTTTCTCATATAGAAAATTGATATAATTTGAAGTGTTATTACTCACCATCATTCAAATTAAACTTGAAATGAAGCTAAACAAGAATATTGATAAATGGAAATTTATTATCACATCAATAGAATTCACTGTGACACTGAAAACAATTCATACTAGTGTCAACCATCTTTCCCTTCCACGCTGGAGAATAAGAAGTAAGCATGCATTGGGAAATATCCCTGACCCCAAGCCAGTATCCCTACTGTGAACCTCTGTAGAGAATCTTTACATAACCTCTACCATCCTTTGGGTCCAAGACCTTCCTCAGATCTGCATTGTGGAGAGGGTGCTCCTGCTATCCTGGGTTTCAAAGGCCATCACTGAACCTGGATGACATCCATAGCTAAAGTCCTCTCCCATCGCTTTCTGCCATCCCCTCACCCATTGTTGAGACTTTCTTCGCAGCTAAAGGACTTGTGCTTAACCGCCAAGGTACGCATCAAGGAAGATTAGCAACCTTTCTACACTCATAGCTGGCTCTTCATGACTTCATTCTTCCATGAGACAACCCAGTAGTTCTTCACTGAATGGCACTTCAAATACAGGAAGTGTGGTGATCAACTTTCCCAGGTTACCCAGGTCTGGATTTTAGCACTGAAAAACCTGGGGCACTATTGGTCACCTTAGGTACAAGGCGTCGCTTGCCATCACTTCCAAAGCCTTCACAACCTAAAAATGTGCATACAAATAAAATTTTACTTGTTTGTTTTTCCCTGGGATTTTGCTTAACTGTGTGTTAACCAGTTGCAGATGTGCTTCTGGAAGGGCTCTGTAGCTGCTGGCCAGATCCCCCAGACTTTCCTTTATGGGTTCTTGTACCCATCCCCCAGCTCCACATGCTTTTCTCCTAACTGCTCACACCTGCAGTTTTCTTCAGAGAACTGCCCTTGGGCTACTGGATCCACTTCACTGGACCCGCTCAAAGCCTGGCAGGTTTACATCTCTCTCCACCACCAATCTCCATCCTGGGCAGCACAGAAGCAATAACTGCAGAAGTGTGAAAGCACCCATTCCCTTGTCACAAGGGAATCAAACTCCTAGAAGCAATTTATACTTTCAAGCTAACTGTGGGATCAGACTGAGGCCGAGACATCACCTGAACTCACACCCTTGGCCATTTTCTTTATAAATAACTTCTACATAAATTCTCATCCCCATATCTGCTCTGAGGACCTGACCCAAGATGGGCTTGGGTCCAGAAGTGCTGATATGATAAAACATAAAATAAAATAAACACTAATAAAGCAAGGTGGGTCTTTGCTTAGATAGATGCCAAGGAGGAAAGGAAATTTCTATCTTTACAACATCAAGGGATGACAAATGACCAGCAGTCTAGTAGTTAGTCTTCATGATGCCAACAGAGAATATTCCTGAAAACATCAAGTGACCGTGAGTAATTCTCCCACTCTCCCACTGCATTTATCAACACTATATTAATTCCTTCATGGTGCTGTAATATTTTGTGTTCTCAGTCTTGTCATTTTAGCAGATGATAAGCCACTAAAAGGCAGGATTGAAGTATTCCTGAATCACAAGTCTTCCACAAAGGGGGGACTTACACAAGATACATGCCTGCATAATATATAGCAACACCACCCAGAAATGTTTAGAACTTTTGCCAAATCTAGTGAATATCCATTTGATTGACTATCATCTGGGGTTCCAGCAACTGGAAACAGAAGGCACAGCGAAACAGAATTGGAAAGAAAATCTAATCAAGGAATGGTTATAAAGGTGGAAGCAGGGGAATGAGAATCAGCAATGCACCTTGGCACTAGTAACTGTAGGAAGCTGTTATTATCTTGTAGGAGCTCCGTGATAGGCTTGTAGCTATTGGAAAGAGTTGCTAGACAAGAGCCAGGGAGTCTAGTTGAACTCAATCCCTGCCAATCTGCAACTCTGCAGAATGGAAGTCTGGACAAGGAAATACTCCCATTTCTCTCCTCCTGCCCTTACATCTCTTACTGAAGCCTTTTATTGACCAAACCCAGCAGGAAGCCAGACAACAAGGGGACTAGAGTGAAGCAGGTTACACAGGTCTGAATTTTAGCACAGGAAAACTGGCATTTTTTTATTCTCAAAAGAGTAGTGAAGGCTGGAGAATGATCTAGAAGTGCAAACGGGGAGGTAACACTGAGCAGTTCTCCAAGCCTCCCACTGTATATGGCACTTGACTGCACGTTAAAGTAAATCATGGACAATGGCTCCTATTCTAAGTCTTTGCTCTGGGATACTCTCCATTAACTCGCTTCCATCCATTTCTGGTTCTTTCTTTCTCTGGATTTCTTAGGTTGCTGGCTCTGTACTTATTCCTGCTCCTAACTCTGACATCCATGACATCCTTGAAAGGTAAACGTCAGAACTATACCATAATTAGCTGCGATATGTATATCTCTTTCACTTTTATAGACATACTGTAGGGAAATGTCCTTTTAAAAAAATATTTATTTATGTATTTATTTAAAAGTCAGAGTTACAGAGAGGCAGAGAGAAAGAGAGAGAGAGAGAGAGAGAGAGAGAGAGAGAGCTGTCTTCCATCTGCTGGTTCACACCCCAAATGGCCGCATTGGCTGAAGCTGTGCAGATCCAAAGCCAGGACCCAGGAGCTTCCTCCAGGTCTCCCATGTGGGTGCAGGAGCCCAATGACTTGGGCCATCTTCCACTGCTTTTCCAGGCCATAACAGAGAGCTGGATTAGAAGTGGAGCAGCTAGGACTCAAACCAGTGCCCATATGGGATGGTGGCACTACAGGCGGCGGCGGCTTTACCAGCTACGCCACAGCGCTGGCGCTGGGAAATATCCTTTTATATATGGCAAGTTTAAAATTTTTATGCATTTATTTTTATTTGAAAGGCAGACAGATAAAGAGACAGATATTCCATCTGATAGTTCACTCCCCAAATGTGCACAACAACCAGGGCTGGATCAATCTAAAACCAGGACCTGAGAACTCAATCCAGGTCTCCCACATGAGCGGCAGGGTTGCAAATACTTGAGCCATCACCTGCTATCTCCCAGGTGCGCATTAGCGGAAACTGCAATAGGGAATGGATCTGAGACTTGAATCAAGCACTCCAGTACAGGAGTGAGTATCCCGAGTGGCATCTTAGTTACTGCACTAAATGCCTGCTCGTACTTGTGGCAAGTCTTATCATTTGCGATGCAGAGCAAAAAGTCTTACTTCAGAAGTAGGTCAGTGTCAGGTTGCTGCCGGTTGTGTATACATCTCTTTTACTTATTTGCCCGCATTAGCAAACGCCATCCAACAACTTCACTAACCAAATGATTGTGCGCAGAAAGCAAACAGTCCCTGAAGAAAACACGTTATGGATTATTATTTGCAGCATAAAGACATCACCTGACCAAGAGAATTCATACCCAATATTTTAATCAGCAATAATTGAATTCAACTCATTCAACACACATTTGAAAATTTACTCTGTGACAGGAACTGGGCTGAGGACTGGAAAGAATAATTATCACAGAATTTTGCTGTGAAGAATTAGGAATTCAGATCAGGAAGCTTTCGCAAACCTGGCAATTAGAATTTGTTCAAGCCATTCTAAAGTCAAGAAGAAGGTGAAAGTCACTGGGTGGTTGATAACATCCAACTTTTAATATCAATTTCAGAAGCTAAAAGAAACATATTGCATCTAATTTCTTGAAGAATTTCTTTTTGGCCAAAAAACCATAGAAGCCACATTACAAAGCAGTACACAGTAACCACAAAGGGGTTGTTTTTTTGTTTTTTTTTTTTTTTGGTCCCTTTTATTTGAAAGGTAGAAAAACAGCAGAAACAGAGACCTCCCATCTGCTAGTTCACTCCCCCAAACACTCACGATAACCAGGGCTGGGTCAGGTCAAAGCCAGGAGCTCAAAGCTCAATCCAGGTCTTCTCCATGGGTGGCAGAGATCCAAGTACTTGAGTCATCATCTGCTGCCTCCCAGGATGCTCATTAGCAAGAAGCTGAATCAGACGGAAAGGAGCCAGGACCCAAACCCAAGCACTCTGATATGAGATGTGGACATCTCAACTGCTGCATCAAATGCCTGTCCCAATCACTGAGTTCTAAAGCCAAGTGATTTATGGCTCCCAGCAATAGGGCAGTGGAAGGCACAATAACAACCCCCAAAGATGTCCACAGGCTAACCTCCAAAACCTGGTAATGTATGGCTTTCATGGCATGACATGGCAAAAGGGATTTTGTAGATGCAAATAAATGAAGGGTCTTGAAATGGAGGGCTCAATAGCATAACAAGGGTTTTTATCGGAGACTAGGGGCAGGCATTGTGGAACAGTGGGTTAAGCCACAACTTGGGACACCTGCATCCCCTACTGGAGTGCATGATTCGAATCCCAGCTACTCTGCTTCCCGTTCAGGTTTCTGCTAATGTGCCTGGGAAGAAGCAGGTGATGGCTCCAATACTCGGGCCTGGGTGAGATACCTGGATTGATCTCTGGGCTCCTGGCTTTGGTCTGGCATAGCTCTAGGTGTTAGCAGGTATTTTGGGGAGTGAGCCAGAAGATGGACAATCTCTCTCTCTCTCTCTCTGCCTTCCAAATAAATAAAAATAGACATTTTTTAAATGAGGGAGGCTAGAAGGTCGGAGTCAGAGGAGCTATCACATCAGTGGCAGGGATGAGAGAGAGGTGGTGGGAGGAACAATGAGAAAGAAGAAAAGAGAAAGAGAGATTGATTTGAACAATGAGAAAGAAGAAAAGAGAAAGAGAGATTGATTTGAAAGTGAAACATTACTGATTTTGAAAATGGAGGAAGGAGTCAGGAGCCCAGGAATGCAGGTGGATACTAGAAATCAGAAAGCCCAAGCCAGTGGATTCTGCTCTGGAGCCTGCAGGAGAAAAGTAGCTTGGCCAGCACCTTGACTTCAGCCGTGCTTAAGACCCACTTCAGACTTCTGCCCTCCAGGACCATAGACAATACATTTGTGTTGCTTTAAGCCTCGAAATTTGAAACTAATGCAATGGCTGACTGTGGAATGTTCATGGGAAATGCAGATGAACTTGCCCTTGTATATCTGAATGGGTGATGACTACAGACACAGCAGGCCCAAAGGAAATGCTATGGCATGAGGATCAGTTGCTCAGTGTGGCAAATTAAAATATGGCCACAGATTCTTCCACTGACCTCCCTTTGAGAAGTAAGGTCTGTGTCCCTTACTCTTGAATATGAGACTTCTTAGGGCTGCTTTATCCATTACAGTGGGGACAATGCCATTATCTGGCATTGGAAGCCAAGTCATAAATAGTCATACAGTTTCCAGTGAGAAACATGACTGTTCCTGTGTTCTTTCTCACTCTGTAGAACTATCATCTGACATACTAGCACATCTTTTCAAGAAAGTACTAGCAAGAATAAACATATTTCATCAAAGAGAAAGGAAGTTGCACTGAGTTTAAGATTTTAATTCAAACAAATTATGGGCAATTTTTTTCTTTTTTTTTTTAAAGACACTGTGCCTATCTTTGGGCTCATTTGCTCACCAAGTTTGAACATATTCCTTCTTTTAGCTCTATGTTTTGCCATTTTTCTGTTTCAAGAATCACTTTGAATGTACTTCCTTCCCTTGCCAGGCCCAAGAGCTGAGAAATAGTTTCCACTCCCCAATCTGGAACCTGATAAGATTGAGGGTTGACTCCAGCAGTAATGATGAGAGTTTAAAATCATTATTTCCATAAGTTCTCATCTTCCAGCCTTTACTGTGATCCATAGACCTTATCCTTTTACCTTATCACCCTCCCAATACTTGGAAAATTAAGGAATCCATGCCCTAACAACACTTACTTAAATAAGAACACTCTTCCCTATCCATTCTTCTCATTGCTTTCCAGTTTAGGGAAGCAGTAGTTTCTCCTGGGGCCACTGGTCAAATTGACAGGCAACTCCAAAATTATTTCTGATTTTTTTTTTTGCTTAATTCAATAATTGCACTTTGCTTGGAGCTTTCATGAGAATAAGGAGTTCTTTGTGAAGATGTAACAGGCAGAGGTTCTACATAAGATGAATCAGCTGAAACCTCCTATGCCAATTCCCAGTAGAGGTTTAGAATCCACTAAAATGTGATCTCTACAGTTTGTTTATAATAGTGACTATGAAAGCTTTATGAGGCCGGCGCTGCGGCTCAATAGGCTAATCCTCCGCCTTGCGGCGCCGGCACACCGGGTTCTAGTCCCAGTCGGGGTGCCGGATTCTATCCCAGTTGCCCTTCTTCCAGGCCAGCTCTCTGCTATGGCCCAGGAAGGTAGTGGAGGATGGCCCAAGTGCTTGGGCCCTGCACCCGCATGGGAGACCAGGAGAAGCACCTGGTTCCTGGCTTCGGATCAATGCGGTGCGCCGGCCACAGGGCGCCTGCTGTGCCGGCCATTGGAGGATGAACCAATGGCAAAGGAAGACCTTTCTCTCTGTCTCTCTCTCTCACTATCCACTCTTCCTGTCAAAAAAGAAAGAGAGAAAGAAAGAAAGAGAGAGAGAAAGAAAGAAAGAAAGCAAGAAAGCTTTATGATATAGGCAGGCATTTGGGAAATGTGCTCTGATGTGAGATACAGGCATGCCAAGTGGAGGCTTAACCCATTGTACCACAACATCCACCCATGACATTGACTTTTAAAAATATATTTATTTATGAGGCCAGTGCTGTGGCGCAGTGGATTAAAGCCCCAGCCTGCAGTGCCGGCATCCCATATGGGCGCTGGTTCTAGTCCCGGCTGTTCCTCTTCTGATCCAGCTCTCTGCTATGGCCTGGGAAAGCAGTAAAAGACGGCCCAAGTCTTTGGGCCCCTGCACCCACGTGGGAGACCCGGAAGAAGCTCCTGGCTCCTGGCTTTGGATTGGCGCAGCTCCAGCTGTTGCAACCATCTGGGGAGTGAACCAGTGGATGGAAGACCTCTCTCTCTGGTTCTACCTCTCTCTATAACTCTGTCTTTCAAATAAATAAAATAATTCTTTTAAAATATATTTATTTATTTATTATTTAAAAAAGAGAGAGGAATGGGGAGAAAAAGAGAGAGACTGAGAGGGAGACTTTCTATCTTCTGAATCACTCCTCTAAATGCTTGCAACAGCCAGGTCTAGGTCAGAACAAAGTCAGGAGCCTGGAATCCAATCCAGGTCTCCCACGTGGGTGGCAGGAACCCAAATACTTGAGCTGTCATCTGCTACCTTCCAGGGTATACATTAACAGGAAACTGGAGTCGAATGTGGAGCTGGAATTCAAACCCAGGCACTCCAATATGAGATGCAGGCATCCCAAGTGGTGTCTTAACCACTGAATCAAAGAACCTGTCCCTCTATGAACTTTTTAGACTTCTCTCATTTGATTTTTTTAATCATGTTAAAGTAAATTTATGATACCATGTCATTGTACCCCTAAATAGTTCAAGGTGTTTCCAAAAACCAAGACATTCTTATACCTAGCTTCAATATATTTGTCAATGATTAAGATGGATTTTTAGTATCTGCTCCTTTGTACAATTCTGAGTATCTGTCGGAGGAAGTCTCAGTTTAAATGCATTGCTAGAATCAGGTCAGATTTATGGGTGCTGCCTGTCTTTTATATTGGGGGCCCCTGAGGTTGTGAAAGTCTTCCCTCCTCTATTACACATGCACAGATTTTGTCTTAAATTCCTTTTACTCCTGTAAGGGGGAATACAACAAGAGGCTTATGAATTCTGGAGTAAAAGGAAGCAAAAAATGTAATCCATGAGTGTATTTTGTGCATGAACCCCGACATTGTTGTATGATTAGGTTGACTAAGTCTTTCTGGATTTTCTGAAATTATGATCTTAAATAATTCTAAATTGCACCAAGATTTTTGTTGTATTTCTACATTTAGAAGGCTGTTACTTTTTTTTTTAATATTTATTTATTCGAAATGCAGAGTGGGGGGGGGGTCTTCCATCTGCCAGTTCACTCCCCAAATGACCACAACGGCTGCAGCTGTGCCAATCTGAAGCCAGAAGCCAGGAGCTTCTTCCAGGTCTCTCACATAGGTGTAAGGGCCCAAGGACTTGGGCCATCTTCTACTGCTTTCCCAGGCCATAGCAGGGAGCTGGATCAGAAGAGGAACAGCTGGGACTAGAACAGGCACCCATATGGGATGCTGGTGTCACAAGCAGAGGATTAACCTAGTGCACCACAGCGCTGGCCCATTACAATTTTTTAGTAATATAATTTCCACTCTAGGCAGGTCTCTGTAAGATTTCTTTTTCTTGCACTTTGGTAAAGTACTCTTCTTGCTATACCACGTTTATTCAATTTTACTTTTTAAAGATTTATTTATTTGAAAAGCAGAGTGACAGAGAGAGAGAGAGAGAGGAAGAAAGAGAATGAGAATCTTCCATCTGCTGATTCACTCCCCAAATGCCCAAAACAACCAGGGCTGGGCCAGGCTGAAGCTAGAAGCCCAGAACTCTATCCGGGTCTTCCATGTGGGTGGTAGGAGTCCAAGCACTTGGGCCATCCTCTGTTGTCTTCTAGGGCACACATTAGCCAGAAGCTGGGCCAGTACTGGAAGTGCTGGAACTTGGGTCAACACTCTGAAACAGGATGAGGGCATCCTAAGCCATGGCTTGACCTTCTGTGCCATGATGCCCGCCCCCTCTTTTATCTGTTCATTAGCTTCGTTTGATTTAGTCATGAAAATCAAAAGAAGGAAGTTTTTTAAGAAATAATTTTTATAGTGTCCCATGTTCTTTGCTACTTCAGAACTTAATAAAATCTATTTCTCCAAACACTAGAACACACAACTAATATAATTCTTTTAAATGACAGAGAATCATTTTTAAATGTTTTTAAATATTTATTTATTTATTTGAAAGGCAAAGTGACAGAAAGAGAGAGAGAATAAGAGAAAGAGAGAGAGCAAGATCTTCCATCTACTGGTTCACTTCCCAAATGGCCACAACAGTCAAGTGTAGACCAGGGCGAAGCAGGAGCTAGGATCTTCTTCCAGGTCTCCCACATGGGTGCAGGGATTCAAGCACATGGGCCGTTATCTACTTCCTCCCAAATGCATCAGCAGACAGCTGGATCAGAAGCAGAGGCAAGACTCAATCCTGAGCCCCAAGAGAACAGATATCTTTCCTTATCCTTGATTTTTTTTAAAGATTTATTTATTTGAGAGGCAGAGTTAGAGAAAGGGAGGGAGGAAGAGAGGGAGGGAGGGAGGCAGAGAGAGAGAGAGAGAGAGAGAGAGAGAGAGAGATCTTCCACCTGCTGGTTGACTCCCCAAATGGCCTCAATGTCCAGGGATTGGCCAGGCTGAATCCAGCAGCCTGGAGCTCCATCCTGTTCTCCTACATGGGTGTAATAGCCCAGGTACTTGGATTATATTCTATTGCTTTTCCCACATGCATTAGCAGGGAGCTGGATTGGAAGCACTGTAGCTGAGACTGAAATCAGCACTCATATGGGATGGTGGCATTGCAGGCGGTGGCTTAACCCGCTGTACCACAACGCTGTCCCCTAGAAATTCTTAAATAAGGTTGAATCTAGATGTGAGAGCAAATACCTTTCTCTTACCCTTGATCTTACAGGGAAGATGTTCAATATCTCACCATTAAGTATAACGTTAACTAAATGTTTCATAGATGCTCTTTATCAGGTTGCAAAGGATTCCTTCTATTCCCAGTTTGCTTAGAAGACCCACCATCGGACACATGGCCAAACAATTATCCAAAGTAGTAAAACTAGAGATCGCTTTGGAAAAATCTGGAATCTGTGAGGTTTGTATATCTTTATATTTTATCTTTCCATCTCAAGCAATCTGCAGACTTGGGCTCTCTCCTTCCTGCCCTCTGAACCTTCTCTTGTTTCTTAGTCATTTCAAACTAGAGCCATCTCCTAGGCAGAAGGTGACTCCCTGTTTTAAATGGACCTCCATGCAAAAAGGTGCCACCCAGTTAGCTAACACCCCAGAAAAATACCACCTATGGTCAAAGGCCCTTCTTGCTCTTGGAAGCTATTCAATCTTCTATCAAAAGTCCTGCACCTACTCTAGTGAAGGAAAGGAATAGAATATGGGGAAAGGAAAAAAAATCCTCTTGTGCTCCCAGAAGTGTCTGTGGGTAGGATGTATTTAAGTAATTGTGAACGGAACTGCCTGGGTCTTCAAGGGGGTGTTGAGGATGCAAGAGCTATAGTAAAAAGAGCCTGCGCTGATAGCAAAGAGACTTGAGTTCTGTTGCACTCTGTTTCCTATGTAGCCGTTTGTCATTGGAGAAGACTCCCTGGTGATCGCTCTGGCCACTGTAAAATGCATGGCTTGAACTAAGGGCTAAACTCCAAGGGCTCTCTGATATTCGGGACCACTATGATTCCAAATTAGAACAACTAAACCTACCCAAAGACTGCTGATTACAAAATGACAAATCCACTAGATAGCAAATGCAAATATTCTGCGCAACTGTTTGCTAGATAACTAGAGTCAAATTCACCGCAAGGTTATCAACCTAGGTTGTGACATTACGTATTGATTACTCTACCTCAGGAAATTTCTCCACATTTGTCTCCTCAGCTGCATTACAGTCTCCTAGTCCATAAGAAATGTAGAGGATAAGGTTTACTCATTGCGCACACAGGAGACAGGAAATGCTCGCTTTCAGCTTCTCACGGGAACATCCTCAGTTACAGCCCTTCCCATGAAGGGCTGAGGCGCCAGGGTAGGGAAAAGTGACAGCTGAAACGGCCCCTCGCTTTAATGGAAGAAGAAAGAGAAAGCAGACCACCTGTATGGTGCTCATTGTGTGGAATTCCCTGGAGCTCCAAGATGCCCAGCCAGCTACAGAATAAAATTAGTTGGGCACCAGGGTATTGCTGTCGACAATTTCAAAATCCATCATAGTTGGTGTATTGAATCCAATATGGTCCTGGATTGCTGGGACATCTGTGTCTGCATTAGCCATAAGCTACAGGCAGGAGCTGGATCTGCAACGTCCACCTAGGCACTCCCATATGCGATGTGGGCATCTCAAGTTACATCTTTACCGCTGTGCCAAACGCCCACCCCACCTGACCCTTGTAACAGCTACTAGCAAATTCAGTTTCCATGTACTGAAACAGAAAGTTTGCCCAGAGAGTGGCTCTCAACGTTTTAATTTGGAAAGTAGGAGAACTATTATTTATTATCCATCCTCCTGTATGAAAGCACATTGGGGAGTTCAGTAAATATGTTGATCTGTGAGTCAGCTGATATTTTCTTAGCATCCACTAAACACGTGTACCTGAGTAAACCTAAAAGCAATGACACAGAATGTCCTTCAGGAATTTGCATCTGAATTGGATGCACAGACCAAAATACAGGACAAGGACAAATATGCTCACAGAAGGGCACACTAGCCTAGCTCTAGGTAGTAAGGCATTATATTTATAAGGCCACGTCATGGATCTCAACCACCTGGGATTCGAATCCTCAGAATCAGATTCAGACTCCCTCCTTTCCAGCCGCCTGATCTCAAGCAGGCTGCTTAACCCCTTTGTGCCTCAATTTATTCTCCTGCAAAATGGGGGTATCTATAGTACCTTCTCATAGAACATTTGTGAGGGAAACAAAGTAAGGTAATGCATATAGTACATTAGAATGTTTCCTGGGGCTCAGTGACTGTTAAGGCCAACATTAGATGAGTGTTTGAGGAGGCGTTCAAAAGGGCCCACATGTTGCACACACACAAATGAGGACTCAAGGCAAGTTTTGGTAAAATGTCACCTCAATAACCCACAGACCACAGGCTCAGTGTGCTCCTGAGCAAAGGGCTCCACGTTGGAATCAGAGTGAAAATTCTACTTTGCGGCCGGTGCTGCAGCTCACTAGGCTAATCCCCCACCTGTGGCGCCGGTTCCCCCGGGTTCTAGTCCCGGTCAGGGCGCTGGATTCTGTCCCGGTTGCCCCTCTTCCAGTCCAGCTCTCTGCTGTGGCCCAGGAGTGCAATGGAGGATGGCCCAGGTCCTTGGGCCCTGCACCCGCATGGGAGACCAGGAAGGAGAAGCACCTGGCTCCTGGCTTCGGATCAGTGCGGTGCGCCGGCCACAGCAGCCATTGGAGGGTGAACCAACAGTAAAGGAGGACCTTTCTCTCTGTCTCTCTCTCTCTCTCTCTCTCTCTCTCGCTGTCCACTCTGCCTGTCAAAAAAATTTTTTTTAAAAATTCTACTTTGCTCCTTCTCCTCTCCCCAGTCCTGGCTACTCTTGCCTCTCCCTTGTCAGCCAGCTGTAGATGTGCTTCAGTTTTGTCAGACGGATGATGAGCCCTAACCCTGCCACTTACGGTCATGACCTTGGGCAAATTAGCTAGTATTCTAGTTTCCCCATCATTAAGCTGGAGAAAACAATCCCTACATTATGGACGTATTATGGTGAGGATGAAAAGAGATAAAGGATCTAGTATAATAGGCACTTGATAATAATTCTTTTCACGATGGGACAAATAGAGGGAGGGTTAGGGAAGACGCCTCCACTACATTTTCATAAATATTTATTTATCCGCAATTCTGATTAGCCTGTTCTCAGCATAGCCTTATAAAGCAGTTATCTTACCACAAGTGGAATGTATTATGTCCCCAAATGCATAGTGTTGTTGGCCTTTAGTGGGCCAAGACTCAGAAATACATGTTTGCCTTCTCAGGGCAAAAGAATCTAGGTATTCAGGCTTTGGGGCATAAAAGCTCCTTATAGGTCAGGAAAAGAAAGAAAGAATAAAGTTCTGGGTTTTGCTTTTGTAAATAAAGTTTAATGCATTTAAAAGTTACCCAGAAGTAGTAAAGCATGAAATTCAGACACAATGTTGAGTGGAACAAAAAAGAAACTTGACACAAAAGAATGCACGTTGCATGAGTCCATTTATACGATATTTAGGAAAAGCAAACCTCTATGGAATGGAAGGCAGAATTGTGATTACCTTTTTTGGAGTATTGCCTGGGAGAGGAAATGAGGAAGGCTTTGAGGGCACTTAAATGCTCTAAACCTTGATCCGGGTTGCAATGTGGGTGTGTATGCATACACAATTTATATCAAACTGCATGCTTACGATTCATGTGCTTTACTGCATGTGTGCTAGGCCTCATTAAAAATGCCCCAGGAAGGTGCTGCCATTACTACTTTCCTTTAATTTGCCAGTGGTGGGGATGAGGAAGAAGAGAGTAGTGTAGAGGCTGTTACATAGGTCTGGTTGTAGACCAAAGCCTTCATTTTGGTAATTACTTTTAATTTAGCAGAAAAGGCTTGATGCAGCAACAACAGTGTGATTCAGCTCCCTGCTTTCCCACAGCACTCTCTGAAATGAAGGCACGGCAGGGGGGATATATGTAATTCTTTTCTTCATATATAAAGGGCTTATAAATAGTAATACCAACCTCAGTGCTGGGCATTTCCTGGGGAATTAATAGCCAGCTGGGGTTAACGGTCCTTGGTTCGACTTAAGGCCATCAACTCTTCTTGCTGCTCATTAATTCCCAGAAAGTGCCCTGTGTCTTGATGGTTATTGCTTAAATACATTAAAATCAAGTTAAGGGGCTGACTTAATGTGTAGCTGTGATAATGTAAAACACAAGGAAGTACTCCCAGCAGACACATTCACTGTTGTGTGTTTTTATTTAACTAATTTTCTTCCACATTTTTGAGTAGCACGGAGGAATGATGCCTATGGACGTTTTTGCAGATGTTGCTGGTGTGTGTGTGTGTGTGTGTTTAATGCTCATAACCAATCTAACAAGACTTGCACAGAAACCTCATCAAAAAATTTTTACAATGCATTCATCATTTCAGGGAAAATTTTCTATCTGGATCCAAGAAAAAAATGATGAAAAAATTGTTTGGGAAAACAGGGGTTAAGTAATTATCTGTTCTTTATGAATTTAGCACAAAGACATTTACAAAAGCAAATGGAATTGGAGTAGGCCCATGGGAGGCCTGGAATATGGGGAGGAGCCCTTTCAAACAACATTTTCCATCTGCCTCTTTAGAGGATGAAGGGAACCCTTCTTAGAGCTTTCTGCTTATTTCTGCCTGGTGCAATAGAATCATCTCAAGGCAATTCCAAGTAGTTCTTGGAATAGGAAAGCACATATATTTCTACTTTGTAAAAGTCCTCTTCATCTAATCCAATAAAATGGACGCTTGTTGAACACTTCGTATGTACAAGAGTGGGGAGGGAATACATGATTGACTGTGAAGCCCTTGCCCTTCATAATTCAAGGTCAAGTGTGAGGCATGGACAGAGAGATCCAGACCAGGCTCGAGGGCAGAGCAAACAAAGCAAATATGCTTCAAGAAAACAGATGAATGAGAGTGGACATTTGGCCTAGTGGTTCCGATGTCCACATTCCATGTAGGAGTGCCTGCATTTGATGCCTAGCTCTGGCTCCTGACTCCAGCTTCCCAACAATGGAGTGCCAGATCTTGTAGCTGGGTTCCTGCCACCCACGTGGGAGACCTGGTTTGCATCCCCTGATCCTGGTTTCCACCTCTGGTGCAGTCATTTTGTGGAAGTGAACCAGAGGATGTGAGCGCTCACTCGCTCTCGCGCTCTCTCTCTCTCTCTCTCTCTCTAACATGAGCTTGTGCATGTGCTCTGTCAGATAAATAAGTGAAATTTAAAAAGAAAGAAACAAAACAGATGTATAATTCACTGTGAAGAAAGAATCTGCTATCACCCAAATTATAAGAACTCAATGCATTTGACTGATCCTTAATTTCTTTTGTGAATCATGTTGCAAAGAAAGGATATGACTAAGAATGTGCAAGGTCCACAAGTAAAGAAAGGGTACTTTTTTTGAAAACATGTTCAGAGCTATTTGAGTTTCTCAAACTCATTTATTTGAATGCTCAGGGTTGGAGGGGTGGAGAAGTTGTCTAAAATTGCAAGTCACCAGCCCTATTTGAAAAATTAAATCAGAGTATGGGGGGGGGTAGGGTCCAGACATCTCTTAAAAAAAGATTTATTTATTCAAAAAGCAGAGTGACAAAGGGAGAGTGAGAGACAGATAGTGATTTTCCATTCACTTGTTCACTCCCCCAAATACCCACTAATAGCTAGGGCTGATCTAGGCCAAAGGCAGGAACTAGGAACTCCATTCAGGTCTCCCACATGGGTGAAAGGAATTCAAGTCCTTGGGCCATCATCTACTGCCTTCCCAGGCACACTAGCAGGAAACTTGACTGAAAGAGAAGCAGCTAGGATTCAATCCAGCACCCTAATATGGAATCCTTGAATCACAAGAGACCTTGTAACCTGCTGAGCCCCAATGCCTGCCCCCTAGGCATCTCATTTTAACCAAGTTCCCTTGATGATTTTCTTTTTCACACTGAAGTTTAAAATCATTGAAATACAGTCTTTGAAAAAAAAATGGTTTTGTCCTATTTCACTTGAGATGCATTTAAAATCCCAAACAAACCACCACTACCACCACCAAAACACCTTGTCTCTGGAGGAGTGAAATTATTAGCATCCCAACTTCCCACAAGTACTTCCTGACTGGTTTTATGGTTGGGGAGTTTTGTACAGCTTCTCACGGGCTAGAACCGCTTATAATTCATTCCTAACTTCCTCTGGTCCAGGTAATGCTTGGCACACCAGAGATAAGCTCCATCCATACTCGATGAGTGGAGGAGTGAACGATTCAGTGTAGGTAAGCTTATATTTGGGTGACTAGCGCCTTTTGAAGAGTTCCCATGATCAAAACACTCATCTGAAAACAGATATTGACCTGGAAAAGATCTGATTTTGATAAAATTGACAACCACAGCGGTTGGAGAGGGGGAGGTGAAGATATGTGATGTGTCACATCCTTGGTTTGGATGCCACAGATAATATGCAAGAAAATAGCCTGAAATTCTGGTATCAGTAAAATCTAGCAAAATTATATGCAGTAATTATGAAGAATACAATTGGGATTTGCATTAAGCTGTAATTTAAATGTCTACACAGACAATCAAAAATGAAATCCTATTACATGTTGAGTATCCTTTATCTGAAATGCTTGGAACCAAAAGTAATTCAGGTTTTTTGGATTTGGGAATATTTACTCTACATGCAACATCTTTGGGATGAGATCCCCAAATCTAAACAGGAAATTCATTTTTTTCATATATACTTAAAGGTAATTTGTTTTAAAACTATGTATTTATTTAAGAGGGATGGATGGAGAGAGTGAGAGAGAGAAACAGAAATAGTGAGAGTCACTCTTTAAATGTCCACAATGGCAGGGGTTAAGCCAAGGCCGGGCCAGGGCAGCAATCAGAAGCCAAGAACTCAATCCTGGTTTCCTGCATGAGTGTCAGGAACTTGGGTTGAACTTGGGTTACTTGAGCCATCACCGTTGCCTCCTCCCAGGATCTGCATTAGCAGGAAGCTGGAGTTGGGAACATGAGCTGGTCAACTAAACCCTGCACTTTGATGTCAGTCATGGGCATTATAATCACTAGGCTGAATGCCAGCCCCAAAGGTAATTTTATATTGGATTTTAAATAGTTTTGTGCAGGAAATAAAGTTTCATGGTGCAGAATTTTCCTCTTGAGGCATCATGGTAGTGCTCTAGAAGTGCTGGGATTTGGAGCATTTCAGATTTTAGATTTTTGGATTAGATATGTTCAACTTTTCTTTCTCTCTCTTCATCCATCTATTTGTAAACAGTGGACAATAACTATACATACATTTTCTACCTCCCAGGGTTAGGGTAATATACAATATATGTAAAATTTATAAATTGTATAGTGTTATATAAACATCAATTCTTCTTATCACCTCTACCTCTTACTGGCAAATATTTGTGTGCTGAACATTTCATTAGATGTGAATCTTCCTGCTCCGATGCTTCTCATGCTCCCCAGCAGACTGAGGCATGCCTGTGCAATAAAGTAAAATGATTTACAGTCGTTGAAGAACCTAGCAGGAAGATACATTCTAAGTGAAACTGATTTTTTTTAAATCCTGCTTTGGATAATTTATGCATCTCATTTTCTTAGATAATGAGGGGTTAACGACCAGCACATATCATGTTCAGTTTATCAGGATAACTTGGAGAGAGCTTTACCAGAAAAGTGCTATTTAATTGGTATACTCGACTCTCCCTCATTTCCCAGGTGTTTTTTTTTTCCCAGCTAGCCAAGTTATTTTCATCATATTCCCTTTTATCTTAAGTTCACATAACCCCCAGAAGTTGAATCTAGGGCAAAAGAGGGGAGATCAGACCCAACACTATCGATTCATTGAAGTAGGCTCCATCGGTTTTGATTTTAGAAGGTCAATGCCCTACAGGCCAAATTTGTTCAAAGGACAAACACACAATAATGATATAGTGCTTCCTGCCTTTAAAAATCCAACCACCACTGTTTAAATACAGTTAAGTATCAGTGGGAAAATGTAGCGTATACTTTAAAGAGTCAGTGTCTGTGTGGTTTAGAGTCATTCTATAATTATGTTTTAAATAAATGATGACCTTTAAAATACATAATAATAATATTGTTGATACTTTAGATAAATGGTTCCTGTTTCATTTTAATATGTCATTAAGTTACCATTACTAAAAATTTAAGCATGCTTTAAAAAATTCCCAGATGGAAATGAGATTTTATTAGTAATTTACAATAGAGCAATATATTTCTGTTATGCTTACTTAATAGCACATTTATATCACACAGATTCCTTTGGATATAAAATTGTCATCTAGTTCTAATGAGTAGTATATAGAAAAGGAGAAAAAATTAAATAAGAGATTTGAGAAAGATGACAAAAATGCAAACTAGTGTCCTCTTATCATTAGGACAGGACTTTGGGAAAAGGTTTCAAGCTATATTTTGGAAAGAAGGGTTAAGAGAAGTGTGTGTGTGTGTGTGTGTGTGTGGTGTTTAAAATAAAAATAACTCGGGGCCAGCGCTGTGGCACAGTGGGTTAAAGCCCCAGCCTGCAGTGCCGGCATCACATATGGGCGCGGGTTCAAGTCCTGGCTGCTCCTGTTCCGATCCAGCTCTCTGCTATGGCCTGGGAAGGCAGTGGAAGATGGCCCAATTCCTTGGGACCCTGCACCTGCATGGGAGACCTGGAAGAAGCTCCTGACTCCTGGCTTCGGATCAGCTCAGCTCTGACCATTGTGGCCATCTGGGGAGTGAACCATCGGAATGGAAGACCTCTCTCTCTGGCTCTACCTCTCTCTATAACTCTGTCTTTCAAAGAAAGAAAATAATTCTTTAAAAATAAAATAAAATAAAATAAAATAAAAATAACTCCTAAGAAACAGACTAAAATTATTCTTCAATTTCCATTTATAAAAAGAATAATCTGGGTCATTACATTTATTGATCAGCTAAATTCATTCTAATGGTACTCCTTACAAATATATAATACTTTAGGCTTTATAGTATACAGAAAATGTCACCCACAGCTATTTCAATGATAGTTATAGATGTAGCTGTAATTGTCACCATGTAACTGATGCTGTGTCTCTATTTTCAATATCGGCTAATGACCAACCTTAGTGTGTGGACATCTGAAATCGTTCTGGTCTTCCAAAACTCTTGGCTTGCTATATTACCCAGTGTGATCTTTTAACATTCACACCAGTTACCTACTTGCCAGATTTTTCTGAAATTGTTTTTGTCTCCTTAAGGTGATTCTTTGAAACTACTTTATCACGATTTATGAAAAGAAGTGGACTGTAAGCACACGTATCCCAGAAGTTCTTAACCTGGAAAGCTTCAGACAATACCAGCTCTCAGAGATTGTATGTTCAATTTGCACACCTGTGCTCTATTTGGGGGAGATGGTGCTTAGCTTTTGCCAGAGTCTAAAAGATTAGAAAAATGAGAGGTTTTCAGATCCACTGAAAAATGGATATTTTCAACAATAGGCCCAGAGGCGGAGTGAGGGGCCAAAAGGGAAAGGAGAGACAAGAGGAAAACAGAAGAGAAAAGCTAGAAGAAAGGAGAAACAAGTGAAAGAGCAGAGAAGACAAGAAATTGGGGGCAAAGGAAAAATCAAGGTGAGTTAAGGAAGGGAAAGGGACGAAGAAGAGAAAGAAAAGTAGGACAAGGTGGCTCATCTTGCAGCCTTCCCTGGGGCTCAGGGCACCAGGAAACTTGCCCTTCCATCAGCCAGGCATCCCCAAGCAGGTCCAGGTTCCTTCTGGTTATGGTACACAGCCCTTGTTCTTTGCTATTTCACTCCGTGACTGTTGACTCAAACATGGGTTTTTTTCCTGGACAAAGGTCTCATAACAATGAACCCAATGGGGGTCCCAAAGTGGCATCAGAAGTATGAAGCTCATTCTGCCTCACACATGGGTGCAGTCACAAAGGCAAAGCCAAATGAGCAGTCTCGTGCAGCAACCTGATCTCTTACGAACATTGGACATTCCTACTGATAGTGAAAAAAGAAATCCGCTGTCTGGAGCCAAAAATGCATAGTTAAATGCAAGTTCCTTTTTTTCTTAAAGTTTTATTTATGTATTTGAGAAGTAGAGTTACAGAGAGAGAGGAGAGACTGAGAGAAAGGTCTTCCATCCACTGGTTCACTCCCCAAATGGCCACAATGGTTGGACCTTCTTCCACTGCTTTCCCAGGCCATAGCAGAGAGCTGGATGGGAAGAGGAGTAGCTGGGACACAAACCAGCACCCGTATGGGATGATGGGAACTGCAGGCGGAAGCTTAGCCTACTACACCACAACACCAGCTCCCCTAAATGCAAGTTCTTTATAGCATTCAAAGTTTTCAGGTATTCAAGAAAAAATAAAGTTAGAAGGAAAGGATGTAAGTCCCGAGTTTACATTACAGTGATACTGAAAAACAGTGGGTTTCAGGAATCGACTTTTGGGATAGAATTCAAAAGACCAAGATATTAGATTATTTAAAATCAAGCACACAGAAATTCCCAGTAGTACTTGAAGAGATGTAGTGGAGACTACTCCCAAAAGGACATCCTTTTCACATGTTTACCTTGGCACCCTCAAACACCTATGCTGATGCTCTGATCTGGGCTCAGAAAAGCACAGAAGAACACCGTGGAATTGTTTAACATTTGCCCTTGACACTGAAGTACATTAAGCTGTTCCAAATGGCCCTTATTTATAGGATGAACATATGATTTATCTTGCAAATGGAGAGACTTGAGAATGAAAAGAGATGTCCTCCTGAGGGGTCAGATTGGTTAATAGGCAGTCAGGGGGGTCCCAGTGGAGAGTTGGGGTGCAGAGTGCTTGCTTTCCCTGAAGGGTTGTCTTCAGCAAGATCAAAAGTGCCTACCTGCCCACTCCCAGAAAGCTTCTAATCATAAAAGACTAGCAAGGGAGTGGTGATTCCTGCTGAACTCTCAGTTCATTGTAAAGTAAATTACGTATCCCACCTTTCTGTTGGCTCTTTGTTTTATCAGGAGCAAGCCAGACAGGGTAAAGGATTGCAAATCCGGCCACCAGTGTTGTGCCTCAGCGGGTTAAAGCCCTGTCCTGAAGTGTCAGCATCCCATACAGGTACCCTTTGGAGTCCCAGACACTCCACTTCTGATCCAGCTCTCTGCTGTGGCCTGGGAAAGCAGTAGAAGATGGCCCAAGTCCTTGGGCCCTTGTACCCATGTGGGAGACCCAGAAGAAGCTCCTGGCTCCTGGCTTCGGATCGGCGCAGCTCCGGCCATTGCAGCAGTCTGGGGAGTGAACCAGTGGATGGAAGACCTCTCTCTCTGTCTCTATCTCTGTAACTCTGTCTTTCAAATAAATAAAATAAATCTTTAAGAAAAAAAAGGATTGCAAATCGGGTCTTTGGATGGGTTTTGTCCCCACCTTGTAATTGATTGTCAAGTTTTTCTTTTCCAAAATTATACTTAAAAACTCCACTGCCATCAGCCACTTCGGGGTTTTTTTTCCTCCCTTGGAGTACCCCTCCATGCCACTCTGGCTGGAGGTCTTTGACTCTATAAATTTATATCTCTCTGCTTGTCCGCTTGGAAATTCTTCTTCCATGTGAGACAAAGAATGAAGATAATAATCATCAATAATATGATTAATATTTTCTCTCACCCAAAACATCATTAACTAATTAAGCTGAGACAATAGTTGAACATACACTGTACCTGACAAATTGAGATGTGTGACTGTTCTATCTCTACAGAACGTCTCGGGGCTTAGCAGTGAGGTAAAACAAAATAAAACAGACAGAAGAACAAACAAAACCAAAGTAACCATCAGGAATGATTATTAGAACTGTAATGAATGGAGTTAGAGGGTGCAGAGGAAATTATTGAGTTTCCTATCCTGAAGCTAAATGTCAGGACCATGGAGACTGAGTCTGCCTTTCACATGTATGTCCAACCCGTAGTTATCCACAGTTTACCCTTTTTGTACAGAGACCGTGGGAAATATGTGGGCAGCAGCTGATACTCAATCAAAATACAGAGGAATATAAAAATAATTTGTGGGATATAAAACAGAGTCATTGTGTCCTCATACTTTCTTAAAATACTACTTAATAATGTTCAATGAACCGCAGAAACTCACCTAGAGGAACTCAACATTCTTAATTTGAAACTTGCTTCCCTAAAGTCTCACCAGGCTTATTCCAGCCATGGTGAATAATCATCCACCCAAGCCTGCAGCAAGTGCTGGAGATAGGTTGTGTGACCTTGAATTCCTGACCTCTGACCCCTTCCTGCTGCTTTCTCTGCCTCCTTTTCTGAGAATGCAGTCATGTAATTTGACTATGATTATGGCTTGATTAGAATAACATTTGCTGTCACATCGGTGACATGCTGTTAAGAGTACTGAAAAAAAAAAAAAACCTGTAAAGAAATCTGGTTCCAAATAGAACCCCAAAGAAATTCGAGAATTTCAATTACCAAAAACTTATCACTTTAAACATTTGTATTTGTTTGAGAGAGAGGAGAGAGAGAGAGAGAGAATTAACCCTCTATTTCAGTCCCTAAATGCCTGCAATGGTTATGCCTAGACCTGGCCAAAGCTGGGAGCCAGGAACTGAATCCAAGTTTCCCACATGAGTGGCAGGGACTTAGTTATTTGACACATCACTGCTGCCTCTCAGAGTCTGCATTAACAGGAAGCTGGAGTCAGGAGTTGGAACTGAGAGTTGAACCCAAGCTCTCCAATATGGGAAGCAGGCTTCTTAACTGCTAGCCCAAAAACCCACCCCCAAATTTCCCACTTTTGTTGCTACTGTCTAGTCTGTGTTGTGTGAAGATCTAAGGCATTTGGATATTGTCTCTCTTTGTATAAATGAAAGAACCTGGCTAACATGTAGCTTAAGCATTTATTGGAAGTGGGCACTTCCCAGCAGCAGCTGAAGGTACAGGAAGAATCACTGGTAGCTGGGTGAAAAGAGAAACAACTTTTATCAGAAAACCAGTCCTAATTTCAAGGAAGACTTTTGATTAAAAGTTCATAATACTTCTTAATACACAAGAGTTAACCATATTGTATTGCATGACTTGCTCTTGCCTTTTTCTAAGTCAATCCTTTTTCACTTTTTTGATGAGTCTAAAAGCCATGGTTGGGGGTGGATGTTGTGGTTCAGCAGGTTAAGCCACTGCTTGGGATGCCCATATCCCATACTGGAACGCCTGGGATTCAGTGCCTGGCTTAGTCCCGTTTGTTGTAAGCATTTGGGGAGTAAAGAAGTAGATGGAAGGTTGATCTCTCTCTCCCTCCTCCCCCCGTCCCACCGCCATTATTCTGCCTATCAAATAATTAAAAATAAATTTTAAAAATGTTTTTAAAAAGCCATGAACTCTGTCCTGAAGTGATAGGAACAGAAGTGAGGGCTTTTCACTAGTCTTCTGGATCATTGCAACATGATTATTTAAAAATACATGCATACAAGGGTACTTCACAAAGCTCATGGAAAATGAAATTATAAGATAAGCTTATTTGATGCAAAAATATAGGTACTCTTGTACATATATAAGCACATGCATACAAAGCAACCTCTCATTTATTCTGATTTGTTTCTGAACTGGCAAGAGTATGGAATGGTGGGTCTTCTAGCAACTAAGCGCCACTTACTCTGCTTCCTTCTATAGTTAGTCCTACTGTGATGATTATCTTTGTGTGTCAACTTGACTGGGCCATGGTGCCCAGACATTTGGTCAAATACTGTTCTGAGTGTCTGTGAGGGTATTTTTGGCTGAGATTAACACATAAATCAATAGTCTCAGTAAATCAGATTGTCTTCCTTAATGTGGGTGGCTCTCATCCAATCAGCTGAAGGTCTGAATAGAGCAAAAGACCAAGAGAGAGAGATTGACCTGTAAAATTACTACAGTTGGTGGATTGGACTTCTGCTGGATGCTTACCTGCTCCTTCCCCTCATTGGAGCTGCACCACTGAATCTCTAGCTTGCTCACTGCATATTGTGAGGCTTAGCTTTCATAATCATGTGAACCAGTCAATTAAAACAAACATCTTCATACTTGTCTATCTATATCTAACTATCTTCTATTGATTTTGTTTCTCTCTAGAACCTTGATTAATAAATCTGCTTTAGGGGTCAGCGCTATGGTGCAGCATGTTAAAGCCCTGGCCTACAGTGTTGGCATTCCCTATGGGCAACAGTTTGAGTCCCGGCTGATCCACTTCTGATCCAGCTCTCTACTAATGTGCCTGGGAAAGCAGCAGAGGATGGTCTAAGTTCTTTGGCCCTTGCACCCACATGAGAGACCCAGAAGAAGCTCCTGGCTCCTGGCTTTGGATTTGTTCAGCTCTGGCCCTTACAGCCATTTGGAGAGTGAACCAGCAGATGGAAGACCTCTCTCTCTCTCTCTCTCTCTCTCTCTCTCTACCTCTATGTAACTCTGTCTTTGAAGTAAATAAAATGAATCCTTAAAACAATTTTTAAAGAAATCTACTTTAGAGTTATCCAAGTTCAATAGTTCTTAAGATACAGCAAAGATGAGGTCTATGACCCACTGAAAATTCAGAAAATGTCCCATAATGTATAGCTTATGGAAGATGATTATAAGGGGTATTGATCTTGTCTGATCCCAAATACAGCAGCAACCAAAAGCAGGCTGGGCTTCAACCAATGGGTCCCATGACTTTCAAGTCACTGCTCTGCCTTGGATGTCGGAAGGCCCCTGGTACTCACCCACTCCTCAAAGTCCAGTCATCACTCTGGTCCTTTTCATGTTTGGATTCTGACCCTCAGGAACAAAGGATAGATTTGGAACTCTGAGGCTATCTGCCTGGGCTGGGGGGTAGGGGGCACACAGGAATGATTAAGGGACCAAACATTTCAATTAAGCACTGCAGACAAAAAGCGACAAGTCATGAATTGGGGACGGAATGTGGTTGAGAACTAATCTACTCAGTCGGTCACAATTCTAAATGGAAAGTAAGAGGTGGAGAAAAGACAACAACCTCCAATCCTGCACTTCTGCCTCTGTGATCCTTTGGGCCAAGTTATTCTTGCTTTTGTTGGGCCCAGGTAGATTCTCAAAGTACCCGGCCCTTAATGGATACCTTAGGGGTACTAGACATTAATTATGAACCCCACTTTATGAGTATTATATCCCCATAATTTTGTCTCAGTCCTGCCTTTAGATGCATCAATGTGATTTTCATACCCGTTGGACAAATTCTCCCTATTTCCAGACAATGAAGGTCCAAAATTCTTAGTCATTTATTTTAAGGATGACATTTTTTCCCTGTCCTCGCTCCTATTCATTTCTGAGGTTAAAAAGGCAACTGTAAACTTTGTCTGATAAATTTTCCATTCATTCTCCTCCCCTCCTTCAATATGCCAATCAAGCTGTCAGCTTGCTTTCTCTGCAGATTCATAACACTTCACCTTCAGTCTCATTAACTGATTTTCCTTTTGTTTCACACGAAGAAAACTCATCTCAACACTTAAAACCCTGGGAGTTACAATTTAGAACTTCTTCAGCTGTCTTTTGGATTTTCAGCTCCTACTGTGTTCTTTATTTTCTGACTTTCAAGCAGAAAAACTCCCTTTTCCTTCCAACCACCTTTGGTTGACCCTCACTTTCAAATATGGAGTAAGATTTACACTCATTGTAGCTTTTATACATGTTTACGTTCATAATTTTTAAGATACAGTGAAACTTCACTCATTTGAAATATACTTGAATTTTGTGTAACTTAGGATAACACTTGG
Source organism: Lepus europaeus (assembly GCF_033115175.1). Classification (NCBI taxonomy): domain Eukaryota; kingdom Metazoa; phylum Chordata; class Mammalia; order Lagomorpha; family Leporidae; genus Lepus; species Lepus europaeus. The sequence continues at coordinate 103,473,454 of NC_084850.1, read as the reverse complement.
ACTACAGTTTGCTTAGGCATATCCCTTGCACATTCACTTAATAATTGCCCAAATATATTTTATGCTCAAATAATTAAGGATGTAATTTGTATCTTACCGTACCATTGAACCCAAATTACCATAAAGAAGGATTGTCCTTAGAAGTAGACAGAGTAAGTGCAAATCACTCTGAGAGCACTCATGAATGCAGGTGATTTTTGCTGGTGGTACTTGATGAGATCAGTTTAAGTTAATATAGCTATTTGATTGCTAAAAAAAAATACACTGGGACAGAGAGTCAGTGCTGCTCACAAGAGTAGTTTGTAGCCAGGTTGTCAACAGTGCATATCAAATCCATGGGACAAGGCAAGGCCAGTCAGAGTAGGAAAAATGGGAAGGACAGTGGGAGCCAGATTGGGTCAAGGCAGGCAGATCAGAACAGGCACCACAGTTTAGTTAAATAACATCAGTCCCCTGATGATGAATCAGCATTAATCATCATGGATCAGCATGATTCAAATTTTAGTTACCATGATATATTAACTCCATGTAACTGCAAAAAGAAACCTTGACTGCTAGCTCTTTGGTCCACAAAACACTACATGAATTACAGATGTGCATCATAGTCAGTGACCAATCACATCACCTCTTTCAAAGCCTATTGGTAATTGGTCACTGAGCATCTGTTACTTCATGCAAGGACAACCATGCATGTGCTTGTCTTGCCTCCTTATATTTCAGTGATAAATCCATGTGATGTTTCAAGAAACTGATAATCAAAAAAGAAAGAAAGAAAGAAAGAAATTGGCCAAAAAAGAGGAAAGCACAGCAGAGAAATTAAAAAAAAATGGTAATACTGGAAGTTAAACTCACATAGAACATAAATGTAGTTGTAGAAGAAATAACTGACTGGGAACGCTGACCATGCTTTCATTCTCAAGAGAGTCTAATTATGCAGCCAGAGGAATTTAACGAAGGGGAACTTAGTAAATTTATAAATGAGGAAAGTGGTCATCATGAAAAGAAAGATGTCCCCAAAGAAGTGAAGCCAGCTAAAACTTCACAGTAAACCTACTCCCAGAGATAATTTCCAGCATCAAAAGTACACATGCCAAAATGTTGGAAGCCATTTCAAACTTAGAAAGGAGTATGACAATTTGCCAAGGGATGCAAATGGTGCTGGCTCTATATTGTGAGTTAAAAAAGGGTGCATATTATGAGAAGACTATCCATGTATTTCAAACTTTTTTGTACCAAAAGCAACATTATATGATTCCATTTTTCCACAAGCTTTTTTTGAAGTCCTCTTGTATTTGTTGTCTGATAGCAAGATAGAATATTGAAATGTGGGGCCCTTCTGAAAAATGAAGCTACTCAGAAATATCACAGAGGTCACCTTTGTGTCAGAGCTGGGTAAGCTGCTGCTTGTGATGCCAGCATCCCATACCGCAGTGAGGGATCAAATTCTGGCTTTTCTACTTCCAATTCAACTTCCTGTTAATGTGCCTGGGAAGGCAGTAGAAGATAACCCAAGTACTTGGGCTCTGCCTACCCAAATGGGAGATCTGGATGGAATTCCTGGCTCCTGGCTTCAGTCTGTGCTAGCCCCAGCTCTTGGGAACATTTGGAGAGTACATCAGAGGATGCAAGATCTTTCTTTCTCTTTCTCTTCCTGTCTTTCTATGTCATACTACTTTTCAAATAAAATAAATCTTTTTTAAAAAGGTTCGTGGATCAGGGCAAGCGTTGTGGTGCGGTGGGTAAAGCAGCTGCCTGAACCAGCTTCCTGCTAATGACTTGGGGAAAGCAGAGGGAGATGGTCCAAGTGCTTGGGCCCCTACCACCCACATGGGAGACCTAGAAGAAGCTCCAGTCTCCTGACTTCAGCCTGGCCCAGCCCTGGCAGTTGCAGCCACCTAGGGAGTGAAGCAGCAGATGGAAGATCTCTCTCTCTCTCCGTGTGTGTGTGTGTGTGTGTCTCCCTCTCTCACTGTAACTCTGACTTTCAAATAAATAAATAAAATCATTTTTTAAAAATTATTTTGGAAGCAACTGTTTTTAAGATTTTTTTTACTTGAAAGGCAGAATTACAGAGATGCAAAGAGAGAGAGGGAGAGAGGGAGAGAGGGAGAGAGGGAGAGAGAGAGAGAGAGAGAGAGAGAGAGAATCTTCCATCCACTGGTTCATTCCCCAGGGGCCACAATGGCTGGAGCTGCACTGATCTGAAGCCAGAAGCCAGGAGCTTCCTCCAGGTCTCTCGCATGGGTGCAGTGACCCAAGGACTTGGACCATCTTCTGCTGCTTTCCCAGGCCATAGCAGAGAGCCGGATCCAAAGTGGAGCAGCTGAGACTCGAACTGGCACCCATATGGGATGCTGGCACTGCAAGTGGTGGCTTTACCCACTGTAGTGGCTTTACCCACTCTAGCAGCTTTATCCACTACGCCACGGCACCGGCATCAACAAAATCATTTTTTTCATGGAAAATATACATTATGATATCATTTTTTCCCATGAACTTGTATGTTGTGTGTATATTTTATGTATCCATATTACCCATTGATTCTTAGGTGTAAATATACATTGCAACCTGCAATCCCTTGCTTTAGCTTGGATTAGCCAAAGTCTGTCACATAGAGGAACTTTTCACTAATGTAAGCTGAGTCTGGTGTATGAAGTTATTGGAATGTATTTTCCTCTCCCATCCAACATCTCCAGCACAGAGCACAGAATGATCTGGGAGCTTCTCAAAGACATGGCCTAGGCTCATCTCTGTTGGCTTACTCTGGATCCCAAGTACCTTGCTTCCCCAAGAGATGTGAGCTTGCCTAGAGAAACACTCTGGTTTCCTCTTTTATGTTTAGGCACTGCTCAGTAGATATTTGTGTATTTGACCAAAGTGTATTATTTAGTCCCTTGTAGAGACAGAGTTATAAGGGCTCTGAGGAAAGTGGGAACAAAGAAGCTCACAGCAATGGCCTTTAAGTTGAGCTGTTAAATAGGTTTATATGTTGTTACAAGTAACTGCCACAACTTTATTTCTTCTGAGATATTTTAGAGTAATAGTCAAATTAGAAACCCAGTGAGCTTACTCAGATGGCTGATTGTGATCAGAGTGATAAGGAGGGCACAGCAGGATCTGGGGACAAGGAGAGAGATGGTTCCAGAAATGGATGTGTGGGTGTGCCCCATGGGCATTTCACACAATATCCACCTTTTCACCTTCCTCCCAATTATTATTTATGCTTATTGCTGGAAATTTGTAAATGTGTACCAGATAAAATGCATCCCAGTAGTACCTCTAAATATAACTATCATTCTGGGGGCCGGCACTGTGGCGCAGTGGGTTAAAGCCCTGGCCTGAAGCGCTGGCATCCCATATGGGTGCCAGTTCGAGACCCGGCTGTTCCTCTTCTGATCCAGCTCTCTGCTATGGCCTGGGAAAGCAGTAGAAGATGGCCCAAGTCCTTGGGCCCCTGCACCCACATGGGAGACCTGGAAGAAGCTCCTGGCTCCTGGCTTCGGATCAGCGCAGCTCTGGCCATTGCAGCCATCTGGGGAGTGAACCAGCAGATGGAAGACCTCTCTCTCCTCTGTCTCTACCTCTCTCTGTAACTCTGTCTTTCAAATAAATAAAATAAATCTTTTAAAAAAATAACTACCATTCCAATGAATATACTCATCATTTTTCTTTTGGCTCATATGCGTCTAGTATTTTTAATTTCTAATACTTGTTCATTTTTTTAAAAAATTGTGGTAGAATACACATAACAAAAATTGATTTTTCATACCATCAAACAAACCCATACTCCCAATTACTACCACTACCATGACATATAATGCCGATTCTGTCTTTGTGAAGGAACTTGCTACCCTGACTGCAACCGTGTCTATAGGTTCTATTCTACCAAGTGAGCACGTTCAAGAACTGTGAAAAGTCTGGTGCTTTGCTCTGCTTGTAAGTTAACAAGTGAGCTTAGAACAATTTTATGGGTGCTGGCTGAAGACATGAGACTACTGGCTTAGAGACAAAGGCTAGTTCATCCCTCACAGCGACAGCAGTAGCCAGAGCATCAACAGTTGTACTGATTCCTTAGCCTCAATTGTCACGGGGCAACACAAAGAGTGACCTGGTCCTACACCATCTACACAGGCATGGGTTGCTTTATAGGAGAAGGACTCTGAGCTTAGGGAACTCGATTCTTTTATGGTGGTCAGTAAAATGACTTGAATTCTGCTCAAGAGGGAGACATTATTTATATTATATTGGATAGTCGAAAAATCCGCCCTTTTTTTTCTGAAGGGAGATGGTATTTCTATCTTGTAAGGCTGTTTCTTATACAAATATCCCAGGAAAGTTAGTCTGGAACAAAAGCAATGAGTGCCTCTGTTTACAAGATGTGCAGAAACACAACAGATCTATGGAGAATTGTCTCTCCACATGCACCTGGTGTCATTTGTCCTGTCAACCTTGCCTTTGCTTTAGAACAAGTTCTCACTTACTGAAAGGGGGAAAGTCTGTTTCTTTACATTAAGCTTCACTTCTGATACCAAATGTATTCCCACATTAACCAATTCTCCATCGCTCTGGATGCCAAATAGACACCCTACAATTGTATTCTGACAGCATCTGAAGTTAGCAAGATCCCAAAGGTTAAGACCTCAGTCCTGTAAGACTGCTCCCACTTTAGGTGCCAACCATAAGTATTAGATCCTCAGGTTACTCGCATTTCTTCCTAACTTGGCTATACATCAGGGGTTTCCACAGGTTCAGGAATGTTATGTATAACATATACCAGGCATTCGTTCACTCATTAAGCAAACATTTATTGCACACTTCCAATGATTAGCAATAAGCTACACCCTGGAAATACAAACTTGAAAAATACATATTCTTTCTCCTCAAGGCACTCACAGTCTGCAGTTGCTTCTCAACTCACAATGGAGTTATGCCCTGATAAACTCATCGTGAGTTGAACGTGCACTTGACACTCTTAACCCAGAGCATATTCCAGTTCGGCAGCACAGAGCACTGTGGAGTGGTGATGGTTTCCCTTTGGCAGGCAGGGGTGACTGGCAGTTGTACTCACTGCCACTGCCCAGCATCGCCAGACAGGATCTGAGTCCACAGTGCTACCCTGGAAAAAGATCCAGATTCAATATTCATAGTACCGAATGTAAAGCTGAAAATTCGTAAGTCAAACCGTCGTAAGTTGAGGAGTGTCTGTAGTCATTTGTAGTTTGTAAGTCAAGCAAGTAAGCCAGGAATCATAGTACAGCATAGATGCTACCTGTGAGCAAAAGAAGGGCAGCCAACCTCCAGGGACAGGGGGAGAGAGAAAGATGGCTTCCAGGAAGAGGGCCTGGGACTCGGAGAGAGGAGGACAAGTGAGAGGGAATGAACAGTGGGGAGGATGGGGAGTGACAGAGATGGAAGGAGAAGAGATGAGGGTATGAACTGGTGGAGCATGCTGAGAAAGCTGCACGCAGTCAAGGCCAACGTGGGAACAACTTCGACAGCAGAGAGAGACCGGTTAATAAGCTTCCACAAGAATCTAGACATGAGATGGTGCTGACTTGACAAGAAGAAAGTGACAACAGAGATGCCGGGGAGGGAACACAGCTGAGGGATCTTGAGCAGGTAGAACTGATCAGATTTGATGATGAAGTGGTTGAAACAATGAGCAGAGAGTGAGGGATTTAAGGTTGCTCTCAGTGTTTGGCTTGGCCCACTGGCTGATTGTGATGGCATTAACTGGGTTAGAGAAAGAGGAGGAGGAACAAGTTTGAGTGATTATAAAGAGGTCAGATTTAGACACTGTGAATTCAAAGCACCCGTAGTTCAAGTGGAGATAGGTATCTAGTAGGTAGATAGTCACAAAAATCTAATGGCATAAAAATCCAAGGTAATATTTTTAATTCCTGGTTTTACATTAATGCTCTTTGTAATTTAAAAATTATTTCAACACATTAGATTATATATAAATCAGTAAGTATCAGACATATATTATACACAGAAAACATGTAATTATTTATGATTGGGGATAGTGCTGTGGAATAGCATGTTAAGCCACTGTTTGCAATGCCAGTTTCCCACATTGGAGTGCCTGTTCAAGTCCCTGCTCCTCTGCTTTGAGTCCAGCTCCCTGCTAATGCACCTGGGAAAGCAGTGGAAAATGATTCAAGTGCTTGGGTCCCTGCTACCCATGTGGGAGACCAGGACAGAGGTCATGGCTCCTGGTTGTTGTGGCCACTTAGGGAGTGAATCAACAGGTGGAAAATCTCTCTCTCTCTCTCTCTCTCTCTCTCTCTCTCTCTGCCTTTCAGATAAATAAGTACATCTTTAAAAATATTTATAACTGATAGCTGTACTTTGTTCTGTCAGGTCTGAATACAAACTCAGAGTACTTAACCATATGCTCCCATTACACTTTTATGTCAAGGTGTCATTTCCACTGTAATTGTAATTGCTATATTGCTAATGCACCAGGACAATTTGTGACTTCACACACACACACACACACAAACACACAAACACCAGAAATCCACTGTATCACAGTGAATAGAGTTTTCTTTATGTGGCTCTACCTTTTAAATAGCTTAAATTTACTATCCAAAAACAATACTAAACAATACTAAAAAGTTAATTTTGCCTGTGACATTGTCGTTATATTATTACCACAATAAAAAAAAATTCTGAGTTGCTACTGAAACTTAGTGAATCTTGATCTATACAGGGACCTTGTATGAAAGAAAAAATTCCCCATTCAATAACACATATTTATGTGCTGAAGTGCTTTCCACCAGAGCCTACAGTATATATTTGTCACAGTGGGAACAGAAATGAATAGAACGAGGCATAATTGGATACCAATTGTCTCTTCACCCATCACTAATGCTTCCAATCTGTTAAAGTCATGTTTGCTTTTTTCTGGGCCGTGCCACGGTCTCCTATTTCCCGCAGACTCATCGCGGAAGCATTGCTAGTAGTAAGTTTCCACTCAGCACTTACCGCCCTCCTACCTTGGTTACAGCGCCTGATGAATGCTGGGGAAAGGAACACGGTGCTACGTTGCTGGCATAGTGAGACAAACAACTCCCATTTGATCACATCCGTGCAAGTAGTAGTTGAGTCTGACAATCACTGTCTCAGACTTTTACTTTTCATTTATAGGACTTTTGTTTCCCATAAATTTCAGCTGCGTGTCTGCATGCTTTCCATTACAAGCTTTTTTAAAGCCACCACTATAGGAATATTCTGGAATGCTAAATATGTGTTTCCAGGGTGACATTAGAGATGGCAGATATTCTCTCTCTGAAGAATATATTGCAAACATTTGGTGACTTGTAAGCTACATTTCTTTAAATTCTTCCCCTTCCATTTTCCCTAAGAATATAAAAGCAAAGGTGAACATGGCTAGTAAATTCACATATAGTCCTTGGAATACCATGGTGATTGAAGAAAAAGGGAGGAAGATGGTCAATTTTCTTCTGCATGTCACTGAATAATCAGGGATGATTGGTTGAGATTGGTTTTAGTTTTGGAACCATCAACCATTGCTCTCTATGACCTTTCTATGTTTCCTCAAAGAAGTTGAGCCATTCCATGAAGATGAGTATTATAAAGATATCTGATATGTTGTTTCCATTGAAGCCAGTAATAATTCTGGGGATCATTCCATCCAGAGCCTGCCAGGGTTAGGGTAAAGCTTCCATAGCAAAGCGACTGTTGCCCCTTTTACGCTTGGAGGAATTGGCTCCTGACAGGTCCCCAGACTCCAGCAGCTTAGCTGTGATTGTTGTTTTGGTGTCATTTGTGAACAGCTTATGTCTGGGGTGGCTCAGGAGCTCTACGGATTGAGCTGAAGAGGTATGAGCTGGTAGAACAGGTTCCAAGAACACAGCATCAAAGCAGAAGAAGGTGGGGAACAGCAGAGTGAAATTTAGATAGCATCATCACCTAGTCTTGAGGTTCAACGCAGATGCCAGTGTACCTCCACAGGGAACAATGTCCAGTTCAAGACATTTTCTTCTTCCCAGTGGGATGATATATGCGTGTGGGGATGGGGAGGGAGTGGCAGTCTCAAATTTTTCTCCTTGCTCTGTTTGTCATTGCTGGGGATTCTGACCCCATGGTACTTTCTTCTCCACCAAATTTGCTGCTCCCTCGCTTTGCTTCTGTCACCTGCCAACAATAGGTTATAGCAGCGAGTCCCTGCTCAGTAGCTGCTAACTGACCTACACAGAAGGTAAGGCTGTGTGAATTCAGAGGAACTAGATAGGTCTAGAAAAGTTGGAAGTTATGGGGCCTGCGCCGTGGCTTACTTGGCTAATCCTCTGCCTTGCAGTACCGGCATCCCATATGGGGACCGGGTTCTAGTCCCGGTTGGGGCGCCGGATTCTGTCCCCGTTGCTCCTATTCCAGTCCAGCTCTCTGCTGTGGCCCGGGAGTGCAGTGGAGGATGTCCCAAGTCCTTGGGCCCTGCACCTGCCTGGGAGACCAGGAGAAGCACCTGACTCCTGGCTTCGGATTGACGCAGTGCGCCAGCCATAGCGGCCATTTGGGGGGTGAACCAATGGAAAAAGGAAGACCTTTCTCTCTGTCTCTCTCTCACTGTCTAACTCTATCTGTCAAATAAATAAAAAAAAAAAAAAATAAATAAAATAAAATAGTTGGAAGTTTGGAAGCCAATATTGGACTCTCTGTTTTGAACCTCAACTTTGCCACTTCCTAATTGTGACACAAATGACTTCTCTAAACCTGAGCTTCCTCATCTATAAAATTAGCTTGATAAGAGTATCTACCAGGGCTAGCGCTGTGGCGTAGAGGTTAAAGCCACTGTCTGCAGTGCCGGCATCCCATATGGGCACCTGTTCAAGTCCTGGCTGCTTCATTTCCGATCCAGCTCTCTGCTGTGGCCTAAAAAAGCAGTAGAAGATGGCCCAAGTACTTGGGCCCCTGCACCAGAGTGGGAGACCTGGAAGAGACTCCTGGCTCCTGGCTTCGGATCAGCTCAGTTCCAGCCATTTCAGCCAATTGGGGAGTGAAACAGTGGATGGAAGACCTCTCTCTCTCTCTCTCTCTCTCTCTCTGCCTCTCCTCTCTCTGTGTAACTCTGACTTTCAAATAAATAAATAAAACTTAAAAAAGCAATATTACAAAAAAAGAGTATTTACCTATTAGGACTGTTATGACTATTACCCAAGTTCATGTTGATAAAGCCCTGGCATGTAGTGAATGCTATCATTCTTTCGTCAATGAAATAATAAAGCTCTTTAATAACAACATTCTTGCATTTCCAGGATGAGACTTTTTACTCATAATGTACACCAAATGGAGGCATTTTTATACTAGTTTCAAGTTTCCTCTTAGCAGCAAACATCGTTTTATGGCATTTGGAGATTGGGAGGAAGTCCACAGAGAGGATGGTAGACAGGTACAACCAGAAAAGAGTCATAATAGAGGTGAATAAGTAAAGCCGCTGTATGCTCCATGCTATTGTGGGAGCCACAAGCCACCTGTGGCTATCTAATTTTTTTTTTTTGACAGGCAGAGTGGATAGTGAGAGAGAGAGAGACAGAGAGAAAGGTCTTCCTTTGCCGTTGGTTCACCCTCCAATGGCCGCTGCGGCTGGTGCACTGCGCTGATCCGAAGGCAGGAACCAGGTGCTTCTCCTGGTCTCCCAGGCAGGTGCAGGGCCCAAGGACTTGGGCCATCCTCCACTGCACTCCCGGGCCACAGCAGAGAGCTGGACTGGAAGAGGAGTGACCGGGACAGAATCCGGTGCCCCAACCGGGACTAGAACCTGGGTTGCTGGTGCCGCAGGCGGAGGATTAGCCTATTGAGCCTCGGCACCAGCCTATGTAAATTTAAACTAATAAAAATTAATTAAAATTTTAAAACTCAATTCTTTAGTTGCACTATGCACATGTTGAGTGCTCAATAATCACATGTAGCCAGTGGCAACCACATTGGGCAGCTCTGATCTAGACCACAGGAGTCATTGCAGAAGGTTCTATTGGATAGAACCTTAAGTTAGACCTGTTTCTGGGCTAGTGTTGTGGCGAAGTGGGTAAAAGCCACTTCTTGGGCTGCCAGTATCCCCCAAGGGAACTGTTTCGCGTCCCAGCTGCCCCACTTCTGATCCAGCTCTCTGCTGATGGCCTGGGGAAAGCAGTGGAGGATGGCCCAAGTGCTTGGACCCCTGCACGCACATGGAAGATCCTTTGCTGCCTCTGAAGAATAACCCAGCAGATGAAAGATCTCTCTATCTATCTGTCTCTCACTGTGTGTGTGTGTGCCCCCCCCCCCCGTAACTCTGATTTTCAAATAAATAAATAAATCTTTTTAAAAAGATAGATTTAAAAAAAAATAACATTTTAAAAATTGTGCTTATTTATTTGGGAGAGACAGAGAAAGCGGTCATATCCATTGAGCAACTCCACAAATGCCCATAACACCTGGGGCAGGGCCAAGGCCAAATTCTGGAGCCTGGAGTTCAATTTGGGTCTCCTACATGGGTGGCAGGAACCCAATCACCTGAGCCATCACTGTTGCCTCCTTGGGTGTGGCTTAGCAGGAAGCTGAGTCTGGAGCCAGAACTGGGTACTTAACTTCCATGTGGAACGTGGGTGTCTTAATCAGTGTCTTGACTGTTAGGCCCGCCCCAGGATAGACCCGTTTCATGTTACTCAACTTGTGCTTCAACCAAGGCAACTTCTCACTGTCTGATTCGTCATACCTTCAACATCAAGAGGCTGACAAACTTTAAAAACATGTATTTCTGGCCGGCGCCGTGGCTTAACAGGCTAATCCTCCGCCTTGCGGCGCCTGGCACACCGGGTTCTAGTCCCGGTCGGGGTGCTGGATTCTATCCCGGTTGCCCCTCTTCCAGGCCAGCTCTCTGCTATGGCCCAGGAAGGCAGTGGAGGATGGCCCAAGTGCTTGGGCCCTGCACCCGCATGGGAGGCCAGGAGAAGCACCTGGCTCCTGGCTTCGGATCAGCGAGATGCGCCGGCTGCAGCGGCCACTGGAGGGTGAACCAATGGCAAAAAGCAAGACCTTTCTCTCTGTCTCTCTCTCTCTCACTATCCACTCTGACTGTTAAAAAAAAAAAAAGAAAAAAAACACATGTATTTCTTAGGCCACACATCCACAAAGCAGGGTAAGATGGGGAAAGACAAGTACAAAGGGAAAAAGAGTATATATTAAACATGTCTGTGGGGGCCAGCATTGTGGCTCAGCAGATTAAGTCACCGATTGTGATTCAGGCATCCCTCATGGTGCTGGTTCGCTTCCCAGCTGCTCATTTCCAATCTAACTCCCTGCTTATGAGCCCGAGAAAGCAGCAGAAGATGGCCCAAGTGCTTGGGCTCCTGCCACCCATGGGGGAGCCCCATATGGCGTCCAGGCTCCTGGCTTCGGTCTGACCCAGCCTTGGTTCTTGTGGCCATTTGGGGAGTGAACAAGGGGAAGATTCTCTCTCTCTCTCTCTCTCTCTCTCTCTCTCTCTCTCTCCATCTCTGTAACTCTGCCTTTCAAATAAAGGAAATAGATCTTTAAACAAACATGGTTGTGCACTTGGCAGTTTCTTGCTTCAGCTCATAGCCACTAGTATATTGATGTCCTAGTTCCAGATAGTCAGTGATGAGAGCTGCAGACTGTGAGTAGTGCTTTGCCAGGCAAGGGGGCATGTCGATTCTTTCTCATGATGCCTTCCCTTTCCCCCACGGGTCCTTTTCTCCAGTTGTCCTGGGTCACTCTGGGCTCTCGACCTGAGCTTTCCGCCTCTTGTGCAGGCATGCCAGTTTGGCCCAGAGATAAGCCACCCAAAGGTACACTGAATTCTCAGACGCGCAAATGCCAAGGGCTCCAATGGGCCCTCATCAAACGAGAAAGAACATTCTGTGACATTTCCTGAGATGTTCCCAGGTTCGCTCCAGTCTAGAACATTAAGCAATCCATTTCAACTGTGCATTCCTCCAGAGACAAAGCATGTTCTATAAAAGGTCCCTGCTGTTGGAGGCTGGGGGTGGGGGTGGGGGGCGGCGGGCAGGAAAGGTAACCTCACAGTGTACAGAAACCAATAAAACACTTGGAGTCCCGGCAAAGCCCCAGCCCATCATGGCTCCACAGATGTTCATTTTAGTAATAAATAAATAAACAAACAAATAAATAAATAAAAATCACATGCATTTACCAAGGGAATAGTGATTGGAAAGTCATTTTTTTCTGTGCTTACTTCTCTGTGTGCCTGTTGCTGAGCTTTCATGGCCCCCAAGCCAGTTCTCCTCACATCTATGCACCCCGATGCGTGTGTTGTCACTCCCTCTCTCTACCTCCCCTGCCAGCCAACCCCTTCCCTCACCCTCTCCTTGCCTGTGGTACCTGAAGAACTCTTTAGTCTAACAGAAGCTGTAGGGGGTGGGGAGAGGCAGGGGGCATTGTTTTAGCAGAAGCAAAATTAATCCTCAGCACGCGCTGGCCAGAGAGGGCACTGATGTGAGGGGAAGTAGACAGCTTGGATCTTGTGCATTCTCTGTCCCCAGCTGCCTGGGAGACTTGAGCCACTTCCCTTGGGTGCTCAGGTTTCATTGTCTGTGAAACAAGGAAGTCCTCTAGTTATAAAAACCTCAGCAATATTGTTTATAATCAAGAAGCAAGGTCAGAGGATTGCAAGCAGAGCTGTCCTGAAAATCATCCTTTCCTGAATCCTGAAATGAAAGCATCGTGATGTTTTCAAAATGATTTGCTCACTGGAAATAATGAAAGCAAGTCACCTATGCTCACATACATAGGCTGACATGAGAAAAGGCAGAGCTGGCCATTTGGCTTAGTGGTGAAGACATCCATGTCCCAGGTGTGATACCTACCTTTGGTTCCTGACTCCAGCTTCCTGCTAATGTGGACCCTCCAAGGCAGCAGGTGATGGCTTGAGTAGTTAGGTCCCTGCCACCTGTGTGGGAGGCTCAGACTGGGTTCCCAGCTCAGCCAGGCCCAGACCCAGTTGTTGCAAGTATATGGAGAGCGAAACAATGTATCGAAGATCTCTGTGTCTATCTGTCTCTCACATAAACAAACAAGTTAGTATATAAAATTTAAAATGAGAAATGTCAGAATTATCTAAAATCTCCTCAATCAGAAGAAGATTAGGGGCCGGCGCTGTGGCATAGTGGGTAAAACCACAGCCTGCAGTGCCAGCAATCCTGGCTGCTCCACTTTAGATCCAGCTCTTTGCTATGGCCTAGGAAAGCAGTGGAAGACAGCCCAAGTCCTTGGGCCCCGGCATCCACATAGGAAGACCCAGAGGAAGCTCCAGACTTCTGGCTTTGGATCAGCACAGCTCCGGCCATTGCGGCCAACTGGGGAGTGAACCAGCAGATGGAGGACCTCTCTCTCTCTCTGTCTCCCTCGCCTTTTCTCTTTGTGTAACTCTGACTTTCAAATAAGTAAATTAGTCTTTAAAAAAAAGAAGAAGAAGAAGATTAGGGGCCAGCGCTGTGGCATAGTTGGTAATACTGTTGCCTGGAGTGCTGCCATCCCATATGGAGACCTATTTGAATCCTGGCTGCTCCATTTCTAACTTATAGGGGCAGCACTGTGCATAGCAGGTAAAGCTGCCACCTGCAGTGCAGGCATCCCATATGGACACTGGTTTGAGTCCCAGCTGCTCCATTTCTGATCCAGCTCTCTGCTATGGCCTGGGAAAACAGTAGAAGATGGCCCAAGTCCTTGGCCCCTGCACCTGCGTAGGAGACCCGGAAGAAGCTCCTGGCTCCTGGCTTCGGATTGACTCAGCTCTGGCCATTGCGGCCAACTGGGTGGTGAACCAGTTTATGGAAGACCTCTCTCTCTCTCTCTCTGCCTCTCTGTAACTCTGCCTTTCAAATAAATAAATAAATATGATTTTAAAAAAATTAATCTTAGACGATTTATGAATACCACCTTGATAAATCTTCCCTCTAAAGGCACTAAACCCAGAGAAGGCTTTACAAGTAATAGGTAAAAGTTTGGATTTCCTGCATTCTTTGTAGCATTATTCACAGCAGTCAAGAAATGGGAACAGCCTAAGTGTCCATCAACAGATGAGTAGATAAAGAAAACGTGGGACACATGCACAATGGGATACCATTCCACCTTAAAAAAAAAGGAAACTGTCATTTGGGACACCACAGATGAACCTTGAGGACTTTATGCCAGGTAATCCAGACAGAGGGAAACAAATACTGCATGATCTCACCTAAATGTGGAATCCAAAAAAATTCAAACTCACAGAAGGAGAGAGTAGAATGGTGGTTAGCCAAGGCTGGTAGGTGGCGGGAGTGAAGAGAAATGGGCAGATGTTGGTCAGAAGACACAAAATTTGAGGCAGATGGAATAGGTTTTGAGATCTATTGTACAGCATGGTGACAATAATGTATACATTTCTTTTTTAAAAAAAGAGTTTTGTTTATTTATTTGAGAGGCAGAGATACAGAGGGAGAGACAGACAGAAGGGTCCCAAATGGCCCCAACAGCCAGAGCTGAGTCAATCCGAAGCCAGGAGCTTCCTCCAGGTCTCCCACGTGGGTGCAGGGTCCCAAGGACTTGGGCCATCTTCTACTGCTTTTCCCAGCAGAGAGCTGGATCGGCAGTGGAGCAGCCGGGACTCAAACTGGCGCCCATTTGGGATGTTGGTGCTGCAGGTAGAGGATTAACCTACTGCAGCACAGCGCAGGGCCCCAATATATATATTTCAAAATGGTTAAGACAGTAAATTTCAGATACCCTCACCACATGCATATGTTAATTAGATTGATCTAGTCATTCTGCATTGTTTGGGCACCTCAAAATATCACACTGTACCACCTAAACACGGGAATTTCTAATGTTCATGAAAAATGAAATTAAAAGAAAAGTTTATTTTAGAACGAAAGTTTTTGAAGTCTATGCATAGTTCTTTTCTTTTCCTTGTTGGTCAAATATCCCTTCTTGTTAAAGTTTACTTTTTAACAGACTGAGTACAGTTTGTAGATACACTCCTAGGAATAATTCCCTGCCTCTATCTCTTTCTCCTCTCTCTTTCTTTCTTTCTCTTTTTCTTTTCTTAGTTTTTGAGATAACATTTTAATTTTCCATTACAGTAGAAAGGTTAATAGGCATAGTTTTTCTTCATAACCCATATTTGCACGAACTTTCCCAGACTCCTTGTACAATGACAGTTTGTCAATTGAAAATGAGAACATTTGACCTGCCTCAATAAGGAGCACAGTCTATGCAAACGCAAAGCCCCACAACGAAGGTAAGGCTCTGTGTGCCCTATTCAGCTCGTGTCTAATGAACCCAGTGAGGCAGAACAAGCCTGGGCCCTGCCAGTAACCCATCAGCGCGCTGGTCCTGACTCAGCCCCTCTCAGTGGCGGTCCCTGGTATTCAGAGCCAAGCGAGCTGCTCTGCGTTTGTTCCCCGGCCCTCCCCCAACACACAGACACAGACACACAGGCACGCACACAGATCTTCCCTCTTCTTCTTCGCCTCCACGTTGTGGCACTGGACACTGGCCTCGACGGACCATGTCACCCTCGCTCTCTGGCTTTTAGCTGGGTTCAGTCAGCAGGAGGTCGCAGCAGGAGGAAGGAGGGAGGAAGGAAAGAATGGTGTGCTTATTTCCCTCTCTCGGGCCCTCTCTCCCTGGGAGGTTGTGATTTTGGCAGTCCTGTGTTCCTGTATCTATAGCCACAGCCCTGCCAGGTGGCCCCTCTTCCAAGCCTGTAGCTCTCCTGTCATTTCGCCCCTTCCTCCCCCACCCTCCCCCAGTCCTGGTAATACTCCATTCTCCTTTTGCACTTGCTGGCCTGGGGCGGGGGCGGCGCCAACGATTCCCCACCATGCCCTGACTCTACCCTTGGCTCTGCCCACATCCATGTAAACAGTCTCTGCGCTCAACTCTCTTTGGTTACCCTGTTGCGTGCACCATCTGTTTCCTGCCAGGCTCCTGCCTGATACATAGTCTAGCCAGTAAACAGAGCCCTCTTGAGTGTTTAACACAGAGCACTTTAATGCAGGGAGCTGGTTACTCAGGTAAAGAGATTGCTGAGAAGCCAAACAGGCCGCTTGCAACTGAGAGGTTAGCAACAGCAGGAAACCACAGAAACAGGGAGAAAGTGGGGAGGCCATGACACACGCACCAAAGAACTGCAATCAACAGTGAAAGCCAGCGCCAGGATGAGTCTGTCTAGCAGGGCCAAAGGCACAGCCCCCAGAGGAGACATCAGAGGCAGTGGAGGCCAGCCTACTTTATTTTTTTATTTTAGATTTATTGTATTTATTTGAAAGGCAGAGTGACAGAGAGGGAGACAGAGACAGAGAGAGACAGAGAGAGGAAGAGATCTTCTATCTGCTGGTTTATTTCCCCAAATGCCTACAACAGCTGAAGCTGGACCAGCTTGAAGCCAGGAGCCAGGATCCAGGAGCTTCATCTGGGTCTCCCACGTGGGTGGCAGGGGTCCAAGCAGTTGGGCCTCTTCTGTGGTCTTCCCAGGTGTGTTGAAAGCAACAACTTAACCCACTGAGCCACAACGCTGTTCCCAAGATTGACCTACTTTCTTCTTCCCGACATTCTGTCTCCCACCCTTGGCTACTATTGGCTGCACCAAGTCAGTGAACAGAAGAGCTGCCTGACAAAATTGGCAGGTGGGACTGAGCCCTTTCTCCACACAAAGCAGAGCAGGAAAAGGATGCGAGAATAGACTGAAAGCAAATAGATTTAGAAACAGCAACAATGGCTGTGATGCCTTGGACCAGTCATTAAGCCTTTGTGGCCTTGTGTACCAAAGCAGATGGTTAATATCTCTCGGGGATGCTCTGAGCCAAACCAAAATGAGCTTGAGTGTGTAGGAGTGTTTGAAAAACTCTAAGGCATTATGTAAAATAAGGTGTCTGAGTGTTTTGGAGTTCATGAACCTGTCAGTTTCTAATACTGTCAATTTTGCTCTCGGGCATCTGCTTTGCATGTAAAACCTCCACGGAAGATATGCCTTTACCAGATCAATTCCCTTTAACTGCCTGCGAGCCTCTTTTTGCAAGGAAAGGCCCTGAAAGCACAGGCTCTGGAAATACAATCATTTGTGACCAGGATCTACAGGCTACCAAATCAAGGAATCTGCAGGGAGTCCCTGCTCCTGTCTTGCGCAGCCCAGCTGCATCCCTGAGGACATGTGCCAAGCTAAGGGTGACATACGGAGAAAAGGGGGCTCCCTTAGCAGCCCCCCGATCTGGCAGCGTTTAGGGACGGACAGCAGAGAGCCAGATGGAAAACAGGCACATCCCTGCACAGGATTAGCGTGCACATCCCCCGGGCTCTGTGAAGCCAGAAGCCAAGCTGGGGAATCAGTCTCCCGCACAGAATCACTGCTCCGCAGAGCAGGATGTGTTTGCCCAGCACCTGCTTCATGACAACAGGGGACACTGTTGTCAGTACCTGCCAGGTCTTTCCTCCTTCACTGATTCATCTCTCTTCCAGTCCTCTTTCCAGGCCATGACTTTCTTCCTCCTACTTTTGTTTTAATATCTGTCCTCAAGAGGGATCTGAAAGCAGGTGTGTTTGTATCACTGTACTACATCACCTTGGCGGTGGTTCTGGAATCTGTGGCTGCATTTGGTGCCATCTGGAGAACTTTGAAGAACCGCGTTGCCTAGGTCATACCTAAGACCAATATCAGAATTTCAGGGGGTGGGGGGGGATTGGGCCCTGATATTGGTGTTTTGTAAAGATTCCCAAGTGATGGGAGTGTGCAGCCAAAGTTGACAGTCATTGTTTGAGGAGTAGGATTTAACCTCATGATGCTGGGAAATAAAGCCATGCTCCTTCTTCTGAAGGAGTGTCAGCAGGAGACGCTTGTTGCAAGGCAAAGAATCTTCTGGAATTCCAAGTGGCTACATGAGAGGGATAGGATACCAAATAGGTCCACTGCGCTTCCGGAGCAATCACACAACTCTATCATTCAGTCTGAGGCCAAATCTGCAGTTTTCTCACAGTTGACCAAGCTCTTGGAATGGGGCAAGGAGAGATCCAGCTCTCTCTATATCATAGAAGCTTTGAACCATGGAGGTCAAGTGCATTTTAGATATTATCTAAAATGCGAAGGGGTGTAAATGCGGGCTCGAGAAGTTAAGTGATTCCTATGCAATCCCATAATGGACTTTTCACAGAAATGGGATGGAGGCCAGGTCTCCGTTCTCAAGATCTGGCCATAATTCCAGTCCCCTCTCCCCACATCCTCATGCTTCTGCTGAAATTTGAGCCCCCTTAGCAAAATTTTTGAAGGCTACATGATGATTCTTGTATAGGATGCACATAAATCAGGCAGGAGAGTGATAATGACTAGGAAATATTTATGTCTTTTGTATGTGAGGCTTTCACGTGCAGATTTATTTACATGACAAATAAACTTGACCCTGTGACGTCATTACACATGGATGAAGACTTTCAGTGTTCATCGATGCAAGCAAGGGTATGAAAACTTCACGTTCTATTTGTAAGAAATGAGTAAAATCACATTCATCTGAACAAGGCTCCCAATTAAACTATGATCATGTCACATTGGATAATTTTTCAGCCTTTGGGGAAGAGCCATGACTTTCTATTTTTTAATATTTATTTTTATTTATTTGAAAGACAGAGTTACAGAGAGAGGTAAAGACAGACACAGAGAGAGGTCTTCCATCTGCTGGTTCATTCCCCAAATGGCTACAACGGCCTGAGCTGAGCTGATGGGGTCAGGAGTCAGGAGCTTCCTCCAGGTCTCCCACGTGGGTGCAGGGGCCCAAGGACTTGGGCCATCTTCTACTGCTTTCCCAGGCCATAGCAGAGAGCTGGATTGGAAGTGGAGCAGCCAGGATTCGAATTGTCACACATATGGGATGCTGGCACTGCAGATGGCAGCTTTACCCACTATGCCACAGCTCCGGCCTCACCATGACTTTCAATTACTTGGTTGAAAGCAATGTTAGAAAAAAAAACTCACTATGACTTTTTAAAAAATTTAACATTGCGGTTTGGACAAAGTGGCATAAAGTGATATCATAAGGGTGTCTTATGGTTCCCAAGTTTTAGGAAGGGTTCAAGTTGAAGAATGAGCAAATTGATTTTCTTTCTGAGACAGAAATGAGCAGATAAAAAGCTATAAAGATATTAGAAAATCTAGGCACTGACCCTGCATTTTCAAACCTGATTTCTTGTTACTGTGGCCCTTAGCTCCAATAAGCTTCATGGCGCTGTGGACAGGGTCAAGGACTAGGGTGAGACAAGGAAGATGTTGAGAACACAACACTCCAACACCAAGTCCTCACTTGTGTGATCCCCAGAGTTTTACTTTCAAAGAGTGAAATTGATAGCTTAGTGGGGCTTGTTTACAGGTCAGGAAATGACTTCAGTTGCACACAGAAACTTTCGTGAATGATGGTTTTCGTGACATATACGGTACAGGGGAAAGAAAGGTGCAAGAGAATGAATAAAAGAGCCTAGGAGCTTACCGACGGACACAAAGGGCATGAGCTATCAAAAACCAAACTTTGCTGAAGACTGGAGTCTAGGGGTGCAGCGTGTCTTAATGGGAATCAGGGTTAGAATCCCCTGGAGGCTGTAGTGCTAGACCCCACCTCCCAGAGTTCTCCATTCAGTCTGTCTGGACCAGAGTGGTAATTTGCATTTCTAACGAGCTGCCTGGAGCTCCTGCTGATCCTGGGAGCCGCTGTCCTAGGGTGATGTCTCCCAAATTGAGGGCTTTGATGGCAACTGTTAAGAATGTTTTTGAAAGAACCAGGAGTTTGTTTTAATCGGGAATGGTCAGGTAACAATCACAGAGACAATCGTCTCTGAAAGAAGAGTTTATTACGCACAATTCCCAAGAGAGGTCATGAAGCACCTGGGCCCACCCCAAGATAGAAAAGAGGTGGGAATCATTGACAAAAGCCTGTATTGTGGGTTTTGCCAGGAGGACTGAGCAAGGCAAGGTAAGCAGCGGGCAGTCTCTTGTTATCTCGTACCTGGCTCTGGGGTGATTTAAGGCAGGGGAAATACTGGCTTGCTGTTTAAGAGTTAGAGAAAGGAGGTGGTTGGACGTGTGGCCTCAGGAATGGTTGGTTTGCCTGTGAAAAGTGAGCTGGCAAGCAAGTTGTTTGTTATCTCTAAAAATTAACTAACCCTGGGAGGGGCAGTCTCTCCAGGATTAGCTAGGCTCCCAGATGTCAAAACATCATAAAATACAGAAAATAAAGAGATATGATTAATACACGGAAGAATTTTCGCTTCTGTCTTTATTATAATAATAATCTTCATTTTTTTCGGTACTGGTTTTAAGGAGGAACTCATTTCCTGGTAATAACTCCCAATTTAAATATAACTTCATAAAATGAGACTTCAGTTTATAAAGTCATTGTCTCTAAAAGTGGAGACTAAGGACTCTTGAAAATCCAAAAACATATCCTATGAGTCCAAGAGAGTTTTTTTTTTAACCGTTGAAAGCAGTCCATACTTCACTTTGAAAAACATACCAAATTGGCGTTCATACTAATCTGAATCAACGTTCCTCTTCAGTCGATGAGAGACAAACAGTACCTTTTCGTGTTTTTGTAAAAGTTAATCTCTTAGGGTGAGTATTAAGATATAATAGTTAAGGGACTGGTGTTCTGGCATAGCAGGTGAAGCCCCGCCTGCAGTGCCGGCATCCCATATAGGCGCCAGTTTGAGACCTGGCTGCTCCACTTCCTATCCAGCTCTCTGCTAATGGCCTGGGAAAGCAGTGGAAGATGGCTCAAGTGCATGGGCCCCTGCACCCGCGTGGGAGACCGAGTCAGACAAAGCTCCTGGCTCCTGTCTTCAGATTGATGCAGCTCCAGCAGATGGAAGAACTCTCTCTCTGCCTCTGTTTCTCTGTAACTCTGCCTTTCAAATAAAATAAATCTTTAAAAAAGTATATAGCTGTTAAGATGCCACTTGGAACACACACAACTCATGTCACAATGCCTGGATTTGAGTCCTGTTTCTGCGCTGTAGTCCCAGCTTCCTACAGATGCACCCTGGAAGGCAGCAGGTGAAGGAAGGCTCAAGTCCTTGCGTCCCTGCCACCAATGTGGGGAGACCTAGGTTGAGTTCCTACCTTCTGGTTTTAGCTTGGCCAAGCCCTGGCCTTTGTGGACATTTGGGGAATGAACCAGTGGATGGGATATTTCTCTACTCCTTTACAAATCAAAAATAAATATTTTTTTTAAAAAAGCTAACCTCTCCCAAATACTATGAGGACATCAGAAATATTTTTAAAATTAGGTCATTCTGGCCGGCACCGTGGCTTAACAGGCTAATCCTCCGCCTTGTGGCGCTGGCACACCGGGTTCTAGTCCCGGTTGGGGTGCCGGATTCTGTCCACGTTGCCCCTCTTCCAGTCCAGCTCTCTGCTATGGCCTGGGAGTGCAGTGGAGGATGGCCCAAGTCCTTGGGCCCTGCACCCACGTGGGAGACCAGGAGAAGCACCTGGCTCCTGGCTTCGGATCAGCATGATGCGCCGGCTGCAGCGGCCATTGGAGGGTGAACCAATGGCAAAGGAAGACCTTTCTCTCTGTCTCTCTCTCTCACTATTCACTCTGTCTGTCAAAAAAAAAAAGTTCTTTAAAAAAAATTAGGTCATTCTCCCTACCAAGTCATTCTTTAGTCTTTTACCTACTTACAAAACATTTGATAAACCCACAAGAGTTTTCATGTATCTATACGTGGGTACTTCTAAAAACTCATGGAGAATGGAAGTAGAAGATAAGTTTATTTTTGTTGCAAACAAATTTGAAATCCATGTATATTATTTTCATAATACACATTTTCCATGGAGTTTTTGAAGGCCCTTCAATATGCACATATTTGAAAATTTGTTGCACCAATATATCTTAACTCCATTTTCTAGGAACTTTTTGAAGTACCCGCATATATGTATGCTTGCTTACACAAAAGTTCTGCTAAGATACTTTGAAATATTACTTCAGTAATGGTTATGCAGGTCACTCAGTTGATTCAAGGTTCAAAGAATTTTATGTGTGTGTGTGCAGGGAGAAGTGTCTTTCATTGTGTCTCTGTAGCAAAACAAATGGGGTTGCAAAGTCCACTTTGAGGAGAATCTAGGGTACTATAAGAACAAAAGTAGCATCATTTAAAAATATATATTATTTATTTATTTGACTAGGGGAGACACGCACACACGTACACACATATACATACACACACAGAGATTCCACTTGGTGGTTCACTCCCCAATGCCTACAACAGCTGTGACTAGGGCTGTGTGGGGTGAAAGCCAGGAGCCAGGAATTCAATCCGGATTTTCCACATGGGTGGCAGAGACCCAATTACGTGAGCCATCCGCTCTGTCTCCCAGTGTCTGCCTTGGCCAGAAGCTGGAGTAAGGAGCTGGAGCTGAGAACTAAGCCAAGGTACTCAGATATGGGATGCAAGTGTTTTTTTAAATTTCTTTATTTAATTTTAATTAATTTTATTTTATTTATTTATTTGGGAGACAGAGAGAGAGAGAGAGAAAGCAGCATCATTTTTATTGGTCTTAAACATGTTATTACTGCTCAAAGAGCAGGTGGCTATTTATAAAGTGGCATTCTGTATCAGCTGCTCAGCATTGGAAGAGTTTTCTGAAAAATCACTGTTCCTTCCAAACTTTATTCGGGTCATTGAAGCTGGGGTTTCAGTGATACTTGAAATCTTTTCTGGGCTGAAAAGCATGTAGAATTCCCCAGCAGAACCATAATAAAGTCTGGAAATCACTTCTGGTGGGGGTAGAGTTGCCATGAGGGACATGGAAAGCCTTAAGTGTGTGCTTAGCTGGCTATAAGAGAAGCCATGCGCACCCCAGCAAAATAGAGCGACACACAATGAAACGTTTCATGACCACAAATTGTCCATTACTAATTTGGATAACTGGAGCGTAGACTTTATTTTTCCTTATTTTATTTATTTTTGTTTTGCTGAAAACCCGGGGCCTGCTGAAGCACCTCTAAACCCACCTTTAGTATTCTGTCATTTTCCAAGTTTTCTCACATTTCTTCTTTCTCAAATCCTTTATTTCTCTGGCCCCTTTCCTACGTTCCTGCCATTATTATCAATCAATGATGAGATAAGATTTAATTATATTGGCTGAACATTTGCTACTATTTCCCAACTTACATGGGTAGGGAACAGGGAAGTATGGCTTACAGTCCCTGAGCATAAATTTAAATTTTCTGCTACTAGGTACAGACTTTCCTTTTCCAATTCACACAAAGCATGTCTTCCTGAAGATTGTAATTATTAGCGAGGCCATCAGCCAGTAGCCTGCCTGGGGCCACCTTGCAAGGTAGAAAACCTACAAGGGCTGGCTCTGGTGATGGGAAATAGAGAACAAGAAGGCTCAGAGAAGTCATGGGGTTACATTCCCAAAAGGAAATTCTGGAATTGGAGGCGGAAGCACAGAGGGTCATTCAAAAACAAAGCGAGCATTTGCCTTTACTCAAAACTGAAAAGGGCCTAGAAAACTAGGGATGAAATTAGACATTCAGCTATGACGGTTCAGAGATGACATGGAGAAAAGGAGCTTAGAGATACTGACACTGTACAATGTGGTAGGCACTTAGCTTTGATTATATTTAACCCCTTTAACTATCCTGTGGGCTAGCTATTATTATCATGGTTTCATATTTGAGAAAATTGTTCAAGGTCCTGTCACTAGAAAATAATGGTGGCTGGTGTTGTGGCTTAGCAGGTTAAGCCTCTGCCTGCGGTGCCGATATCACATAAGCGTGCCAGCTCGATTCCAGGCTGCTCCATTTCCGATCCAGCTCCCTGCTAATGCACCTGGGAAAGCAGTAGAAGATGATCCAAGTGCTTGGGCCCCTGCACCCATGTGGGAGACCCGGAAGAAGCTCCTGGCTCCTGGTTTCATCGTTGCAGCCATCTGGAGAGTGAACGAGTGGATGGAAGATCTCTCTTGCTCTGTCTCTCCTCCTCTCTCTGTAACTCTGCCTTGTTTCAAGCAAATAAATAAAAAATAAATCTTAAAAAAATGGTGGAGTCAGGATTTGCATCCAGGTCTCTCTGACCATAGAACCCACATACATTGTGCCCTGACTTGCTGATTGACCCAGTTTGAGATTGATGGGAACATGCTGTAGGTTTAATGTCTGCTTGCAAGCCAGAGACTGTGCTCTTGCGTCAACTTGCATATCATCTTTCAGAGAGGTTTTGTGTGTGCATGAATGTTTTATTGTTATTATTATTGTTGTTCTGATTCTGGAGGACAGTGTCTTTAGAATTTCAAATGACACATGACTCATTTCCTGATACATGCTGTCACAATGATTTCTTTTAGGAAAATATTAAATGCAGGCTCTGGAAAGAAGAAAGACTTTTTACTTATGCACTGTAGAATAATGCTTAAACCATAAAAAGGTGACCTTATTAACCCAATTCCTTCCACTAAAATTCCCACAAACTGTCAACATCTCACTAGATTCTACTCACAGAACAAAACCAAGTGCGATACTTTGAACAAAGACATCTGTCTCAATAACATTCCAGGCAGATATTGAGACCACCTTCGGGATAGAGCACTTTCTTGACCAGCTCTGTAATTAGATGCAAAGCTATAAAACTCTCCTAGCGTAGAGGAGGAGTATCTTGAATTTAGTGTTGCAGGACCACACATGGGTAATGTGTGCATGGTTTCACTAAATAGGTAAATGAGATTTCTAGAAGTTGCACACACCACTGCCATCCCCCCCACACACACACACACTGCACACTGGGAAGGACACCAACGCTTTGCTACTTGCTTGGAAGTAGTCTTAGCCCTCCCCCAAGCTAGGCTCCTATTGACTGGAGTGGTCACTTCAGATGAAATCCACCTGCCATCCCTCATGTAAAAGCTTTCTTTCTGGAAAAGGATCCCATGCACACGATTCCAATATATGTTACTCTTGTCTTTCAGAACCAGGCCAAGCCTGGTTGATGAAAGTTTCCTGCAAGACCTCAAGCACTCCTGGCCTCCTGTACTGCATATTGCTTAAACCTTCAATTGACCATTACCGTAGATTGCTTGGGTTTTTATTCGTTTTCTTACATATTTAGGCTTGCAGACTTATCACTAGGAGAGGCTGTGTCTCATCAGATCTCTCCATTACTATCTCATCTAGTGATGTGCTTTGCTTAT
Source organism: Lepus europaeus (assembly GCF_033115175.1). NCBI lineage: Eukaryota > Metazoa > Chordata > Mammalia > Lagomorpha > Leporidae > Lepus > Lepus europaeus. The sequence goes on along the minus strand of NC_084850.1, from coordinate 103,448,262 downwards.
TAGAAGTGCTCAGATGTGTGCATGATGATGCTAAGATGATACTTCATGGTGTGCATCTGGATGTAGGAGTAGCAAAAGGACTAGGATGGTGCAGATGGCCCAGCATTGACTCAGTTCACCCTTACTGGAGAACATCCCAGAGTCCACTTTTACTGCTCATGGCAGCAGCATTACTTTGCATTGGGAAGGAAAAAAGTATATTGTATGGGGCACAATGGGTTAAGCCACTGCCTGCAATGCCGGCATCCTATTTGAACACTAGGGTGAGTCCTGGCTGTTCCACTTCCAATCCAACTCCCTGGTAATGCACCTGTGAGATCAGCAAAGGATGGCCCAATTGCTTGGGCCCCTGCTACCTATGCGGGAGATCCGGATGGAATTCCAGGCTCCTGGCATTGGCTTGATCCAGCCCTGGCTGTTGCAGCCATTTGGGGAGTGAACCAGCAAATGGGAGAGCTCTCCCTGTCTCCCTGTCTCTCTCTCCCTGCATGTAACTCTGCGTTTCAAAGAAATAAAATCTTACAAATAAAAAAATGGGCAGTTGTATCCTAAGCAAACTCTGGTTTTATCCAGAGGAAAAGGGAAGGAGACAGGTCAAGGATTCTCTGTTGGCTGTTTTGTGTTGGAGAACGTGGAGGTCACCAAAGGACCTCTCCAAGTCAGCTAGGCTCATGAGGAGACTCCTTCATGAATCTGAGGTGGAAAAGACATTTGTAAAGCTCCTCCTTCTTGGGGGCTTGGTTCAAGTTTTACTTTGAGCTATCAAGTACAGCCAGAAGCCTGGATTACAGGTCTCAACTGTTGGACTCTTTGTCCAAGGTAAGGTGTCCTAACTTCTCCATCTACCCATGAGGCTCCCTAGTTGTCCTCTGTTGTCCTGGATCTCTGTCTTGACGTATGCACCACACATAGCAGCAGAGAGTTTTCCTTTGAGTACTCCCTCAGTTCTTAGCCTGTACTTAGCAGTTTTAGGTAAGAGCTGGTTCTGCCAGTCTCTTTGGCAAATAAAAAGAAGCGTGTTTGTAGGTAGTAGGGGGAGATAGAGTGAAGTTGGATAATGGGTGCCAAAACCCTAGGAAGAATAAACTCTAGTGTTTTTATGGTACAGTAGGGTGACTTACAGTTTACAACAATGAATTATATATCTCAAAAGAACTAGAAAAGAGAAGTTGGAAGTTTCCCAACACAAAGAAGTGGAAAACGTTTTGAGGAGATGGAAATGTTAATTGCTCTCATTTGATCACCTCATATTGGATACATCTGGCAAATTATATGTACAATGATTATGTGTCAGTTAAAAATAAAAAAGTATACTTATCATATATACATCATATATTATTTACATCTTATAATATATAATGTAATATAATATATAATATGTGTGTATATTTATTTCTTTGAATAACATTCTATTTTATAATCTTTATACATAGGAATCCTTCCTTAAACAGCATCTCCACAGCCATTCTATAACACATATATATGGGGTCACTTCCAAGTTCTATGAGGGAAAGGAGGGGCCTCTAATGAGTGAGTATAAATAAATGTGTTAGGGCTGGTGCTGCAGGCACCTCTGCCTGCGGCGCCAGCATCCCATATGAGCAGTGGAGGATGGCCCAAGTCTTTGGGCCCCTGTACCCACATGGGAAGCCTGGAAGAAGCTCCTGGCTCCTGGCTTCAGATCGGCCCAGCTCCGGACATTGAGGCCATTTGGGGAGTGAACCAGCAGATAGAGGACCTTTCTCTCTGTCTCTCACTCTCACTGTCTGTAACTCTACCTCTCAAATAAATAAATAAATCTTAAAAAAAATGTGTCTTTCCAAACCCTTGTCCACCTCATGTAATGTGTTTTCCTTCCTTTTATCATTGAAACAAGCTTTAAAATACAGGTACAGTTCAGAGAATAATACAACAAGCAACAAGTCTGAAAAATAGTTGTGTTTTAGGTAATTTTGTGACTTGCTTCATATTCTTAAAAATCCTGTAGAAGCAAAATATTACAGATAGAGTTAAAGACGTCTTTGTACCCCTTCTCCAAAGCCATTTACCTTTCTCTTTTAATTATCCTGAATTTTGTGGGTGTCTTTCTATCTCATGGCCTTCTGATTTCATCATATATACTTTCATTGTGTGTTTCTTGCACATTTATGTTTGTTTACATGAATGGTGTCATACCACACACCTATTTTTTTTAAAGATTTATTTATTTTATTTGAAAGCAGGGGTTACACACAGAGAGAAGGAGAGGCAGAGAGAGGGAGAGGTCTTCCATGCGCTGGTTCACTCCCCAAATGGCCACAATGGCCGGAGCTGCACCGATCCGAAGCCAGGAGCCAGGAGCATCTTCCGGCTCTCCCACGCAGGTGCAGGGGCCCAAGGACTTGGGCCATCTTCTACTGCTTTCTCAGGCCATAGCAGAGAGCTGGATCACAGCTGGGACTGGAACCGGCACCCATATGGGATGCCAGCACTGCAGGCGGCGGCTTTACCAGCTACGCCACAGCACTGGCCCCCATAATTGTTTCTAAAACGATGACTTGAGAGGTAGAGAGATAGAAATATATAGCTAGAGCTCCCATCTGCTAGTTCATCCCCAGATCCCCTCAGTGGTTGGGAGTGGGTCAGGTTGGATGGCAGGAACCCGACTACTTAGGCCCTCACCATCGCCTCCTACATTCAGTCTGCATTAGCAGGAAGCTGGATTCAGGAGCAGAGCTGGGTATGAAACCCAGGCACTCTGCTGTGGGATGTGGGAATCTGAACTACTAGGTTAAATGCCTGTCCTTAATTTGCTTTTTTATTTCAACAAATATCAACATATTTTTGAAGAGAACTAGTTCACTCATAACAAGAGCATAGTACTTAATTATACGAATATGTTCCAATCTGATGACCACTAAGTTCTTACTAGCTTTTGCTGTCACAGTAGTCCTGCAATGCACATCACATGTCTCCTGGAACACATGAGTGAAAGATTCCCCGGAATACTTTAAAGTGGAATTGCTGGGTATGTATATTTTGAACTTTATTCATAGTGCCAGGTTGCACTTGCTACAATTTATAATCTCATAAGCAGTGTTCGAGTATTCATATATTTCCAGAGATCCATTAACACTTGATTTTTTTTTTAATTTGACAGAAAGAGTTAGACAGAGAGAGAGACAGGTCTTCCTTCTGTTGGTTCACCCCCCCAAATGGCTGCTACTGCCAGCACGCTGCGCCGATCCAAAGCCAGGAGCCAGGTGCTTCCTCCTGGTTTTCCATGCAGGTGCAGGGCCCAGGCACTTGGGCCATCCTCCACTGCACTCCCAGGCCCCAGCAGAGAGCTGTACTGGAAGAGGAACAACTGGGACTAGAACCCGGTGCCCATATGGGATGCAGGTGGCACAGGTGGAGGATTAACCAAGTGAGCCACGACACTGGCCCCAACACTTGATATTTCTAACTTTTTATCTTTATTGATCTGAAATAGAAATGCAATCTATTTTTGTCTTTATTTGCATTTCTTTGATATCTTGGCGGTTGAGCTTCTTTTTATATGTTTACTAGCTGTCTGTGTACTCTCTTCCATGAATTGTCCGTTCATATAATTTACTTATAGATAAACCTGATTGGTTTGTCTATTTCTAATCAGTACACAGAAGGTCTTTACACATTCTATATACCAATCATGTGATAGTTATATGCATTGCAAATATATTCTCTTAAGTGGTTGCTCAACTTTTAATGTTGTTTGTAGTATATATTTTATACAGAAATGTTAAATTTTAATGTAGTCTAATTTATGAATATTTCCCTTTGTGACTCATGCTTTTTATGATCTCTGCTGAAAACATAAGGATATTGCCCTAACTTTTTCCTAATAGTCTTAAATTTTGACTTCCAAATTCAAGTGTATTCATCTGAAATTTGGTTCTTGTCAGTGATAAGAGGAAAGAACTTATTATTTCCCACATTGAGATAAAAATATCATGATAGTATTTATTGAACAGTTAGGAATGACTGCAATGATTTATAAGGTTATTTCTGTATTAACTCTCATATATCTGTTTCTGAGCTCTCTATGGTATTCTACCAATCTATTTATTCCCATGCTAATAATCCTCTGTTTTTTTTAAATTAATTAATTAATTAATTTGAAAGTCAGAGTTACAGAGAGAGAGAGAGAGAGAGAGAGGTCTTCGATCCGCTGGTTCACTCCCTAATTGGCCACAATGGCCGGAGCTGCGCAGATGCAAAGCCAGGTGCCAAGAGCTTCCTCTGAGTCTTCCATTCGGTTGTAGGGGCCCAAGGACTTGGACAATCTTCTGCTGCTTTCCCAGGCCATAGCAGAGAGCTGGATGAGAAGTGGAGCAGCTGGGACTTGAACCAAGGCCCATATGGGGTGCCAGCACTGCAGATGGCAGCTTTACCCGCGATGCCAAAGTTCAAGTTTTCAAGTTCAAGCCCCATTCTCTGTTTTAATAATTACCCCTTTATATAATTCTTTGTATCTCACAAAGCATATATTCTTTCTTTGTATTTTTTCAGAAATGTCTTGGATGTTCATTAAAATTTTACTTTTTATACGCAGTTTAGAATCAGCTTGTTAAAGTAAATTAAATATTCTAGTGGGGTTTTAATTAAAGTTGCACTAATATAAAGTAACTTAGTAAGAACTGACATTAAAATATTGAATCTAGCATTATGCAGTAATGACTTTTTTCTTGCTCCTTCATTTTCTTTCAACAAACAACAAAGGTTTCTTTTGTAAATTATGATAAATTAACATATTATTATGAAATAATCTACAGAACCATGTTACATTGCAAGTATATATCATATGTATCTGTTTCTTTTTAAGAATTATTTATTTATTTGAAAGTCATAGTTACACAGAGAAGGAGAGGCAGAGAGAGAGGGAGAGAGAGAGAGGTCTTTCATCCAATGGCTCATTCCTCAATTGGCCACAATGGCCAGAGCTGCGCCGATCTGAAGCCAGGAGCCAGGAGCCAGGAGCTTCTTCTGGGTCTCCCATGCAGGTGCAGGGGCCCAAGCACTTGGGTCATCTTCTACTGCTTTCCCAGGCCATCGCAAAGAGCTGGATTGGAAGTGTTGCGTTGAATTCATGCACATTAAAAAAAATGGTCATTTCCTTTTTTTTAAGATTTTTTTTTCATTTGAAAGACAGAGTTACAGAGAGAAATAGAGATACAGGGAGAGGTCTTCTATCCGCTGGTTCACTCCCTAGATGGCCGCAACAGCCGGAGCTGCACAGATCCAAAGCCAGGATCCAGGAGCTTCTTCCAGGTCTCCCATGTGGGTGCAGGGGCCCAAGGACTTGGGCCATCCTCTGCTGCTTTCCCAGGCCATAGCCGAGAGCTGAATCAGAAGTGGAGTAGCTGGGACTAGAACTGGCACCTATATGGGATGCCGGCGCTTCAGGCCAGGGCTTTTAATCCACTGTGCCACAGCACAGGCCCCAAAATGGTCATTTGCTTCCATGAAATTATTTTATCTTCAGACATTTTCAGTTTAAAAATACTCGCTAATAAACATGCGTAACATAAGCAATGCTATTGTATCTAAGTAATAAAAGATGTTAATATAGCTCTGGCCAGCAATGCTGATTTAAGCAGTACGGTACACGAAAAGGACTTACTGGAGACTGAAGTCTCCCTTGTTTTCCAGCATTTAGATTATCTGGTGTTGGAAGCCTATAGAGCGGAAAAGAAGTTCTCAGAAACAATGTTCCATGCAGTTGGAGTCGTTCATCTTCCACTCAGTCTCTGTTGGCGTTATTTGCATGCGGGTTTCTCATCAGGCTCACGCCGCTCTGAATATGTGCAACATGGATGTCTACATTGTTTTGAAGGCAACTGATATTGGAAGCAACTATTGTACTCTTGATATCATTTAAAGAGGATTTGGCACGTCTTTTCCCGTTGATTCAGGGCAAAAGTGCTGTTGTTATGAGATTTATTAAGATAAAGAAGACTGAAAACACACTATTTTCATATTTTTTGTTTATTTGCACAACTTTTAAATCAGATTACTGGTTAAAATCCAACAGTACACAATTTATAAAGTAAAAAGATTTTATAAGGAAAACAAATATAATAACCGGTGCTGTGAAATGCAGAAGAGAGGTTTGGTTTTGCTTTTTTTTAAGGAAACCCCTGCCTAAAATGTTAATCTTGTAAAAACATATATATTTGGAATTTTATTTGTTTTAATATATAATATTATGAAGTCAAAATATAATAAATTGTTTTCAGATTTGGAGTTTCAGATAGGGTTGTAGCAGTGGTTTTAATCCTTTTAGATGTCTCATAAGATGAGACTTTCATATATGTTAATGTATAATAAAACTGAAACAGAATTATATTCCATTTGAAATTTTTCTATACTTTAAAAATGCTTTTGTATTCTTTGTTGGTATTGTACTACTGTAGAACCATAGTGCAGAGTTTATATTGAGCTAAGCTGTTATTTTAATGAGAAATGCATAAATTTTTTATTCTTAATATTTGTAATTCTAAATAAAGATCTATGAAAAAATATTGAATCTTCCACCAATGAACAGGTATATTATTCCAGTAAATTAAATGGTTTTCAATATCCTGGAATAACATTTGATACTTTTCCACATAAAAATCTGTCATTTGTTATTCCTAGCTAGTATATCATTTTTGCTGTTATTGTAAATTGTTTTTTCTATTGTATTATTTAACTAGTTATTACTGATATATAGGAATTTCACTATTATTTCTATGTTGATTTTATGGTCAATCTTTGTTGCATAGATGATCACATTGTTTCAAAATAACAATAAATTGCCTCTTTCTTTCCAGTCCTCCTCTAGCTTTATTGCATTGTCGGGAAACATCAATACAAAATGAATGTTAGAAGGGATAGGTGACATCCTTCTCTTGGTCCTCACCTAAACCATGAAGCATCATTAAATAAAGCAAAGTATAGGGGCCGACGCTGTGACACAGTGGGTTAACGCCCTGGTCTGAAGCGCCGGCATCCCATGTGGGCTCCAGTTCGAGACCCAGCTGCTCCGCTTCTGATCCAGCTCTCTGCTAGGGCCTGGGAAAGCAGTAGAAGATGGCCCAAGTCTTTGGGCCCTTGCACCCATGTGGGAGACCCAGAGGAAGCTCCTGGCTCCTGGTTTCGGATCGGCCAACTGGGGAGTGAACCTCTCCTCTTTCTGTGTAACTCTGACTTTCAAATAAAAATAAATACATCTTGAAAAATTAAGCAAAGTACAAAGGAACTGGGATCAGAAAAGTTATCCTGAATGTGGCATCTAGCAAATGGAACGGGGCCTTAGAAATCATAGTAAATTGTTGTGCTATGGTGGGTTTTACCAGAGATATATTTCTTCTAATTTAAAGGAGGCAGTATTTTATGGTGGTTTATAGCATATTCGTTGGGATCAAATGCATTTACATACACCAGGAAGCCAGAAAGCTTCTTTCCCTAACTTCCCCTGCCTAGACCATCCTTACAGACCTGATGTTTTTGTGCCGGGCACCTGGTAGCTCCATTAAAGAAATCTATTTTTACCCCAACTCACAACTAAGAGAAATTTTGAGTCTGACACATTTACAAATTCCAAGGGCCAGGAAATGATAAAGACTCTGTTTTAGCGAGTAGGGATAGTATCCTGGAGTAAGAAGACAGTGGGGAATCCCCCTCCATTCCCACAGTTTTCCAAATCCTATCAGGACTGTGCATTAGAGACAGGGTCAGAGTTTATCTGGGTAAACCAGGGATGTAAGGCAGCTCAGAGATAACTGGAGTCCACCATGGGTGACATGGGAGTGGAGAGAGAGGGGAAGCTTCCCAGACTGGGGAGGATAGCTATTTTTAAAAGCTTTCCTGAAGGCATTCTTTAAAAAAAAATAACAAAACCCCAACTCTATGATGGAACTATAAAACCTATAAAACTTCATTAAAATTATCTTGACAAGTTTTCAGATCAGTTTGAAGCCTTTGAAATAGGCCATGTGGCTGGTGTTACTTGTTCACAGGAGCACAGGAAGTCTCTAATTCAAGCAAGTATGCACTGAACTCCTAGCATCTTCAAATCTGCTCAGCGTTTTGCAAAATACCATTGATACTACACAATGGAAGTTCTCTTCGCCTTTTTGACATCAGCATTCAAAGCAAACTCTAAAACATATTAGAAATATAACGTACCTCATTTTCTGGCCTCGCAAGGCACCCATTTTCCCATTCTGAAATTGGTATACAATTAGTATACATTTTTCAATCAACTTATTCATTTAATGAGGGAATGCTCCTATGCCTTTGTAAATTTCTTATTAAATCAACAGTGTATCTTACAGTCTATGGGGTTTTCAGTATCAGAGAAAGTGAAGGAGCTGAGAGTAAACTCTGGTCAAACAGAACTGTGTTTCAGTTCGGGCTTTATCAACGTCTGATTCTGAGACCTTGCGTTAGATACTCCGTTTTAGCCTCAGCTTTTTCTTATTTGTAAAATGGGTATAAGAAAGCCTAGTTCGTAGGGTTTTGAGACTTAAATGAGATCATGTGCATCAGATAAGGTTGGATGCTTATTTTTCCTTCCTCTTTTAGCCTTAGATGACAAGTATTAACTGGCTTAGTCCCTAGAAATAAGGCTGAATAGAAACTTATCAAACCACTATATTTACTGAAGGTTTCTTATGAACTCAACACCATAGTAGGTGCTTTGCGGAAAGTTACAGAATCACAGTGTGATCTTTACCATCTAGTAACCTGTAACCTAGTTAAAGACAAAGATAAACTCAAAGAATAGCTTCTTTTGTCACTGTTATTATTTAATTCATTATCTAATTATGCAAATCAGGATAAAAGGGACTTGAAACTCCTTGAAAGAAGGGACTAACATGGAATCTTGAGCCAGACCTGGGTTCAAATCCTGACTCTACCGCCTTCAAGCCAGGTGACTTTGGGAAAGTTATCTAACTTCCCTGAGTCTCTATTCTCCAGTGGTTAAAATGGGGGTTACAAGCCCTACACTACAGGGTTGCTCTGGGAAGTAAAAATATAGTCCATGGCCTCTGGCTGGTACTTAACGGGTAGGAGCGATTACTTGCTATGTCTTTGCTTCCTCCATCAGCACCTCAGTCAGCTATCTACAGAGAAATATGTAATCAGAAAATGTTTACTGAACTGAAAAATTAGCATTTGTCCTATATTTTCCTCTTGAAGCTGTTTTATTGACTGACATACTATGTAGCCGCATGGTGATCATCCAGGTGAAGTAAATTGGTGGACAAGTTGTGGGCTGTCATATTTTCCGAATCCATCTCTGATCTGGAAAAGATTCATGAATTCAAATTATCCAAAAGGTCATTGTTTTCCCTACCTCACCGATTAATATTCTAGCAGTCAATTCTAGCAGGAAACCGAGTAAATGTCCTCCTTGATCTTTACTATACTGTAAGTATGTTATCTTATGCCAAATACTCCACACAGGCAAATGCATTGCTTTCCATATTAGATGTTCAAAAGCAGTTTTACAAATTATAAGACTAATCAGTGAGTTTTCCAGATTAAGCAGATCATTTTCTGGTTACTCCAAATCAAAAAGAGCCTCTCGGTGGACTAAAAAGTATCCTAGTTTTAACTTTGGACTAATCAGAGCTAAGAGGGCTTTCATTTTACAAACATGTGTAAGCTCCAACTATGTGCAAGAAACTGGGCTGTGGGTTACAGAGGGAAAAATGCGTAAGAACCATTCTCTACCCTGAAAGGGTTTTGTTCCGGAGACAGGCACAAAAATAACTGTGATATAAGGCAAAATTTTAAGTGGCTTAAGAGAGGCACAATGGGCTTTGGGAACAAGAACGTTGGAGAGATGTATTTCTCCTGGTGAAAACACAAAAACTCCAGGTGGAAATGCCACATACCTTCAGTTCTTGATACAAACTAGATCTCCTGACTTGCTACTGGCTCCTAAAGATAGTAAGTAGTATCTAAATCTTGCCTCTGCCTTAAGTGGACGTCCCCTACTTTTGCAACTGTGGTGAGCATCTACTTCTTTCTTAATCTTCCCTTTTTCTCCCTTCCAGGCTGGCACTCTCCAGTAGGCCGACACTAAATATATCAGGTGGGTCTGGATTAAAGTCAAATTCTGTTACGTGGAGCTCATCTTTTCCAAGAGTTCCATGTCATGATTGGACTCTCTATTCCTGACAACCCATTTTGCCTCCTAAAAGTATCACATGTATCAATAAAAGATTTTCAAAAAGAAAGCACAAGTACACATTTACCTAAAATATGAATATTTATGAAATATGTAATAACCAAGCGCTTACAAAAGCTGCAGTTTAAATGCTCCTTTGGAGCATTTTTCTGGGAGATAGGTAAGTTAGGCTACTGAAAATGAATGTTTAATGAAGTTTGAATTGGAGACCTTTTCTTCTTTATTTCCTGGTAAATCTCCCTCTAGTAAGCATGGGCATTCATAATTAGGGTCAATCTGTCTCAATTTTTTTTCGCTGCTGATTTGTTGTGGATAAATGCTTCTAAAAACCTCTGAAAGCCAAATGCTAGTGGGAGGCAGTTTCCATGGTGACTTCAGAGTTTGTATTATTGTTTTTAGACATCATAAATATGAGGGGTGCTTCTGCTTGTTGCTGTGCAGATCTTACTGATGATGAGAAAGGTCATAGGGCAGAGGGTGAGGAGAGTGGGGCCTGCCTCATGGACTGGGTGTCCTGTGGCATTCATTTAGAATCTTTATGTCTCTCATGTCTGCGTGTGTAACTGTATCATTTGATGGAAATGATCTTTAGTGGCTGCACAACTCAGATACCCAGAGAAGCAAACCAGAGTGATACATAGTAAGCATTCACAAGCAGAGTGGAGGGAGGGGGCTTTTCATCACAAATAGATGAAAGTTGATGATGTATCTTAATAAAACAGAAAATACATTACTTGTTTTCCCGATAAACTCATTCCTTTTCTAAGCAAAACTATTTTAATGTTTAAGAGGAGGAAGTGAAAGCTGTTGCTTCCTTCAAAGTCAAATTCAGATTCATTTCCCTTTGCCACCGTAACAGACATATTTATAAAACATTAATGTTAAGAGAATGAGAGGCTGCAAGCTATACAATAGCCGAAAAAACTTCAGTCACATTATGTTGGGGACTTCCAGATAACAGGCCCTAGTGGAATTTAAAGCTCTACTTTCTCCCTTCAAACGTCACCTGACAACTTGTGTAATAAAAAACTCAACCTTACCCAAGGAGTGGTCTGGCTTTTGCTCTCAACTCTAGGCACGCTCTAAGCCCCTGGAATATCCTGTCTGATAAAAATGTCTTTGCTTATCTGGGGGATGTGCAGTCACATCAGACAGTCTAATAATCTGACTTATGGTGGGGGCTTTGAGTCACGCAATATCAGTTTGAACTTTAGAGGGGCTAGAGATTGGGATCAGCCATGCAAGTGAACAACCAAGTTCACACGACTGAGTCCCAATAAAAACTCTGGACACCATGACTCAGGCGAGCATCCCTGGTTGGCCACACTGTGCTTGTATTGTCATGAAAGTCAGTACTGTCTGTCACTCCACTGGGGGGGAGGGGCGCTGGAAACTCCCCATGTGCAATTTTCCTGGATTCTTCTCTGAGTCTCTTCTCTTGGCTGATTTCAGTCTGTATGCTGTCGCTGTCATTAACTATGAGCCTAACTGCTTTCACTGAGTTCTGGGTCCTTCTAGTGGACTATCAAACTGTGGGTGGGCTCAGGGAGCCCCCCCATTTGGACTCCGTGTCAGAAGCAAAGGCAGTCTTGCAGACTGTACCCTAACTTTGCTCAACTTTAGCTAAACTAGACCACTACAACAGAGGGAAGCTGGGGAAGTCCCTTCCTGGCACAGATTGGGTTCACCAGGAAACAGATTTTGAGAGTCTGAGATCTGTGTGCTGGCGGTTTCGTGGGGGAATGCTCCAAGGCCACTTCCTGTGAGAGAGCAAGGGAAGCAGGATTGCACCGAGGGAGGGAGGAGGTGAACTGCTTGCAGTCATAAGAGGAGGTCTTAGCCAATCCCACCGGGAGCTTTGGAGCTGGGCTAGCCTTTTAAAGTTGTCATGCACTGAGGCCAATGAGCTGGGCCTTTATATGAATCCTCTCCACTCTCTCCACTTTCAACCAATAATTAGATGTGGGTTATCCCCAGGGAGCGGATGTGCTCTTCGGGGAGGCAGAAACCATCAGCTGGGGAGGGCTTCAGCTGTGAGTCAGCAGCAGCCAACACTCCTAGCAGCTGGGGAAATGAGTGCCTCAGGCAGAAAGAGGGGATCTGGACGTGGTACCAGGCCCACCATGCCTCGCTTTTTAATTTTCTCTGGGTTCTATTGAATGACTGTCAGGGCCAGTGCTCACTTAAGTGGCTCTCACTTTGTGAGATGAAGGTCATAAAGCATGATCTATGAGAGTGTTTATATGTCTTTACCAAATCAAGTATGCACAAAATGAAGTCCTTAAGGACAGATTGTTTCCATTTACCTCTCTCCCCGTACCTGGCAAAGAGGGAGGGAATGATGCAAGGCAGTGGGAGCAAGGGCACAGAAGCATAAGGCAAGAGTGATCAACACAGCCTGCACGAGGAGCGCAACCGTGAATTAATAGAAGACGTCACTGAAACTGTCGTGTGTGCTTGTGTTGTGGAGAAAATAGTTTGGAGTTTTAGAAAAGTTCAAGTGTGGGGCCAGGGCTATGGCGCAGTGGGTTAAAACCCAGGCCTGCAGCACCAGCATCCTATATGGATGCCGGTTCTAGTCCCAGCTGCTCCACTTCCGATCCAGCTCTCTGCTATGGCCTGGGAAAGCAGTGGAAGATGGCCCAAGTCCTTGGGCCCCTGCACCCCCGTGGGAGACCCAGAAGAAGCTCCTGGCTCCTGGCTTCGGATTGGCTCATCTCTGACCATTGTGGTCATTTAGAGAGTGAACCAGTGGGATGGAAGACCTCTCTCTCTCTGGCTCTACGTCTCCTTGTAACTCTTTCAGATAAATAAAATAATTCTCTGGCTCTACCTCTCTCTGTAACTCTTTCAAATAAATAAAATATTCTAAAAAATAAAAGAAAAGTTCAAGTGCAGCAGTCGTTGGTGCCCTTGCCATAGCCCCACTGCGTATGCTGGAGGTTATCCATGGAAAGTGCCCTCCACCCCTTTGTCTGTGTCTTCTCGGACCAGTTTGACTGACTCTTGATGCACTCCAGAGGTGCTGCCATACTAATGTCTCAGAGTGCTCCACAATGGATGTAGAACAGAAGTCATTGCCCCCCCTAGCTTCCATGACCTCCAGACTTTCGATCTGTGCCCGAAACTTGTGGCTATTAAGTGCTTCAACTGTAGCTAGTCTGATCTGAGATATGCTGTAATTATAAAATACACGGATACATCAAAAAGTTTGAGGAAAAGAGACTTGAGAGATGAGATTATTTTTATGTGAAAATTTGAAATCCATGTATAGTCTGTTCATCATATGCATTTCCATGACCTTTTCTTAATATTTATTTTATTTATTTCAAAATCAGGGTTACAGAGTGGGGGTGTGGGTCTCTTCCATCTGCTGGTTCACTCTCCAATGGCCACAATGGCCAGGGATGGGCCAGGCCAAATCCAGGAGCCTGGAACTCCATCTGGGTCTCCCTCATGGGTGGTAGGGGCCCAAGTACTTGGGCCATCCTTCACTACTTTCCCAGGCACACTAGCAGGGAGTCAATCAGAAGTGGAGCAGCTGGGACTCAAAGTAGTGCTCATAGGGGATGCAGGCTGCAACTTAACTGCATCACAATGCGGGCCCCTTCCATGACCTTTTTCCAGACCCGTTGTATGCATGGATTTAAATTTTTTTTCACTAAAATAAACATCTTCTTTTATTGTGGGAAGAAGAAAAAGACATACACACACACAGAGAGAGAGAGAGAGAGAGAGAGAGAGAGAGAGAGAATGAATTGCCTATCACTCTTTAAATGCCTACCATGGCCGGGGGAAGACTCGGCTGAAGCAAGGAACCGGGAACTCAATATGAGTCTCCCATTGTGGGTGACAGGGACCCAAGTTTTTGGGCCATCACCTGCTATCTCTCAGGGTGAGCATTAGCAAGAAACTGGAATCAGGAGCAGAGCCAGAACTTGAACTCCTGCACTCTGGTTTGTGGACAACCCAAGTGGTGTCTTAACTGCCCTGCTAAATGCTGACACCCAAACATGTTTTAATTCTATTTCCATGAACCTTTTGAATTACCCTGTGGGTTTCAGATGTCAAAGGCTTCATGTGAAAAAAAGAAGGTAAAATGCATTGTTATTTTTATATTGATTGCATGTTGAAGTGATAATATTTTAGATAGTTGTAATAAATGAATTGTATTATCAATTTCCTCTGCTGTCTTTTACTTTTTTAATGAAGCCAGACAATTTTGAAACTTGAAAATTGAAATCACATATGATATGGCTTGCATTTTGTTTCTATTGGACAACACTTTTCTAAACAGTCTCTTAGAAAATCCCCGGAAGGATTGAAGCCCAGTCTCCCAGGGGTTTAAGCAGCTTATTAGCAAATCCTTTGTTGATTTCCTCCCTTCCTGGCTTTACTTCCTTACTCTCTCCTCTCTTCCTGGAATCCCCTTCCAAACAAACTACCACTGCCCAAACCCTTGATTAAAAGTCTGCTCTTGGTGGTAGGGAGTGGGTGAGGGGCAAACTCACTGGCTTGGGTTGTGGACTCAGCACTTGATCTCATCAGTGGGGTTTCCTCCTTTGCCCTCCCTTTGATAATTGACATGTTCCTTGTTTATCAGACTTGAAAGTTCCCAAACATTTCTGACTCCCTCTTTTTACTCCTTTCAATCAGTTGTTAAATGTCGTTGATTCTTACTTGGTAATACCCAGTGGACTGTCAGCTCCTTCAAGCTACAGATGTGGTCAGCTACTTCAAGGTACATCCCTGTGTCACCAGGATGTGTTCAGCTTACCCCAGGTATTCACGAATGCTTCCTGAATTAAGGAATAAGTGAATCTCTGACACTGATACTACCCTCTATCCCTGTAGCCACTCCAATGGTTAAGCCATCTAATGGTTAAGCTTTGACATGGATACATTATATTCCTGTAGCCACTGTGTGGTTAAGCTTTTCCCTGAAATTGACACAAGCTTCAAAGTAGCAGGCCTTTTGTTAGTGCTGCTTTCAATGTGTTTTGCAGACTGAAGCCACCTTACATTCTCCACTCTTGGTTTCCCTTCTTTTCTTCCTTCCATTTTTTTGGTGAAATAGTTCAAAATTTCTAGTGAATTATAGAGATGTATCCACTACTCAGACACTTTGAATCTTGCCATTTTGCCACATTCTTTCCCTGATACTATTCTTCTTTTCCCAGAGGTGACCACTATAGTGAATTCAGTGTTGATACTTTTTATGCATGGTTTATAAGACAAATACTCCTTGACTTAACGCTGGTATCTTATTCCCGATAAACCCATCATAAATAGAGACAATCATAAATGGAGAATACATGGAATCCCCTAACCCTGGGCGCATCCCAGCTCAGCAGCACAACACACAACAGAGAGGTGGTGGCTTCCCCTCACGACTGCGGGACTGCCTGGGATCTGTGCTCACTGCTGCTGCCCAGCATAACCAGGCAAAATCCAACCGCACCACCTTAGCTTGGAAAGATCCAAATTTGACATCTGGAGTAGTTTCCAATGTCTGTGCATTGCTGTTGTACCATCAAAAAGTTAAAAAAAATCATCAATCAAGTACCATTTGTGTATGAACCCATAGACATGTTTTCAGATTTTATGTAGTTACCATCCTCTATGCATTCTTCTACAACCTGATTTTCCTACCAAACATTTTTTTTTAAATTTTATTTATTTATTTATTTGAAAGGTAGAGTGACACAGAGACACATCCATGTTCCATCCTCTGGTTCAGTCCTCAAATGCCTAAAAAAGCCCAGGTCTGCACCAGGTGGAAAACCAGGAGCTAGGCACTCCATCCAGGTCTTCCAGGTGGGTGGCTTGGACCCCAAGTACTTGAGCCATTCTCTGCTGCTTCCTAGGAGCTTTAGCAGGAAGCTCCATCAGAAGCAAAGCAGTCAGGACTCCAAACCAGCAGGAGTTTCTTCCCAGTCTCCCATGCGGGTGCAGGGGCCCAAGCACTTGGGCCATCCTCCACTGCCTTCCCGGGCCACAGCAGAGAGCTGGCCTGGAAGAGGAGCAACTGGGACTAGAACCGATGCCCATATGGGATGCCGGCACCGCAGGCTGAGGATTAACCTAGTGCGCCACGGCGCTGGCCCCTTTATTATCAATTCTTATATTTCTCTTAAAATTTAATTAGGTAGGACATCCAGTGTGATACTCAGTATGAATAGTGATATTGGCACTTTTCCTGGGCCTGACTTGATGGAGAATATATCTAAAACTCCCATTTCTAGGTATTACCTAAAATACATATTTCCAAGCATGGCTATTCTCTTTTGTTCTTAGTTCTCTATATTTTAAAATTTCAAAATAGTGTGAATTTCTATTTTAATACTTTTTCATCACATTTTTATGATCGTATGGTTTTCTTCCTTTATCTGTTAATGATGCATAATATATTTTTTAAAAAGGCCAAGTTAGAGAGAGAGAGAGAGAGAGAGAGAGAGAGAGATCTTCTATTCACTGATTTACTCCCCAGATGACCACAACAGCTGGGGCTGGGCCAGGCCAAAGCCAGGAGCCCAGAACTCCATCCAGGTCTCCCACATGGGTAGCAGCATCTCAAGTACTTGGGCCATCTGCTGCTGCTTTCCCAGGTGCACTAGCTGGGAGTTGGAAAAGAAGTGGAGCAGCCAGGGCTGCTACAGGATGCTGGTGTTATGGGCTGTGGCTTAATCCTTTGCAACACAGTGCTAACCCATGAGCTACAGCACTTTAGTCTATTATACTTGTATTTGGACTATTGAGCCATTCCTGTGCTTTGGGAAAACCTACTTAGTTATGATGAATTATTACTCTTCATACATTGCAGGGCTTGGTTTGCTAATCTTTTATTCAAGATCTCTGAACCTCGTTTATTCATAATAGCTGGGTTGAAAATGTTTTTCTCAATTGTCATTTAGTGGTGTTGGCAATAAAATTACATGAAATTTAAAACATAAGCTGGGCAGGGGCCAACGTTGTGGTGCAGCAGGTTAAGTGGCCCCTTGAAACACCAGCATTCATATCCCAGTACCAGTTTAAGTCCCAGGTATTCAGCTTCTGATGCACGTGCAAAAGAAATGGAAGATAGCCCAAGTGTTTGGGTTCCTGATACCTACATGGGAGACCCAGATGAAGTTCCTGTCTCTTGGCTTCAGTCTGGCCCAGCCCTGGCTGTTGTGTCCATTTGGAAAATGGGCCAGTGGATAGAAGATGGATCTCTCTATCACTCTGTGTGTGTGTGTTACTCTATCAAATAAATAAATAAATCTTTTACAAAACAGGTTGGATAGCTTTCTTTCTTTTTCACATTTCTGAAATCCTTAAGGTTGATAAGAGTCAACTGTAACATAATTTGGACCTTGTGTCCTTTGAGGATCATCCATTTGTTCAGAGATTACATTTTTGAATGGTTAATGATTTATTTCAGTTTCCATTTCATCTTGAGCAAATTTGGATAATTTAGATAATTTTAGAAAAACATAAATTCTTTTCATTTTTCAAATAAGCTTATTCTTTGTATTCATTTATAGTTTGAAAACTATGTTTATGTATAATTAAGCATCTGGCTTTGTCCCTCCTATTGTTAGTATTTGCCTTTTCCTTTTTTTTATGTATGAGCCAGATGCTGCTGCTGATTTTGATAATTTTATTCCTTTTACATTTCCATTTTATGGATTTGTGCTATTATCTCTATTATTTCTTTTTCAAAAAAATTTATTTATTTATTTATTTATTTATTTATTTAATTTTTGAAGAGCGAAGAGAGAGACAGACAGACAGAGGCATTGTACATCCTCTGGTTCATTTCCCAAATGCCTACAACAGCCAGGACTGGGCCAGACCAAAGCCAGGAGCCCAGAATTCAGTCAAGGTCTCTCTTCTATCTGAGTGGCAGGGATCCAATTACTTGAGCCATCACTGCTATCTCCCAAGATGTGAGTTAACTGAAAGCAGAGCTGGGACTTGAACCTAGGCATGCTGATATGGGATACAGGTGTCCCAAGAGACCTTTAACCAGTGAACTAAATGCCAGTCCCGGGTTATTTCTTTCTTTATAAATATTTCATATTTATTTTAAAATTAATCAATTAATTTGAAAGGCAAAGAGAAAGAGAGAGCTCCTATCCACTGGGTCACAGTGGAAATACCAGCAATGTTGGGGACTGGGCTGGGGCTGAACCTGGGAGCCAGAAGCTGTATTCAGGTCTCTCACATAGGTCAAAGGAATTCAGTTACTTGAGCTATCCCGGCATCCTCCTGCATTGGCAGGAAGATGGAGTCAGGAACAGAAACTGAGAATTGAACCCATGTACTCCAATATAGATTTCAGGCATCTTAATTCCTGGGCTAAACACCTGCTCATCTACTGCTAATTCAATCCTTACACTTTTATTTTAACTTGTGCTATTTTTGCTTCTTGGGGTAATTCCATAATTCATTTATTTTTTATCTCTTTTTTGAGATTATCCATTTTTCTCCATGCTGTTTTAACTGCCATAACTTTTTATATACACTATTTTCATTGTTGGAGAGTTTTCAATAAGTTGATTTCCAATGTGAGATTCTTCTTTCAAAAATTTTTTTGATTAATTTATTTTACTTATTTCAAAGGGAGAGAAAGAGACCAAGATCTGTTGGATCACTCTCCAAATGCCTGGAACTCCCAGGGCTGGACCAGGATGAAGACAGACGCCACTAACAAGCTGGGTCTCTGATGTGGGTGACAGGGACTCAACTGCTTCAGCTCCCACTACTGTCCCCCAGAGTTCAGATTAGCAGGAAGCTGGATCAGAAGGGGAAGTGAGAGTTGAACCCACACACTCTGGGAGGGAATGCGCCATCCTAACTGCTGCATCAATGCCCTCCTCCCATGTGAGATTCTTCTTAAAA
This sequence comes from Lepus europaeus, assembly GCF_033115175.1. Lineage (NCBI taxonomy): Eukaryota > Metazoa > Chordata > Mammalia > Lagomorpha > Leporidae > Lepus > Lepus europaeus. The sequence continues at coordinate 103,429,172 of NC_084850.1, read as the reverse complement.
ACTGAATTATTTAAAGTGTGCTTCTAGGTTTTAAACATATGAGTGCTTCTCTTTGTATTATGTTTTTATTAATTTCTAATGTAATCTTGTAAGATCTGAAACTATTTTATATAATTGATTTTTGAATGTTTTAGATATACAATTTACAAGTCGAAATTTTTATTGTTCATAATTAATATTGACTTTTTTTCTTTATCTATCAGTTCATATAAAGCTGTGGTAAAATCTGTAACTGGGAGTCAGTGTTGTGGTGAAGTGGGTAAAGCCACCGCCTGCAACACCAGCATCCCATATGGGTGCCTGTTCGATTCCCGATACTCCACTTCCAATCCAGCTTTCTGCTAATGGTCTGGGAAAAGCAGCAGCAGATGGCCCAAGTGTTTGGGCTCCTGCACCCACGTGGGAAACCTGGAAGAAGTTCCTGGCTCCCAGCTTTGCTCTGGCTCAGCCCTGGCCATTGCAAACATCTGGGGGAATGAATCAACAGATGGAAGATCTCTCTCTTTCTCTCTCTCTCTCTCTCTCATTCTCTCTCTCTCTCTCTCTGTCTCTCTCTCTCTCTGCTTCTCTCTAACTCTGACTTCCAAACAATAAATCACTAAAAATATAAAAAGTCAAATCTGTCACTGTACTGTGTTTGAAGACAGCCCCTGTAATTCTGCCAATTATTGCTTTATATGTGTCAAGGTTGCATGGAAGTTCCAAGTTCACAGAAACCCATGATTGTCCCATCTTCTGGAGGAAATATCTTATTCAAAAATATTTATTTATTTATTTAATTTTATTTGAGAGAGAGAGAGATCTTCCACCCACTGGTTCACTACCCAAATAGCTGAGCCTGGGCCATGCTGAAGCCAGGATTCTGGAACTCAGTCTGAGTCTCCCACATGGATGGCAAGCGCCCAAATACTTGAGCCATCACCTGATACCTCCCAGGGTGCACCTTGGCAGGAAGCAGGAATTAGAAACAGAGACAGGACTCAAACCCTGGCACTCTGGTATGGGATATGGGCATCCCAAGTGGCAGCTTACTAATTAGGTCAAATACCCACTCATGAAATATTTTATTAGTAGTATCCCTTATTTTTACTAATACTTTTTGCTTAAATTCTGTTTTGTCTGGCCTTAATACAGCTATTTCACCCATGCTTTGGTCATGGGTGAAATAGCTGTATAAATATTTTTTCATCTCTTTTTTTTTAATCTTTCCTGTGTAAGTTTATTTTCAGTGTGAATTTTGTAAGCTGTATTTGGGTATGGATTTTGATTTTTTGTCTTATACAGTGACACCTGCCTATTAAGCAATGAGTTTAATCTATTTAAATTTTTATGATTAATGTATTTTTACTTATTTCAGCCATCTATTTGTGTCTCTTTAAACATTTTCTTTGAATTTTTATTCATTTGAGAGGTGGAGAGACAGAGAGAGCTCCTATTCACTGGTTTACTCTCCAAATTCCTGCAGTGGTGAGAGCTGGACTAGGCAGAAACCAGGAACTAAATCCAAGTCTTCCATGTGGGTGGCAGGAAACCAATTACTGAAGCCAACACTACTGCCTCCCAGGGTGTGTACCAGCAGAAAGCTGGAGTTAGGATCTGGGGGCAGGTCAATGATTTCAGGCACTCTGATATGGGACATGGCTTCTTACCCATCATCTTAACTGCTAGGCCAAATGCTTGCCCCAACACAATGCTCTTTGAAATCCATCCACATTGTTGTGTATATCTTTAACTTGTTCTTTACTGCTGAAAATTCTGTTGTCTGGTACTCATTACAAAATATTATTACATGTGTGATCTGTTGGGTCTAGCTTCTCTCTACTGTGTATAAATGAAGAGTTAGAAGAAGTAGAATTGAAGTTTGAATGAACTTCAGGTTCCAAAATAGGATTGAGGTTGTATATGGCAAGATCTTGGCAGCAGCCAAAGTGGATTATTTTGAGGCCTCTTGATTGGTCTCTGGGGACCTTAAAACTGGTGCATATGCAGAGTTGGAATTAGGATGCCACGTGATTTGTATTGACCAGGCCTCCTGGGTAGGCATCCTTGGGGTCTCTCAGTGATACTTCCACTGTTCTCTGGGAAGGAGCAGTCTTGACTGCACCAGCAGGGGATTGTTGCTGTTGAGCTTTGAGGTTTTGTTGTTATTGTTTTTTCCCCTGAATATGAGCACATCATTTTTTATTTCTAGAGCTTTTCTCTGTGCTTCTTGAACCAAACCTCAAGAATTACCCTAGGGTGCCTGAGTTTGGAACACTTCAAGGAGGTAGCTTAGGAAGATGGGGCACTGTTTGAAATTTGCAGTACTGTTGGATCTCTGTTCATTTTTGAGGTCATTCCTTTGTGAAGGCTGGGGTTGGGGCAAGGGTTTGAACAGAACAAGATGTTCAAGTCTTCCAACTGTTTCTCAGTGAAATGATTCGTTTCCTTTGTGAGTGCTTCTGGTGTTTGCCTTTAGGAAGGTCGTGGGAGTTGGACATCTTCCAATGGAGATGTGTTCGTTGTTCAGTTCTGGTGATAAGATAGTTGTGTTTTTTAAACCATGTCTTTGCTCCTTTATTTGCTTTTCCTGATTATTGTTGGGTTAAATTTACTGTGTTTCTATTTTTTCTCAAACTTGTTGAGGTTATATATTACATTTAAATCCTTTAGACAGTTAACTTTTCAAATACACACATATTTTTCCCCAACAAAATCTCAAGTTACTCAATTATTTTCTCTTTCTCTTGAAAACAGCATGAAATTTAGTAGATCTGAGTTACTAGTTATGGCAGAGTGCTGTTCAAATCTTGCCTTTGTCATTCATATGCCCTGGGATGACAAGCAAGGAATTCACTTGAATTGCTGACTTGAAAAAAAATGCGATGATGATGATGATGGTGGTGGTGGTGGTGATAATGATGGTCATGGTGCTGGTATTTAACTCCTGTGTTTCTTGTCACAATACAAATGAATTATTGCACATAAAACATTTTAAAATGATGTAAATAGCCCACTTTCTATAAATACTGTAAATTCAAGCCAATATTATAATTACTGATCATTCTCTCCTCCTTTTTGGAACTATTATCTAGGGTTTTAGTCTTCTTTTAAAAGAAAAAAACATTTTTATAGTAACTTACATGTTATATCAATTTCAGTGCTTACCCTTATTTTGTATCCTCTATTTTTTCATTTTTGAGTAATAATTAGGCTGGATTTGAAATCAAGCCTTGTAGTTATTTGAACTCAGTCTTATAAGAAATGTCATCATTTTGTTTTTTTCTGGTAGCTGTTGTTTCTTTGGTATGTGACCTGTGTTGTTTCTTGGATAGCTTTTTTTAAAAGATTTATTTATTTATTTGAAAGGCAGAGTTACAGAGAGACTGAGGCAGACAGATAGCTAGCTACAAGGGCTGGAGCTGAGCCAATCCGAAGCCAGGAACCTGGAGCTTCTTCTAGGTCTCCCACGTAGGTGCAGGGGCCCAAGGACTTGGGCCATCCTCTACTGCCTTCCCAGGCCATAGCAGAGAGCTGGATGGGAAGTGGAGCAGCCGGGGCACGAACTGATGTCCATATGGGATGCCAGCACTTTAGGCGTTGGCTTTACCTGCTACACCAGGGTGGCAGCCTCTTTTGGATAGCTTTTAAGATGGACTCTTCACACCTGATGATTTTCTTCTTTTCTTTATTTTCTTTTTATATTTATTTATCTGAAAGGTAGAGTTATGGACAAAGAGAGGGAGAGATAAAGAGAAGTCTTCCATCTGCTGATTCACTCCCCAAATGGCTGCATCGACTGTAACTGGGATGATCCAAAGTCAGGAGCCAGGAGGTTTTTCCAGGTCTCCCATGTGGGTACAGGGGCCCAAGCACTTGGGCCAGCCTCCACTGCTTTTCCCAGTCCATTAGCAGGGAGCTGGATCGGAAATGGAGCGGCCAGGTCTCCAACCAGTGCCCATATGAGATTCCAGCATTGTAAACACTGGCTTTACCTGCTATGATATAATGCTGGCCCTGTCACCATGGTTTTTTGATTCACTATAATTTATCTTGTTTTAAACATGTAACAATTTACTCTCATGAAAATTTGTTTACTTTGCATCTGAGTGCTCCTCCTTTGCTTGGTTCTGGAAAATTCTTAACTCTTAAATGATCAAAAATTGTTTGTTGTGTAATTGCATCTGTTCTCTTCTTCTGGAACATTTGGTATTCTTACCTTGGAGTCTTTCATTCTATTTTTAGTGTTCAACCACATTTTAGTTTTCAAAGCATATCTTTATATCTGCTGACTTTTAGTGAATTCACTGTCTTCCAATCCATTTATTCTGATTTTAAACATTTTCAATTCTGAATTTTTCTTACCAATTTTTAAACATTTTTCAACTTTTATTTAATAAATTTAAATTTCTGAAGTACAGCTTTTGGACTATAGCAGTTTTTCACCCCATAACTTCCCTCTCACCCACAACCATCCCATCTCCCACTCACTCTCCCATCCCATTCTTCATCAAGATTCATTTTCAATTATCTTTATATACAGAAGATCAACTTAGTATATACTAAGATTTCAACAATTTGCACCCACACAGACACACAAAGTATAGAGTACTGTTTGAGTAGTAGTGTTACTGTTAATTCGCACAGTACAACACATTAAGGACAGAGATCCTACATGGGGAGTAAGTGCACAGTGACTCCCGTTGTTGATTTAACAATTGACACTCTTATTTATGACGTCAGTAATCACCCGAGGCTCTTGTCATGAGCTGCCAAGGCTACAGAGGCCTCGAGTTCACCAACTCCGATCTTATTTAGACAAGGCCATAGTCAAAGTGGAAGTTCTCTCCTCCCTTCAGAGAAAGGTACTGCCTTCTTTGATGGCCCTTTCTTTCTGCTGGGATCTCACTCATGGAGATCTTTCATTTAGGTCATTTTTTTTTTTGCCACAGAGTCTTGGCTTTCCATGCCTGAAATACTCTCATGGGCTTTTTAGCCAGATCTGATTGCCTTAAGGGCTGATTTTGAGGCCAGAGTGCTGTTAAGGACATCTGCCATTCTATGAGTCTGCTGTGTATCCCACTTCTGATGTTGGATTGTTCTCTCCTTTTTAATCCTATCAGTTAGTATTAGCAGACACTAGTCTTGTTTATGTAATCCCTTTGACTCTTAATCCTATCATTGTGATCAATTATGAACCTAAAATGATCACTTTGACTAGTAAGATGGCATTGGTACATGCCACCCTGGTGGGATTGAATTGGAATCCCCTGGCACATTTCTAGCTCTACCATTAGGGGTAAGTCCAAGTGAGTGTATGCCAAACTGTACATCTCCTCCCTCTCTTATTCCCACTGTTATATTTAACAGGGATCACTTTTCAGTTAAATTTAAAGACTAAGAATAATTGTGAGTTAATTAAAGAGTTCAACCAATGGTATTAAGTAGAACAAAAAAGTACTAAAAGGAATAAAATAGTAAGTTTTTCCTCCACAGTCAGGACAAGGGCTGATCAAGTCATTGTTCCTCATAGTGTTCATTTCACTTCTACAGGTTTTTTTTAGGTGCTCAGTTAGTTGTCACAGATCAACTATATTTCTCCCTTGGGACTGGCTTGTTTTACTCAGCAAGATGTTTTCCAGATTCCTCCATTTTGTTGCAAATGACCGGACTTTTAATGTGTTTTTTTTTTTTGAAATATGTTCCTGTTGTTTCCATTGTTAAATTTTGCTTTTTGAGTTTATTACTGTTTTTGTAATGGATTATCATATTTTTGTTTCTTTGAGCATCCATAATATACTTATTTTTTTGTGTTCATCCTATTATTGTGAAAATTACATCTCTTTTTAAAAAAAGATTTATTTTTTTTATTTGAAAAAGTTACAGAGAGAGGTAGAGACAGAGAGAGAAAGGTCTTCCATCCACTGGTTCACTCCCCAAATGACTGCAATGGCTAGAGCTGAGCTGATCTGAAGCCGGGAGCCAGGAGCTTCTTCCAGGTCTCCCAAGCAGGTGCAGGGGCCCAAGTCCTTGGACCATCTTCCACTGCTTTCCCAGGCCATAGCAGAGAGCTGGATCCAAAGTGGAGCAGCTGGGACTTAAATGGCGCACATATGGGATGCTGGCACTGCAGGTATTGGCTTTACCCGGTACGCCACAGCACTGGCCCCTTAAATTTCATCTACAGTGAATTCCCAAGGGTTCATTTTATTGCCTGTTTTGGTATTATATTTCTCTGAGTTGAGGAATGTTGTTCTTTAGACTCATTTCTAATTGGCTCTTAATTTGTTCACTTGTTTTTTCCCTGCAATGTCACTTTGTTTTTGACTTTATGAGCATTTCCAACTAATCCTGATGGTAGTCCAGACCAGTTCTTTTAGTTGCTTTCTAGGACAATAGGTCCTGACCCAAGAAATACTGGAGATATTGCATATACTGCTACATTAGTAGCAAAGAGCTCCAGGCTGAAGGAGTTTCTTTGTTACAATCCTTCTACCATTGATACCTTTCCTCCCCTGCCCCTGGGGTTGTCATCAAAGAACAGATCATTCCATCAAGTCCTTGATATCCTCAATTAAGTCAAGTTCCAGTCAGCCATAGCCTTAGGAGAACGTTTAGCACCCTTTACCTCTAGGCCCCACTGCCTGCTCCCCAGGAGCAGTACTCAGGTGCCTTGGCTTCATTCCTGTTGCTGCTTTGCATTCGGTTCCATTTCTGGTCCAGGGAGATACTCATCTTGTTTTTGATCCCATCTATATCGTTTTGGCCCTGTTTACTATTTCATCTTTCATTAACGTGTGCTTTCATTAACGTGTGCTTTCAGTTTTGTTGATGTATGCGCATGAGGCAAATTTTGGCATCTCTTGTCTAATATTTCTAAAAAGCGTGTTCATTGTCTCATTTAAAATCTCCAGTGGCTCTGCAGTTTCTAGAGAACACAATGTGATCTCCACTGGCCTGGCATTCAAGACCTTTCAGGAAGTGAAAGTCACGCTCTCTGTCTTTCAATTTTCTTCTGTCTTTCCCTTTTACCTCCCTCTCTACATGATCAAGTGTTTCTAAGCTACCCCCAGCTGTCCCAAATGGATTCAATGACTTCTGACTTTGAATTCTGATACTGCTTTACTTGTTTTTGCCTCTACTCTAATTCAGCCCTTCAGAAGCTGTTTTCTTACTTATTACTCTTCTTTAACTTATTAAAGACATTTTATTTATTTGTATTGATTTGAAAAGGGGAGAGAGAGCGAGAGCGAGTGAAAGAGAGAGAAAGAAAGATCTCATCTGCTGATTTTTTCTACAAATGCACACAGTATCTGGGTTTGGGCCAGGCTGAAGCTTAGAGTCCAGAACTGAATCTGAGTATCCCACGTTGGTGGCAGGGACGCAACTACTTGAGCCATCATCATCTGCAGCCTCCCAGGGTACACATTAGCATGGACTTGGAGGTAGAGCCACACTGCATACTTAGGCACTCTGATATGGGAAGTGCATGTTCTAAGTGATGTCTTAACTGCTACACCAAATGCCTGCCTCTGCTTTTGTGTTACAACCAGGCTTGATGTTTATTTTATCCACACATGCTGAATTATTTCTCCAAAGCCACACGTTAGTCGTCTGTGATGCTTCCTTGCCAGAATCACCTGACTATCTCTCTTTGTCTGCTTGTTTCCTTCCTTCAAGTCATATACCTTGAATTCCTGTTCTTGGGCCTGAAAGAGATCTTCTAAGCTGATAAAATGACATTGAGTTTCAAGGGTATGGAAGTTACCTTCTTGACCTCAGAGCAGGACCTTGTGGAAAGAGGTTTTGGAAAATGGACTGTCCACCGCTTCTTGCTTTATGTCGGTTGGAACCTTACATGCACTGAGTACACTGAAAATGTTTACCAATTGTGGTTGCTTGGTGAAAGTGTGCCTCTTAACAGTTTGTATCCTAATCTGGTACGAAATATGCGTTTGTTACTCTATTCTGACAGAATTATGCTATTTAAAAAATATGAAAGAGAAAAATCTCAAAATGTCAAGATCCTTTTATAGAGTCGGTGCTGCCTTCCCCCTCACCTTTTGCTTTCTACAACTGCCCAACGACATTTGTTTCTAGATTAATTCTTTCACACTATCAACTGATAATAATCTTCTAAGACTCTAGTGTTCCAATAAGTGTTATAAAATGTGGACCATTCCTGTTGAATCCAAGAGACCAGGACTCTGCTCGCTTTGACAGGCACTACAGTCACAGCTGCTCACTCAGCACAGTGCACTGAGTGTGTGTAACAGCCCTAGCTTGCCTCTTGTGCCTTAAAATCTAGGCAAATCTGAAAACATATAGGAGGAATCGGATGAACATAGTATAGGCGTAAAGGAAAGACTGTTGTTTATCTTATTAATTTTTAAAGATTTATTTATTTATTTGAAAGAGTTACACAGAGGGAGAAGGAGAGGCAGAGCGAGAGGTCTTCCCTCTATTGGTTCACTCCCCAGTGGTAGCAATGGCCACAGCTGCACCAATCCAAAGCCAGGAGCCAGGTCCTTCTTCCAGGTCTCCCATGCGGGTGCAGGGCCCAAGGACTTGGGCCATCCTCCACTGCCCTCCACGCCATAGCAGAGAGCTGGACTGGAAGTGGAGCAGCCGGGACTCGAACCGGCACTCATATGGGATGCCAGAACTGCAGGCGGCAGCTTTACCTGCTATGCGGTCCCCTTCATCTTCTTTTTAAAACCTTGGTTTATCCTAACATTCATTTCAGGATCTAGTGACTTTCCAGTTGCATCACCACCAGCCAGATGTAAGCTATCATTCCTGCTCACTCGAGTTCCCACAGCCACCTAAGCCATCTCCTGGTGCTACCCTTGGCCTCCACCCTCCTACAGCTTGTTCTCTATGCCAAAGCCGCACGGTTTGATAATGTCATTCTTCTGCTCCTCCAGTGGTTTCTCATCTCACTTAAAAAAAAATCCGAAGTTTCCGATATGATCTTCAAGGTTGGGCATGGTCCAATCCCCCGGTTAACTCTGACTGCATTGCCTACCACTATCTCTCTCAAATTCTTCATTCCAGGCTCATTGGCATATCTGCCTTTCCTTGGACTCATCGCACACACTCCTTCCTCAGGGCCTTTGCACTTGCATCCCCACTGTCAGGAGAACTCTTCTCTCAGATACCCATGAGTGTCATTTGTCATTTCATTTAGATGCCTGTCCAAAGTCTACTTTGTTTTTTAAGGTTTATTTATTTATTTTATTTATTGGAAAGTCAGAGTTACAGAGAGAGAGAGAGAGAGAGAGAGAGAGAGAGAGAGAGAGAGAGAGAGGGAGATCTTCCATGCACCGATTCACTCCCTAGATGGCTGCAATGACCAGGGCTGGGCCAGGCTGAAGGCAGGAGCCTCAGCTGGCTCTCCCATGTGGGTGTCAGGGGCCCAAACACTTGGACCATCTTCCACTTTTTTTCCCAGGCACTTTAACAGAGAGCTGGATCAAAAGTGGAACAGCTGGGTCTCAAACCAGTGCCCATGTGAGAAGCTAGTATTGCAGGGAGAGGCTTGGCTTGTTACACCACATCAGCCCCTTGAAGCCTACTTTATTAAAGAAGGTTCTTCTTTCTGATGACAAAGGTAATTATGCTAAAATGAAACCTCAAAACACTGCATTTCCATCATTCTCTATCTCCTTCCCATGCTTTACTCTGAATCTGCACTGTACTACTTATCCTTACCTGGTTAAATATCTATAAATATCTCCTTATTTTTTATTTACATATTGCTTTTCACTCCTAACTAGAATGTCAGGTCCATGAGGATAAGGACTTTTTCTGATTGGCTGTCTGTTACATCTTTTAAGACTGCACCTGGCACATAGCAAGGGATTGATAAATACTTGTTCAGTGATTGGCTCCAAGTACAACTACTCTTGCCAAACAGGATTATCCTCAAGCCTGCATAAGCATGCACTGGGTTCTAAGCTCCCTTGTACTAATATCTAGTGATGCTTGGCAGGGTCTTTGTGGTCCTCCCCAAGAGTTTGGATGCTGGTCAAGGGTAGGAAAGAGATCCTGAGTGGTTGGTGTGTGAAGGACTAGCACTGCAGAGGTAGGATGATCTATATGTTCCTGGGTGATGAAGGCAGAGCTGTAATGGGCCTCAGTAGTCCTTTTCCATAACACATAATTCATGTTTCTGCCCAACACGGTGGCAGCTTGGGGAAATGTTAGTAAACTCTTTTGTTAAAAATGCATTGCTGGATTTCCAAGGGCAAAGAATTCCAATTGCAAACTCTTGATCATGCATTATCTTCCTTACTGTGTGATTTGCTAGCAAGGCTATTTTTCAGGGCTGCAAAGGTACTTCTAAAAAAAGGGGGTAGAAAAATGGAATTAAAAGATATATTTACTTTGGGATGAAAACATTTTGAAATGCATGAATAGTTTTTTTTTCATAATATGCATTTTTCATGAACTTTTTGGCGATTGCTCAATTTTCTTTCACCCAGAAGAGTAAAAGAGAGTGGGAAAAGTTACTCAGGTAAATGCTTTTTCTTTGAAGGCTTGATCAGAATATTTGGAGGGGTGTGATGGGCAGCCAAGCATTCTTTCATCTGCGGGCAGCAATCGGGGTCTTTTGGACTTTTTAACTGCTTTAATCAAATCTTTGGAAGAGCTGGTACTGCTAATTAATTTTAAAGAAGGTGTTCTCCTAAGTGAGCTTGAAGAGATTAAAAAAAAAAAACCCCAGTTTTCCTTCCCCAGCTCCCAGCTCTTTTGGTGCCTGCACATCTATCTATCATTATACATAACACAATGACTTCCCTTCATTTCCTGCCAGGTTATGCCAATGGCAGGAATGCTACAAAGGTGTGGGTATCCAGGAGGGTCATCTAATTTAAGGTCTCACTTATCGCTATTGACTTTTGCAGCTGTAATGCTACAGGGCAATCAATAGGTGTAGAGTTTTAAGGAGAGCCTTAAAGGAAAAATGGAAAACCATGGTCACTTGTACAATAAAAAAAAAATCACTCAGTAGGCTTTATCCCTGAATGCCCTATTTGCACCAATATTGTTAATGGGAACAGAGAAGCATTAAATAAGAACTTGCAGGTGTTGTCTCATGGGATTGGTAATTAATTCACATAGTAAAACACTAACATACCTTTTCATGGGTAATTACGATACTGCATCACCAATGAAACCTAGTAATATTTTAAGAATTTTAAGTTACTACCAGATGTGTGAACTTTGGTATAATTCTTCTCAGTTTCTTACTGACAAATGCATGCTGTTTGTTTCATTAATTTCAATTGAATATTTTTAGTCTAAAATGAAAAGAAGTTGAGTGGCAATAAAATGGTATCCATAAAAATAAACCACCACTAGTTTTACATTTCTAAGTTAATGTAAAGCCTGAGCTACAAGCTTCTCAGACTCATAACTTGGCTATTACCTTGAACATTTGAAATTTAGAACCGAAAAGACCTGAGGAAGCAAATACAGAGTTTTCCCTTGACAGAATTTGAAATTAGGAAAATGGTAGTTTAGTGATGTTTCCCTATGTTGATTTCTCTTTGAGTTAAGGGAGCCATTTTTCAAGTCTTAACTCTTTCCACGAACATTTACCCAGCCTTTGGCCACCCAAGAAAAATCACTACCATCTCTCCCTCTCCCACTCTATGAATTTTATGGGCTTCCATCCAGTTAGGATGGCGTCACTTGGCATCACAGGGATATACTTGAATATTTTGGATAAATTGCGTATAGCTACTTCCAAAGTATTCATTGTAACTTTCTACTGGGTCACAAAATCAGTATTAATCATTAAAGCACTATTAAAAATTGAAATAGAACAGAAAATACCAGAGTGCACATTACATAATAAAGATAACTATTATCTCAAGAAGGTTTTATGTACATAAAAGAGGACTTCAGAAAGTTTGGAGAAAAATAGAATTAAGGGATAAGTTTGGTACAAAAAAATTGAAGTCCGGGGCCGGTGCTGTGGCGCACTTGGTTAATCCTCTGCCTGAGGTGCTGGCATCCCATATAGGTGCTGGTTCTAGTCCCTGCTGCTCCTCTTCCAATCCAGCGCACTGCTGTGGCCCAGGAAAGCAGTGGAGGATGGCTCAAAGGCTTGGGCCCTTGCACCCATATGGGAAGAGACTCCTGGCTCCTGGCTTCGGATCGGCGCAGCTCCAGCCGTTGTGGCCAATTGGAGAGTGAACCAATGGAAGGAAGACCTTTTTCTCTCTCTGTCTCTCCCTCTCACTGTCTGTAACTCTGCCTCTCAAATAAATAAATAAAAATCTTTAAAAAAAATGAAGTCCAAGGGCAGGCTTTGTGGTGCAGCAGGTTAAGCTACTACTTGGGATGTCCACATCTCGTGTCAGAGTGCTGGTTCAATGTCGGGCTCCTCCACTTCTAATCTAACTTTCTGCTAATGCATCCTGCTAGGCAGCAGATTATGGCTCAAATACTTGGGTCCCTGTCACTCCTATGGGAGATCTGAATAGAGTTCTAGGCTCCTGGCTTCAGCCTTTCTCAGTCTAGCTGTTGTGGGCATTTGGGGAATGAACCAGCAGATGATAGATTTTATCTCTCTCTCTCTCTCTCTCTCTCTTAGGCTTGCTCTGTCTCTATCACTCTGCCTTTCAAGAAACAAAAATGAGTAAACATTAAAAATGAATAGTCATCCTTAAAAATTGAAATCAAACATTATCTTATTTATTTATTTATTTATTTTGACAGGCAGAGTGGACAGTGAGAGAGACAGAGAGAAAGGTCTTCCTTTTGCCGTTGGTTCACCCTCCAATGGCCGCTGTGGCCGGCTGCCCGGCGCACCTCGCTGATTCGAAGCCAGGAGCCAGGTGCTTCTCCTGGTCTCCCATGTGGGTGCAGGGCCCAAGCACTTGGGCCATCCTCCGCTGCACTCCCTATCCACAGCAGAGAGCTGGCCTGGAAGAGGGGCAACAGGGACAGAATCCGGCGCCCCAACCGGGACTAGAATCTGGTGTGCTGGCGCCGCTAGGCGGAGGATTAGCCTGTTGAGCCATGGTGCTGGCCCACATTATCTTATATGTTTTCACAAGCTGTTTGAAGATATTCTTATATATACATATATTTATACAGACATGTACTTATGAGGTTCAAAAAATTCATGCAAAATGGAATTAAAAGAAGTTTATTTTAATTTAATCTTTAGACCTTATAAAAGAGATGGCTAACATTTTTCTGTAATAGCATAGCCAAAATAAGAGCTTAAATAATAATCTCATAGCTAGATTCACTTCGCCATCAGCGAAGTATACAGTAAGTAGAAAAAACCTCCCTTTCAGACCAAAGGGAAAGAAAGTTTTTAAGTGAGAATATAATTTTCCTCATGGGCATTGTCTACCTTAGAAAAACTACTACAAAACATGCCTGTGACTATAGACTTGTAGTTCAGGCCACCGAAGATTAGAGATGGGATTTGGGCACTCCCTTGACTTGCATCCTCTGGTCTGCTTTAACACAAACCAGGAGGAAAAGTAAGCTAGGCATCAGAAGCAATGGGTGGCAGGCCTATTAATGGCTGATCTGTACAGTGATCTGCCCTCAAGGAGACCCAACAGGCCAGTCCACTGCAGTGGCTTTCAATGTGGTAAGCCTGGGCTTCAGCAGAAGTCAGCTTGTGAAGAGCCCTGGCAGCTCTGCCAAGAGTTGGATCACTGGAAATGGACCTGCCCTGGAGTCGAAGGATGCCCAGGTCAGAGCCACAGATCTTATTGGCTCTAAGCTGAAAAGCCCTTCACTCAGCCCAACTTCCAAAGTGACCACTGCAGCTGAGGGTATGGTCAAGTAGGGTCAGCAACATTGCAGGCAGAACTGTAAATTTCTTGTTAGAGATGCCACCTGCCTTACCTGGCCAGCTTTCCTCCCAGGCCAGCCAAGTAATGAAAGTCAACAGAGTGCCTTCCCCTAGGAGGTTCACACCTCCCTTAGGATATACCCCATGTGAAGAGATAGATAGGTCTGGGCCTCTGAATTTACAAGGCCTAAAGCCCAACAGATTATTATCAAGCCCCTTCTATCAGGTTCTATTTGCCTCTCAATCAGAAAACTTAATTGTAGCTTAGACAGCACCTTTCTTAGCTCCTCTAATAATGACTCTGTCCTTTGTTCTAAACCCTGTCTAGCACACTTGGGCTTCATTCCTTTGTAATCATAACCTCTACTCTACCACCAATGGCTCTACTCCCAACCTGTGTGTACTGATGGTCCTCTTCCCCACTTAATGCTGTATAATTGTTCAAACCTGGTAAATGCCACTCTTAGGATCATTGGTTACTATCCTCACCCTGTCTTTTATGACCTTGTCTAAATATGAGCAGAGTCGGCAAACTTGGAAGGCTTCCATTGCCTTAGCAACTCATGATGAGAGCCTAGGGTGGTTACTGGTGCCATAAACTAGAGTGTCAATTTGTTGGGTCAACAACAGGAGCCCCTGTGCACTTGCTCCTCATGTGCGATCTCTGTCCTTAATGTACTGTACATTTTGATTTAATGCTATAACTAGTACTCAAACAGTATGTTTCACTTTGTGTTTCTATGTGGGTGCAAACTGTTGAAATCTTTATACTAAATTGATCTTCTGTATATAAAGAGAATTGAAAATGAATCTTGATGTGAATGGAAGGGGAGAGAGAGCCGGAGAGGGGAGGGTTGTGGGTGGGAGGAAAATTATGGGAGGGGGAAGCCATTGTAATCCATAAGCTGTACACTGGAAATTTATATTCATTAAATAAAAGTTTAAAAAAAAGAAGTTTATATTAGTACAAAACATTTTGAAATCCTTGCATACAAGGCATCTTCAAAAAGTTCATGCAGAACATGTATTATGAAGGAACTATGCATGGGTTTAAAGTTTCTTCTGTCAAAATAAATGCTATTTTTTAATTTTAATAAATTTTCACATGAAGCTGATTCTACCAGTCTGAGGACTACGTTTTGAGCACCAGTGATCCCCTCAAAGGATTAGCCATGTCCAGCTGCAGAGGGCACTTTACGACACATTGCTAACCACATCCAAGTCGCATTTATTCCAGGTATGCAAAGCTAATTCAACATTCAACGATTAGTGTTATCATTCACATCAACTGGCTGAAGTAAAACATCATGTGATTCAATCAATGGATGCAAAATTTTGACAAAATTCAAGCCTCATTTAAGATAAAAGCTCTTGGCAAACTTTTTTTAAAAAAGATGTATTTATTTATTTGAAAGTAAGAGTTATAGAGAAGCAGAGGCAGAGAAAGAGAGAGAAATACCTTCCATCCGCTGGTTCACTCCCCAATTGGCTGCAACGGCCGGAGTTGCACTGATCCGAAGCCAGGAGCCAGGAGCTTCTTCCAGGACTCCCACAAAGTGCAGGGGCCCAAGGACTTGGACCATCTTCCACTGCTATCCCAGGCCATAACAGAGAACTGGATCAGAAGAGGAGCAGCTGGGACTCGAACCGACTCCCATATGGGATTCCCGCCCCACAGGCTGAGGATTAACCTACCGCACCACAGCACCAGCCCCGTAGCATGTTTTTTTAAAAATCAATTCTGTCAAAGTCTGCCTTTTAATCAGAAGTTAATCCACTTCTATTTAATGATGGATACGTTAGGACTGTGTCATTTTGCTATTTGTTTTCTATATATGACATGTTTTTTATGTTCCTCAGTTTCTCCATTTCTGCCTTCTTTTTTTTTTTTAACTAGAGCTACTATCTTGGACCATTTTAATTCACGTGTCTTTTTTTTTACTGTACATTTTTTAGTAACTTTTGGTGGTTATACTGGGGGTTATCAATAACATCCCAATTCATAATGATCTAGTTCAGTTTGCTATCAAGTTAATTTCCATAGAATAGAAAAACTTTGGTCCTGGGCCAGTGCTGTGGTATAGTGGATAAGGCTGTGACACAGGCATCCTATTTGGGCACTGCTTGGAGTCCTAGTTGCTCCACTTCTGATCCAGCACCCTGCTAATGCTCCTGGAAAAGCAGAGGAAGATGGCCCAAGTGCTTGGGCCCCTGCCACCTACATGGGAGACCCGGATGGAGTTCCTGGCTCCTGGAAATGTTTTTATTTTTTAAAGATTTATTTATTTAGTTGAAAGGGAGAGAGAAAGAGAGAGAGAGAGAGAGAGAGAGAGAGAGAGAGAGAGAGATCTTACATTTGCTGATTCAATCCTCAAATGGCTGCAATGACCAGTACTGGGCCAGGCCAAAGGCAGGAGCCAGGATCTTCACCCGGGCCTCCTATGTATGTGACAGGAACCCAAGTACTTAAGCTATTGGGGCCTGCATTGTGGTGTCACGGGTTATTGCGAGTTAAGTCACCACCTGTGATGCTAGTATATACCCAGGAAAGCAGCAGAAGATGGCCCAAGCATTTGGGCCCCTGCCACCCACTTGGGAGACATGGAAGAAGCTCCTGGTTCCTGGCTTCACCTGGCCCAGCCCAGGCCATTGCAGCCTTTTGGATAGTGAACCAGTGGATGGAAGATCTCTCTGTCTTTCCCTCTGTCTATAACTCTGCCTTTCAAATAAATAAGTAAATCTTTAAAGAAAAATAATGCTTCAGCCATCACCTGCTGCCTCCCAGGGTGCATTAGTAGGATGCTGGATTTGAAGCAGAGGAGCCAGGACTTGAATCAGGTACTCCAATATAGGCTGTTGTTTCAAGTGGAGGTTTAACGTGTTACACCACAATTTTGGCCCCTTTTTTTTCCTTTTTGACTAAACATCACTACAAGTATAGTTCCCAGCATACTGAAAAAGTAGACTTGAACAATTTTTGTCCATTTTTTTGTTGCTTTTATTGAGGAGCAAAATTGCAGTAAAATTTCAATAAAAATTCCAGGGTTTTCACTGATGTTACCCACTCCTTAATTATTTTTTGAAAAATCCATCTTGTAATGGAAAAATTGCCTTTTTTTAAAGCAATTAAGCTTACTTACTTGTACTTGTTTTGGTAACTCAGCTGTAGGCTAGAATATCTAGACCTGAAAATATTTATTTTTTAAAAAGATTTATTCATTTATTTGAAAGTCAGAGTTACACAGAGAGAGAATGAGAGGCAGAGAGAGAGAGAGAGAGAGAGAGAGAGAGGTCTTCCATCTGCTGATTCACTCTCCAGATGGCTGCAATGGCCTGAGCTGTGCCGATCTGAAGCCAGGAGCCAGGAGCTTCTTCCACGTGGGTGCAGGGGCCCAAGCACTTGGGCCATCTTCCACTGCTTCTCCAGGCCATAGCAGAGAGCTGGATCGGAAGTGGAACAGCCAGGACTTGAACCAGCGCCCATATGGGATGCCAACACTGCAGGTGGCTGCTTTACCCTCTGTGCCACACTGCCAGCCCCAGAAAACCTTTATTTTTAAACTCAAATTTGATGTCACCATATTATTATTCTTTAGACAGCCTCACAAAAAAAGAAACAAAATTAAAACTTCGAATTTTAAAAATCTGAATCAACATTTTCAGAATAATAAATAGTAAGTAATACATACAAATAATCATAAATATACCCAATGTTTTTAACATGGTGAATTACATAGACACTAGCAAAAAAATGAAATTTTTGTCTTGAGGAATTTATTTTCTATATAATGCTGAGTTTGCAACAGAGAAGTTATAACAAGTAAAAAATTAAGACTGACACAGCAATGAATAAAATTCTGTTTCATCTTTCTTTGAAGATGCTGTAAGTTTACAATAAAGTGTCACATTGCCTTACCTTGGATTTCTTTCTAGTCATTTTAAAAGTTAATCTGAAGCCGGCGCCGTGGCTCACTAGGCTAATCCTCCGCCTTGCGGCGCCGGCACACCGGGTTCTAGTCCCGGTCGGGGCACCGATCCTGTCCCGGTTGCCCCTCTTCCAGGCCAGCTCTCGGCTGTGGCCAGGGAGTGCAGTGGAGGATGGCCCAAGTCCTTGGGCCCTGCACCCCATGGGAGACCAGGAGAAGCACCTGGCTCCTGCCATCGGATCGGCGCGGTGCACCGGCCGCAGCGCGCCTACCGTGGCGGCCATTGGAGGGTGAACCAATGGCAAAAGGAAGACCTTTCTCTCTGTCTCCCTCTACTGTCCACTCTGCCTGTCCAAAAAAAAAAAAAAAGTTAATCTGAGGGTAGGCATTTGGCATATCAATTAAGATTGGACTGAGTTTCTGGCTCCTATCTTCAGCTTCGGCCTAGCCTTTGCCTAGCCCCTGCGATTGTGAGCATCTGGGAAGTGAACCAGCAGTTGGGAGGCTCTGCCTGTTTCTTTCTATGTAGCTCTGCCTCTCAAATACATTTTTACAAAGTTAATTTGAAACATTTTTTTAAAGATTTATTTGAAAGACAGAGTTACAGAGAGAGTTAGAGACAGAGAGAGAGGACTTTTCCATCCACTGTTTCACTCCCCAATGGCGGCAATGGCCAGAGCTGCGCCGATCCGAAGCCAAGAGCCAGGAGCTTCTTCTGGGTCTCCCACGCGGGTGCAGTGGCCCAAGGACTTGGGCCATCTTCTAATGCTTTCCCAGGCCACAGCAGAGAGCTGGATTGGAAGAGGAGCAGCCGGGACTAAAACCGGCGCCCATATGGGATGCCAGCACTGCAGGCCAGGGCTTTAACCCATTGCGCTGCAGTGCTGGCCCCAATTTAAAACATTTTTCATCTGAGTGTAAGTTATTGCCAAATCCTATACATCCTCCCTAAAGAAAACAATGGAAACTTTTAGGAAAAGTTTACCTGCAACAAGTTGATAAAGAAACTAGTTGGGCTGGCCTTGTGCACAGTGGTTAAGCTGTCACTTGTGACAATGGCATCCCGTATCTGAGCACAGGTTCAAGTCTCAGCTGCTCTGCTTCCAAGCCAGCTGCCTGCCAATGCATCTGGGAAAGCAGGAGACAACGGCCCAAGTATCTGGGACTCTGTCACCCACGTAGGAGACCTAGGTGGAGTTCTGGGTTCCTGGCTTTGGCCTGGCCTAGCCCCAGTCATTGCTGCCATTTAGGGAGTGGACCAGTGGATGGAGTACCTCTCTCTCTCTCTTAAATGAATAAATAACTCTTTTTTTTAAAGAAACTGGTTGAAATTCAATTGAAATTTGACTATTTTCAACACAAAATATGAATTTCTGACAGCGTTTACACAATGATTATGTTATTATATTATGACAGTTATGTCAATGATAAAGCAGTTTGGAGCAGGATACCGGTTTGATTTCAAAATTTTTTATAAATTTTTGTCAGGATATGGAAATGTGTGTGTGTGTGTGTTAAGAAATAGCTTGCCTTATTTGGTGTTTGAGTATGCTTTGTGTTGCCAATTAACAGTAAAGGAAAAGTTGGCCTAAGGTTGATCAGATTAGTGGCATGTAGGCGGGATTCTGGCATGCAAATCTTCACATGAAAAATAAATGCACACCCTGGAGGAGAATATGCCTTGTTGCATGGAGGACTTGGCCAAGTGTCATAGCTGGAACCTATGAGAGATAAAATGTGCAGGATTCACTGCATTTGTATGCTCTGTACTTTAGCACCTCTACATGATGTTTTTGTGTGTTAAGTGGTAACAGAAATTCTATTGCCAATGTCAAGGCTTCATGATGAAAATAGAATCTCTGAGGACAATCCTTGGGTCCTTTAGCTTCAGATTTCAGAGCTAGACGTTGCCTTAATGCATCAG
Source organism: Lepus europaeus (assembly GCF_033115175.1). Taxonomy (NCBI): domain Eukaryota; kingdom Metazoa; phylum Chordata; class Mammalia; order Lagomorpha; family Leporidae; genus Lepus; species Lepus europaeus. The sequence goes on along the minus strand of NC_084850.1, from coordinate 103,409,512 downwards.
TTTTTGAGAGTCTAGAATTTTTGCTCTATTTTTTTTTATGCTTAACTTCATGGAAGAAACAGAGGAGGTGTTCTGATTATGATGATTAGAAGCTCCAAATGTACAGGGGCTCCCTGCGTGCAAGGCAAGTCATCAAGTCATTCTGCAGTGAGTTAACATTCATAGCCACAGTCCTCCAGACACTCCAAGTATACAGTAGACAGTATTGCCATGGTTACGCAAAAGGAGATCTGTACAAAACAAGCCCATTGCACAGTGATGTATGCATATTGTGGGATATCAGAGGCGATTAGGAGGCTGAATGTTAAGAGGATATGGGAATATGAAGACATGCCCTGTCATAGAATGATAGTGACTCTCTAACTCAATGTATATAAGTTCTGATGTGTTCTCATTGCATAGTAGTTCAAGGCATAAGTAAACTCAATTCAGCCTATACAGAGATGCGGAATCATTCCTTTAGTCATGAATCAAAGGTTAATTGAATTCTCACCATATTCCAGGAATAGATCATGCTAAACCACAGGACATTGGGAAAACAGAGCTAACCCAGCACTTTCTCCTTAGTGAAGACTACATGGAGAAGTTCTCATCATCACAAGAAGCAGGATTATGTAGGTGAAATTTTTAATGGAAAAAGGGTAGAATTCATTAATGAATACATGATAATATGTTGCTCCCTTGCTACCCCACCCACATGAGACCTGAGAGAATTAATGGCATTGAGTGAGACAGATAGATAAAGAAAAGTCTTTCTGACGAGGGGTCCAGCATGCTAAAGGCATAGAGGCAGGACTAAATAGAAAACAGTAAGGAACACAGGCTTATTGAAAGAACTTGAAAACCTCAGTTATCCAATAAGTTGTTTCTTGTAATAAAAAGCAAACATAAAATTCTCACACTCTATCAGAACTCTTCTCCAAAAATTTAGTTCAATTTTGATCTAATGAGATATTGTATATAAAAACATGTAGTCCAATTTTGATCTAATGAGATATTGTATATAAAAACATTTTGAAATTTAAAAAAATGTTTATGTATATTCATTTACTTAAAAGGCAGAGCATCTGAGAGAGAGACAGAAAGACAGCAGTCTTCCATCCACTGGTTCACTCCCCCAAATGGCTGCAACAGCCACATCTGGACCAGCCTGGAACCAGGAGCCAGAAATTCCATCCAAATGTCTCATGTGAGTGGCAGGGGCCCAAGCACTTGGGCCATCTACTGCTGATTTCCCATAGTCATTAGCAAGAAGCTTGATGGGAAGTGGAGCAGCTGGGACTTGGAACTGACACTTTGATATGGGATGTGGGCATCCCAAGTGATGGTTTAACCCATTGTGCCACAAGGCCAGCCCATTTTGGGGAAAAAATTCAAGTGGTCTAACAAATGAATGACTTATGCTTATCTTCCTTACCTATCCCATCAAAGGAAACTAGAATAATGAGAGCAAGAAGAAAACTGATATGTTGGCCACGATTTGGCTGTATCTTCTTGAAACTGGAATATTTTCTTTCTTTTTTTTTTACTTTTTTCTTTCTTTTTATTTTTTCTTTTCTTTTCCATCCTATTCATTAATTCAACAGACATTTGCCAAGAGCCTTGCTTCTGTAAGATACTGTTGTCTATGCTAAGGCTATAACAGCAAACAAAATAGACAAAAAAGAAAAGAAAGCAGATGAAAATTGCTCACACGAACCTTATGTTGTAGTTGGAGGATAGAAATAGTTTACTAGATGTTGATATACTCTATGAAAATAAATTAAGTAGTGAAGTGAGTAGGAAATGAGTGTTATGCTTAGTGAAATATGCCAGTCTCCAAAAAGACAAATATCAGATATTTCCCATGATTTGTGGTAACTGATATACAGAGTACAAAAAAAGTAATGTATATGAGTAAAATTGACATTTTGAGACTTGATCATTTTTTATAGCCCTTGTCTATACTCTTGAGGAGCAGTGTTTTGTTTTGTTTTGTTTTTCCTTTTTCCTTTTTTTTTTTTTTTTTTTTTTTTTTTTGCTTACTATGTGTTGACTTCTCTCTTTAGTGGAAGGTTAAGCTTGTGATTATAAAGTAAATTGAAAGTATGTCATTATAAAACTTAAAAGAAAAATAAGAAAGGAAGGAAGAGGGAAAGGTGTCTGGGAGGGAGAGAAGGTAGGGTGAGAAGTATCATTATGTTCTTTTTTTTTTAAAGATTTATTTTATTTATTTGAGAGGCAGAGTTACAGAGAGAGGTAGAGACAGAGAGAGGTCTTCCATCCTCTGGTTAACTCCCCAGTTGGACGCAATGGCCAGAGCTGTGCTGATCCAAAGCCAGGAGCCAGGAACTTTTTCTGGGTCTCCCACGTGGGTGCAGGGGCCCAAGGACTTGGGCCATCCTCTACTGCTTTCCCAGGCTATAGCAGAGAGCTGGATCAGAAGAGGAGCAGCTGGGCCTAGAACTGGCACCCATATGGGATGCCAGAGCTTCAGGCCAGGGCATTAACCCGCTGCACCATAGCACTGGCCCCAGGGGAGTTATAACTTTAAAGAAGTGACTACATTGAGAAAGCGACATTTTGACAAAAACTTGAGGAAATAATCCATTTAGTTATCTGGAAGAAGAATGTTCTAGGCAGAGAGTAGCCAGTGCAAAAGCCCTGAGGCAAGATTATGCCTGATATGTTCAGAGAAGAGCAAATCAGGCAATGTAGTAAGAACAGAAGTGAAAGGGGGAGAGAGTTGAAGTCAAAAGATGAATTGTGTGCGTGTGTGCACATGTGTGTGTACAGTGTGCACTGCGTGTTGGTGGAGAGGGATACAGATGGTATAAAGCTTTGTATGCCTTTATTCTAAGATGAGAAGACATTGCTCATTTTGTTTTTGATGTGGGTCTATTTGCTAATACAAGCCCCCCAAAAGGTTTATAGGTAGTAAATACTAATGATATAAACAGAAACACATTAAACAGTGATAATGGGAGACATAACAGAGCTTTGATTTGAGTTCAGTGTGTTAGTATCTATTTGTATCCTGCCTTAATCTTGCTACAGTTCTGATAAAGTTATTTTAGTCAGTTTCTAGGTGTTTGTTTAATATTTCCATGGGAGACAACGATCTAGAGCTTTCTAGTCTGTCATGTTGCTGATGTCACTCCCCTTGACCAGTGTTAATAATGTACATGTAAAAATCAAAGTACCACGTTAGTTATGAGTGGTCTCAGAGTACCCAAAACCCATTTATCTGTACATCTAAGTGTGTTTCTTAGTGTATATACTGTATTTCAATAAAATGTCTGAATAAAAACTCAAATTAACATATTATTATTTCCCTTTAAATTTAAAATAATTGTATATGGAGGATATTCTTATGTCTCATAAGTTTTAGTTAGGCCTAAGTGTCCAACTCCATTGCTTGTTTTCTTAGGTGCTTCCTTAATTAATTAATGACTTAGTTTCTTTTAATGCATTAAGTGGAGGGTATTCTTATAAAGTTATATAGTTATGTTTAAGTGCTCAAAAAAGATGTATCATTCTTGGGTGCTTCTTTAAAGTTAATTAAGTTTTTTTTAAAAAAAAAGAAGTGAAATTAACTTCCAGATGCAATGACTTTGTTTTTTTTTTAAAGATTTATTTATTTATTTGAAAGAGTTACACAGAGAGAGAAGGAGAGACAGAGAGAGCGGGAGAGAGATGTTCCATCCACTGGTTCACTCCCCAACTGGCTGCAACAACCTGAGCTGCGCTGATCCGAAGCCAGGAGCCAGGAGCTTCTTCTGGATCTCCCATGTGGGTGCAGGAGCCCAAGGAGTTGGGTCATCTTCTACTGCTTTCCCAGGCCATAGCTGAGAGTTGGATGGGAAGTGGAGCAGCTGGAACTCGAATCGGTGCCCATATGGGATACTGACACTGTGGGTGGTGGCTTTACCCATAAGGACACAGAGCTGGCCCCTGCAATGACTTTGAACAGCCCTTGTCTCGACATTTGAGGATCAGCTTTCTTGTGTGCGTGTGCAAATTGTTGAACTCTTTACTTAGTATAGAGTTGATCTTCTGTGAATAAAGTTAATTGAAAATAGATCTTAGTGGAGAATGGGACAGGGAATAGAAGACATAGGAGGAGGAGGGGTGTGAGTGTGGGTGGGAGGGTAGTGTGGGTGAGAAGAATCACTGTATTCCTAAAGTTGTACTTATGAAATGCATGAAGTTTGTATTCCTTAAATAAAAGGTTTCTTTGAGAAAAAAAAGAAAATGAGCCATGTGGAATGGGAGAGGGAGGAGGAGGGAGGGTGGGAGTGTGGGTAAGAGGGAGGGTAGGATGGGAAGTATCACTATGTTCCTAAATTTGTATATATGAAATACATGAAACTTGTATACCTTAAATAAAATTTAAAATAAAATAAAATAATTCTATATTTAAAGGAATCTACAGACAGAGCCTGGAATTCTGTGTACCTTCTGTCTAACTTTCCTCACTGGTAACATCTCACATAATCATAATGCAATATCAACACCAGAAATTTGACACTGGTACAATACTATTAAGTAGATTGCAGATCCTACCCTGAATTTCACCAGTTTTAACATTTACTCATTTGTGTGTGTGTGTGTGTGTGTGTGTGTGGATCTGTGTGTCTGTGTGGTTCTATAAAATTTCATCACAATTGTAGGTTTGTTAAAATCATACCGCAATCAGGATTCAGAACTGTTCTGTTACAATCAAGATATACCTTGTGTTCCTCCTTTATCGTTATACCCCTCCCATCCTTGACCTCTGACATGTATTTGTTCTCCATCTGCATAATTTTGTCTTTTTTAAAACTATTATTTGTTTTACTTGAGAATCAGAGTTACAGAGAGAGGGATAGACAGAGAGAAAGGTCTTTCATCTGCTGGTTCACTCCCCAAAAGGCAACCCGGAGCTGGCTGGTCTGAAGCCAGGAGCCTGGAGCTTCCTCCAGGTCTTCCATGCAGGTGCAGGGGCCCAAGCACTTGGACCATCTTCTACTGCTTTCCTGGGCTATCAGCAGAGAGCTGGATCGGAAGTGGAGGAGCTGGGACTGGAACCAGTACCCAAATAGGATGCCAGTGTTGCAGGCGGATGCTTAACCTAATTTTGTCCTTTGAAAACTGCTAAATAAATGGAATCATATAGTATACAATATTTTTTATACTGGCTTTTTCACTTAGTATAATAGCCTTGAGATCCATCAAAGTTATAACATGGATTAAATATGTTTTTGTTGCTGAACAATGTTCCTTTTGTTGCTGGACATACCATAGCTTGCTTATTCATTTGCGTGTTGAGGACAATCAGAAGTTCATGCTTCCGGGGCCAGCGCTGTGGTGCAGTGGGTTAACACCCTGGCCTGAAGTTCCGGCATCCCATATGGATGCTGTTTCGAGTCCTGGCTGCTCCACTTCCCATCTGGGTCTCTGCTATGGCCTGGGAAAGCAGCTCCAGCCGTTACAGCCAGTTGGGGAATGAACCAGTGGATGGAAGACCTTTCTTTCTCTCTCTGCCTCTCCTTCTCTCTGTGTAATTCTAACTTCCAAATAAATAAATAAATGTTTCTTTTTTAAATAAACCTGATTAGGTGCCGACATCCTGCAGAACCAGCATCTGATATGGGCACCAGTTCAAGTTCCGGCTGCTCTGTTTCCCATCTAGCTCCCTACTAATGCACCTGGGAAAGCAGCGGAAAATTGTCCGAGTGCTTGGACCACTGCACCCACATGGGAGACCTGGAAGAAGCTCCTGGCCCCTGGCTTTGGATCAGCCCAGCTCTGGCTGTTGTGGCCATTTGGGGAGTGAACTAGTAGATAGAAGATTTCTCTCTCTCTCTCTCTCTCTGTAACTTTGCCTTTCAAATAAATAAATAAATCTTTAAAAAATAGATGAATAAACCTGACTCTAAAGATAAAGTGATTGCAAAGGCCAAAAATCAGACCTTGAGTTGCTAAAATTATGTAGCCATTTGGAATTTTCTTTGTTTTTAAATTTCAAAATAGTGAAATAAGGTAAATTGCAAACTTCTAATGCTTTTGTTTGGTAAGCACACATTTGAGTCCGTATTTGAAATATTTTCCTGTATTTGAATATTTAATTGAATTATATTCTTATAAATAAATGGTTATTTAAAAAACTGATTAATGAATCAATATACTGTGATTATTACTACATCACTATTACTAAAAGTAATTTTGTTGGAGCTGGCGCCGTGGCATAGTAGGTTAATCCTCTGCCTGCAATGTTGGCATCCCATATGACCGCCAGTTCTAGTACCAGCTGCTCCACTTCCCATCCAGCTCTCTGCTGTGGCCTGGGAAAGCAGTAGAAAATGGCCCAAGTCCTTGGGCCCCTGCACCCACATGGGAGACCTGGAAGAAGCTCCTGGATCTTGGCTTCTGATCTGCACAGCTCCGGCCATTGTGGCCATTTGGGTAGTGAACCAGTGGACAGGAGACCTTTCTCTCTGTCTCTTCCTCTCACTGTCTGTAACTCTACCCCTCAAATAAATAAATAAATAAAACCTTTTAAAAATAAAAAATAATTTTGTCATATAGAGGAATGAGATGGTATCAAATGGGCCAACTATGCCCCTGATGCCAATAAAATGATTTTCAGCAGTTAGAAAATGACATTCTCACCCAATATTCATATTGACTTCTAGAAATATCTTTATCCTCTTGAATGTTAAAAATGGTGACCTTTCTGTCTCAGGGCTGTGACAGAAGTCCACGAAGAATATCACATTCTAAAACAAGCTTTGGATATTCTATGGGCTATTTGATAAAAATGTAGCAAAAGCTAATTTGCTTCTCTAAGCTCATTACACACAGGGCACACAAGATTGCTAAGGGAAATTGTTGAATTCATGGGGAATATTGTGTTTCCCACATTTTCCCTCTTCCTTGAAGTCAAGTCATAATGGTTTAAGAATACCACCTGGGGCCAGGCTTATGGAGCAACTGTTGAGCAGTTGCTTGAGACTCCTGTATTGGGTATCAGAGTGCTTTGGTTTGAATCCCAACTCCATTTCCAATTCCAGTTTCCTGTTAGTGCACAGAAGGTGATGGCTCTAGTGCTTGGGTTCCCTGCCACCCATGTGGGGGATCTGGATTTAGTTATTTGCTTCTGGCTTTGGCCTGGCCCAGACCTGAGTGTTGCAGGTATTTGGGAGAGTGAATCAGTAAAAAGAAAATCAATTTTCTCTCTCTCCTCTGCCTTTCAAATAATATTTTTAAAAAGAAATCCTTTTGAAAAAGGAAAGAAAATAATACTGGGAAAAGAGTAACTTAATTTGGAGCTGCAGAAATTGGAGCAGGATTGGATTTCTAGGCTTTCCTGAGGGCAAAGCAAAAAGAGAGGCTGCCTTGGAAGTGAGCTACTTTCCCACAAGGTGGGAGGGCTGCTATGGCATAAGAGTTCTTGAGAATCTGATGTAGTCCTCAATCGTATCAGACTCAATGCCCCCTTTTCATAATACATGTTTTGTAACACATCTCTTTAATATCCTGAAATGGAACTTATAGGTAATACAACCTTCCTACACACAAAACTTCAAAAATAAAGAAATGTAATGTCCTGACTGTAATATGAAGGAGAAATAAAAGAGGCAAAAAGTACAAAGGAATACACATCTTAATATATAAATGCATTGGCATGACCACACTAGATGACATAATGAAGCAAATGCTTGCAACTACTCGTAGTGAAGCAGCCTGAATCGAAGTAACAATATTCAGTTGCATATAGCCAATGTCTTTTCTTTATGTTTAGCCATTTGAAATAAGGACTAAGTAATCATATTCCTATATATACACAGAACTGCCATACATACAACAACTACTAATGAAGTCTGATTCAAATGTGTCACAGTGGTTGTTGATATACCAGACATGATCCCTCTGTTACTAAAATAGTTTTTCTGAAATGGTGATCAACTCTTGGTAAAGTTCTGAACCACATAATGCACAATCATCCTTGTATTCATCCAGTGGTTGCAATTTTGGGAAATATAGTGTGCAGTAACAAAAGGCAAAAAAATATACTTTGTATTTATATGTTTTTCACATGAACATGATAACCCATCAGGAAACCTGAAAGCCATCCAGTACCTAGAACAAATGTTCACTTACTGGCAGAAACCCTGGTTTCTACGGCCAATGCTATTGAATCTCATGCTCCACCATGACAAGGAAAAATGTCCCACAGATTTCCAATGCTCTCCACTCACTAAGTGGCGCCTCACCTACTGACACCCATAACTTTAGATTTTTACTGGAGCTCTTCAGATCTGAAAGCCATCAAACAAACTATGGGATCTGCCCAAGAATTCATTCAAGGCTGAGGAACAAATGATTTGACAAAGGAGCAGGAGTAAGGAAGAATACAGTTGCTTTCTGTTTGTACTCCATAGATTTTAGGTGTTTCAAGGAGCACCTGTTGTATTTATAATGATGTTAGTCCCGGGGGAACAATGATCAGTAAACAGCAAGTATGAGGATTCAGAGAGAAATAAGCTCATGGTGTTTAAAGAACAAGAAGTTGGCTGGAAAGGCTGGAGTTTCATGACAGCAGTACAGAGAGCAAGGGGGAACACAAAGGGCCTTGAGGTCAAAGAGGAACTGGACTGTGAGGGCCCTAGAGGCATTGGAAAAGAGCTTCGATTTTATTTGCAATGCAATGACAGGCAGACATATGACATGAACTATTTTGTGCCTATAAAAGAGCATTAAAGATGCTGATCTGATGAGTCTGGGTTGTTAAAGAAATAGGAATAGTCACAGAGAGGAAATTTCAAGGTCTATTTCCCTCTTGTGGGGAAGGTCTGGTGCTGGAGTGGTACCAGTGAAAAACTAAAAAACAGAAATAAGAGCTTGGAGTGATGGTACTTGCTGATGGAGATGGTGTGGATGAGAGAGAAAGGCTAGTTATAATAGGCTTGATGCACTGGGAAGATGATTATGCCCTTGATTGGGATGGGGCGAGGGGTAGGGGGGCACTTGAGAATAGAATTTGATAGGCCATTAAAAAGACAGCTGTTTTTTTCCCTTTTATCAAAATATGCCTTGTTAAGAGAAAGGCAAATGTTGTAAGTACATGGCTGAGGACTTCCAATGAGAAAATAGCCACTCTAGAAGCTTCACTATCACTGTCATTGATTAATATCTTTAAGCATAAATCCGCTCAAATATAGCTTTCAACAATTTCCATCTAAAGGTCAAATCTAACTTTTATATCTTCATTGTTCTTAAATCAGAATTTCAATACAATTGCGCTATCCACAAATCTTTCATGAGAATAACTAACTCCATCAGATACTGGAGAATTAATTATTGAATGATTTACACAGTACTCAGCAAATATTAAAACTGATATTTTGAGGGCTTCTATTAAACAGGAAAGTACTTCATGCTGTCTCTAGATTCAGTACGAGAAAATCCACAATCGTGTGCTTATTCTCATTAAGTCTGAGGAACAATTGTAGAACTCGGTGTGCCAGACACAGGTGTTGGGGGAGGGTTGTATGTGGGTTGGCATGACGATCAGCCAGATGGGCATGGTTCCTCTCCTAAATAAGCCCACAAGTCTGTCCATACATGGAAACAAAATTCAAAACAACCTGAATTAGCACTGAGTTAGACCACCACCAAGGTGAACAAAAGGGTTAAAGCATTGTTTGTTCAAATCCTTGCCGCTCTTTCAAGGTGTCACTCTTTCTGGCAGAGTCCAGACACCGCTACTTGACAGTGACTCTTAAGAGGCTCCTAGTTTCTTGAACATGCCGATATGTTTGGTCCTCTTTGGGGCATAGCTAGAGCAAACACGCACATTAGCTCAGGTTCTGTGGGGCAAAGGTGAGCAAGGGAAACAAAGGTCCACTTCACAGGATCGGGTCACATTTGGCATGCTGGCAAAGGGACAGGCACGGCATGGGGGCAATTAGAGATCAATGTTGGAGAAGGGGATGGCAGTGCCTAGGAGAAGCGAGCAGATGAGGGTCCCAGAAATCATCTTGCCTATGACACTTGTTCTGGGACGGTTGAACAGGGAGCTGTCAGTACACAGATTAACTTGGGGAAAACAGGATTTTGCTGAGGCTCTCTGAGGTGCTAGAACAATGAGAACATGTTCCTCCTGTATTCCTCCTTTCCATCCCTTCATTGGCCACCCTTTCCTGCTCTCCGCCTGGCTTTCTCAGTGGTGCAGTTGGAGGAACCACAATAAGCATGGCAAGCTACCCACTGGTGGGGCCCACCCACTGACATCTTCCTGAGTAGGCCATTTGACCTTCGCATCTCATTTGGGGAACTAGGGCCTCAGGAAATCCTTAGACAAACTGATTTCCTTTTGTCTAAATTAAAGCAATAGGGGAGAAAACAGAGACCTTAGAAGCTGCAATCTATTCTTAACCTCTTTTGCAAAACAGCTTGCTTGGGCTAAGAAAATAAGCAGCGTCTGTTCTGAGCTCTTGCTCTTAAGTATTAGGCTTGGTTGAAGAAATGGCCACGTGGAAAGGAGGAGTGGATTAACGAAACAAGTTTCCCCTTAATATTTCTGAGTTGCTTCTTCAGTTATATGAGAAGTGAACAACCTGCTGGACTCACACAAATAGTTGGGGACTGTGGTACAACTGACAAAAATCATGAAAAAGGAAATGCTTACCTCTTACCAAACTCACTCTAGGGTTTGTACATTTTTGCAGAACATTGGGTGACGGCATGGCCATTCAGGTCTAACAGCAAAATAGATCATTTTAAAAAATATTTATTTATTTATTTATTTATTTATTTATTTGAAAGTCAGAGTTACACAGAGAGAGGAGAAGAGAGTGAGAGAGAGAGAGAGAGAGAGAGAGAGAGAGGTCTTCTGTCTGATGGTTCACTCCCCAATTGGCCACAACTGCTGGAGCTGAGCTGCACCAATCTGAAGCCAGTAGCTTCTTCCAGATCTCCCAGGTGGGTGCAGGGGTCCAAGGACTTGGGCCATCTTCCACTGCTTTCCCAGGCTATAACAGAGAGCTGGACCTGAAGAGGGGCAGCTGGGACTAGAACCGGCACCCATCTGGGATGCCGGCGCTTCAGGCCAGGGCATTAACCCACTGTGCCACAGAGCTGACCAGCCAAATAGATCTTCACGTGCATCCATAGAAGCATGTGTGAGGTTATTTAAACAGGCCTGCGGTTGTCATTGTTATCTGAGGTAGGATTCAGTCAGCTGCACACAGCTGGACAGAGCATATGCACATGAAGAGCTGGGGTGGGCACTCTTCTGTCCCTTTTTTTTGGTCATATTTCATTGCCCTTATTTTCCACATGCCTTCAGACACTCCCTCAGATACACTCAGTCTCTGGCCTCAAGCCCTGCTCCACCCCCTCCCCCCACTTTCATTCTTTTTTTTTTTTTTTAACATTTGTTTTATTTATTTGAAAGAGTTACAGAGAGAGGAGAGGCAGAGAGAGAGAGGTCTTCTATCTGCTAGTTCACTCCCCAGTTGGCTACAACGGCCGGAGCTGGGCTGATCCAAAGCCAGGAGCCAGGAGCTTCTCCCAGGTCTCCCACGCGGGTGCAGGGGCCCAAGGACTTGGGCCATCTTCCACTGCTTTCCCAGGCCAAAGCAGAGAGCTGGTTTGGAAGAGGAGCAGCCAGGACTAGAACCGGCGCCCATATGGGATGCTGGCACTATAGGTGGAGGATTAACCTACTGTGGCACAGTGCCAGCCCCTATTCTCCTCCTCAAAGCCTTCAATCATCCATCCTAGTACTATGCCTTTAAAACAAATTCAACTATTTGTTTCAGGCACTGAGACTGTTTACACGCAGTGGATGAATCCTTGATATTTTGAATGCAAATGAATTTTCCAGCCTCACTTCACTTCTTCCTTAGAATTCATAAGCATTTTTTTAAAAATCAATTTTGGGGGCCGGTGCTGTGGCCTAGAGGTAAGGCTGCTGCTTGCAGTGCATCCCACAGTGGTGCCGGTTCGACTCCCGGCTGCTCCACTTCTGATCCAGCTCTCACCTATGGCCTGAGAAAGCAGTAGAAGATGGCCCAAGTCCTTGGGCCCCTGCACCCACGTGGGAGACCGGGAGGAGGCTCCTGACTCCTGGGTTCGGATCAGTGCAGCTCCGGCTGTTGCAGCCATCTGGGGTGAACCAGCGGGTGGAAGACCTCTCTCTCTCTCTCTCTCTCTCTCTCTCTCTCTCTCTCTCTCTCTGCCTCTTCTCTCTGTGTAACTCTTTCAAATAAATAAATATATCTCTAAAAAAAGGACAATTTTGGAAAATCCTCAGCTATCATATTTTAAAATAGTTTCTATAATGTTAATTTTTTTGTCTGAGACAAATTAAATACAAATAATCTTTTTTTTTTTTTTTTGACAGGCAGAGTTAGACAGTGAGAGAGAGAGACAGAGAGAAAGGTCTTCCTTTTGCCGTTGGTTCACCCTCCAATGGCCGCTGCGGTTGGCGCTGCGCCAATCCGAAGCCAGGAGCCAGGTGCTTCTCCTGGTCTCCCATGTGGGTGTAGGGCCCAAACACTTGAGCCATCCTCCACTGCCCTCCCGGGCCACAGCAGAAAGCTGGACTGGAAGAGGAGCAAGCGGGATAGAATCCGGCGCCCCGACCGGGACTAGAACCCGGTGTGCTGGCGCCGCAGGCGGAGGATTAGCGAAGTGAACTGCGGCGCCGGCCTCTTTTTTTTTTTTTTGATAACTAACAACATCTATTCATTGGACAGTTCCAGGTTTTTTTCTAATAATGTACAACCCATTGCTCTGTGCAGGTGTTTGTAGCATCTTGGCAGCCACGGCAGAAGAAAAGGGAAAGGCAGGCACACATAAGGACAAGCATAGGTTAGAAAAAAACGTGCTATGAACATTTTTAATTTTTTTATTTTTTGGTTAGAGAAAAGCTTCATAATCAACAGCCCACTTCTAAGTAAAGTAGGCTAGAAAAACTTGTTTTTAATGTAGCTTTTATGTATATCTTCTCATTTCATATAGAGTTCACCGAGGTAAATGTGATGTCATTACTACTGTCCACTTGCAGAACAACCTAAAAGTAAAACTGTTATCAAGGAGAAAAGTCTTAACAAGAAGCTCAAGAAAGACGGCTTCGGAGGTAAGGCGGAGCCCGGCCTCTAAGCGGACAGTCTAGTAGAAGCAGATGGTGTGCAGGAAGGCCCTGCTGCTCTTCTTCTCCAACGCCTGGATCAGTTCCTCCATCTCGTTCTCCATGTCCTCGGCGTGCTGCAGACTCTGGCAGAGCTCACAGATGAGGAACGCCCCTAATGTGGCCTCTTCGTAGCTGTCCTGGATGTCCACGTTGATCACGTGTACCGGCTGGCAGGTCTCCTGTTCTCGAGAGGTGAGACAGTCCACCACCTGGTCGTAGACTCTCTCTTCACAAGTGACGATCAGATCGAATGTATCCTTGCAGCTCTGGAACCTTTCTGGATGCGGCTTGATTCTCCTATTTCTGTCCAACATATGTAGAATTCCATTCTGTGTATAGAGGATCTTGTCTTTCCTAACAAGATCGTTATACATCTCCTCATACGTGGTTTTGAAATCATAAATATTTGGCTTGTCAATTGCCGGCCCTGGAAGTTTCACCTGAGCGCCCGTCCCGAAAGACCGGACGTTGAAACCTCGTTTGCTGAGGACCCTGTGCGCCTCCATGCTTCGGTTCTGATTATTTGAACACACCACAGCTACGCGCAGCGGCACTGACGACATGGCAGCAGCCTCAACGCCCGCGATTCTGACGCAGCTGTGGTGTGCGGCAGCGAGGAAAATGGCGGCGACAGCAGGAGAAACCCAGCGGCACACAAGGGGCCACGTCGGCGCTGTAGTACGTGAGGACGCAGTGCGTGCGTCCGCCAATGGGACCACTCAACTGCAAGGCTGAAGTGAGGCCCCGCCTCTTGCACTCGCTGGTTTCTGGATCAGCGCTCCACAGTTGGCCGGGGCGGCTGTTGCAAGGCACTTCCAGGATCTGTCACTGGTACCTCTGGTGCCAGTATTTCACATCGCAACCCGAGGTAAGATCTTACTGAGTCCTTTAAGTCATGTTATTCTCCCTTGGATGTTTTCTATCTTTATTTCTAGAACTCCATGTTTTGGGGCTGGTGCTGTGGGATATGGGGTAAAGACGCCACCTACAGGCGCCGGCATCCCATATGGGCGCCATACCTTACAGCGCCGGTTTGGGTCCTGGCTGCTCCATTTCCGATCCAGCTTTCTGCTATGGAAAGCAGTAGAAGATGGCCCAAGTCCTTGGGCCCCTGTACCTATGTGGGAGACCTGGAAGAAGCTCCTGGCTTCAGATGGGACCAACTCCGGCCATTGTGGCCATCTGCGGAGTGAACCAGCTGATGGAAGACCACCTCCCCCACCCCCACCCCCACACCTCTGCCTCTCAAATAAATAAATAAATACATAAATAAACTCCATGTTTCAGGCTGGATATTTTTCTACCTAACTTTAAATTAAATCAACCTTCATCTCTTGTCCAGTCTGCAGTTAAACCTGCTCACCAAGTATTTAATTTCTCAATTTTAGAGTCTCCCATGTGGGTACAGAGGCTCAAACACTTGGGCCGTCTTCTACTGCTTTCCCAGGCCACATCTGAGAGCTGGATTGGAAGAGGAGCAGTCAAGACTAAAACCGGCGCCCATATGGGATGCTGACACTGCAGGCAGAGGATTACACACAGCGCCACAGTGCCGGTCCCTCAGTGACATGTTTTTAACAAGTGAAGAAAATCATCTAGTGTTGAAAGAGAGCCAATTCTTTTTTTGCCCCCAAAGAATCCTTTTATTTAATGAGTACACATTTCCTAAGTACAACTTTGGGAATATAGTGATTTTTCCCAGCCTACACACCCTCCTGACCCCACTCCCACCCCACCTCACCTCTTCCTCTCTCTTCCATTCCCTGTCCCATTCTCCATTAAGATTCATTTTCAATTAACTTTGTACACAGAAGACCAACTCTATACTAGTAAAGATTTCAACAATTTGCACACACACACACACATACACACACACAACTGTTTGAAAACAAATTTTACAGTTAATTCTCATAATATAACTCATTGAGGACAGAGGTCCTGCATGGGAAGTTAGTGCACAGGAACTCCTGTTGTTAATTTAACAATTAACACTCTTATGTATGACGTCAGTGACCACCAGAGGCTCTTGACATGAGCTACCACGGCTATGGAAACCTCCTGAGTCCACAGTCTCTGTCAGTATTTAGACAAGGCCATAAACAAAGTAGAAGTTCTCTCCTCCCTTTAGAGAAAAGTACATCTTTCTTTGATGACCGATTCTTTCCGCTGAGATCTCACTGACAGAGAACCTTCATGTAGGACATTTTTTTTGACACAGTGTCTTGGCTTTCTATGCCTGAAATGCTCTCATGGGCCTTTTTTTTTTTTTAAGAATTATTTATCTGATAGGCAGAGGCAGAGAGAGCGAGCGAGAGAGGTCTTTCATCTGTTGGTTCACTCTCCAGATGGCCCCAACAGTCGGAGCTGCGCTGATCCGAAGCCAGAAGCAAGGAGCCTCCTCCGGGTCTCCCACACGGGTGCAGGGGCCCAAGGACTTGAGCCATCTTCTACTGCTTTCCTAGGCCACAGGTGAGAGCTGGATTGGAAGTGGAGCAGCTGGGACTCTAATTGGCACCCATATGGGATGCCAACACTGCAGGTGGCAGCTTTATCCACTATGCCACATTGCTGGACCCTCTCATGGGCTTTTCAGCCAGACCAGAATGCCTTAAGGGCCGATTCTGATGTCAGAGTGAGAGCCAATTCTTGATATTGGAAATTTTGCATCACAATTTAATTGTTTAATTCTTACCAGGCATCCTTGTTCTCAGTGGAAAACCTCGACCTTTGTTCCTGAAGGAATATGATGTGGTTGTGAGGTATATTTCTAAGTAATTTTGTTTCAGCAAATCACTTTAAAAAATAAACTGTACTTCTTTTGAAAGAGAAAGAGATTTGGTTCACTCCCCAAATACCCACAACAGCCAGGGTTGAGCCTGGCTGAAGGCAGGTGCTAAGGGCTCCATCCAGGTCTCCTATACAGGTAGCAGGGAACAAAAGCCCTTGGTCAATCACTTGCTGGCTCCCAGCATGCACATTAGAGGGAAGCTGGATTGGCAGTGAAGGCAGGACTTGATCTGAAAAGGGATGTGGGGATCCCAAATGGCAGCCTAACTCTGCACTACAATGCCTGCCCTGAGGAAGTCAGTTAGAGATATGGGAGCTGGTGATTTGTACAGCAGTTAAAACATCACTTAAAACACCTGCATCCTATATAGGAGTGTCTGGTTGAAGTCTCAGCTCCTCTCTTTAGCTTCCTGCTAATTGTGCACCTTGGGAGGGAGCAGATGATGGCTCAAATATTTATTTGTGTCCCTGTCCCCTGTGTAGGAGACTTTGCTTGAGTTCTTGGCTCCTGACTTCACCCTGGCCCAGCCCTGGTTGTGAGCATTTGGAGAGTGAACAAGTCCTTGGGAGGCCTCTCTCACTCTCTTTTTCCCCCTCTATCTGCTTTTTAAGTAAAATGAAAATAAATTGTTAACAGTATTGCTGTAAACATGGTGGTATAGGCATCTCTTTGATACACCATATCCATATTTTTTGGATATATGCCTAACAGTGATATTGTTGGAGAATATGGTGTGTCTATTTCTAGTTTTTTAAGAAATCACCACACTGTTTTCCACAGTGGTTGCACTAATTAACATTCCCACTAACAGTGTATAAGAGTATCCCTTTCCCTACATCCTCGCCAACATTTGCTGCTCTCTGTGTTTTGGATAGCAGCCATTCTGACAGGGGTGAACTGATAGCTCATTGTGGTTTGGATTTGCATTTCCCCAACAGCTACTGACACACTTTTTTTTTATGTACTTGTTGGTCATTTGTAATTCTCCTTTTGAGTACTGTCTTATTCAGGTCCTTTGCTCATTTCTTAACTGAAACAGTAATTTTTTTTATTTTTGAATTTTCTGAGTTGTTGATGTATTCTGGATATTAATCATTCATCAGATAACTAGCTTGCAAATATTTTCTCCCATTCTGTTGGATGTCTCTTCACTCTTATTGATTGTTTTCTTTGCTATGCAGAAGTTTCTGAGTTTGATATAATCCCATTTGTCTAGTTTTGCTTTTGTTACCTGTGCTTTGGTAGGCTTATCCAAGAAGTCATCATCTACATTAGCATTGTGTTTCCCCTACATTTTCTTCTAGCATTTTCATTGCCTCAGGCCTTAAATTTAAGTCTCTGATTCATCTTGAGTTGATTTTTTTTATGTGGTAACAGATAGGGATCTATTTTCATTCTTCTGCATATATACAGCTATTGTCTTTTTACTTTTTATTTGTTGAACTATTTAGTGGAGCATTGAGTTTTGTGCTATAATGTAAATTAAAAATATGTTATCCCCCAAATAAAAATAAATAAATAAATAAAATTTAAAAAGAAAAACTATTGTAATGTTAATGATGTAGAAAATTTAAATAGTGATGTGATTGTAGAATAAAAAGAATAGTAGTCTTTGCCTAAATAAGCTATCTGTGAAACAGATGTGGCAAGCAGTAGCTGGTTCATTACAGAAGATCATGCTGATAAAGATCTGAATCTGGCTGTCTTAATGCAGTTGGAAATATTTATAGATGCATAGGGATTCCTGTTCAAACTAGTGCTCGTTTGGTTCAAACTTTACCTCTCGTACCTCTATCACAAGCCAGTTGGGTAGAGTTCATTATGTGCTGAAATCTTGTAACATTGTCCAGCACTAGCAAAGCAGACATAGATTTTACTCTTGGTGGCCCACGAACTGGCACCATCCTAGTTTCTGTTAAAAAGAAACTCTCCAGACAACATGAGAAGGCAGTGTAGCCTAGTTCTTGGGAGAGGACCTTAACTTCAATGAAGTTGGTGGCCATAGGGTCTGTCTTTTGGAGTATGTTATTACCACTCTGTTGTCCTTTTCTGACTCAACCTCTGATCCCAGGCCCCTAGGAACCATTGCCCTTTCGCATCTTTCATCTCATTCCTCCACATCTCCAGGCAGCATGCGAGTTTTCTGATCTAGTCTGGTGTTATTTCTCATGTTTTGGATTTGTTTCTGGATTCCTGTCTATGTCCCTCACAGTGTAAGATACTGAAAATTCCATAAAGGATTAAAAAATAATTACAAATTTGTTTTTTAATTTTTAATTAATTTTTAACAGATTCAATATGGTTTATAGATACGGTTCTAAGAGTATAATGGCATTTTCTTCCTCTCATCCTCCTTTCTCCCCCTTTCTCCCTCAAAGCATCAGAGAAATAGTCTTTTTATTGGCATTATTTGTGATGAAGATACATTGTTATCTTAACTCTCTTCTCAGATTCTCCTGTGACCAACTTCCCCTGACAGGCAGATTTTTAAAAAACAAAATCATGGTTGAAACGATACATGTCCAGTGACACAGTTGGGTTTTCTTCACAATCTTCATTGAGAGGGAAGCACTGTTATTGCTAATTTAGAGATGACAAACTGGAGGCTTAAAGAGATTAAGCGACTTTGCCAACAATCACACCCATAGAGAGCTGCAACTTGACTCTCATTGTTGTGAATTAAAGCACAGTTCTTTATCAGGGTTCTGTGCCATCTCCCAGGAGGGCCTCATTGTTCATAGTCTCAGTTTCTAAAGCTTCAATCTGCTCATGTCTTCTGCCTAAACTCTCTCCATGTCTCCCAATAGGCCTAGGAGAAAGTAGCATCCTTCTGGGTCCTGCTTTTTCGTTCTAATTACCATGGTTGCATGGCAAATAGCTCCAAAACACAGTGGCATAAAACAACCATTTATTATGTTTAGGGATTTTGTGGATCAGAAATTCAGGAAGGACACAGAAAAGGCTTGTTTTTCTTGTTGTTTAACAAATACCAAGTGTGCTTACATGACAAGGACTGTGATAGATGAGGGGCTATTGAAATGAACAAGCTGGGGCTTGCATTGTGGCACAGCAGGTTAAGCTGCTGCCTACGACTCCAGCATCCCATATGGGTCCCAGTTTGCATCCTGGCTGATCCACTTCCCATCCAGTGCCCTGCTAATTCTCCTGGGAAAGCAGTGGAAGACAGCCCAAGTATTTGGGCCCCTGCACTCACGTGGGAGACCCAGATGAAGCTCCTGGCTCCTGGCTTTGGACTGGCCCAACCCTGGCTGAGTCAAGCTGTTGTGGTCATTTGGAGAGTGAACCATTGGATAAAAGAGATCTCTCCTTGTGACTCTGCCTTTCAAAATAAATAAATATTTAAAAAGAAAAAAAATTAACAAAATTTTGTCATAAAAATGCACAGCTAGAGAAATTAACTGTGAAATAAATGATCACAAGAGTTACACTCTACCTAGGTACAGCTAACTTGGACTCCCCTACCTGGGACAGACTGGTGAGTGTGATCAGCTCAAGTTTCACTTTCTTTGAGCCATGGATCCCTCATGCTAGTTCAGGCACCTTTTTTTTTTAAAAAAAAAGATTTACTTGAAGGTCAGAATTACACACAGAGAGAAGGAGAGGCAGAGAGAGAGGTCTTCCACCAACTGGTTCACTCCCCAGTTGGCTGCAATGGCCAGAGCTGTGCTGATCCAAAGCCAGGAGCCAGGAGCTTCCTCCAAGTCTCCCACATGGGTGCAGGGACCCAAGGACTGGGGCCATCTTCTACTGCTTTCCCAGGAGTTCGGGCACCTTTATCCATGCCAACATAAACCATTGTGTCACAGTACTTTTTTTTTTTTAAATATATTTGTGGGACAGTTTGATTACCATTTCTCTCCCATACAGGACCATGGAATTCATAGAGTCCTCTTGAATTTTGAGGCAGTCTTAGTGATTTACTTATAATGAAGGCATGCAGTAGAACTGACTATATGTGACTTAAGGGGTTAGGTTGTCAAAATGTCTTCCTGGCTCTCTCTCTAGTGATACACGCTTTGGGAACTCACTTTCTGCAATGCTAAAAGAATCACATTGAGGAGAGAGAGAGAGAGAGAGAGAGAGAGAGAGAGAGGGAGAGAGAGACCCAACATCAACCATCAGAAGGGTGAGTAACAGTTGTGCCAACTCATGTCCACACCCAGCAACCAGCCAAATGGAGACTCCTAACTCTGGGAGAACTAACAGGGGGCTGGATGCTTGTGATTTTGAGAGGTTTGTGTGCCGGGACTGTGAAAAAGACTGAGACTGTGTGGGAGGACTCTTGGTATGGCTGGGACTTTAGGCAGTCACTATGGGAGATTCCACGTGCTCAGGACTTCCTGATTAGCTGGTGAGGGACATTGCTGGGGAATCTGAGCTTACACTGAGGACTGCACAGATCCTTTGTGTGGTCCTTGGGGCAGAGCGAACAAATATTAGACCTGCTGGGGCTAGTACTCAGGCACTGGTCTCCTTTGAGGAGAGGAGCTCAGCTGAACAGAATAAACCTACCTTCTGATAAAAAAAGAGGAGATTTACTATGCCAAACCTGGGTGTGTCACCTTAGACACACCCTTTGCCCTGGAGAACTGAACAGAGTTCCCTGGCCACACCCACCACAGGCCTCTAGATATTCACTGAAAGCAGACACTCCACTTATCTACAGAGCAATAGAAAAAGATAAAAACTGCCACAGAGAAAATACAAAGAAACCAACCAGTATCTCCACAGAATAACAAATGCACCAATTCAAGAAATAAGAATAAGGAAGAAAATATGATGCCCCCAAAAGAACACAGCACTTCAATACTATATTGTGAAGATGATGAGATTGAAGAAATGCCAGAAATGGAATTAAAAAATTGATCAGAAGATTACATAGAAGTAATCAGAAGCAGATGCACAATCTACTGAAATCTGTATATGACATGAAAGAAAATATTGAGATCTTAAAGAGAAATCAAAATGAAATGCCGAATTCAATAGAACAAATAAAAATGTATTGGAAAGCCTTAACAACAGAATCAGTGAAGCCGAAGAAAGAATATCCGACTTAGAAGACAAAGCACAGGAAAGTATAAAGTGAGACCAAACACAAGAAGAAGAAATTAGATGGGTGAGTGAGAAAGCCTTAGATGATTCCTGCCCCAAGCTTTCAAAGTACCTTAGCTGATGCTTAGTGGAGCAGAAAAATCGCACTTTGGGAGAGAAGAGTTACATTTGAAATGGCTTTCCTTCTATTTGAGTATGTGGGAGAAATAACCAACATTTCCATTTTGGCACACTTTTAGCAAGGGTGCTATCTAGTTATGGCTTTCCAGAATATCTGAAGGAGAAATGTCTGCTCTCTTTCTGTTTGAACTGACCTTAGCACAAAAGGCAAATTTTCTCTTTCATGTTTTCAGTCCTTCCTTTCTGTATTTCTGATATAATTTTAAAGCATGACCCCAATGTTCTCTGACACTTCTACAACGTAAAGGCAAATCTCTATCCCTTCCCCTTGAATCTGGGCTTTGTGACTGCTTGACCAGTTGACTGTGATGGAAGTGATGGCATGCTAGTTTCTTTGCCCAGGCCTTAAGAAATTGGCAGTTTCCAAGTCTTGTTCCTTGAGATGATCACTCTCATATCTGAGACACCATGCTATCAGGAAGCCCAAGCCAAACCATGGAGAGGTTAACATGGAAAGGAACCAATAGCCAGGACCAACTTGCCCACTATGTGAGTGAGTCATCCTGCAAGTAGATTCACTGGCCTAGGTTGAGCTATCCTAACTGGGATCACATGGAGGCGAGAAACTCTGTACTGAACCCTGCTCACATTTCTGATTTGTAAACAAATAGTTATTGTCCTTTGAGCCATTAAGTCTCATAGTAGTTTTGAATACAGCAAGAGATAACCAGAACCTCTTCTTTGAATCCTCCTCTCCCCTTCTTCTCCCTCCCTGTTAATTTTATTTACTTTTCTCAAAATCTATCACACAGCCAACACACTCTCTACCGCTAGAGAAAGTATATGCTCAATTTTGTTGTTCTTATAAGATGATGAATAAGAACAACAGGGACTCTAGCTGATTAATTTCTGAATGGACTGAGTAGCACAGTGAATTTTAAACTGAATTGGATAGCTTGAGTTCAGTCAATCAGTTTTCTGTTATTTTATGTAAAAGGTATTTGTCCCACTCCCCAGATGTACTGAATCAGATGGTCTAGAGTCAGGTCTGTAAAGCTCCATCTTTAGAAAGCCTCCCAGGTAATTTTTATGCTTACCAAAGATTAAACACTTTGCTACAGTGATTATTCAAAATCCCATTGAAATAAGATTATTGTGATATTTAAATTAAAATAGGCTGTAAATGACAAAAAAGCATTTAATGTGGAATCTGGCATATTATAAGAGGTCAACAAATGTCAGCTGCTACTATCATTATTTTTATCATTTTTAAAGATTATCTTTTTAAAAAATTTATATTATTTATTTGAAAGGCAGAGTCACAGATATATATATATATATATATATATAGAGAGAGAGAGAGAGAGAGAGAGAGAGAGAGAGAAACTGAAAGAGAGAGATCTTCCATCCACTGGTTCACTTCCCAAATGATCACAACAGCTAGTGCTGGGCCAGAGTAAAGTTGGGAACCAAGAACTTCTTCCAGGTATCCCAGATGGCTTTTGTGGGCATCTGTTTAGGGGGAAAATATTCACATCAGGGTATTAAACCACAAATAGGCAAAATGCTTAAAGAATGAGCTACTTTAACATTCGAATTTATTAATTAACTTAGGGTCAACAACATCACATTTCCTTTTCAACTCTTATCAAAAAGAAAGACTCTCTAGAGTGCTCTGTCTTAATCAGAGCGGCGTAGTGAATAGTCTGAATCAGCGTGAATTAACTTCTCTGTGCCTCCGTTTTCTCATCTTTTTTTTTTTTAAAGGGATGATAATACTAGCTCCAAAGATTGTGAAAAATTTGTTATAGATGAAAGTGTGCAGAATCATTTCTTTTTTAAAAAGATTTATTTATTTATTTTAAAGTCAGAGTTACACAGAGAGAGAGGAGAGGCAGAGAGAGAGAGAGAATGAGAGAGAGAGAGAGAGAGAGAGAGAGAGCTTCCATCTGCAGATTCACTTTCCAATTGGCTGCAATGGCTGGAGCTGCACTGATCCGAATCCAGGAGCCAGGAGCTTCTTCCAGGTCTCCCACGTGGATGCAGGGGCCCAAGGACTTGGGCCATCTTCTACTGCTTTCCCAGGCCATAGCAGAGAGCTGGATTGGAAGAGGAGCAGCCAGGTCTCTAACTGGCACCCACATGGTGCCGCAGGTGGAGGATTAACCTACTGCGCCATGGTGCTGACCCCACAGTGGTACTTTTATAGGGTAGGGGTTGGTGCCCTGATATTCAGATGAGCCAGAATTTGGGTGTGGGGTTTGAGTATTACTCACTTCAGTGTCCCTTTTCTGAGAATCTCAGAAGTGTCCTGGCATCTCCACATGGTTCTGCAGCACACACGTGGTCTTCATTATGCATGATGGCAAATGAGGCTCAGGTATATGGTGGGGAATGGGTATGTCAAACCTGCAGTCATGTTGGATTGGCACAGAAGGGAATGGTGTTTGGGCACTGTGGGGCTACGGCACAGATTCTGCTTGCAGGCTTTCAGTTCCTCTTCATTCACTAGTTTTTCACCTGCCCACTTCAGTACCTGCTAGCTATTTTATTATTATTGCCAAGTATTATTCTTTGTAAAGAAAGCACATCATAGGCAACCTTTTTATTGGTACAGGTCTATGACAAAAGAAGAAACTAGAAGTATGGAAATAAAGCCTGGGTCAGGAGGGTGAGATCAAGATCTTTTTTGTTTACCCCTGAATCTTCAGAATCTTGTATCCTGCCTGCTCTGGTACATGATTAGTCTTCAGTAAACTTCTATTGAATAATGATAATTCCTAAAAGATGAATACTTACTGATTATTAATTTTTCTTTTTGTATTTTGAATTTCTGCTTAGAGTTTGAATGTGGCAAGATTGTTCTTTAATTGACTGTGGTTAATCAGATTCTGTGTCATTAAGTGTGCCTACTTTCTTTTTATAGGTATGTAGAGCAAAGATATTCTGTTTGATTTTCTCTCCCAGTTTTATTAAGGCATGGTTTATAATTTTTTAAGATATATATTGCAATGAACATATATGTTTAGAGTGTACAGCATGTTTTGATGTGTGCATACATTGTGAAATAATTAAATCAAGCTCATTAATGTATCTGCCACCTCAGATATTTATAATTCTTCATTTCCTGTTAGAGGGTTTTAATGGAGAAAAAGAATACATAAATGGATCCAGAAACCAAGAAAGAAGGTGAAAGAAACCTCTGCAATATTTTGTAGTCTGTGGCTTTTGACTTATCTTTTTTTTTAAGATTTATTTTATTTATTTGAAAGACAGAGTTACAGAGAGAGGCAGAGACAGAGAGAGAGGCCTTCCATCTGCTGGTTCACTCCCCAGATGGCCGCAACGGCCGGAGCTGTGCTGATCCGAAGCCAGGAGCCAGGAGCCTCTTCTGGGTCTCCAACGTGGGCACAGGGTCCCAAGGACTGGGGCCATCTTCCACAGCTTTCCCAGGCTACAGAAGAGAGCTGGGTCAGAAGTGGAGCAGCCGGGACTAGAACCAGCGCCCATATGGGATGCCGCCACCTCAGGCCAGGGCGTTAACCTGCTGCGCCATAGCGCCAGGCCCCTGACTTATGTTTAAAATGTATTTAAATGATAAAAAAAATAAGATCTCAACTAACCAGAGTATAAATACAGGGACTAAATCTAAAAAAGATAATTACCTCCTACCCCTATCTCCTACCTGGGAGAAAGTGTAGACATGTCATTGCAACACTTACAACTCAATGTTTCACTGTGTTGCTGAACCCAGACTCGGTGTTTGGTATTGTATCATTGAACTAAATATCAAACTTGATCACAAGATTGGATCACTTGGTGTTGAAAGCCCATGTGACTTTATTCCCTATCAGCCAAATATGGACATTTTCTATATGTCCATTTTTCTTAAGAGTGAGTTTATCAAACTAAAGATTCAATGGAAATGAATAGCTATGAGTGATACGTTTCTAGAGCTTTTGACAGGAGTGGGAGTTTCCATCCTGTTCATCTGCGATGCTCCAGATCAGGAATATATTTATTCTGCTTCATTTTCCTTGGTGCATTCATTGGGGGGAAGATGCTTCTGCAGTGTTTATTTAGAAAGCTGCAGGGTGGATTCAAACGAATCAAAAAATGTCACTGCTGTGTCCCGGCTCACAGTGGGGCTGCCTTCTGTCTCCTTTCCCCTTTAGTACCACCTTGATTCACATGTACGGATCTTTGTTGAATGCTTTGAGATGTGGGCAGGACAAGAGGAGATTGGTGGTAAAAATAAAGGACTCCACCAATGGTTCTTTTCAAAGCAGATGGCCTGCGAAGAGCAACACAGACTTGCATGTCCAAAATAATTATTCTATAAATTGCCTTTTGAAGCTCAGATATCTAAATGAAAATAAAAAACAAAAATTAAGGCACAAAAAAGTGTATTTCTTTAGCTCCTGATTCAAGAAACCATGAGATATGAAGTATGATCTGTTCTAATGAAGTAGGTTACTGACACAATGAAGATATGTATGCCATCAGCTACCTTTTGTGGTGTAAAAAACACCCCAAAACTTAGTTCCTTAAGACAATTCATTATTTCACTTTTGAATTTATGGGTTAGTGAGGGCAGTTCTGGTCTGGATAGGCTCTGATATCTCTACTGGGAGATTGGTGAGAGGCTGGATAATCTAGGGCAGACTCACTCACATATCTGGTGCTCAGCAGGATTTTGTGAAGGGATCATCTCTTTCGATTTTTATCCAGGCCACTGTCATCCATAACCCCTTATCACTGAATTCTCTGGGATATTTTCAGGGTTATCTTACTTGACCTCTCAGGTGAGTCTGACCTTTTTGATCACTCCCTTTTGCATGAGAGTGCTTTCTCCCTTGGTTTCTGACACATCACTTTGACTTATTCCTTTCAGCCTTCTTTTCTATGGCCAATAACTTGAATGTTGGTGATGGCTAAGCTTTGTATCTGGTCCTCTTCTCTCACCATCAACCCTGAGTGAATTCACTCACCCCACAATTTCAAAGACTTCGTATGTTCTGTTGACTCCTGCTAGAGACTTCTCTCTTGCATCCTGGGCAGCCTTACTGTGACATTCCACAGGTTCCTTAAACTCAGTGCATTCCCCAACACCTACACTCAGCCTGCTAAATTACTATTCACCCAGTCTTCTAAGCTAGAAAGCTGGGAAACTTCTTTCTCTCCTTTATTTTTCATTCAGGAAGCCAAGCCTGTTTTCCCTCAGAACTCTCCCTTGTAACTCCCCTGCTTTAATCAAGGGGATTTATCCCCTGTAGCCCCATTCTCCTAGGCTTTTATGCACCCAGCTTCTGCTTGGGTTTATCTAATGAGAGCTCCTGCTTTTAAAGACTAGCCAAACTGGGGCTGACGTGGCATAACAGACAAAACCACCACCTGTGACTCTGGCATTCCATCTGGGTTGTGTCCCACCTGCTCCACTCCCCATCTATCTCCCTGCTAATGGCCCTGGGAAAACCAGCAGAAGATGGTCCAAGTGTTTGGGTCCCTGCCACCCACGTGAGCGATCTGGAAGAAACTCTAGGCTCTTGACTTCAGCTTGGCCTCGCACATCTGGGGAGTGAACCAGTAGATGAAAGATCTCTCTCTTTTTCTCTGTCTCCCTTTCTCTGTAACTCTTTCAAAATAAATAAATATTTTTCCCTAAAAAAAGAAAGACTAGCAAAACTCAAGAATGTGGACTTTCTCATGGGGCCTGCGCTGTGGCACAGTGAGTTAATGCCTTGGCCTGAAGCACCAGCATCCCATATGGGCGCCAGTTCTAGTCCTGGCTGCTCCTCTTCCAAACCAGCTCTCTGCTTTGGCCTGCGAAAGCAGTAGAGGATGGCCCAAGTCCTTGGGCCCCTGCACACATGTGGGAGACCTCAAAGAAGCTCCTAGCTCCTGGCTTTGGATTAGCACAGCTCGGGCCGTTGCAGCCAACTGGGGAGTGAACCAGTGGATGGAAGACCTCTCTTTCTGTCTGCCTCTTCTTCTCTTTCTGTGTAACTCTGCCTTTCAAATAAAAAAAGTCTAAAAAAAAAAAGAATGTGGACTTCCCTTACCAAGGACATTCTTTCATCGCCACTGCTGTTTTGAGTGTCTAACCCACCAAATCAGAGGCCAACGTGAACTCTTAATTGGCCGTCATTCTCTGGGGGAACCAGCCAGCCAGTTGGCAGCAAGCTAGTTACCTTTGACCCTTTTTTATTATGGAGGGGCTATACTTTTCTCTAATTATTATAAATGTGAATTTGCCTTCTCTTCCATGGGCTTATGAAATGCCTAATTCACTGTCTTGTCATCAGACACAGCTCTGGCCAAGGGAAATAATTCTTTCAAGGAAAGTAATAAATCATGCCATTAAAACCCTCTGCTTAGCCTGCATCCTATCACTCAGGAGCTGCTGGCTTTATAAAATGATGGAATAATTTTTTTCAACTTTTACTTAATAAATATAAATTTCCAAAGTACAACTTTTGGATTATAGCGATTTTTCTCCCCATAACTTCCCTCCCACCCACAACCATCCCATCTCCCACTCCCTCTCCCATCCCATTCTTCATCAAGATTCATTTTCAATTACCTTTATATACAGAAGGTCAACTTAGTATATACTAAGTAAAGATTTCAACAGTTTGCACCCACACAGACACACAAAGTATAGAGTACTGTTTGAGTAGTAGTGTTACTGCTAATTCGCATAGTACAACACATTAAGGACAGAGATCCTACATGGGGAGTAGGTGCACAGTGACTCCCATTGTTGATTTAACAATTGACACTCTTATTTATGACGTCAGTAATCACCCGAGGCTCTTGTCATGAGCTGCCGAGGCTATGGAAGCCTCTTGATTTCACAAACTCCGACCTTATTTAGACAAGGCCATAATCAAAGTGGAAGTTCTCTCCTCCCTTCAGAGAAAGGTAAATGGTGGAATAATTTAAGATTCAGTTAGTATACAAAGTGAGAGATCAAATTTCCCTCCAGATGTGGCATATGCTTTGAGCTAGTGACCAAGCCATGGTGTATTTCTCTCTTAATAGAATCCACGGGTCCAGTAACTATGCAGCAGAAGTGTAAATGGCTTTTATCACTGTTAATAATACATTTATAGAATCCTTGTTTACAATCTTTGAACTTTAGCTGTAGGGTCTAACGGTCTTCATGCCTAAGGAAAAATTGCTTCTACCCAGTCTCATTATAAACTAGAAGTTGATACTGTCACCTAGCATTTGGAACTCTGCATACAATTGAACCAACATGAGGAGGTATTTTTATATTTACTGAGATGATTGATCATGATTAATAATGGGAAATTGGTTTGCTGCTACACAACGAGAACAGGGGGTCTATGTCTGAAACCCCGGAGATTCGTAGGTGCATCTTTTGTACTTCTGTGTGTTCTGGTAATAATCAGTTAAAGTCTGCATCAATCCAATACATACAGGGCCAACAAAGATTCAGCTATTGCAGGAAGGAAGGACTGCATTGCCCCACTGGGTAAAGAGCTGCAACCATTCAGTATATAGGCTGAAAGAACAAGAAAAAGAGAAAGCATGTGGTGGAAGCAGAAAATGATAAATATCAACTAAGGCCACATGACCACTACAGAACAAAAATTGTAGTAACCAGGCATACTTTATTATCCTTCCCTACTATTTGCAATCTCATCCCTACTATTTTTTTGAGCTTTGGTAGTAAGCACTCGGTAATTTAATTTATAGGTCACCAGACTACAAGGAGCCACAGCTGGTATTTATGGGAAGAATTTCATAATGCCTGGAGACCTTGGACTTGTGATAGAAAAATCATGAATCAGATTTTCTTCCTCTCTCTGTTGGAGAGAGCTGGGGTGTTATACATTGGGTAGTTATCGCATGTCTGGCTAAAGCAAGAATTTGTGAGATACGGATATGAGGTAAGAATTGATGCTGAGTAGCTAAAAAGATTTGACCATGTTAGTCCTGGGCCTGTTTGCTGTCAGATATGCTTATCCAACTCTGCTCTGTATCTTAGGCACAAAGTCCAATGGGTTGCATTCCCCAGGCTCTCAAATCATTTGGCCTGCAACTAGAGTTGGCATTAGTTCATGCTGGATGGTTTGAGGGAGAAATAAGCTAGGGTACGTCCACCCATTATCTCTGATGTGGGCAGATTTTTCCAGCTGTGGCCACATCTGTGGTTTCAGCTCTTGCCAGACAAACTACATATTTCCAGCTTCCCCTGGGCAATTCTGGCTTCAGTAATATGGGTGCAGCTCCTGCCTTTGCAGCTGAGGAATTATTGGAGCTTCTTACTGTTGCTGGTCCTCCGTTGTGCTCTGTTTGGCTCTCAATTACTCTATTACTCTCTGCATTAAATCTGATGGTGTCCAAATCCTGTTCTTCAACATGATTTGTGGCTGTTCCCTCCTGTCCACCTCTTACAGCCATTTCCTGACATATACCAGCTTTTCACTGTATTTGATTTGGGATACTGGTCATACTTCTCAAACTGGTCCACCACTCTTTCCCCTCTTTAACACAAGCAGGCTCTATCTCTTTAGTGTTTCTTCTTCTGTACTTCAGACCAGAATAACTTTCAGAAATGTAGGCCCTTAAGCAATCTTGTTTTAAAACTAAACCACTTAACATCATGACCTCATGAACTGTGCTTTCTATTCAGTAGAGAAGGTGCTTTTAGGAAATGCGGAACTAAGAAACAACAGACCTACAGGGTGGTAGAAATGACACGGAAAGTTTGAAATCCCCCTTTTCCCATCTTTGCTGAAATATAAATACAGTATTACTGGATCAGTTTGTCTCAATCTTTCTCCCTGTACATTCCTTTAAAAACATTTTTACATTGATGCTTAAATCAAATAATTTGTTTTTCTGGTACTATCATCTTTGCATGTTCATTATGAATATTTTTGGAAATTTAGCATAACATAAGGAAGAAATAAATATGATCTATAATTCCACAACTCTGAAATAGTCATTGGTAGCAGACTATTGAATAATCCTCTACTGTATATATCAGTAGTTCATTCATTTTCATTACCAGGTTATGTTCCATGGTATGGATGTACCACAGCCTGTTTAACGATTCACCTGTTGAAAGACACATAGGCTGATATTAACTTTTGTCTGTTACAAATAAAGCTGATATGACCATATGTGTACAGGGTTTGTGTGAATATAAGTTTTCATTTCTCTGTGATAAATATCTTAAGACTGCAGTTGCTAAGTAACATGGTAACCTCATGTTTGGTTTTCTAAAAGAAATTGCAAAACTGCTTTAAGAAAGATTGTACCATTTAAATTCCTACCACCAATATACAGGTGATCTTATTTTTTATTTTTACTATTTTTATTAGTGTGTAAGGATGTCTCATTCTGGTATTATTTAAATTTCCCTAATGGCTAATGATGCTGAATATCTTTTTTTCCCAAAGAAACTTTTATTTAAGGAATATAAACTTCATGAATTTCATAAGTATAACTTTAGGAATACAATGATTCTTTCCATCACAGCCACCCTCCCATCCACACTCCCACCCCCCTTCTCCTCCCTCTCCCATTCCCAGTCCCATTCTCCACTGAGATCCATTTTAAATTAACTTTATACACAGAAGACCAACTCTATACTAAAAAAAGAGTTCAACAGTTTGCATGAAAAAAAAAGAAAAACTGTTCCTCAAAAGTCGAGACAAGGGCTGTTGAAAGTCTTTGCCTCTCTTAGAAACTTAATTAACTTTAAAGAAGCACCCAAGGATGATACATCATTTGTGAGCTAAAACTTATGAGACATGAGAATATCCTCCAGCAAATACATTAAAAGAAAGTAAGTCCTTGAGAATGGGTTTTATTATTAGTTAAGGAAGCACCTAAGAAAACAAGCAATGGAGTTGGACACTTAGGCATAATTAAAACTTATGAGATATAGGAATATCCTCCACTTAATACAGTAAAATGAAATAAATCTTTGAGAACAAGTTTGACTGTTAACTCTCATAATACAACTCTTTGAAGACAGAGGTCCTGCATGGGAAGTAAGTGCACAGTGACTCCTGTTGTAAATTTAACAATTAGCACTTTTATGTATAATGTTAGTGATCACCCAAGACTCTTGACATGAGCTGCCAAGGCTATGGAAGCCTTTTGAATCCACAAACTCCGTCAGTGTTTAGACAAAGCCATAAGCAAAGTGGAAGTTCTCTCCTCCCTTCAGATGAATATCTTTTTATTTGCTTATTGGCCATCTGCATTTCCTCTTTAATGAAATGTCTATTTATATCTTTTGCCAAATATTTAATTGAACTTATTTTTTACTATTGAGTTTTAAGGGCTATTTGAGAAACAAATGATATACCTAATATGTGGTTAGCACATATTTTTTCCCAGTCTATAGCTTCTTTTTAAAATCCTATTTAGGGTTTTTTTTTCTTGTAAAGTGCAAGTTTTTCATATCAACGATGTCAAATAACATTTTTTTTCTTTTGTGGATCATTCTTTTGGTATCAAGCCTAAAAATTCCTTTTTAAAAAAGATTTATTTAGTCATTTATTTGAAAGACATAGAGAGAGGGACAGTGGGGGAGAGAAAGAGAGAAGGATAAGGAGAGAGAGAGAGAGAATGGATCTCCATCTGCTAGTTCATCCCTCCAAATGGCTGCAACACCCAGATTTGGGCCAAGTCCATGACAGGAATCTGAAACTCCGACTGGATCTCCCGCATGGGTGGCAGGGGCCCACGTATTTGGGCCATCTTCCACTACCTTCCCAGGAACATTAAAAAGGATCCAGATCAGAAACGGAGAAGCTGAAACTCAAACAAGTGCTTTGATGTGGGGTGTGGCGTCACAAGCGGTGGCTTATTCTGTTGTGCCACATTGGTCCCTCAAGTCTAACAATCCTTTGCCTAGCCCTAACTCCCAAGGATTTTCTCCTATGTTTTGTTCTAAAATGTATAGTTTTAGATTTAATTTCATGATCAATTCTGAGCTAATTTTTTCATAAAGTCTCAGATTTATCTCAGTTTTTTTAAACTTATGGGTGGGTGTTCAATTGCTTCAGCACCAAATGAAGAAATGACTTTCTCCATTAAATTATTTCTGTGTCTTTGTCAAAAATCAGTCAGGCATACTTGTGTGGTTCTATTCCCGGATCCTCTATTATGTTGTTTTGTTCTATGTCTATCTCTCTGCCAATACCACACAGTTTTGATTACTATAGCTCTACAACAAGTCTTAAATTCAGGAAGACTATTTCCTCTCGTTTATTCTTTTTAAAAACTGTTTTAGCTATTCCAGTTGTTTTACATTTCCATATAAATTTTAGGATAGGGAGTGAACATTTATCTTAGCGGGTAAAGTGCCTGTGTCCCACATCAGAATACCCTGGTTCATTTCCTAGTTCCAGCTCCTGACACCAGCTTCCTGCTAATGTAGATCTTGGGAGGCAGCAGGTGATGACTCAAGTGATTTGGTTGCTGCCACCCATGTACAAGACCTGGACTGAGCTCTCAGCTCCTGGCTCTAGCCCCAGCCAAACCCCAGCTGTTGGAGGCATTTGAAAAGTGAACCAGCAGATGGGAGCGCTCCCTCTCCCTCCCCCTCCCTCCCCCTCCCCTCCCCCTCCCCCTCCCCTTCCTCCCCCTCCCCCTCTCTCCCCTCCCCCTCCCCCTCCCCTTTCCCCTGCCCTCTCCCTTTCCCTCTCAAACACATTTTAAGAATTTAGAACACTTTTGTCTTACGTACAAAAGAATCTTGCTGCTGGGACTCCGATAGGGATTATATTAAGCATGTATATCAGTTTGAGAACTGGATACCTTTACTAGGCTACGTCTTCCAGACCATGAACATGACACATCTCTTCATTTATTTAGGTCTTCTTTGGTTTCTTTCACCAGCATTTTGTATTTCTCATTATATAAGTCCTGTGCATGTATTTTTTTAGAATCGCATGACTATATAATTTTCTTTTGAACAATGATTAATTATATTATATTTTTCATTACAATGTTCAGTGCTAGTGTGGAGTATGAATGGTTATTTAATGTTTACCTAGTATCCTTCAGTCTTGCTGAACTCAATCGCTATAGGATTTTTTGTTTGTCTTATAGATTCTTTGGGATTGTCTATGTAGCTAATCATGTGATCTGCAAATAAAGATTATTTCCTTCTTTCCTTTCTGATTCATATGACTTCAACTATTTTAAATTTCTTGATGTTTGTTTAATAGTCCAGAATGTAATCTATTTTAGAATACAGATTCCCAATTTAGCAATGGTTAAACTTAATGATTTTTTGATTTTGTGATGGTGTGAAAGCAATATGCCTTCAGTAGAAACTATACTTTTCCCAAGCGAGAACTACAAGTTCCGCTGATCCTGTCTGGTGATGTTGGGCAGCCCCACAGCCTAGAGATGAAACCACTGCTGCTCTACAGTGTGCTGTGCTGCTGAGCTGGGATGTGCAGTAGGTTAGGAGAATTCCGTGTATTTCCCACTTATGATAGTTACAACTTAGGTTGGGTTTTTAAGGGCACTAAAAAAAGAATGTGTATCCCACTGTTGTTGGGTGAAACATTCTGTAAATGTCTACTAGATTCTGTTGGCTGATGGTGTTATTGAGTTCTTCTGCATACTTGCCGAGTTTTTGTGTAGTTGCTCTTTTTTCAGAGATTTATTCATTTATTTGAGAGACAGAGCTCCAGACAGAGAGAAGGAGAGACAGAGAAGTCTTCCATCTGCTGGTTCACTACCCAAATGGCCACAACCACTGGGGCTGGGCTGATTGGAAGCAAGGAGCCAAGAGCCTCTTCCAGGTCTCCTGCTCTGGTGCAGGGGCCCAAGTACTTGGGCCATCTTCCACTGCTTTCTCAGGCCATTAACAGGGAGTTGGATCAGAAGTGGAGCTGCCAGGACTCGAACTGGCACCCATGTGGGATGCTGGTGCTGCAGGCAGAGGCTTAACCTACTACTCCATAGCAATGCCACAACACTGGCTCCTGTGTAGTTGTTTTACCAGTATTGAACACTCCAATTACAATTATGGATTTGTCTATTTCTCCTTTCAGCTCAGTCATGTTTTGTGAGGATCCTTTATTCAGTGCATACACATTTAGGTTTATGTATAACTGGTGGATTGATATTTTTGTCTTTATGTAATGTTATGCTTTGTCTCTAGTAATTCTTATTTGATATGAAATCAATTTATCAGATATTAATTTGGCTACATAGCTTTTTTCCACTAATGTCTGCATGGCTTATGTTGCATTTTCTTACTCTCAGACTACCTATGTCACTGCATTTGAAGTGAGTTTCTAGAAAACAGCATATATACAAGTTGTGTTTATTCCTAATCCCTTCTGCTCATCTCTGCTTTTTGGCATATTTCTGCAATTTATATTTAAGATAATTGTTGACGTGCCAATACTTAAATTTGTCCTTTTATAATAATTTGTTTTCTATGTGTTTCCACTGGATCTTTTTCTTGTTTTGGTTTTGTATGTGTTATGGGCATAGTGTATAGGATTCCATCTTGATTTATTTATAGTGTTTCTATTTGTGTGTCTTTTTATAGTTCTTGTAATGCTTGCTCTGAGTATTAATTATATATATATATATATATATATATATATATATGAGATCTTGAAACAGCCTACTTATACCTCATTACATCCCCTATAGCTTTCATTCTTTTCAGTATATACATGAGATTAGATGCTTCAGGAAGGTGAAGATACAAATAACCAAATACAAAAGAGATTGCTAGCTCTTTAGGGAGTTGCATTTCACCTAAGGCTACAACCCATAACTAAACAAAACTAGGTCAGCGCCTTATGGGAAAGAAGTATTTTTGATTAAAAGACCTGAAACTCAGCTTATAGGCAGCCATTCATCATCCCTACTCCAACTTAGAGGCAATCATTCATCACCTCTACTCAAAAATTCATTTGTTTTTAGTTTTATCCATGCATTCATTCACTTGTTCAGTATATAGATAGCATCAACTATGTACCAGGCATGGTACTGTGTTTTGAGATTTAAAGATAAACTAGTAGGCAAAGGCTTCTTACATATGATGCATTATTAAATAATGGTTGAAAACTTCCCAAATTTGACAAAAGGCCCTAAGAAGCTGAGTGAATATGAAACAGGATAATCCCAAAGAAATCTATGCTGTGACACATTATAACTAAACTTTTTAAAACTAAAGACAAAGAAAAAAACTCTTAAAAATAGCCAGAGAAAAAATAAATGACACGTTATTTGGGTAAGAACACCAATTCAAATGACAAATTTCTCACCTGAAACCAGGAGCCTAGATAGAACTGCTGAAAGAACAGAATGGTCAATTGTAAATTCTGTATCCAACAAATGATCCCTTAGGGCAAATGAAAGCAATCTTGGATAAATCTCAGATAAAAAAAACTAAAAGAAATTATTGCTGGAAGATTTACTCTCTAAAAATTGTGTAAACAAAATTTTTCACATAAAAAGGAAATGAAAGGGTTGGTGTTGTGGTGTAGAAGGTTAAGCTGCCATATGGATGCTGGTTAGAGTACTGGCTGCTCCACTTCTGATCCAGCTCCCTGCTAGTGCACCTGAGAAAATCAGTGGAAGATGGCCCAAGTCCTTAAGCCCCTAAACCCTCATAGATCTGCATGGAGTTCCAGGCTCTTTGCTTTGGCCTGGTCCAGCCCTGGCTATTGCAGCCGTTTGAGGAGTGAACCAATGGATGGAAGATCTTTCTCTCTCAGTAACTATGCCTTTCAAATAAATAATATCAATCTTTTAAAAAGAAATAAAAATAGAAGAGATTTTAGAGTATCAGAAACAACAGAAGAGTAGGAATATGGGTAGTAAAATAGAGTGTGATTTCCTTCATAGGTTTTATATATCATTTGATAACTGAAAAAGCTTACAGCATGATATTATTTAAAAATAGTGAAGATAAAAGAACCTGAATTGAAGTGAGATTTTCACATTTTACTCAAAGTGGTAAAATATAATGAGGAGCTGAAAAAGAACTTGTAACATCAGTCCCATTCACAATAGCTAGAAAAAAATTTAAATACCTTATAATAAATTTAACCAAGGAAGTGAACGATCTCTACAATGAAAATTACAAAACATTATAGAAAGAAATAGAAGAAGACAAAAAAATGGAAAAATCTCCCATGTTCATGGTTTGGAAGAATTAATATCAAAATGTCCATACTACTGAAAGCAATTTACAGATTCAGTGTGATCCCAATCAAAATACTAACATTCTTCTCAGATCTAGAAAAAAACGATGCTAAAATTCATATGGAAACATAAGAGACTCCAAATAGCTAGAGCAATATTAAACAATGAAAACAAAGCAGGAGGCATCACAATACCAGATTTCAAGACATACTATGGGGAAGTTGTAATTAAAACATCCTGGTACTGGCACAAAAATAAACACGTAGACTAATGGAACAGAATAGAAACCCCAGAAATCAATCCATGCATCTACAACCAACTAATATTTGACAAAGCAGCTAAAATCAATCCCTAGAGAAATGACAGTGTCTTCAACAAATGGTGCTGGGAAAATTGAATATATGCATGTGGAAGTATGAAACAAGATCCCTACCTTACACCTTATACAAAAATCAACTCAAAATGGATCAAGAATTTAAATCTATGACCTGATGTCATAAAATTACTAGAGGAGAACATTGGAGGAATTCTGCAAGACATTGACATAGGCAAAGACTTCTTGGAAAAGACCTCAGAAGCACAGGCAATAAAAGCAAAAATAGACAAATGGGATTACATCAAGCTAAGAAGCTTCTGCACTGCATGTGAAAGTCTCAACAAAATGAAGAAGCAACTGACAGGATGAGAGAAAATATTTGCAAAGTATGCAACTGATAAAGGACTGATATCTATTATATATAAAGAACTCAAGAAACACAACAGCAAAAGAAACAATGCAGTTAAGAAATGGGTAAAGGAGTTGAATAGGTATATTTTTCAAAGATAAAATTTAAATGGCCAACAGACACATGAAAAAATGCTCATGATCACTTGCCATCAGAAAAATGTAAATGAAAACCACAATGTGGTTTCACCTCACCTCAGCTGGAATGGCTCTCATACAGAAATCAAAAAACAATAAATGCTAGTAAGGATGCAGGGGAAAAGGGTCCCCTAATATATTGTTTGTGGGAGTGTAAACTAGTACAACCACTGTCAAAGACAGAATGGTGATTCCTCAGAAATCTGAATATAGACCTACCATGATCCAGCCATCCCACTCTTGGGAATTTACCCAAATGAAATTAAATCAGCATAAGAGTTATCTCTACCCATATGTTTATTTCAGATCAATTCACAATAGCTAAGATTGGAATCAACCCAGATGTCCACCAACCAATGACTGGATAAAGAAAATGTAGTATATATACACCATGAAATACTACTCAGCTGTAAAAAAAGAACAAAATGCTGTCTTTTGCAACAAAATGGATGCAACTGGAAACCATTATACTTAGTGAAATAAGCCAGTCCCAAAAAGACAGATATCATGTGTTTTCCCTGATCTGTGGTAATTAATAGAGTACAAAAATGTAATGAATATGAGAGAAATTGACATTTTGAGAACTGGTTATTGTTTACAGCCCTTGACTCTACTGTTGAGGAACAATGTTTTTTTTTTTCATATGATTATTTGTTGAATACTTAATGGAGGGTAAAACTTATGAGCATAAAATAAACTGAAAGTGTTTCATTGTAAAAATTAAAAGAATTAAAAAAAGAAGCAGGAGGGAGGCTAGGATGGGAAGTATCACTATGCTCCTAAATCTGTTTATATGAAATACATGAAATTTGTTCACCTTATATAAATATAAATTTTGAAATAAGAATGAAAAAATGCAATGAGGACTCTTGAAACTTTGGGGTTCAAGGAAGGGTCCCAAGGGGGACAGGGATCAGTCCTGAGATACTAAAATAACTAAGGCCCTACTTCCCTACCTATTCTGTTTTGACCCCATCTTTTGTGTTCTTTAAAACACTTTCATTAAGTATCATCATGGGGGCCTGGTGTTGGGCCTAATGCGTTAAGCCGCTGCCTGTGATGCCTGCATTCCATATGGGTACTGATTTGAGACCAAGCTGCTCCACTTTCCTGATAATGTGCCTGGGAAAAGCAGTGGAAGATGGCCCAGGTATTTGTACCCCTGCACCCATGTGGGAGACCTGGAAGAAGCTCCTGGTTCCTAGCTTCAGCCTGTCATAGTCATAGTGGCCATTTGCGGGGAGTGAACCAGCAAATGGAAGATCTCTCTGTCTCTCCCTCTCTCTCTGTAAATCTGCCTTTCAAATAAAAAATAAATTTAAAAAATCATTAGGAGCTGGCGCTGTGGTGCAGTAGGCTAAGCCTCCGCCTGCAGCACTGGCGTTACATATGGACACTGGTTCAAGTCCCGGCTGCTCCACTTCCAATCCAGCTCTCTGCTATGGCCTAGGAAAGCAACAGAAGATGGCCCAAGTGCTTGGGCCCCTGCACCCGTGTGGGAGACCCAGAAGAAGCTGCTGGTTCCTGGCTTTGGATCGGCTCAGCTCTGGCCATTGCAGCCATTTGGGAAGTTAACCAGCGGATGGAAGACCTTTCTCTCTCTCCCTCTCTTGTGTGTAACTCTACCTCTCAAATAAATAAAAATAAAATAAAATAAAGTGAAATAAAATATTTAAAAAAATAGTCACTGGGGTAAACATACATGAATTCTGACATGTCTTTGGATAAAAAATTAAATCTATTTTGCAACTGTTCCAAAGGACAGCATTCCTGATATTGTGTCCGAGCAGTGACTTGTCGCTACAACTCACAAGACTGAGAAATAGTGCTTTGAGCATCCATTTCAGCTTAGGCTAGTAGCTGCAACATACTTGTGCTCGATTTTCAAACCAATAGTGAACCAAAGGTGTGATCAATAGATTTTGCTACAGGCAGAAGCAAGTTTACTGTGGTAGTTTAATGGGAAAATCTTCTCTTTATAAGCTGAATGCACCACTCGGTTATATGCATTTCTTCTGTTTTCATTTTGCCTGCCTGCCTGCCTTCTTTTCTTTCATTCTTTCCTTCTTCCTGTCAAATAAAGGCTACCTTCATAGAGAGAAAACATCCAAAAAATAAAATTTT
Source organism: Lepus europaeus (assembly GCF_033115175.1). NCBI lineage: Eukaryota > Metazoa > Chordata > Mammalia > Lagomorpha > Leporidae > Lepus > Lepus europaeus. Next base: position 103,370,203 of record NC_084850.1, on the reverse strand, counting down.
TATGTTGTTGACTTAGTTTCAATTTAACTATAAATTTAATCAAAATGTACTTAAACAAGTGCTATATATCCTCTGGTAGATGAATTAAAATGTAATGAAAAGTAAAGTGAATGATAATAAGTTTCAAATAGTATGTATATTTTCTGGTCAACATAATTTAATGGAATTTTCCTCAATTGGCAGCTGGATAGACTTACAATCCTTGCTGTGGTAAGATTTTTCAAAGCACAGCCAGAAACCTGTGGTCCTTTACCACTTGGGACCAGTTAAACATTCCTGCTTAGTGACCATTTTCCAAATGATTTGGGGAAATTTAACCAGGCTGTAGCAATGTGAAGACCAAGGATCCTCTGGGGAGGCTAGGGCTGTTAGTGTGTGCACACAAGTCTGAACCTTGCTCTAGGCCCACACAGACCATTCCTGTCCTACTGATCCTACTGGAGCTACAAAAAGGGGCCTCAAGTCATTGGAGGCGGGGTCTATGGTCAGTTTCAGACTCTGCCCACAGGAATAATCTGCAGCCTAGTATTTCAGCCAAGTTATGACCATGTTCATGGGGCCTTTCATGGTCACCATAATTTTAGATGAGTGAGCCAAGATAAAGGCAAGCCACAACCACAGTGGGAACAGAGTTATTTAATATTGAAATATTTAATGTTTATAGAAAGAGTGAGGTTATTTTGTGTCCCTGTGAAGTGGTCTTCCAAGTTGTTCATTTGGTTAATATGCTTTCTTTATTTGGATGAAATACTGGGTTTGTCTGCCAACTGATTGCCTAATCGTATGTTATTTTGCCTTCTAAGATGGCCAGAAAATTTAGTTTCACTCACTCTACTTTTCCTTTATATACCTGATGCTTGTTGAAGTAGCATTGTGTCAGAAATTTATGTGAATATTTAGAATGAGGAATCACCATTGATGGTGATATAAAATTGCATGTTTTTTTTTTTTAGTTTCTCCTATGTCTTTAGAGTTCATTGTTTTTTCAAATAGAAGCCTTTACCTTGTAGGTAGTCAAACATATCAATTTTTAATATTTGAGCTTCTTGACTTTGAAATTTACAGGTCCTCTCCACTGTGAGGATATGGAATAATTTCCCTGTGTTTTGTTCCAACACTTACAGGGTTTCATTTATATCTTTGAGCTATTTGAAATTGGTGCTGGTGGAGAGTATGAGGTAATAGATCAAAGATTATCATTTTCCATATGGTTTTAGCAAATATCTACTTTACAGCACTGATCTGAGAGGCTACCTTTATCATATATCAAATTGCTGCATGCCGTTTGGTCTACTTCATTCATCTGTCTTAGTATTTTTGCACTGACATCACATTGTTTAGTCATTGATATCCAGTAAAATAGCTTTATGATTGGTAGATATGTCTTCCTTTCTTTATTTCTTTCACTGAATTTTCCATATTACTCTAGTTTGTAGGAGAGAGATACTCAAACAGTTCACATAAAATGAATATTATTGGTAGACTATGCAGAGACTTCCAATTTTTGGCACCAAAATAAGCTTCTTTTAGTTTCATTTATTTTCAATGAACTTCTTATGTATCCTTGTGTTTTTTCATATGAGCTTTAGAGTGATCTTGTTTTATTCTTTTCTCCATAATCAAGAAAAAGTAAATAAAGTCTGTGGCAGTGCATATTGCTATCACTGAATTTATGAATAAACCTAGGGAGAATTTACACCTCTTGTAAACTGAGTCTTCTCATCCAAGAACAGGAGTTGCTTTTCTGATTGTACCTTTTGTGTACTTCAAAGGTGTCTTAAGCTATTTTTCACATAAATTTTTATATTTATTGGCAAATATAATCCTATAGGTTTTTTTTTAATGCTGTAGTTGCTGTTGTTATGGTGATCCTCTCCTTCATGACAAATTCTATCTAATTGTTATTGAAGCCCTCATTTTTATATCCTGAAACCTTATAGCTTTCTCTGGATGGAAGTTTTTAAAATATTGCAGAAACTTAATTGTGATTCAGTGATGCCCAAATTAACAAATGCCCTGATACTGACAGTTCTTTTAAAATTATTATTTTTAAAATTCATTTTTATTTACTTGAAAGGCAGAGCAACAGAGAGAAAGAGAGAGACAGAAACAGATCTTCTATCTGCTGGTTCATTCCCCACATGCCCACAAGAACTAGGGCTGGGCCAGGCAGAGACCAGGAGTCCAGAACTCCATCCATGTCTCCTATGTGGCTAGCAGAGACTCAAGTACGTAAGACATCATCTGCTGCCTCCCAGGTATTGGCAGGAATTTGCATTAGAAATGGAGGCAGGGATTGATCCCAGGCACTCTGATATGGGGTGTGGGCATCACAAGCAGAAGTTTAATCGCTGCAGCATAACCTTCGCCATCTTACTCTTTTAAAATTTATTTATCTATTTGAGACACAGAGAGACAGAGAAAGATAGACACAAAGAGAGCTCCCATCTGCTGGTTCACACCCAAATGTCCACCACGGCCCTTGGCTGGAGTCAGGAGGTCAGTGCAGGTGTCCTACATGGGCAGCAGGGACTCCATTACTTGAGCCTTCACCTCTGCCTCCCAAGATCTGCATTAGCAAGAAGTTGGAGGCAGGAGCCAGAGGCAGGTATTGAATCCAAATACTCCAGCATGGGCTGTGTGCATGTTAACTACAAGGCTAAATGCCTGCTGCTAATGTTTCATTTTAGCATAGTATACTATACTAAAGCAGTTTTTTTTCCTGGCAATTTGGTAGTCCATTAATAAAGCCTTAAAACTGCCCATGATGGGAGGGCAGCACTGTGGCACAGCAGATTAAGCTGCCACCTGCAACCCCAGCATCCTATGGGGTCCAAACATACCTAAGTCCTTTATCAAGTAGGTCTTTCCATGGGAAGGAAAAGGGTTTCAGTAGAGGAGTATGCACAGGCTTGTAGGTCAGAAACAGCAGCATTAGGAAGCTAAGCAGTGGAGAAGGAGGCCAACACCAAATTACCATAAGGACACACTGGAGACTTAGTCAGGAGGTGTTGAATATCTGTGGCACAGGTAAGGAGTCAAGCTGTAAAAATCTGCAGGAGTGCCTCTGTGCCTCAGTTTCCTCATTGACTCACTAGGCATAATAAAACTACAAGCGTCTTAACAGAGTCATAAAGATGATTACAATGAAGTCAACTATGAAAAATGACCGGAAGAGAGCTTGACACATACTAGATGCTATATTTACTTTGTATTGTTACTCTGTCACTAAGCCTGATTTAGTTGTAACGTGCTCCTTCTAACGGCAAGTGCAGCCACATTTGTGGAGGATTAGAGAATCATCTAGTAACAAGGCAGTGAAAGAGCACTGCTGTTTCAGGACCACACGATACACAATGATTTATTACTTTGCTCCAAATGAAGGACGTTTCCAGAATCCTGGCAAGTTTAGGAAACTTGGAATGGTGCTGGTGAATGTTAAGAGGAGAAAAGACAGAGAGGGAAGGTGAGGGGAGACAGAGTCAGACTGAACTTGAAGACCTGGTCTCATAAGAATGATATTTTGATTTAAACCCTATTCAACAAAGTCAATATTTTTTTCCTTTTTCACCCGGATTTCCCTTTGATTTCATTTACCCATCACTTTATAGCTTTAAAAAAAAACTACATATAGATCTGACCACTTTCACATCCTACTTCACATAGCTCACCCAAGATATCACTGTGCAGGTGCCCAGATGGAGTCATGGGGCAGGAGGCCTCCCTAGACCAATGACTCAATATTCCTTTTCCTTTTTGGGCTTACTGAATTCCCAGCTGAAGTTAACAATGGATCATTTTTTCATCTCATTGAACTGTAAATTGTAAACTTTCCCCAAATCCCTATGCTCTCCCCACGCTTACATCCACAGAGCACTATGTCTAAAAGATCCAGCTACTTAATTAGCTCTGTGTTCCTTTTACCTCCTATGAGAACAACACAAATTCTGTAAACCTTATTAGGAACACCGTGCTTGCTAGAAAAATAAAGCAGTGTAACTTTAATCTATAACCCACAACTAAGTATGTGTAAGATACTTAGCATTATAGCAATTGGTAGTTACTCAAGATAATTAAGTCTTACTCTTGCTCATCATTCCTTTCCTTTCTCCCTTTCTTCTTTTCTTCTTTTCTTCCTTCTTTCCTTATCCTGTTCTTTCCAAGAAATAGCTGCCATGGGAACAGATTAAGATCAACCACACTGCTTAAAAATAAACTTTATTTTAGAATAGTTTTGAATTTACAGATGTATTACAAGGAGAATACAGAAAGTTCCCAGACACTTCACATCCAGTTTCTCTATTATTAACATCTTTCATTAATATGGTGCATTTTTTTTGACAGGCAGAGTGGACAGTGAGAGAGAGAAACAGAGAAAAAGGTCTTCCTTGTGCCGTTGGTTCACCCTCCAATGGCCGCCGCGGCCGGCACGCTGTGACCAGTGCACCGCGCTGATCCGAAGCCAGGAGCCAGGTGCTTCTCCTGGTCTCCCATGGGGTGCAGGGCCCAAGGACTTGGGCCATCCTCCTCTGCACTCCCGGGCCATAGCAGAGGGCTGGCCTGGAAGAGGGGCAACCGGGACAGAATCTGGTGCCCCGACCGGGACTAGAGCCCAGTGTGCCAGCGCTGCAAGGCGGAGGATTAGCCTATTGAGCCACGGTGCCGGCCCAATATGGTGCATTTTTCACAGTTAATGAATCAATATTGATGCGTTATTATTAGCTACTGTCACACTTTAGTCAGAGTATTCTAACTTTTCCCTCATGTCCTTTTCCTACTCAGTATCCATCCAGGACACCATGTTACATTCAGTCATCCTGGCTCCTTACATGCCTCTTGGCTATGAAGGTTTCTTTGGCTTGCCCATTTTTGATGACCTTGACAAGTTTGACGAGTACTGATCAGGTATTTTGTAGAAAATTCACCACCTGGGATTTTTCTGATGGTTTTCCCTTGATTATATGTAGGTTCTAGGATTTGGAGGTGAAACCACAGAGATGAGGCATCCTTTTCACATCATATCAAGGATCTATATTATTAACATGACTTAATGTTTCTCGGAATGAGCCTTGATCATCTGGCTGAGGTGGTGTCTGTCAGGTTTCTCTACTGTAAAGCAACTTGTTTATTCTTCCCTCTCCATACTGTACTTTTTAGGAGTAAATTATTAGAGTCAACCTACACTCAAGGAGTTAAAGAACTTCATCTCTTTGAGGGAAGTGTCTACATAAGCTATTTGGAATACTTCAGTACAGGATATTTGTCCATCCTCCCTATTTATTTATTCAATCATTTATTTATATCAGTGTGGGCTTATGGATATTTATTTTGTACTTTGGGTTATAACGCAATCCTACTTCATTTCTTTTGTTGCTCAACTTGCTTCTGCGTTGACCACTGCATTGGCCATTAATAGCTATTTAAGTCAGTTCCTATATCCCTTTGACATATACTCATCACTGTGGCTTTTGCTTTAGTAGTACTTCATTATTTTCTGGGGCTACAAGATGCTCTAGTCTCATCTTATACAGTTCCTTCCCCAGTCCTGAAATCTACCATTTCTCCAAGGAGCCCTGATTCCTTTTCTTGGAGAATAGGATTAGAAATCAAGATCTGAGTCCTAGGTATACTTGTTGCTACTGGAGTGTCCTTGCTTCTAGGCCCTTTCAGTTGACAGAGCAAGTAGACATATGTGTGGACATAAATCTGTGTATATACACATATCTATAGATATTTCTATATATGCAACTCTCTATATCTATAATAAGCTACATACGAGTTCATACTGATGTATCCAACTCTAATCCATTACCACATGGATCATTCTAGCCTTTTCTTCTTGCTTGTGTGTAACTGCTCACTCCGACACTGAGAAACCAAGCTCCCACGAACTTGTTTTATTCCAGCATACATGTATAACAGCTTCAGAATTATTATCCCTTACCCCTTAGGGCATGGAAGCACAGGATTGTATCAAATACAGTAAAGTGATTACATACAATTTTTAAATTCTTTTTAAAAAGATTTATTTATTTTATTTGAAAGAGTTACACAGAGAGAGGAGAGGCAGAGAGAGAGAGAGAGAGAGAGAGAGAGAGAGGTCTTCCATCTGATGGTTTACTCCCCAATTGGCCGCAACAGCCGGAGCTGCGCCAATCTGAAGCCAGGAGCCAGGAGCTTCTTCCAGGTCTCCCACGCGGGTGCAGGGGCCCAAGCACTCGGGCCATCCCATACTGCTTTCCCAGGCCATAGCAGAGAGCTAGGTAGGAAGTGGAGCAGCCGGGACATGAACCAGCGCCCATATGGGATGCCGGCACTTCAGGCCAGGGCGTTAACCTGCTGAGCCACAGCGCCGGCCCCTACATACAATTCTTTTTGTTCTCAGGCTTACAGGCTTTACTCATTTTCAAAATTATATAGGTGAGCCCCTTATGCTGCTATCCTGTTCAATGAGGTTGTCTCAGACATTGGTAATAGATTGTTTTGTCTATTCTGCATTTCCCCCAGGGACCCCCAAACTTCTGAATGATTTTTTGAAAATTATATACATTAAGGTTCACCCTTTGTATTGTTTCTGTGGGGTTTGAAAGATTTCTTCATGTCTTGTATTGACCGTTATAGTACCACACAAAGTAGTTCTACTGAATCACACAATCCCCCGCGCTTCCTTCATACAGCCCCCACCCGTGCACCAAATATCAAATTACCATTGTTTATTGTCTTTTTATATAATTTTATCTTTTCCAGGATGCCATGTAATTGTAACCATACCTTATGTAGCCCTTTCACGTAGCTTCTTTCACTTAGTAATCCATATTTCAGATTTATCCACATTTTTTCATGGTTTCACAATTATCTTTGAATATCTCCTTATATAAATGTACTACAGATTGTCCTTTCACCTATTGAAAAATATCTTGGTTGCTTCAAGTATGGTGTAGTTATGAATAAATATGCCATAAAGCATTCATTTGCAAAGTTTTGTGTAACATTAAGTTTTCAAATCAATTGAGTACATAGCTAGTTGTGCAATTACTGATCACATAGGATGATAAGCTTTCTTTTGTGAGAAACTGACAAACTGTCTTCCAAAGAGGCTGTATCATTTTACATTTCCACCAGCAATGAGTGAGATTTCCTGTTTTGCATCCTGGACATCACTTGGTCTTGTCAGATTTTTGGATTTTAGCCTTTCCACTAGGTTTGTAGTTGTATCTCTTTATCTGCAATTTCCTAATGATGAAGGATGTTGAGCATATTTTCATATACTTCTTTGCTAGATGTATATCTTCTTTGATGACATATTTGTTCAGATGTATTGCCTAAATTTTAATTCAGTTGTTTCTTATGACTGAGTTTAAAAAGTTTTTTATATGTTTTTGTACAAAGAGCCTTTTTCAGATATGTGAAAGTTTCTAGCCTGTCTTTTCATTCTTTTGCTTGTCATTTACAGAGCATAAAACTTTAATTAAATCTAACATCAATTTTTACTTTATTGTCACATTTAAAAACTCAACAAATTCATAGCGATGTGGATTTTCTCTTATTCTTTCTTTAAGAAGTTATGGCTTTGTATATAACAGTTAGGTTTGTGATTCATTTTGAGTTACTTTTTGTATAGTGTTTGTGCCTAGGCTCATTTTTCTAACATAGACATATCTAATTTTTCATCAGTATTTGTTGAAAAATCTGTCCTTTCTCCACATCGACTTGTCTTTTTCCTTGATCAAAGATGAGTTGACTGTATTTCTGTGAGTCCATTTCTGGGCTCTGTTCTGTTCTTTTTTATCTGTGTGCCTATTCTTTTGCCAATGTGATAATGTCCTGATTACTGTACACTTGTAGTAACTTTTAAGTAAGGTATGAGTCCTCCAACTTTTATATAGGAGAGCAATTGACTTTTTCATATTGCAACTTTGGAATACTCAAATTAGTTCCAGGACTTCTGTTAATTCTTTGGAATTTATTTTTTATGTAGACAGTCATATCATCTGTGAGTAGAGAGTTTTATTTCTTCTTTTCTAGTTTATATATATTTTATTTCATTTTCTTATGTCAGTGTATTAGATAAAACTGTGTTGAGCAGGAATGGTGAAACAGGATGCATTTTCTTTGTTTCCAGTTTTAGGGGAAAGCATCCAGTTTCTCACCATAAAGTATGGCATTAGCTATAGGTTTTTTAAGATGTTCTTTATCTAACTGAAGCAATATCCCTCTATTTCTAATTTTCTGAGAGGTTTTGATATTGATAACTGGAATTAATATTACATTTTGTCAAATGCTTTTTCTGCATCAATTAATATGATCAGATGACTTTTCTTCTTTATACTGTTGATGTGATACCTTACATTGATTTTTGAATCCATCTTGAATATCTATTATAGATTTAACTTGATTATGGCATATAATTCTTTACATACATTGTTAGACTTCATTTGTTACTATGTTGTTGAGTATATTTCCCAGTACGTTCATGAGAAATGCTAACTCATATTTTTTCTTTCTTGTAATGTCCTTATCTGGTTTTTGTACTGGTTGATGTTGGCCTCATAGAATGTATTTGGAAAAACACTGTCTTCAATCAATTTTTTGAAAGAGAGTCTTGAAAATCAACATCATTTCTTCCTTAAGTGTTTTGTAGAATTCACTGGTAAAATGATCTGGGTTAGAAGACTTCTTTTTTGGAAGGTCATTAATTAAAATTTTCTAGAAACTAATTTAAAACATATTTTATTTATTTGAGAGGCAGAGTGACAAAGATAGAGGGAGAAACAGAGAGAAAGAGAACATCCATCCACTGATTCACTCCTCAAATGGCCACAATGGTCAGGGCTAGGCCAAGCTGAATCCAAGAGCCACCAGTTCTATCTGGGTTTCCCACCTGGGTTTCAGGGGCCCAACTACTTGGGTTGCCTTCTGCTGTTTCTCAGGCACATTAGCAGGGAGCTGGATTGGAAGTGGAGCAGCCAGGACTCAAACAGTACTCTGATATGGGATGCCAATGTTGCAAGTGGTGACTTAATCTGTTACACCAAAACAACAGCCTCTCTAGCACTTAAATTTTAAAAAGTAAAAAGAAACAAGTGAATTTCACTTCACTAATAGACATTTTGCCTGATATATTTCCATTATTATCATTTTAGCATAGTATAAAATATTAATGAGATTTTTATATGCTTTGAAATATGATGTATATTTTATACTTACCTTACATACATCGCAATTTGAACTAGCCAGATACCAAGTGCTCAGTACCCACATGTACTAATGGGTAGCATTCTGAACATTGCATGTAAAAGGCCTCAACAAAGCTGCAGTTACTGTTAAGTTTAATACTATATATTTTATCCTTTTTTGGAATACTTATGGTAGACTGTAGATTTACTATTTTAAAAATTATTTTATTCATTTCAAAGGCTGAGAGACAGACAAAGAGATTTGCCACATGCTGGTTCACCCCACAAATGCTTGCAACAGTTGGGAGTGGGCCATCTCAGGCCAGGAAACAGTCATTCAATCTGGATCTCCCACTTGGATGGCAGGGACCCAATCACTCAAACCATCACCTGTTGTCACAGAGTGTGCATTAGCAGGAATCTGGATTCAGGAGCAGAGCCTGGGCTCAAACCCAACCATTCTCACATTGACTGCAGGCATTCCAAACAATAGCTTAACTGTCATGCCAAATGTCTGCCCCGATGTACTGTTTTTAAAAGGAAACATTTGAAGAATCTCCACTGACTACTTTTAGAAAATACGCCTTGGCAATGAAAAGATATTATGTGTGATACTATTTCTCATGTAGTAAGTGCAATTTAATTTTAAAGAATGTCATGAAATCTTCAAGAGGTGAATAAACAAAGCTGCAACGTGGTAACCAGAAAATTATCACTTCTGTGATAAAACGACGGCAACAGTTTGAACTGGAATTAGTATGCTCAGAGAACTGGAAAATCAGAGTCATCCACCAGCAAAGTGACTTGATTTTGTTTCATGAAGTCATTAATTGTTAGCACAAATTTACAATGTAGACTACTCACCAAAGCATTCAGCTCTGCTGAACATACATCCCTGGCTGATGCTGGCTTGGTAAAGCTCTTACTTTTTCACTTTATCAGCAGCTTCTCCTTCTCCAGATTTGGCCTCCAAAAGCCCAAACATGATGGGACCAATGGGGCATTCACCAGTGGTTCCAGATTATTGCTTAGGGTACAACCAGGAATGCAACAGAGGTAGGTAAAGGTCGTAGGAATCTGTTATTCCTGCCTCAGAGGTCCAGTGGTTCACAGGTGTCTTTGCCTGTATGCAGTTAAGGAAAGAGCTCCTTATCTGTATTGTGCTCACCATTGTATCCCTGAGACCTTGAAGAGGAGAACATATTGTAAGTGGTTAATAAATAACAGTTGGGTGGATGGGTGAGTCAATGAACAAACTCATGCACGAGTGAATGAAGAAAAATAAATGTGTGCCTTCATCAGGGTCTACGGTCCTCCTGCCTGCCTGATGTGCAATCTCAAGGCCAAAGCTTTGTCTTTGATTTCCTCTCCTTTTTCCCTGGTGCCATTGTGTCCTCATAAATTCTAGTCTGTGTCCCATTTCCACATTGTCTCCTATCTTAAACCAGCTTTGGAAGTATAATACAAAGAAGTGCATATATTTAATGTGTACAATTTGTTGAATTTAGACATATGCAAGCCCCTGCGATACCATCACTTCAGTCAAGATAGACATGTTCAAGACCTCCCAAAGATTCCTTATGTCCCATTGGGTTTTTTTTTTATCTGTTAGGTTTTTTGTTTGTTTTGGTTTGTTGGAGTTGTCTTGTGTGTGTGTGGTAAGAACAACTAACATGAGATCTATTCTGCACACATTTGGCAATGCACAATGCTGTGTTGTTAACCTATTATAGGTTTTGTGTTGGGCAGCACATCTCAGATCTTATTCATCAACAGTAAGATCTGGGCTAGAAGATTTGTTTTTTGTAAGGTTATTTATTTATTTATTTATTAGATTTATTTTTGTTTATTTGAAAGACAGTTACAGAGAGAGGTAGAGGCAGAGAAAGAGAGAGGGCTTCCATCCGCTGGTTCACTCCTCAAATGGCCACAACAGCCGGAGCTGAGGAGATCTGAAGTCAAGAGCCAGGAGCTTCCTCCGGGTCTCCCATGTGGGTTCAGGGGCCCAAGGACTTGGGCCATCTCCTACTGCTTTCCCAGGCCACAGCAGAGAGCTGGATCGGAAGAGGAGTAGCTGGGACTCGAACCAGCGCCCATATGGGATGCCAGTGCTTCAGGCTGGAGCTTTAGCCCACTGCACCACAGCGCTGGCCCCAGGAAGGTTATTAATTCAACTTTTCTCATAGCTGAATTTTTTAGCTACTCCCCATTTCCCCAGGTCCCTAGCTCATGACAACCACTATTGTATTCCCTGCTTTTATGAGTTTGACTATTATATCTCATATCAGTGGAAGGATGCAGTATTTCTACTTCTGTGACTGGCCGATTTCACTTAGCATAGTGTCCTGCAAGTTCATCAATGTTGTCACAAATGGCAGTAGTTCCTTCTTTTTCTATGGCCGAATAATATTCCATTGTATGTATATACTGGGACTCAAAACCTTTTGTTGCAACACAGTTTGGATAACTGCCACTCACCAGATGTGTGAATTTGGGTAGATTACTTACCTGCTATTAGCTTCGGGTGCCTGACCAGTGACTTCTGAGTCAATGCCTGCTGGGTTGTTATTTTTAAAAAAGTAAACAGATGAAATAAGGCTCATAAACCACTTAGCACAATGCCTAGCATATAACAAATGCTCAATAAACATTAACCATTTTCTTTTTCTTATCTCCCATCTGTCAAACGGCTATCCTACCTTTGCTCAAAAATAATCAACAACTGACATTTACTGAACCAGGAAATGTGTAAAGCTATTTACATATGTTATCTTACCTAATTCTCACGGTAATAGCATCCTCATTTTACAGGTGAAGAGACTAATGTGCACAATGTGTAATTTACCTAAGGTCATGACTGCTAAGTGGCAGAGTTGAGATTTGAAAGTGCATCTTTCCCATTTCAAAGCATATGCTCCTTCCACTCTATTGTGCCTAAAGTCAGTGACTTCCAAGGGTTATTTGATTTATAAGAAGATAGCATTTCAGAAAGATCCATCACAGGACAACTTGTGTTTGGCTGTGTGCTAGGTGCCATGAAGGGCACAAGATGAGCAGAGCAGGACATGGTCCTTAGCCTCCCACATGTTGAGAACATGTAATGAACATTACATTTAGGTCAGTCTTCCTTGGCCTTCTTTTTTGATATGAATCTAGAACAGATCGTATCCATTCTCTGATTCACTCACCTTTCTCTGATTCTCATTTGTCTGGTTCTGTCATCTTCATAAACTGTTAATTTAGAAAATGAATTTCTAAAACACCCAATTTTCTAAACTAACAGTGCTAACGAAAGCTGATTATCTCATCACAGTACATTGTCAGCATCTATGCTTCAGCTTTTTAATTAGCTTGAAATTATGACCCCTTATGTAACACAGCAAGTGACCCCTTATATAACACAGTAACAAACCATTTCAAAAACATTTGTTGACAACCTACAGCAAGAAAGTCGGCATCCAAAAACCCTCACAAATGCTTCTGAAATCCCACCCATGTTTAAGGCTTGTGGGTTTTTTTTTAAGCAAAGAATAAAACATATAGGGGCTTCTCCCACTCTTCCATCTGTAAAAAGATCTGTTCTGTGGAGTGCCTGCTGTGCTACGGGGCACTCAATGTATAAGCTAATATGAAGTACAGGATGTGATGTATGAGCTTGATTTTTAAAAATTCGATATCAATTGAGGGATCACAATCAATGGCTTATTGTTTGGATGAAAATAGTCTGAAAAACTGCACTAACTAATCCACAGAAATCTAGTACTTACTGTTAAATGGAGCAAACTTCTTAAAATCACTTTTTATAATAGCATAAAGTCATGGCAATGTTTCCCATATACCACACTCCCCCCCCCCCCAAATAAAGAGAGATTGGCATAATAAAGATATTTTTTATTTCAATGTTTAACAGTTCAGGCAGGCAGATAGGATAACATTGATTAAATTTGTAAGCTGGAGACCACGCCCTCCGTCACGCCCACTGTGTGATCTCACGCCCCTACCTGATCCCACCTGTATGCCCACCTGCCAATCAGACTACATAGCCACTCCCTTTTGGGAATGAATAAAAGGCCTGGAACACAGGGGCCCTTCCCTTGCTTCCCTTGTTGCTCTTGTTGCCCTGTGGGTGTGTGGCCTTTGGGCTACCCACTCTGCTTTCTTGCCTGCATGCTTGCTCCACATGGCTCACTCCTGTCCTGCTCTCTGCTTGGTATGGACCCAACTTAGCTTCTAGACTTCTCTTTCTCCCCTAAATTAAGTACTCACTCTCCTGAACACTTCTCTCACTGAATAAGATCCTTAAAATCTAACCATGCCATCTGGTCTATTTGAGTCAGTATTCAGAATTCTTCTCTGAATACATGGCAAGAGCCCACAGGCATATTAATATTGAAAATTATTAATAAGAAGTCTGATATCAAATATAGTTCATAAATACAATTCTAAAAATATAATGATATTCCCTTTCTCCCAAACTTCTCCCCTTCCCTCCCTCCTCTTCCTACTCCCACTGCCTCTCCCATTCCTCTCCTGCTTTTCTCCTTCACTTTTGAGATAACATATCTTTAATTTACATTACAGTCAAGGGCTTAATGTGCCACTAAATAAAGAGTTCAACAAGTAAAAAGCAACAAAGACCCTACATTAGTAGAAATATAGGCAAGGGCTATAAACAATAATCAAATGGAAAAATGAAAAAAAAAAACTCACCCACATAGAATAAACTTCAAAGTAATCATAGATCATTAAAAGTATAGTAATATTGGCACTGTGGCATAGTTGGCTAGGCCTCCACCTGCAGTGCCGGCATCCCATATGGGTGCTGGTTTGAGTCCCAACTGCTCCACTTCCGATCCAGCTGTATGCTATGGCCTGGGAAAGTAGTAGAAGATGGCCCAAGTCCTTGGGCCCCTACACCCACGTGGGAGACCTGGAAGAAGCTCCTGGCTCCCGGGTTTGGATCAGCCCAGCTCCGGCCATTGTGGCCATTTGGGGAGTGAACCAGCAGATGGAAGACCCCTCTCTCTGCCTGTAACTCTACCTCTCAAATAAATAAAGAAATAAATATCTTTTAAAAAGCTATAGTAGTATAACATTCGCAACCATTAGTTAGACAAAGATATAAAACAAAGATTGACAAAACTATATTTGTAGCAATAAATAAAAATAATTGAATAATGTCTACTGAATTTGCTTTCATTTTTTGTGTTCCTGGTTCTGGCAGTTTTAGAAGTCAGAACAAATGAAAAGGTTAATTATATATATATATATTTTTTAATTTTTTTTTTTGGACAGGCAGAGTGGATAGTGAGAGAGAGAGACAGAGAGAAAGGTCTTCCTTTTGCCGTTGGTTCACCCTCCAATGGCCGCCGCGGCTGGCGCTGCGACCTGCGCATCGCGCTGATCCGATGGCAGGAGCCAGGTGCTTCTCCTGGTCTCCCATGGGGTGCAGGGCCCAAGCACTTGGGCCATCCTCCACTGCACTCCCTGGCCACGCAGAGAGCTGGCCTGGAAGAGGGGCAACCGGGACAGGATCAGTGCCCCGACCGGGACTAGAACCCGGTGTGCCGGCGCCGCAAGGCGGAGGATTAGCCTAGTGAGCCGCGGCGCCGGCCTTGTTAATTATATTTTTTTCGCATTGATCAGGATAGGAAGATATATATGTACAAGGGGAATGTATATGTTGAAGCTGACCCTGTTTACCTCAGGACTCTGAGTGAGTCTAAATTTTACATTTTAAGTCAGGGCTGAAGTTTGTTAACTAAAATGTGTCTTTTGATCTCAGAGTCTTTCAAAAACCAAGTGTACCTGACTTTACAGACTTTTACTTCTTCATCTAGCCCCCAATCATCATTTACTGTTTCCATTTCTACTAGGCAAACAGGTAATTAAAATTCTGGATCATGAGCAAAATTCTGCTCAAACCACTTGTTGATTGAAAATAAACTACCTTCACTGACAGATGAGGACTCACGAACATTAACGAAGAGACCCATGGTCATCACCTCAACTTTTGAACATTTCTTTCCACACCCAATTTTTCTGAGACTGTAAAGCAACTTCAGAGTTATGAGAGGTATTGGGAATCCCGCTGGCCTAATCCTAAGGGCTCTCTGTTCCATATCAACTTTGTCTTCATAGTAATATCTTTGAAGTCTGCTCATTTACAGCTCACACTAGACCACATCTATAGACCAAAGCTAACCCCTAATCCACCCAAATTCTATCCTTTTCCTACTATGGCCATCCACATATATCAAATTTTAACAAAATTATCAAATTTTTATCCATATTTATCAAATTTCTGGATGACCAGGTAGGTGAATGTTATCCTATATAAAGGACAAAAAAATGCAAACTATCTTGAAAGGTTAGGATTACTGAACTGAGCCAGAAGGAATTAAATGCAACCTAAATAATTTTAAGGTTCTTTACACTGGCCTGAATAAGTCCAGTGTACAGGCTTAGGGTGGAGGAGTAGTGGCTTTGCAAGAACATGTGTAGCCAAAGGTGTAAGGGTTAACAGAAGTAAGAGTTGAGCATCCCTAACCTGAAAATCCACCAATGCTCCAAAATCTGAAACTTGTTGAGTGCTGACATGATGCTAGAAATGGAAAATTTTCACTATATCAATGATATGTTGTACTTTTACTGTTAAATATTTATGTGTGAGTATGTGCAAGAAAATGATTGCTTATAGGTAGCATATACATTCCAATCAGGAATGATGATGATGCCAAACATAGATTGTCCACATGGATGGCTGAGATAGTGACTCTTTTGCTTCCTAATGGTTCAATGTACACAAACTTTGTTTCATACACAAATTAGTTACCTTTAGATTTAAAAGGTAACTAATTGTTACACTAAATGTGTATACACTAATGTGTTATACATTAACTTGTGTCGTTATACACTAAATGTGTATAAGCTGTATGTGAAACAGTAGGAAATTTCATGGTTAGACTTAGATCTCATCCTCAAGATATCTCATTACATATATGCAAATATTTCAAATCCTGAACACTTCTGGTCCCAAACATTTCAGATAAGGGACGCTCATCCTATATTCGATCTTTTCTCTTTTGCTTGGTTGCTCAGTGCTACACTGCATAAACTTTTCTTTTTACCAAAGAAGCAATAAGTTGAATGCTTTCAGAGGGAGATGAAGGAGGGAGATGAAAAGAAAGCAAGGAAAGGACAGGGCAAATAAAAGAAGGAAATGAGCAAATGGAAGGATTAGGAAAAAGGGAAAGAACTGTTAGGCAAGAAGTCAGAAATTAGTTGATGTGTGTGTATGAGAAGGGCCTGAAGACCAGCACCTACTGAGGAAGCTCGTGAAGCCCAGCATCTTGCACTTCAAAGTCCTGCCTGGATCCTAATAACCTTCCAGGTAGTCCCAGCCCTTTCCCCCCCAAGGAAAGCTCCAAAGGGAATTCTCTCTCCTCAGGACCAGATGGGTTACCTGACCTGATACATGGGGCAATAAAACCTTCACAGACTCCCTAAGGGAAGCTCCCCTAGTCTGCCAGATTGCCAGCAAATCTGGGGAAGAATCTACTAATTTTCATCTAACAAACCCTTCCACCAGGGCTCCCCATCCTTTGTCCTGGAGGAGGGGAGTGGTAAAAAGACTCCCCTAGAAACTGGGAATCTAAACAAAGACTGCACGCTCAGCTCTCTACCCTTTGCTGAGCCGCCCGCCTGGCCTGCCCAGGTGTATTCTCTCCATTCAACCATGTAACCTCACTCTCCCCCAGTCTGAGTGACTGGGCACTCTCGGTCTGTCCCTTCCGTTCTGATGGATGCCCCTTCCCCCAATAAAATCTTATCACTCTGCTCTCTGTCTCATAACTGAATTCTTTCTTGCATGAAGACAAGAACCCCATGGCTTCCATGGCTCTTTTCTCCAGTGACAAAACCAAAACAGGCAATCTCTTACCTGAAATAGAGGATCAGAATTACAGTGTTAGCGTTCAGACCTCTCAGCTTCTTTCTATCCCATCGCCTTTCTGCCAGGCCCTCTTGCATGTCAAGACCTGGAAGAGTGCTCGATTTAAGTAGTTTAGAGAGATGAAAAAGGTGAATAAAGGTTAAGTATCCTTGATTAGGAGAGAAATCTCTCATAACACAAGGATTCCATCTTGTAATGTTTTCCTAAGGAAAAAAATAAGATACAGTTTTCAATGTTTTTCATAGAATGGGCAAGTACAACCCCTGTACCAACACAGCAGACTTTGATGGACCTCGGTTTTTGTTTTAAGGACCAACAGGCAGAGGTCTCAGTCTAGGCTAGTAATCCATGTCTCAGGTTCTTAAATATAAGGATACTTCAAAAAGTTCATGGAAGATACTTCAAAAAGTTTATGGAAAATGCATATGATGAAAAAAGGAGCTCCAAGATGGCAGAATAGGGAAGGAGCACACTGATAGTCCGGGAAAAGATAGTTTAATAAAAGTGGAGATACTGTAGTCTCAGGGAAGAGTTAGGGAAAAAACTGCAGAGGAAACTCTTCCGGAACTAGTGGGACACGGTGGACCTATGTGGAGGCCATGGGCGCCCACAGCTCGGGACCCCAGCCGCAGAGTCTAAGCACCAGCGCTGGAAAGGGAGGTGAGGTGAAACCTCAGTAGCCTGAGACACTGGCAGGGAAGTGGCAGGAAGAGCCTAGAGGGAACGATGCTTGAAGCCCCATGGGGGAAAGTACTCCAGGCTAACTAGAGGAGAGAAAAAAAAATAAAAGGGACTGGTACAGACATGATTCTCTCTCTCCACTCACCTTACAAAGGTGAGCAAGACAAAGATTAGGAGCCATTTTGGACATACGTAACAGCTGCACCACCTCAGGGCTGCGCCCACCCTCAGCCAAGCAGAAAAACCTGACTCTAGTGGGGAGAAATAACAGAAGGTTAAGACCTAGTGAATGTGTGGAGCTTATGAACGGAGACTGTGAACAAAAGAAAAACTGAGGAACTGAGGGTGTGTGAGAGAACTCACAGAGTGCCTGAGACGTGAGTACTCGGTGGGATACGTCACAAACTTGGTTACCTTGGCAACCTGGTGGGAGATTGCAGGGGAATCTGAGCTTACACTGAGGACTGCACAGATCTTTTGTGTGGTCCTTAGGACAGAGCACATGAATAGTATACCCACAGGGGCCAGCGCTCAGACACTGATTACCTTCAAGGAGAATGGCTCAGCTGTGCGGAATTACTTCCCTTCTGAATAAAAGAGAGAGAGAGAGAGAGAGAGAGAGAGAGAGAGAGAGATTTACCACACCAAACCTGGGTGTGTCACCTTTGGCACACACTTAACCCTGAAAAACTGAATAGAGCTGTCTGGCCACACCCACCACAAGCCTCTAGAGTCACCAAAAGCAGATAGTCCAATAGAATATTACTGGGGGACTTCAATACTCCACTTTCAGAAATAGATCAACCAGACAGAAAATCAACAAGGAAACAGCAGATTTAATCGACATTATAGCCTAAATGGATGTAACAAATATCTACAGAACTTTTCATCCTACACTTAAAGAATTTACATTCTTCTCAGCAGTACATGGAACCTACTCAAGGATTGACCACATACTAGGCCATAAAGCAAGTCTCAGCAAATTCAAAAGAATTGGAATCATACCATGCAGCTTCTCAGACCACAGTGGTATATGCACACACATGGGGACTGAACAACATGCTCCTGAATGAACATTGGGTCATAGAAGAAATCAAAAGAGAAATCAAAAACTTTCTGGAAGTAAATGAGGATAACAACACAACATATCAAAACTTCTGGGATATAGCAAAAGCAGTGTTAAGAAGAAAGTTTATAGCAATAGGTGCCAACATCAAGAAATTGGAAAGGCACCAAATAAATGAGCCTTCAACACATCTCAAGGATCTAGAAAAACTGCAGCAAACCAGACCCAAAACTAGTAGGAGAAGAGAAATAATTAAAATCAGAGAAGAAATCAGCAGGATTGAATAAAAAAAATTACAAAAGATCAGCCAAATGAAGAGCTGGTTTTGTGTGGGTTTTTTTTTTGTTTTGTTTTGTTTTGTTTTTTTTTTTTTTGGACAGGCAGAGTGGACAGTAGAGGGAGACAGAGAGAAAGGTCTTCCTTTTGCCGTTGGTTCACCCTCCAATGGCCGCCGCGCGCTGCGGCTGGCGCACTGCGCTGTTCCGAAGCCAGGAGCCAGGTGCTTCTCCTGGTCTCCCATGGGGTGCAGGGCCCAAGAACTTGGGCCATCCTCCACTGCACTCCCTGGCCACAGCAGAGAGCTGGCCTGGACAGGATCGGTGCCCCGACCGGGACTAGAACCCGGTGTGCCGGCACCGCAAGGCGGAGGATTAGCCTAGTGAGCCGTGGCGCCGGCTAAGAGCTGGTTTTTTGAAAAAATAAACAAAATTGACACACCATTGGCCCAACTAACTAAAAAACAAAGAGAAAAGACCCAAATCAATAAAATCAGAGATGAAAAAGGGAATGTAACAACAGACAACACAGAAATAAAAAAGGTCATCAGAAATTACTACAAAAAGTTGTATGCCAGCAAACAGGGAAATCTATCAGAAATGGATAGATTCCTG
This sequence comes from Lepus europaeus, assembly GCF_033115175.1. NCBI lineage: Eukaryota > Metazoa > Chordata > Mammalia > Lagomorpha > Leporidae > Lepus > Lepus europaeus. Next base: position 103,350,436 of record NC_084850.1, on the reverse strand, counting down.
GACACATGCAGCCTACCTAAATTGAACCATGAAGATATAAAAAACCTAAACAGAACCATAACTGAGACAGAAATTGAAACAGAAATAAAGGCCCTCCAAACAAAGAAAAGCCCAGGACTGGATGGATTCACTGCTGAATTCTAACAGACATTTAAAGAATAACTAACTCCAATTCTTTTCAAACTACTCAGAGCAATCGAAAAAGAGGGAATCCTCCCAAATTCTTTCTATGAAGCCAACATCACCTTAATCCCTAAGCCGGAAAAAGATGCAGCATTGAAAGAAAATTACAGACCAATATCCCTAATGAACATAGATGCAAAAATCCTCAATAAAATTCTGGCCAATAGAATGCAACAACACATCAGAAAGATCATCCAACCAGACAAAATGGGATTTATCCCTGGTATACAGGGATGGTTCAGTGTTCACAAATCAATCAATGTGATACACCACATTAACAAACTGCAGAAGAAAAATCACATGATTATCTCAATAGATGCAGAGAAAGCATTCGATAAAATACAACACCCTTTCATGATGAAAACTCTAAGCAAATTGGGTATAGAAGAAACATTCCTCAATACAATCAAAGCAATTTATGAAAAACCCACGGTCAGCATCCTATTGAATGGGGAAAGTTGGAAGCGTTTCCACTGAGATATGGTACCAGACAGGGATGCTCACTCTCAGCACTGCTATTCAATATAGTTCTGGAATTGTTAGCCAGAGCCATTAGTCAAGAAAAAGAAATTAAAAGGATACAAATTGGGAAGGAAGAAGTCAAACTATCCCTCCTTGAAGATGATATCATTCTTTATTTAGGGGATCCAAAGAGCTCTACTAAGAGAATATTGGAGCTCATAGAAGAGTTTGGCAAAGTAGCAGGATATAAAGTCAATGCAGAAAAATCAACAGCTTTTGTATACACAGACAATGCAACGGCTGAGAAAGAACTCCTAAGATCAATCCCATTCACAATAGCCACAAAAACAATCAAATACCTTGGAATAAACTTAACCAAGGACGTTAAAAATCTCTCCGATGAGAATTACAAAATCTTAAAGAAAGAAATAGAAGAGGATACTAAAAATGGAAAATATTCCATGCTCATGGATTGGAAGAATCAATATCATCAAAAGGTCCCTCCCCCCAAAAGCAATTTATAGCTTCAATGCGATACTAATCAAAATACCAAAGACATTCTTCTCATATCTGGAGAAAATGATGCTGAAATTCATATGGAGGCACAGGAGACCTCGAATAGCTAAAGCAATCTTGTACAACAAAAACAAAGCTGGAGCCATCACAATACCAGATTTCAGGACATAATACAGAGCAGTTGTAATCAAAGCAGCATGGTACTGGTACAGAAACAGATGGATAGATCAATGGAACAGAATAGAAACACCAGAAATCAATCCAAACATCTACAGCCAACTTATATTTGATCAAGGATCCAAAACCAATCCCTGGAGCAAGGACGGTCTATTCAATAAATGGTGCTGGGAAAATTGGATTTCCACATGCAGAAGCATGAAGCAAGACCCCTATCTTACACCTTACATAAAAATACACTCAACATGGATTAAAGACCTGAGTCTACAAGCTGACACCATCAAATTATTAGAGAACATTGCAGAAACCCTGCAAGATATAGGCACAGGCAAAGATTTCTTGGAAAAGACCCAGGAAGCACAGGCAGTCAGAGCCAAAATTAACATTTGGGATTGCATCAAATTGAGAAGTTTCTGTACTGCAAAAGAAACAGGAAAGTGAAGAGGCAACCGACATAATGGGAAAAAATATTTGCAAACTATGCAACAGATAAATGGTTAATAACCAGAATCTACAAAGAGATCAAGAAACTCCACAACAACAAAACAAACAACCCACTTAAGAGATGGGCCAAGGACCTCAATAGACATTTTTCAAAATAGGAAATCCAAATGGCCAATAGACACATGAAAAAAATGTTCAGGACCATTAGCCATCAAGAAATGCAAATCAAAACCACAATGAGGTTTCACCTCACCCCGGTGAGAATGGCTCACATTCAGAAATCTACCAACAACAGATGCTGGCAAGGATGTGGGGAAAAAGGGACACTAACTCACTGTTGGTGGGAATGCAAACTGGTAAAGCCACTATGGAAGTCAGTCTGGAGATTGTTCAGTAACCTGAATATAACCCTACCATTCAACCCAGCCATCCCCCACTTTGGAATTTACCCGAAGGAAATTAAATTGGCAAATAAAAGAGCTGTCTGCAGTTTAATGTTTATTGCAGCTCAATTCACAATAGCTAAGACCTGGAATCGACCTAAATGCCCATCAACAGTAGACTGGATAAAGAAATGGGATATGTACTCTATAGAATACTGTACTGCAGTAAAAATAAACGAAATCTAGTCATTTGCAGCAAAATGGAGGAATCTGGAACACATGCTGAGTGAAATAAGCCAGTCTGAAAGGGACAAATATCCTATGTTCTCCCTGATCGGTGACAACTAACTGAGCACCAAAAAGGAAACCTGTTGAAGTGAAATGGACACTATGAGAAACAATGACTTGATCAGCCCTTGCCTGACTGTCGAGGAACAACTTAATACTTCATCCCTTTTAGTAATTTTTTTGTTCTACTTAATACTATTGATTGATCTCTTTAATTAACACACAATTACTCTTGGGTGTTTAAATTTAATTGAAGTGATCCCTGTTAAATATAAGAGTGGAAATAAGAGAAGGAGGAGATGTACAGTTTGGGACATGCTCAGTCGGACTTGCCCCTAATGGTAGTGTTAGAAACATGCCAGGGGATTCCAATTCAATCCCATCAAGGTGGCATGTACCAGTACCATCGCACTAGTCAAAGTGATCAGTTTCAGTTGCTAATTGATTGTAATGATAGGATTTAGAGTCAAAGAGATCACATAAACAAGACTAGTGTCTGCTAATACTAACTGATAGGATTAAAAAGGAGAGAATAATCCAACATGGGAAGCAGGATACACAGCAGACTCATAGAATGGCTGATGTCCTAAATAGCACTCTGGCCTCAGAATCAGCCCTTAAGGCATTTGGATCTGGCTAAAAAGCCCATGAGAGTATTTCAGGCATGGAAAGGCAAGACACTGGCAAAAAAAAAAAAAAAAACCTAAATGAAAGTTCTCTGTGAGTGAGATACCAGTGAAAAAACGGGCCATCAAAGAAGGAGGTAGCTTTCTCTGAAGGGAGGAGAGAACTTCCACTTTGACTATGACCTTGTCTAAATAAGATCAGGGTTGGCAAACTCAAAAGACTCCCAAGCCTTGGCAACTCATGACAAGAGCCTAGGGTGATTTTTTTTTTTTGACAGGCAGAGTGGATAGTGAGAGAGAGACAGAGAGAAAGGTCTTCCTTTTTGCTGTTGGTTCACCCTTCAATGGCCGCTGCGGCCGGCGCATCGTGCTGATCCGAAGGCAGGAGCCAGGTGCTTCTCCTGGTCTCCCATACGGGTGCAGGGCCCAAGGACTTGGGCCATCCTCCACTGCCTTCCCGGGCCATAGCAGAGAGCTGGCCTGGAAGAGGGGAAACCGGGATAGAATCCGGTGCCCCAACCGGGACTAGAACCCGGTATGCCAGCTCCACAAGGCGGAGGATTAGCCTGTTAAGCCACGGCCAAGAGCCTAGGGTGACAATAGTGTCAATTGTTAAATCAACCACAGGAGTCACTGTGTACTTACTCCCCATGTAGGATCTCTGTCCTTATTGTGTTGTACAGTGTGAATTAATGCTATTACTAGTACTCAAACAGTACTTTACACTTTGTGTTTCTGTGTGGGTGCAAACTGTTGAAATCTTTACTTAATATATACTAAATTGATCTTCTGTATATAAAGATAATTGAAAATGAATCTTGATGTGAATGGAATGGGAGAGGGAGCAGAAGATGGGAGGGTTGCGAGTGGGAGGGAAGTTATGTGGCGGGGAAAAAGCCAATGTAATCCAAAGCTGTACTTTGGAAATTTATATTTATTAAATAAAAGTAAAAAAAAAGAAGAAAGAAAGAAAAATTATAATATGTGCAATAGACATATGACCTCAGCAATAGATGCTCAATGATTCTCAAGATAACACATCCCATCATTATCATCAAATGAGTAATCTTTTATTGTTTTTTTTTTTTGACATGCAGAGTGGACAGTGAGAGAGAGAGACAGAGAGAAAGGTCTTCCTTTTCCATTGGTTCACCCTCCAATGGCCGCTGTGGCCAGCGTGCTGTGGCTGGCGCACCACGCTGATCCGAAGCCGGGAGCCAGGTGCTTCTCCTGGTCTCCCATGCAGGTGCAGGGCCCAAGCACTTGGGCTATCCTCCACTGCACTCCCGGGCCACAGCAGAGAGCTGGCCTGGAAGAGGAGCAACCAGGATAGAATCCGGCGCCCCGACTGGGACTAGAACCTGGTGTGCTGGCGCCACAAGGCGGGGGATTAGCCTATTGAGCCGAGGCGCAGGCCTATCTTTTTTTTTTAAATGATCAATACAGGACCTGCGTTGTGGTGTAGTGGGTTAAGCTGCCCTCTGCAACACTGACATCCTGTATGGAATCAAGTTTGAGTCCCAGCTGCTCCCCTTCCAATCTAGCTCCCTGCTAACGGTCTGGGAAAAGCAGCAGAATATGGCTCAAGTCCTTGGGCCCCTGCAATCGTGTGGGAGATCCGGATGAAGCCCCTGACTCCTGGCTTGTACCTGGCTTGGACCTGGCTCAGTATTGGCTGTTGTGGTCATTTGGGGAGTGAACCAGTGGATGGAAGATCTCAATCTCTCTTTCTCTCTCTAACCTCTCTCTCTCTCTCTTTCTCTAACTAACTCTTTCAAGTAAATAAAATAACTCTTTAGAAAAAAATGATCAATAGATTTATTTAAGCAAAAATATATATAATTATTGCCAGACTTATATGAAATGTTAAATGTTTGATCCAATTCTCCTTCCTTTTTCTTTCCTTTCCTTTTCTGTTTTTAAAACATAATACCATAAAAACAGGTGCTCAATTCCAAGCAGAGTTTTTAGGAGTGAGGCTTTGGGACTGGGTCTGAAATTGGGGCAGACATTTGCTGATCCTCCACACATCCATCGATTAAAGCAGAGTCTTCAGTGAGCTCTCAGGTGTTGGGGTCATTGAACTTAACGCAGATATTTCCATTTATGCTGGGATCTTATGTCTAGCCTCTCAGTGTTTCTGGATAAATGTCAGCTTCACCTTGATGTAGGGTGGTGGACAGAGTGGTCAGGCATGATGGCTTTTATTTTGGGAATGACATCTTGGTGACCCAGTGTGGTAAACTTTTATCTTTATGCATCAAAGTTACCTTTTCGAATTTAAGATGGAGAGAAATACCAAGGTTCACTTCTCAAATGCCTGCAATGGCTGGAGTTAAGCAAAAGCTGGAACCAGGAGCAAGAAACACTAACTAGATCTCCCACATGTGTGGCAGGAACTCAAATACTTGAGTTATCACCTGCTGGAAGCAGGAGACAGAGCTAAGAATCAAGCCCAGGCATTCCAATGTTGGATGCATGCTCTTAACTAGTGTCTCAACAATTAGGCCAAACACCTGTCTCAATACATGCATATTTATTTATTTATTTATTTTACTTATTTGAAAAGCAAACAAAAAGAGAAAGAAAGGGGCTGGATATCTTCCACCTGCTGGTTCACTCCCCAAATGCCTGTAACAGCTGGGGCTGGGCCAGGCCAAAGCCAGGAGCTAGGAACTCAATCCACATCTCCCTTGTAGATGGCAGAGACCCAAGTACTTGCTGTCTCCCAGAGTAAGTATTAGCAGGAAGCTGGAATCAGAAGCAGGGATGGGAATCAACCACTCCAATATGGGATGTGAGTTCCTAAGTGTCAGCTTAATTGTTGTGCCAAACACTTGTCCCTAAACTTATCTTTCAATTCCATTTTCCACTAACATTCTGAAGAACTCTCATACATATTTACCTAATGTGTCAATAAAAGTAATGTCAAAGTATTAGTGTTTGCACAATGAATTAAGAGATGAACTTCTTTCTTTCTGAACTATAATTTTTAAACTGCTATTAACATACTTACCTTGTATTTAAATCACATTATCTTGTATTTAAATCACATTGGGTTTTGAATGTAAATTACATTACTTTGATCTCATTTTGAACTTAAAACTTTTAAGGAGTAATGTGGGGGTGGTGAGTGCTAGCAGTATGGGGTAACAGATATTGAAATGATGCTTCACACTTGAGTTGCATTTTAACTTTTCAAAGAACTTTCATACCTTTGCCATTTAATTCTTTAAAAATCCTTGGAAATCCATAGGAAAGAGACCTAACTTTGAAAAGGGTAGAATGGGACCTTTGAAAAAGCAAGTGGAAAAAAAAAAAAAAAAGCAAGTGGCTTATCATTGTAGTCCTATTGTCTACTGGCCAACTTGAAGCCCAAGTCACTTGCAATCATTCCACTGTGTTTCTTAAAGGGTGGTTTTCAGAATGTTATTGTAAGATTTCCTACAGGAAGGGGACACAGTTAAAGAAGAACATGTTGGGGCCAGTGCTGTGGCATAGTGGGCTAAGCCTCCTGCGATGCTGGCATTCCATATGGGCACTGGTTCATATCCTCGCTGCTCCACTTCCGATCCAGCTCTCTGCTAATGGCCTGGGAAAGCAGTGGAAGATGACCCAAGTGCTTGGGCCCCTGTACCCACCAGCTCCTGGCTCCTGGCTTCAGTTCAGATCTGCTCAGCTCTGACCATTGCAGCCATATGGGGAGTGAACCAGTGGATGGAAGACCTTTTTCTCTGTCTCTCCCTATGTCTGTAATTCTACCTCTCAAATAAATAAATAAATAAAATCTTAAAAAAGAATATGAATATGTTGCATTGTATAATTGCCTCTTAGAGAGTCACAATGAACATGATCATATCAAAGGTTCAGAGAAGTCCTATATTAGGAGAACATGTTTATCTTTGTCCTGTGAAACAATCTGGAAAAAACTGCTCTAGATTTGTGTTGTTTTTGCAGTGGGCTAAGTCTGAATGCCATATCATTTATCTGAAGTAGCACCAAAGTAAGGCAGAACAAGTTGAACATCAAAGAGTTTACTTGAATCAGGACATTAGTAAACATAGTATTTCATTTTTTTTCCTGAAGAGAGAGAGAGAGAGAGTCCTTAAATGATATGGTTCAAATAACTCACAGTAAATACAGTAAATGCTGAGACTTTTTCATATGTTTCAGTATAGCAAGTTGTACTTGGCATTAGGCCAAGGACAGGGCAATTTTTCTGTGTTCTCAGGGAGACTGGTTGATTGGTTGTAGGGATTTGAGATTCAGTGATTTTGTTCAGTGTTGTATTGGGATCAGCAATTGGAAATGTTTGTGGGAAACATTGCCTTTTCCATAGGGCAAGTCTGATACTTTTTGAAGTCTAGTTATGCTTCTTAAATTTGTGTGTTGTTTTAGATTTTTTCCTACACATATTGTTGGAAAAAAGAAAGAACTTTTTTCTGTTTTTTCTTAGGCATATGATATACTTATGTACCAAGGGGGGTTAAAGAGAACAAGATTGCTATCCTCTACTTTTTGGATGAGACTAGGGCTCTCAGAAAGCTATCTCTAGTTAATAAAAATCACTCAGAAGCCTTTTATTTCAAGCCATTTTTCCTCTAAAAGTGCAAGACTTTTCCACCTAGGGAAAGTCATGGAGGCTTTTCAAAATCATTGTGTTGTTGAGCCAGTGTCTTTTGTCTCTGAAGAGTAACAGATTGCTTGTTGTTTGGAGTCTTCCTGGAAGGGGGTGGAGATACAGGTCAATTTAAAGAAGCATGACTTTGAACTCCAGGACCCTCAATAAAAATGCTAATTTCTTGTAAAAGGCTCTCTCAGTTCCACAGAGTCTTAAGCTACCTTCCCAAAGAGTAGGTCACCATCTTCTACCCTCGCAGCTGCACCTGGGAGTTTGGGAGAAACAATGGACAGACATTACCTGAGAAGTTAGGTGTATTATCAGCTAGCCCTGCTTCTGTTATCTGTAACAACTGTGGACATCTGATTTCTTGGGGAATTAGCAAGACCTTTTCTTATTCTTGCTAAATAGACCAACCTGCTCGATGTGGCGGAGTTACTTCTGTTGTAAAACCTCAGCCCTTCATTTAGTTCTCTTGTTTTCCTTCCATAGTGTAGAAACAATTCCAAAACCTGAAGTGGTTCTGATTAGTGGTGAAGTCAAGAAGCCTTCTGCTCCAATTAAAATGGGCTATAAGTCATTTTGAGTGGTAATGGCTGCAGAATAAAAACAGGTTAAATTTCTCTTAAGTTTTGATCATGGGTTTGGCGCTTGAATTATTCCATTCACCAGCAAATGTTGGCACAGCTTTCTGGGCTGCCTGTGGAGGAGGTGTTCACGGGCTTCCCAATTAACACCCTATTACGCTGCGCACCTGTGGTGAAATTGCACTCAGATCACTGCATTGAAGCTTTGAATTCCATGATACCTATATTATTGTCCTAAAAGTCGAACTTAAAATGTTACTAAATGATTCCTGGTGTCTTTGCAAAGGCAATTTGTTTCTTTGATATTCTTGTGGATCACTCAAGGGTAGAGGTCTATGTGGGGGCAGTCATTATGAAACAATTTATTCATTTATTGAAGAATTTATTGAGGTACAGTTCATGTGCCACAAAATCCATCCATTTTCAGTGTACAATTCAATGATTGTTAGAATATCTACAGAGTTGCACCACCACTACCACCATCCAATTTTAGAACATTTCCATCACTCATTACCCATTACTTCCCCTTCCCATATCCAGCCCTATGTAACTAACAGTCTACTTTTTGTCTTATAGATTGGACTTTTCTGAATATTTCCTTTCAATTGAATTATAAAATATGTGGTCCTTTGTATTTAGCCTCTTAAACTTTTCATGTTTCCAATGTTCATCCATGTTGTCACATATCTCAGTACTTCATTCTTTTTATTGCCATGTAGTATCCAATTGTTCATATGTATTTTATCCATTTTATGGAGTTTGTATATCTGTTCATTAGTTTATGGACTTTTGGGTTATTTCTACATTTTGGCTGTTGTGAATAATTCTGGCACGAGCAGTCAGTCACACATGTGACTGTGTGGACACGATGATTTATAGTTAACATACTGAAAGCAGAGCAAAACTCAGCAGACTCTCATCTTCAGCCTGAACACTGTTATTAATGAAGCATGGGGGGCTGTGACATTTTCAGAGTAAATGGCAGTTACACTGAAGTGCTAGTAATCACAACACCATTTGCTGTAAAAATGCATATAAATTCCCAAGGATTTTATGAAAATTTGGGAGTTTATGAGACTTTTAAGGTCATGCCTTTGCCATGTCCACCAACAACAAGCTTAGCTTTTTCCAATGGCTGTAAAGGAAGTGGAGGTTGGAGTATGTACTGGCTTAAGTTTAGAGGATCGCCCTGGAATTCAAAAAGTCTGACTGCCATTTCTATGGCCTTGTCTGCGGCTGTGGGAAAATCTTGTGAGCCACACTCCTCAGTTTCTTTGCCTTCAAAATGGGGATAAATGATACTCATTCGTATCCCAAGGTGGTTATGAGGTTAAACATTTTCCAGGCATTTAAAACACCTCAAATGAAATAGTAATACACCATATAAGTTTAAAGAATTTTTGTTGGCAAAGATAAAAGGAAGGTTTAGTTGGCCTTTTGTTCTTTCTGAAAGACCTAAAAAAATAGATAAAACCACAAGGTTTAATTTTGTACATTTGAGCTGGCAAGAATGTGATATTCATTTCCTCCAAGGCCAAAAATGTTCACGGTTCCAGTTAACGTTAAGCCCTTGATTGGAGGTACCGTTTTGCTGAGTTCTCAAACACAGGTTAGCTTTGCTAACTGCCTCCGAAAATGAAATCCTTTTCCCTTTTTGTAGCAATACTGCAACTATTTGGTTCAGAAAATAAAAGAAAAAAATTCTGTAGAAAGAAATTAACCCAATAAGCAATTAACCAGCAAGTCTTTACTGAAGCGGGCATGAGGCGTTTCTGTCCTTAAGAGAGTAAGTGTTCTGTTAGAGCACAAAGAGAATGAGCAATCCAGAAACTATGCCTTATTTCACGCTGGGGCCCCACCTCTATTTGCATGGCAGAGTGGTATCTGGTCCATTGAAATTTTCCCTAAAATTTGGTAGAATTTTGACTCTCATACAGTTACAAAATAAAAGATTTTGGCTGGCGCTGTGGCTCACTAGGCTAATCCTCACCTGTGGCACCGGCAACCCGGGTTCTAGTCCCGGTCGGGGTGCAGGATTCTGTCCCGGTTGCCCCTCTTCCAGTACAGCTCTCTTCTGTGGCCCGGAAAGGCAGTGGAGGATGGCCCAAGTCCTTGGGCCCTGCACCCACATGGGAGACCAGGAGAAGCACCTGGCTCCTGGCTTCGGATCAGTGCGGTGCGCTGGCTGCAGTGCGCTGGCCGCAGCGGCCATTGGGGGGTGAACCAATGGAAAAGGAAGACCTTTCTCTCTGTCTCTCTCTCTCTCACTGTCCACTCTGCCTGTCAAAAATAAATAAATAAATAAATAAAAGATTTTATTTAACTTATAATGAGGGGACTAGGCAGCTGCTATAACCAATTTGAAGGAGAATACAAAGAATAGATATGTGAATACCTATTTTTTCAGGAATATTGAAGCGACTATACAAATAGTGGCTAAACTGGTTTATTCCACAGTTGGAGAAGGAAGTCAATTAAACCTCTACCAGATAGGACAGATGTTTCGCATGTCTATGAATAAGGATTATTTTATATTGTTATCAGTTATTTGCAATTTAGACAATTGTAAAATAGCTCCTATAGAACTGGGGCCAGATAACCTGGAGGAGCACCAGCTAGACCAGAGAGCCACTAATGGAGGTTCTCAGGAGAAATCTAGTCCCATGCCTGTTTTTGTAAATAAAGTTTTATTTTAACACAACCATGTTTATTCATTTACATATTATATATGACTGCTTTCACTTTATTATGCCAGAGTTGACTACTTAGCTGCGATGGAGACACTGTGGCAGTGAAAGCCTAAAATATTCACTATCTTGTTCTTCTACAGGAACAGTTTGCTGACCACTTCTCTCATACACAATTATCTGAGGCACAATTATTTCCCTACAGTTTCTGGAGTGCTCTCCACTTCATATCCAGCTCCATGCTAATGCGTCTGGGAAAGCAGCATAAGATGGCCTAAGTGCTTGGACCCCTGCACACACGTAGGAGGCCCAGATGAAGCTCTTGGCTCCTGGCTTGGGCCTGGCCCAGCTCCGGCAGTTGCGGCCATTTGCGAAGTGAACCAACACATGGAAGACCTCTCTCTCTCTCTCTCTCTCTCTTTCTCTCTCTCTCTCTGTCTCCCACTCTTTCTGTAACTCTGAATTTCAAGTAACACATCTTTAAAAATATTTTTAAAGTTAATGGAATGAATAACTAATTGGACTATAAAAGGTATGGAATTCAGAGAAAGAAATTGATAATCATCTGTAAGATTTTCTGAATGCAGGGGGCCTGAGTTAGATTTGAGGAAGGTACTTGGATAAAATCAGGGTACAGAAGAGGGATGTGCAGTTCTAGGCAGGGACAGAGGCAAGGGATAGGGTAGGATAAGCCAGCCTGTTGAAGGTCCATGAGAGTTGGAAGTAAAGACTTAGACTGACTCTATGATAGGGGCTAAGAGGCAGAACTTATGCACGAGTCCCAAAGAAGGAATTGGCCATTTGCCATGTTGCTTTCTAAGTGTAGAGTCAGTCTGTGGGAACTCAAAATTATATATTGTGGTTTGAGGGGTCCTAACCCCTCCCCACAAAATATTTCATGGATTCACCACACTACCCCAGTGTCTGAATTCCCCAGCTCTAATCACCCCCTCTGGTTGTACAGTATTGAAAGCAGCTGTTCAAATGTGAATGGCATCTGTCTTGGAAAAATCTATGAGACACTCTTAATGGTCATTAACACTATAGTTCCTGTTAGGCGATCCGTTTCCTCAGAACAGGTAGATTCCAGCTAACGGGAGCACCCGGCATAGATACCACATTGGATTTTGGCCATTTTTGTTCTAAGTCGCAGGATATTTTTTGGATATGAGGAAAGGGTCCCTTTAAAGCATCCCCCATGCACAGACCTGAGATGGTGGGCAGCTTTGCACCTAAAGGTTTCGATGAATTTTTGGATCGGATTCTACCTCACTTGGCCTTTCTCCTGAAATGATGCCTCTGTGAGTCCCTTTGAGTTTCTCTGTCTCCCTGGCATAGTTTTGTTTGGATTGGCTCTCAGAAGAGGCAAGGAGAAAGCTAAGAGTGCGAACCCCTGTCTAGCACAAGGAGCTGGCAGAGGCTAACCACCCAGGGATAGAATCTCTCTGCCAAGTGGCTCTTCAACAAGGAGAAAGGAATTGGCACAAGAGGGTGGAACTCTCTGAAATGCTGGTTCTCCTACCTCGCCCTTCTTTTCTCTTTACTTCCTTAGTATTTCTCCTAGTGCTCAGCCGTCCACATTGATTCATAGGTTTGGTAGACAGCTTTTGGGGGCTCAAAACAGCTTTTTGAGGACTTTTGGGTTTAAATTTGTGCTTGCCTGACTTCCAGTGGAGATGTGTATTTTTTTCGTGTATATTGTACAAATAAGTTTACCAAAAAGCACTGTGCTGGGCACTGCAGAGTGGACAAACAGGAAGGAGTCTGCTCCCTGCCGTCAAGGTGTGTGTGTGAGGAAGTGAGGCATAAACGTGAAAATATCACTAACCAGCATGGCAGGGATTTTCATTAACATTATAGAATACTTGTATTTCAGAACCTACCAGAGAACTGAGTCTTCAGTTCAGATGATGTCAGTAGATGAAAACCCAATATTTGAGAAAGTTTAATCATCCTAAAACAGCAGTTTCCAGCCTCGACTACTTAGGAGGCTTTTTTTTATTTTTAACTTTTATTTAATGAATATAAATTTCCAAAGTACAGCTTATGGATTACAATGGCTTCCCCCCCCCCCAACATAACTTCCCTCCCACCGCAACCCTCCCCTTTCCCGCTCCCTCTCCCCTTCCATTCACATCAAGATTCATTTTCAATTCTCTTTATATACAGAAGATCAGTTTAGTATATATTAAGTAAAGATTTCAACAGTTTGCCCCCACATAGCAACACAAAGTGAAAAAAATACTGTTGGAGTACTAGTTATAGGATTAAATAACAGTGTACAGCACATTAAAGACAGAGATCTTACATGATATTTTTAAAAATTTGATTAATTTTCTATGCCATTTCCAATTTAACACCAGGTTTTTTTTTTCTTTTCATTTTCAATTATCTTTATATACAGAAGATCGATTCAGTATATACTAAGTGAAGATTTCATCAGTTTGCACCCACACAGAAACACAAAGTGTAAAATACTGTTTTAGTACTAGTTATAGCATCACTTCACATTAGACAACCCATTAAGGACAGATCCCACATGAGACGTAAGTACACAGTGACTCCTGTTGTTGACTTAACAATTTGACACTCTTGTTTACGGCATCAGTAATCTCCCTAGGCTCTAGTCATGAGTTGCCAAGGCTATGGAAGCCTTTAGGGTTCACTGACTTTGATCTTATTCCGATAGGGTCATAGTCAAAGTGGAAGTTCTCTCCTCCCTTCAGAGAAAGGTACCTTACTTAGGAGGCTTTTTAAAAAGACAGTTGGGACTGGCATTGTGGCACAGCAACTTAAGCTACCTGCAATGGACGTATCCCATATGGGAGTGCCGGTTTGCATCCCAGCTGTTCTACTTCCAATCCAGCTCCCTGCTAACGTGCCTGGTAAGGTCCAACTGCTTGGGCCCCTGACACCCACGTGGGAGATCTGGATGAAGTTCCTGGCTCCTGGTTTTGACCTGGCCCAACCTTGGCTTTTGGGGCCTTTTCTGGAGTGAACCAGCAAATGCAAGACCTCTTTCTCTCTCTGTCTCTCTCTCTCTCTCCATCACTCTGCCTTTCAAATAAATAAGTCTTTTTTTTAAGAAAAAAAAAAAAGACAGATACATGCTTCCCCCCAATTCAGAAATTCTGCTAGACATTAGTAGTCCAGGTATTAGTATTTTGAAACTTCTTTACTATGAACTAAAATAAAAATTTTAAAAGTACATAAATGAGGATGTACAGTGTAAGAAATTATTATTTATTAACACCAGTATAACTGACATCTAGACCAAGAAATGAAATATTTCCCATATTGTGATTCTTCTTTCCATAACGCCATGTGTCTGTCCAATCCCAATCTCCCTTCTTCCTCCAAAGTAGCAACTTTCTTGAATTTTGTGATCATTGCCTTGCTCTTCCTTACAGTTTTAACACACACACACCCACCCACCCACCCACACACACACACACACCAAAATACTAAACATGAGCTTGGTCACTCTCTTAAATACAATTTTTTACATTCTTCAGTGTGCTGCTTTTTTCCCTCAGTATTATGTTTGTGAGATTGATCTTATTTGTGATATATTTTTCATTTTATTTCCTATGTGGCATTCCACAATATGAACACAATATTCCACAATTCCTTTATCCGTTCTACTGTTGGTGAATATTTACCTTGCTTCCTTCATCTTGATGCACCTACATATACATTTCTGATGGATTTCTATCCAGGAGTAATATTGTTGGGGCATCAAGTTATATTTCAGCTTTAGCAAACACTGCCAGTTTTACAAAGTGGTTGTGTGGTTGTACCAATTTACAGTCCCACCAGCAATGTCTAAGAGCGATTTTTGTTTCATGTTCTCAGTGAAGCTTGATATTGTCAGCTCTCTTAATATTAAACACAATGTTACCTTATTCTGGTTTAAATTTGTGCTTGCCTGACTTCCAGTGGGGATGAGTATTTTTTTCATGTATATTGTACAAATGAATTTCCTCTTTTGTTAAGTGGTAGCTTAAATCTTCGCTCACTTTTCTGTGGGGCTATCTGACTTCTTCCTATTGACTTACAGCAGTTCTTTGTGTATTCTAGATCAAAGCCCTTTGTCTGTCAGATATTTTGTAAATGTCTCTTACCACTCTGTGGCTTGTTTTACATCCTCCTCATGGTGTCTTTCAATGAAGAAAATGCTTAATTTTAATGTAATCATGGGATATCAGGGCTTTTAATGTCAATATGACTTCACTATAATAAGGAGAGCTCATAAAGATAAGATAAAGAGATATTTTGCCAAAGACTAGATGAATCAGATTTATAGTTAGTCATAGAAAAAACAGCCCACATGATGTTCACATATTTTTAAATCAGGGAAGAACACACATTTCTTATGAAAAAGTCTTATCAGATTTCATTACACAGATGCACAGGGCTCAATTAGCCAGGCATCAAGACTTGGACATAAACCCATACTCCAGGCTAATAACCTTATTATTTGATAATTGTTTTAAACTTAATGTTATTGGTTTCTCAATTAGATTTCAAATCCAGGCCAGCAAGTGGAACCCACTATCCTTAGACATAATATACAGTATGTATTGCAGCATTTACTGGGAATAGTAAGGGGAAAATGAGTACTGGATTATGCGTGGTGAGCTATAGATGGGAAGAAAATATTCTATTCTCTACCCATCCTAGATTCACAGCCAAGGCGTCTATAACAAAAGACATATTGACAGATAAAAGCATACATTTAATATAAGCTTATGTGACACAGGAGATTTTAGAGAGAAATGAAGACATGACGAAGCAGTTGCACTTGTGTACTTTTATGCTAGGTTTGATGAATAAATGGGTAGTCATGGGGAAATATGATTAGAAGAAAAAAGGATCTGATCTAATGGTAATAAACTCAGGGAAATTTAGCAACACCTGTTTCTTTAGATTCTTCTCTGTGTTCCCAGTGTCTTTAGAGATATGGATGTTCTCTTCCTCTGGGAAAAGAGAGGTGAGATGGTTCCTTTTAGGTGTCAATTTGACTAGGTTAAGGGATACCAAGATAGTTGGTAAAACATGCCTGAGTGTATCTGTGAGAGTGTTTCTTCTGGAAGAGGTTGGTGTTGGAATCAGTCGATGGAGTAAAGGAGATCTGCCTTCACCAGTGTGGGTAGGCGTTATCTGATCTGCTGGGAGCCCAGAGAGAACATAAAAGTGGAATAAGGGACAAGCACATTTTCTCTTCTGGAGCTAGGCCATCCATTTTCTTCTGCCCTCAGACATCAGAACTCTTGGTCCTCAGGCTTTTGGACTCCAAATGTCCAAAGGGGACTCCCCGTTCCCCAAGATTTCAGCTTTGGACTAAGAGTTGCACCATCAACTCCTCTGGTTCCCAGGCCTTTGGACTCAACACTCAAGTTTATGCCATTGGCTTCCTTGGTTCTGTAGTTTTCAGGAGGTATCTTATGAGACCTCTCAGCCTCCATAATTACGTGAACTAATTCCCATAATAAATTCCCTCTTCTCTCTCTCTGTCTCTCTTTTGATATTCTATTCTATTGCTATTTCTCTGGCTATTCTATTTCTCTGGATAACTCTAATACAGGAGGGTAGCTCTTTAGGTTTTATGACCTGATTTGAGAAAGAAGGGCAAGGACAGATGAGGGTGACCTTCTTGTTTCTTCTGTTTTCTCAAATGGCAAGATGCTGTATTTGGGGATGGGGTACCCTAAACTCCAGCAGGTGCTTCATTTTCATTGGGGAGGGAAGTATTGCACAGGAACAGCGGCATGGGGCTGATGAGTAAATGGTGCTGCTGAAGGAACCTTGAGCTTTATCCTGAAATGAGGGGCTCTTGAAGTGCTTTAAGTAGGGCAATAACAAAGTCGTTTTTGTAACTTGGATCATCACTGGCAGCTGTGTGAAGGAAGACTTGAGATAAAGGAAATGAAACTGAATGTTCAAAGGCCAGTGACCATTAAAGGGAGAAGTCCTATGATGCTTAGGCAGTAAAATAAAAACAGCATTAATGAATATTGGGGTGGGGGAGGTAAAGAGAGGACAACACATTCTAAACTCCTTAGAAAATTAGTCCAGCAAGACATTTTATTTTTTTAAAAAAAGAGTTCTATTACAACACAAGTTTTTAAAACAGTGTTACCCTCTTAGGTGCACACTGGAATAGTAAGTGTTCTGATTACTAATTTGACAGGGGGAAACTGTTTATTATTATTTCATCTAACAGTCCAAAACTTTATTTTATCAAAGAACTTTTATTTTTGTAAAGCATATATTAATATCCTGTTCTGTTGGGTTTGCCTCAAACTCACTTTGGGAAATATTGGTCTAGGAAGACTTCCAGGGAGTTCTGGCTTATTTAATAAAGGAAAGGGTGATTCTCATAACTGAGTTAAGAAATACATGAATGAGAACAGATTTATAGGACAAGATAATAAATTTAGTCTGCGTGTTTTGAAGTCCAGGAGCGTATTTCTAATAAGCAATTGAATAAAAAGGCCTAGAGCCCAAGATTGAGAATTACTATTTGAATTCAAACGGGTGAATCATAGTTCCAAAAAATGTACATATAGGTAGAAGGAGATCAAAGGGCTGAGCATGGTATTCACACCATCTGCTGAATTCTTTTCCCATTCATTTGCTTCTTACAGATTTCATATTTCATAAATGTAGCTCTGTTACTGAGCTCTCAATTTGATTCCATTGCTCCATTTATCTGCCAATATTATGCTACATTGATAGTATTTGGCTTTATGATATGTTGATATCTGATAAGGCAAATTCATTCATAACTGTTATCCAAAATTTTCTTGGCTAATTTTCCCTTTTTATCTTCCAAAATAAACTTCAGGATAAGGTTATCAAGTTCTAAAATACACCAATGTTTGTACTGATATTGAAATTGAATTGAAGTGATTAGTTTATAAAATTGATATTTTATTATAGTGAGTCTTCTAATTCATGAACAATAGTACACACAAGGATTCATCAAAAGTTCATGGAAAGGGAGCCTGCACTGTGTCAGGATAAAGCAGGCAAAGCTGTTGCCTGGGAGGCCAGCATCCAATATAGGAGCCAGTTTGTATCCCAGCTGCTCCACTTCTAATCCAGCTCCCTGATAATGGTCTGGGAAAAGCAGCAGAAGATTGTCTAAGTGTTTGGACCCCTGCAGCCCACATGGGAGACCTGGAAGAAGCTTTTGGCTCCTGGTTTTGGCCTGGCCCAGCCCTGACCATTGTGGCCATCTAGGGAGTTTACCAGTGAATGGAAGATTTGTATGTGTGTGTGTGTGTGTCTGCCTCTCTATAATTCTGCCTTTCAAATAAATAACTATTTTTTAAATTCATGGAAAGTGCATATTATGGAAGAACTATGCACAGATTTCAAGTTATTTTTGCACAAAATAAATTCACGAACTTGTTATAACATATTTGAATAATATCTAGTTTGAGCACTACAAAGGATAAGATATCAGTTTGAAAAGACCCCCCCCCCCATCAGAGCAACATGAATTCCTCTAAAATTGAAGCAAGAACACGGATCAAGTTTATGACAAAGCTTGAGTGTAAGAATGATAAAATCATTGATACTTTACAAAAAGTTTTTGGGGGCAATGCCCCCAAAGAATTCAAAAGTTTACAAATGTATAACTCGTTTTAAGACTAGTCCAGTGATATGGAAGATGAAACTCACGGTGGTGAAACATTCACATCAATTTGTGAGGAAAACCTTAATCTTCTTTGTGCCATAATTGAAGAGGACAGACAATTAACAGCAGAAACAATAGCAAACACTATAGTCATCTCAATTGGTCCAGTTTACACAATTCTGATTAGAATATTTAAGCAAAGGAAACTTCCTGCTTCATGAATGCCAAAACTGTTGAACTCAGATCAGCTGTAGACAGACACTTTCAATGGAAATTTTAAACAAACGGGATCAAGATTCTGAAGCATTTCTTTGAAGAACTGTAACAGAAGCTGAAACTTGGCTTTAACAGTACAGTCCTGAAGATAAGGCACAACCAAAACGATGGTTACCAAGGAGAAATCATCCAGTCAAAGCAAAAACGGACCAGTCAAAAGCAAAGATCATGGCAATAGTCTTTTGAGATGCTCAAGGCATGTTGCTTGCTGACTTTCTGGGGGCATCAAAAAGTGATTAAATCTGCTTATCATGCATCTGCTTATTATTTTGAGAAAGTTATCCAAAGCTTTGGAAGAACACTCAGGAAAACTTCATTGGAGAGTCCTTCTCCACCAGGACAAATGCTCCTTCTCATTCCTCTCATTAAACAAGGGCAATTTTGTGAGAATTTCAAAGAGAAATTATTGGATATCTACCTAGAAGTCCTGATTTATCTGCCTATGACTTCTTTCTGTTTACTAATCTTAAAACTAGGTTGATCCTCTGCCTGCAGTGCTGGCATCCCTATGGGCACCGGTTCTATTCTCGGTTGATCCTCTTCCAATCTAGCTCTCCTCTGTGGCCCGGGAGGGCAGTGGAGGATGGCCTGAGTGCTTGGGCCCCTGAACCCGCATGGGAGACCTAGAGGAAACTCCTGGCTTGTGGCTTCGGATTGGTGCAGTTCTGGCCATTGCGGCCATTTGAGGAGTGAACCAACGGAAGGAAGACTTTCTCTCTTTCTCTTTCACTGTCATAAATCTACCTGCCAAATAAATAAATAAATAATCTTTTTAAAAAATCCCTAAAGAACACCCATTTATCTTCAGTTTATAATATAGACAGTACTTCATTAACATGGCTAATCTTTCAGGACCTTCAGTTATTTAGGGCTGGACTAAATGGCTGGTATCATTGCTTACAAAAGTTTCTTGAACTTGATGGAGATTATGTTGAGAAGTAAAGTTTATGTTTTAAATTTTTATTTTTGAATTCTACTTTCCCATGAACCTTTTGAAGTCCCATCATGTATTTCTCTGTGCATTTCTCTTCCTTATTATATTTCAATATGTGCATATACTTTTTTTTTGACAGGCAGAGCGGACAGTGAGAGAGAGAGAGAGAGAGAGAGAGAGAGAAAGGTCTTCCTTTGCCGTTGGTTCACCCTCCAATGGCTGCTGCGGCCGGCGTGCTGTGGCTGGTGCACGGCACTGACCCGAAACCAGGAGCCAGGTGCTTCTCCTGATCTCCCATGTGGATGCAGGGCCCAAGGACTTGGGCCATCCTCCACTGCACTCCTGGGCCACAGCAGAGAGCTGGCCTGGAAGAGGGGCAACCGGGACAGAATCTGGCGCCCCAACCGGGACTAGAACCCGGGGTGTCGGCGCCGTAGGCGGAGGATTAGCCTATTGAGCCGTGGCACCGGCACATATACATTTTATCTCAATGTTTTTCCATGTATTTTGAAGGAAGTAATGCTAAGCACCTTGTGGTTTTATTGCTATTTGTCAATAGACTTCCCCCTCATACTTTTCCCACCTAATTGGCAGCTACTAGTGCCTAAGGATGCTATCGATTTTCATGTATTTTGTATTTTACAACTTTGCTGAACATATTTACAAATTCAAAGACTATGCATCTTCAAATTTTCTCTACAGGCAACCTGCCATCTGCAAATAAAGACAACTTGATGGTCCCATTTGAGCTGTCTTATCTCTTTTATTTTTCTTGTATCTTATACCTCCAAGGACCACCAGTACACTTTCAAAGAAAAATAAATAATGTTTATATATGGCAAGGGTGTTGGAATTATGAGGCCAGGAAATTAAAACAAATATGATTAATATGTCAAGGTTCCTAGTGAATAAAGTAGACAGCATGCAAGAACAGATGGGCAATGTAAATTTAGAGATGAAAATCCTAAGAAAGTACCAAAAAGAAATGCTAAAAACCAAAAACAGTGTAACAGAAATGAAAAATGTATTTGATGGGCTCGTTAGTAGATTGGGCATGGCTGAATAAAGGATCTCTGAGCTTGAGGACATCTCAGTGGAAACCCCTAAAACTGAAAAGCAAAGAGAAAAGACTGAGAAACCAGAACAGCATATGTAAGAACTATGAAACAGTTACAAAAGATGTAACATATGAATAATGGGAATACCGGAAGAAAAAGAGAAAAAGGAGCAGAATAAATATCTGAAATTATATCTGAATTATATTATATTATATCTGAATATTATATCTGAAATTATATTATACCTGAATAAATACCCTCGAATTAATGTCAGTTTCCAAATCACAGACCTAGGAAGCTCAAAGATCACCAAACAGGATAAATGCCAAAAGAAACCCAATTGCACATAGGAATGTCATATTCAAACTACAGAAAATCAATAATAATGAAAAAAACCAGAAAGAAGTCAGAGGGAGAAAAACATTATTTTTAAAATTTTTTAACATGTAATTTTGTGCATACTTATGAGGTACCATGTGATGTTTTGATTCATGTGTAAATTGTGTAATAATTTTATAGAGGGGCAAAAGTAAGAATTACATCTGACATCTCAGAAAACATGCAAGAAAGATGAAGAGTGGAGTGAAGCATTTAAAATTGTTAAGAGAGCAAAAAATCCACCGTTCTGCACTCTGCAAAATTATGCTGCAAAAGTAAGGGAGAAATAAAGGCTCTCTCAAACAAACACTGAGGGAAATTATCACCAACAGACATACCTTGCAAGAAATATTAAAAGTTGTTTTTGGGAGAAAGAAAATTATGAAGCTTGAAAACTCAAACCTATGTAAAGAAAGGGAGAACATTTTGGAAGGAATGAGTGAAGGTAAAATAAAACTCACTTGTCTTAATCTTAAAAGATTTAATAGATAATATTTTGTTTAAGATAATAATAGCAACAATGTATTTGATTATACACAAAGGTACTTCAGAAAGTTTGAAGAAATGGAATTAAAAGATAATTTCAGTTTGGTGAAAAAAACTCAAAATCCATGCATAATTTTTATAATATTCATTTTCTGTGAACTTTTGGACCTCTCATATATGCTTATGCATGCTTATATATAAGTGAAATGAATAGTTCAGTTATACAATGTGTAGAGGGAAGGAATTAAGATTATTTTGTTATTATAAAGTACTCATGCAACCATAAAAAAATTTGAAAGTGGCCCTGGATTACCTGTAAGTGTATATATATTGCAAATCCTGGAAAAAGAGCTTTAAAATATAGAAAAAATAATTACAACTGATATGCTAGGTGCCTCCAAAATGAAAATTTACTAATAACAAAATATTTACAAGATCTATATGAGGAAACATTTAAAAAATCTGATGGGAAAAAAATCATAGAAAAAACTAAATAAATGGATATTTTATTTTCATGAATAGGAATACTCAGTATTGTTAAGATGTCAGTTCTTCCCTGTTTAATCTATAGATTCAATTAAATCCCAATAAAAATCCCAACAAGTTACTTTGTGAATATTGATAAATGGATTCTACAACTTATATGGAGAGGAAAAAAGTCCCCCAAACAGTTTCACTATATTGAAGAACAAAATCAGAGGACTGGCACTATCTAACTTCAAGACTTACTGTAAAACTACAGGAATCAGGATAGCGTGGCATTGGTGAAAGAACAGATGAATAAATCACTGGAACAGAATATAGAACCCAGAAATGGGTTAAATGATACTTAACAAAGGAGCAAAGATAGTCATTTCAACAAATGGTTCCGGAAAAACTAGACATCCACATTTAAAATTATTTGTACTCAGACGTTATACCTTCACAAAGAAATAATGTGAAATCAAATACCTAAATGTGAAACTCAAGACTATAACCTTCTTAATTATATAAGGGAAAATCTAGATGATATTTTTAGCTGTAACACTAAATGGACATTCCATGCAAGAAAGAATTAGTAACATGGACCTTGTTAAAATTAAAATTTTATGAGAGAGGCATTTAGCATAGTGGTTAAGACACTCGTTTAGATTTGCAAGCCTCACATCAGAGAGTGTCTGGGTTTGATACCCAATTCCAACTCATGATTCCAGTTTCCTGTTAATGTAAATCCTGGAAGGCATTGGTGGTGGTTCAAGTATTGGGTCTCTCTTAACACACCCAGGAGATCTGAATTGAGTTCCTGGTTCCTGGCTTGTGCCTTGGCCCATTCCCAGGTATTTTAACCATTTGGAAAGGGAAACATCAGGTAGGAGATGTCTCTCTCTCTCTCTCTCTGCCTCTCAAAAAATTAAAATTTTCTGTTTTGCAAAAGATGCGATCAAGAAAAGATAAGCCATTGTCTGGGAGAAAAATATTTGCAAAAGAACACACACACACACACACACATACATTTAGTGTTATAGCTAAAAAGGTCATCTAGAGCTCTTCCATCTGCTGGTACACTTCCCAAATGCTCTACAATAGCTGGGGCGGGGCCAGGCCAAAGCCAGGAGTTTGGAACTTCATCTGGGTCTCCCACGTGGTGGCAGGGGCCTGAGCACATGAATTGGTTGGGAAGTACAGTAACCAGGACTCAAACCACAGACTCTGATATGGCATGTGGGCATCCCAAATGGCAGCTTAACCTACTGCACCACAACACCCACCAAAGTCCATTTTTTTAAACAAGGAAGGCAGCTGTCTCTGTTATTCCTAAGTTTCATGAGCAAGTTTCTAATTTTTCAAGTGATATATTTCTTAATTTTTTTAAATTTTTTAAATTTTATTTATTTATTTATTTATTTATTTATTTATTGACAGGCAGAGTGGATAGTGAGAGAGAGAGAAACAGAGAGAAAGGTCTTCCTTTTTGCAGTTGGTTCACCCTCCAATGGCAGCTGCGGCCGGCGCATCTCGCTGATCTGAAGCCAGGAGCCAGGTGCTTCTCCTGGTCTCCCATGCAGGTGCAGGGCCCAAGCACTTGGGCCATCCTCCACTGCCTTCCCAGGCCAAGTGATATATTTCATAAATTTTGGTATGTCTATTAGATTACATAATTTACCTTCTTTTCTGAATTTGCTAAAATACTTTTTTCTGAATGAGTGCTGAATTTTAATATCACTATATAAATTGTGTGATATTTTTACTTTCACAGTGTATTCCTAGGATAAACTGTACTTGATTGTGGTAGGCAGAATTATAAGATGGCCCTGGTAACCATGCTTTTTGTTTTTATAATTCCCTCTCCTTAAGTGTGAATGGAAGCTGTAACTTGCTTCTAACCAATACAATTTGACAAAGAGAGACTTCCTGTGTGTGCCTGACCTAGTCAGATGAGCTCTTTTAAAGAACCAGCCAATGGCAGATCTCTCTCTCTCTCTCTCTCACTCTCTCTCTCTCTCTGTCTGCCTCTCCTTCTTTCTCTGTGTGACTCTGACTTTCAAATAAATAAATAAATCCTTTAAAAAATGAGAAAAGAGTGTCTTGTTGGACAGATTCTCCTGTTGACCTTGAAGAAATAAGCCGTCATGAGTTCCACAGCTGCAAGTCAATGAATTCTTCCAACAACCACATGAGCTTATAAGTCTACCTCAAGAATCAAATAAGACCCTAGTCCTGTCCAACAACTTGACGGCAGTTTTATAAGACCCTCTTCTTAAGTTATGTCTCAACTTCTGACCTGCAGAAAATTGTGAGATAATAAATGGATGTTGTTTCAAACAACCAAGTTTCATGGTAATTTGTTACACAGCAATAGAAAACTAATACATGGGTGTAAAATATTTTTCATATGCACCATCTCCAAGTTAATGGCTTATTTAATAAATTTTTAGGATATTCATGTTTGTAAGTGATTGTAAGTGAATGATCTGTAAGTTTGATTTTTTTAAAGATTTATATATTTTATTTGAAAGGTAGATTTACAGAGAGGCAGATGCAGAGAGAGAGAGAGAGAGAGAGAGAGAGAGAGAGAGGTCTTCCATCCGCTGGTTCACTCCCCAGATGGCTGCAACAGCCAGAGCTGAGCCAATCCGAAGCCAGGAGCCCGGAGCTTCTTCTGGGTCTCCCACGCAGGTGCAGGGGCCCAAGGACTTGGGCCATCTCCTACTGCTTTCCCAGGCCGTGGAAGAGAGCTGGATCAGAAATGGAGCAGCTGGGACTCAAACCAGTGTCCATATGGGATGCATGCACTGCAGGTGGCAGCTTTACCTGCTATGCACAGTGCTGCCCCTATAAGTTAGATTTTTTTTCTTGCAATATCCTAATCTAATTTTGGTATCAAGGTTTTATTAGTCTTATAAAATGAGTTCAATAGCTTTCCTTCTTATGTTCTCTGGATCAGCTTGAATAAGAGAGGAAGAATATGTTCCTAGAGAGCTGATAAAATTTGCCTATAAAATTAACTGGGCCTGATGTCTTTTGGATAAGACAGCTGATTACCAGTTCAACTTTTGAAAAAAGTATTCATTTTTATGTATTTGAAAGTCAGAGAGACAGAGACTGACTGACAGAGATGTTCCAGCTGATGGCTCACTCCCCAAATGACCCTGTCAGCAGGGGCTGGGCCAGGACAAAGTCAATAGTCTGAAACTCTATCCAGGTTTCCCTTATGGGTGACAGAGACCCAAGTACTTGAGCCATCACCTGCTGTTGCCTCTAGGGATTCACATTAACAGGAATGCTAGGATCAGAAGTAGAGGTGGGACTTGAACCTAGGGACTTCCAAATGGGATGCAGATTTCTCAAGAAGAGACTTACCCAATGCTCCAAATGCCTGGCCCCAGTTCAACTTTTAAAAATGTTGGTGGTTATAGGGTGGACTTTGGGCATAGTAATTGGGACACCAGGTGGGATACCACACCCCATATCAGAGTGCCTGTTTTTGAGTATTGGCTCCACTCCTAATTCCAACTTCCTATCAGTGCATACCCTGGGATGCAGCAGGTAATGGCTTGAGTGGTAGGGACACTGCCACTCACATGGGAGATCCAAACTGAGTTTTCAGTTCCTGGTTTTGAACTGGCCCAGCCCTGGATGTTGAAGGTATTGGAGAGTGAGCCAGTGGATGGGGGATCTCTGTCCTCTGTCTCTCTCTCTCTACCTCTCAAATAATTTTTTTTTTAATTTAGTGGTTAAACTCATATGTTCTACTTGTTTCTGAGTCAATTTTTTATAATTTATATTTTCTTAGGGATTGTTTCCTCTAAGTTTTCAAATATATTAATATATTTTTCATATAGTGTCTTTTAATTTTAGAAAACTCCTGGTGATGTTATATTTCCTTTTAATTTCTAATCTTCCTTACTTACGCCCTTTCCCTTTTTTAAAAAAGATTTATTTATTTGAAAGATAGGGTGACTAGGTTGGGGGGAAAGATGGAGGGAGGGAGAGAGAGAGAGAGAGAGAGTCTATCCACTGGTTCACTCCAAATCTGGGCCAGGAGCGAGGAACTCCATCTGGATCTCCCACTTGGGCAGAAGAAACCCAACTAGTTGGGCCATCATCTGCTGCCTTCCCAGGCACAGTAGCAAGATGCGTGTTTAGAAGTGGAGGAGCCAGACATCGCGATATGGGGTGTGGGCATCCCAAGTGACAGCTTAATCCACTGTACCACAGCCTCCAACCCCTTCTCTTGCTTTTTAAATCAATATTACTAGAGATATATCTGAGCTAAAACTTTTTTAAGTTTCTATTTTTGTTTATCCTATGTATTTTTTATTTCTACTTCATTTTTACTACTCCATTCCCCTTCCTTCTGATGTATTTACAGTGGAGTACTTTTGTTTTTATTTAGTATTTATTTTTATAAATGTTACACAACAGCTCCCCTTGTCTGTAGGAAATACAAGACCTCCAGTGGATGGCTGAATTGTGTGTAGTACTGAACCTTACATATACCATGCTTTCCCTGATATATGCATATCTGTGAGAAAATTTGATTTACAAATTATGTACAATAAGAAATTAACAACAGAACTAATAACAGAATAAACATTATACCAATATACTGCGATATAGTTGCCAACACCACTGCTTTGTGTCTTCAGGCCCTTATTAAATCAAACTGAGGTTCCTGCTTGCCAGAAACAATCATTTAAAAATTTTTAGCTAATTCTTATAATTGGTATATCTTCAAAACATGACTTATACTGCTAATGCTTGCCTGTGAAGTTTTAAACAGTAGTCATTGACTTCCCAACTTGGAATTTTAATAATTATATACATTTATGGGATAAAGTGAAATATTTCAAAAAATGCATATAATATATACTGCTCAAATCATGATTAACATTTACCTGTCTATGTCATCACTTTACATTTGAAGGCTTCAAGCTCCTCTCTTCTTTTTGTTCATGAAATATATCATGATTTATTGTAAACTACTGCAGAATGCTAGGGCTTATTCCTTTCATTTAACTGTTTTTTTGGTACCTGTTATCCAATCTCTTTTCCTCCCCCGCTCCCCATCCTTCCCAGCTTCTAGTATTCACTATTCTATATTCAGATCAATCCTTTTTTCAGCTTGCACATATGAGACGGAACATATGGTATTTATCTTTCTGTGTATGATTTATTTTCCTTAGCATAATGTTCTCCAGTTCCATTAATTTTGCTGCAAATGACAAGAGTTCATCCGTTTTCGTGACTGAATAATATTCCATTATATATGTGTGTGTGTGTGTGTGTGTGACATTTTCTTTATCCATTCATCAGTTGATGGATATCTTAGTTGATTCCATATCTTGGCTATTGTGTAGAGTGCCACATTAAACATGGGAGTTCAGGTGTCTCTTTGATATAATAATTTCAGTACTTTTAGATATATACCCAGTAGTAGGATTCCTGGATCATAAATAGATCTATTTTTACATTTTAAAGATGTCTCATGCTTTATTCCATAATAACTGTACTAATTTACATTTGCATCAACAGCATATAAGAGTTCTCTTTCTTCTCATTCTCGCCATTATTTGTTTTTATTTTTTAATTTTTTTTATTTGACAGGCAGAGTTAGACAGTGAGGGAGAGAGACAGAGAGAAAGGTCTTCCTTCTGTTGGTTCACCCCCCCAAATGGCCACCACCGCTGGAGCTATGCCGATCTGAAGCCAGGAGCCAGGTGCTTCCTCCTGGTCTCCCATGGGGTGCAGGGCCCAAACACTTGGGCCATCCTCCACTGCCTTCCCCGGGCCACAGCAGAGAGCTGGCCTGGAAGAGGAGCAACCGGGACTAGAACCCCGTGCCCATATGGGATGCCGGCGCCACAGGTGGAGGATTAACCAAATGAGCCACACCTCCAGCCCCTCTCGCCATTATTTGTTATTTTTGGTCTTTTTGGTAATAGCCATCCTAAATGATCTCATTTTTAAAAAAAGATTTATTTTATTTACTTGACAGTATTACAGAGAGAGGTAGAGCCAGAAAGTCTTCCATACACTGGTTCTCTCTCCAAATGACCACAATGGCCAGAGCTGAGCTGATCCAAAGCCCGGAACCAGGAGCCTCTTCCAGGTCTCCCATGCGGGTACAGGGGCCCAAGGATTTGGGCCATCTTCCACTGCTTTCCCAGGCCATGACAGAGACCTGGATCAGAAGTGGAGCAGCTGGAATTTGAACTGGCACCCACATGGGATGTTGGCACTGTGGGCCGAGGCTTTAACCCACTGCACCACAGCCCTGGTTCCTCATTGTGGTTTTTATTTACAGTTCTCTGTTAATTAGGATTTGAACATTTGTTTGTCTGTTTTGTATGTCTTTGAGAAATATTTGTTCAGATCATTTACCATTTTATAATTGTTTTTTTTTTGCTGTTGTTTGAGTTTCCTCATATATTCTGGACATTAATCCCTTGTCATATGAATAAAGTATTTTCTCCCATTCTGTTGGCTGTCTCTTCACTCTTCTGATTGCTTCCTTTGCTGTGCGGAATCTCCTAGCTTGATATAATATCATTGTCTATTTTTACTTTTGTTGCCTGTGTTTTTCTGATCTTATCTAAAAAAATCTTTGCCTATAACAATGTTTTGAATGTTTCCCCTGTGTTTTATTTTGTTTGGAAATTTTCCCCATAAAATTTTGCTCCATGGTGTAAACAGCCTAACAACATGTCAATATATATTAGAGGGCCGGCGCCATGGCTCACTTGGTTAATCCTCCCCCTGCGGCGCCGGCATCCCATATGGTCACTGGGTTCTAGTCCCGGTTGCTCCTTTTCCAGTCCAGCTCTCTGCTGTGGCCCAGGAAGGCAGTGGAGGATGGCCCAAGTGCTTGGGCCCCTGCACCAGCATGGGAGACCAGGAGGAAGCTCCTGGCTCCTGGCTTCGGGCCAGCGCAGCTCCAGCCGTGGCAGCCATTTGGGAGGGGGGGTGAACCAACGGAAGGAGGACCTTTCTCTCTGTCTCTCTCCCTCACTATCTAACTCTGTCAAATAAAAAAAAATTTAAAATAAAAACAAATAATGGAAGACCTTTTTCTCCGTCTCTCTCTCTCACTGTCTATAACTCTACCTGTGAAATATATATATATGTGTGTGTGTATATATATATATATATATATATATATACATTAGAGCCTATCAATTTTCTATTCTTGAAGAAATTCATTCTAGAAACTAGTGGTTGCTCTCTCCCTGCTGTGCAGTTGTCCTTCCGAGATCTTGCATCACCAGTCATATTGGAGACTTCCTTCCCTCTTTGTTTGTCAGTCCCCATAGCCTGAATGCCATGTCTTCCTCATTCTTGGTTTACTCTCACTTTTTGAGAAGCAAAAATCACTGGAATCTTGTATGTCTTGCAAAAAAAAAAAAAAAAGTCTTTCCTACCTTCATGTTTATTTGATTAGTTTAGCTGGTTGTTAAATTGTTGATTGGAAATGGTTTTTTTTTTTTTTTTTGACAGGCAGAGTAGACAGTGAGAGAGAGAGAGACAGAGAGAAAGGTCTTCCTTTTTGCCGTTGGTTCACCCTCCAATGGCCGCTATGGCCGGCGCATCGTGCTGATCCGAAGCCAGGAGCCAGGTGCTTCTCCTGGTCTCCCATGGGGTGCAGGGCCCAAGCACTTGGGCCATCCTCCACTGCACTCCCTGGCCACAGCAGAGAGCTGGCCTGGAAGAGGGGCAACCGGGACAGAATCTGGCGCCCCAACCAGGACTAGAACCCGGTGTGCCAGCGCCGCAAGGCGGAGGATTAGCCTAGTGAGCCGCGGCGCCGGCCGGAAGTGTTTTCTTAGAATGCTACTGCTCCATTCGGTGTTAGCTTTCATTGTTGCTGGGCAAAGTGTAATGTTGTTCTGATTCTTTTACATTCCTGATAAACATTTTGCTTTTCTCCTTTCTGGAAGCTATAGGGTCTCCAGTGCTCTGATATTTTGTGAAGACGTGTCTGGGATGGAGCTTTCCAATTGTTGGCTCCATTTAATAGTGAAACTTGGGTCTTTCAGATATGGGATGTGTTCCTAAATCATTTCATTGATGGTTGCTTCTCTATATGTTGTCTTACTATTTCCTTACGAATTCCTGTTATTTAGCTGTGAGGTTTCATCAGCAAGTTCTATAATTTCTTATCTTTTATCTCCTATTTTTTTAAAGTTGTTTCTTGGCTCTGTTTACTGGGAGGTTTTTTTCTCAATGTTATTTTCCAACTCTCTTATCAAAATTTTTTCTGTTTTTCTTTCTTTGTTCGTATTTCCTGATTTTTTTTTTTACAGTTAAATTTTAAACTTTTTGTTTTTGAATAGTTTTAAACTTACAAAACAAATAATAATAAAGCAGTGTGTTTTCATAAGTTTCCTTACCCTAAAAATCTCTGTTTCTTCTATATTAACTGATGTCTGTTATTCCTTTTTGGGAAGAGAACACTTAATATCCATTTTCAGTTAAATTCTTTTATTTTCAATCTTTCATTTTAAAATAAATACATTTTAGACTATAAATTTCCCTTTCAATTCTACTTTAGATACATTTTGCAAATTTTGAAATGTAGTACTTTCAGTGTCATTCAGTTCTACACTTGATCTTAGCCAAAAGGCCAAGAAGTGATGTCATTCAGTTCTAAATTTCTGCTTTGTGATTTCCATTGTTTTTTATTAGCCATGAGTTAGTGCTGGGAACATTTTTATGTTTGCAAACAGTGTGTTCAATCCCACCTTTTGGTGCCTGGCTTCTAATTCAATTTCATTATGATCAGGAAAGAACATATCAGTTCAACACCAGATCCTTTATACTTCTTAAAACTTCCATTAAGTCCTGTGAAATGATTAATTTTGGCAAATGTCCCATGTATATTTTTATGTTTATTGCATCCTAATTAGTTTTTTTGTAAAAGGTTCTGGAAGAGGAACCTTCTGATCTCTACACTCACACTCAGCACATCCCACACTAACACTAGGTTCTCCAGTGGACCTCAGGTACATGACCTCTAATTTAATTCAATGCTAACAGTTCACCTGGTGACAGTGTCAGATTTCACAGGCTGAGAGTTGAATTCCACAAGGTTGTCTCCCAATTTCAATGCCAGTCATATGCACCTATGGTGACCTGAACTTCTGACCTACTAGAAATAAATTGAGGTTTTTATGACTCACTCCTTGGGTTCAATTAATTTGCTAGAGCAGCCCACAGAACTCAGGGAAACACTTTACTTATGCTTGCTGTTTTATTATAAATGATATTGCAAAGGATAGAGATGAACAACCAGATAGAAGAGATGCACAGGATTTAGCCTGTAGAAAGGGATGAGGAGCTTCAATGTCTTCTCTGGGATTGTTAACCTACAGAACTCCCACATGTTCAGCTACTTGAAAGCTCTGAACCCAGTCCTTTAGGGTTTTTATAGAGGTTTCTTTACCTAGACATGATTGATTAAGTCATTGGCTATTGATGATCAACTCAAGTTTCAGTTGACTGGGATTAGGTGGTGGAGCTCTCTAATCATACCTCAGTCTTTCTGACAAGTAGCCCCTATCATAAAACTATCTAGGGACCACCAGCCACCAGTAAACTCACTAGCATAAAAAAGACTCTCTTACCATTCCAGAGATTCTAAGGGTTTTGGGAGTTTTATGTTTCCTATTTGGAACAAGTAACAAATATATATCTTGCAATTCCAAGGTTCTAATTGTTAATAATTAATCATTTCTTATCTGCTTGATCTATCAATTTATGACAGATATGTTTGAAAATATCCCTTTTGTGATTGTGGCTTTTTGTTGTACTTACCTTGAATCAATGTTATCAGTTACAGACAAATTGAAGATTAATATCTTTTTGGTAGAACTTCTATTTCATTATTACTTTTATTTAACTCTCTTTATCCCAGTTAATGTTATTGCTTCATAATCTAATTTGTCCCTTATTAATGTTTTAGTATCCTTTTCAAGGTTAGTATTTGCATGGTATATTTTTTTCATTACTTTATTCACAACATTTTTTGTGTTTTTTAAAGAATTATCCATTTCTAAAGTTTTATTCATTCATTTACTTACTTTTATTTGAAAGGCAGAGTTGGGAGAGTGGGGAGAGAAAGAGATCTTTTATCTACTGGCTCACTTCCCAAATGCTTACCATAGCTGGGGTTGGGCCAGGCCGAAGCCAAAAGCAAGAACCTCCATCCTGGTCTCCTGTGTAGGTGGCAAGAATATAAGTACTGGAGCCATCACCTGCTGCCTCCCAGGGTGTGCATTAGCAGGACCTACACACCCTGCTGTAGGATTCAGGCATCTAAAGCAGCTGTTTAACTGCTGCACCACAGTGCCCACCCCGGGTTTGTGGGTTTTTTTTAATGTGTGTCTTACATAGTTTAATTCTAAGTATTCCATTATTTTAATAAAAGGGTACCATCTATTTCATTTACTTGGGTTGCTAATGCATGTACCTGTTTTATATTTTCTATTAACCAGTTGTTCTTTGTTCCTTTCTTCATGTCTTCTGTTCAACAGATAAAATTTTCCATCTGCTGATTTGGAGTCAAATTTCTTATTCCCTTATTAGTTATCTTTCCATTTTAAAGTATATATTCCTCTTTAAGTTTTTTTTTAACAAGCATCTGTATCCTATCCCAGCCACAACAACACTTTCCTTGATCTTGATTTTGTTTAATGTTTCAATTTTATACTCATTTTAAATACAAAAATTAACTGTAATTATTTTAAATTCACAGTTAATTAAATTTACTCATATATTTTCCTATAGATGGTTCATTTTATTTCCATTAGAAAAAAATTTGCTATGTCTGTCTCTCTCTTTATGCAATTAACAGCCACTGATGATCGTTACTAATATCTGTTAATTAAATAAGGGCTATTAAATGGTGATGGTCTATTTTTATTATTTGTTTTTCATTCATTAGTTGGAACAGTTTTATAGACAGAAACTTGTACTTATCAACTGCTTGTTTACCCTGAGGTACAGTTCTTATAGGAAAGGCATAATTAATGCTTGATTTCCCTCTTCGTCAATTCAAAATACTAAATTGGATCTGTAGTGTCCTCTAAGAGTGAATATTTTAAAAATAATGCTAAATATCCTGATGAACTCCTGGATTTAAATTGATAGTTTTTTGCCTTCACAAAGTTTAGGCAGATCATCTTTGATCAGTGGAAGTGTATTCATATTGGTTCCTAATTCTAAAGACACGAACCTAATGCTTTTTGACAACTCTGTGCTTTATTATATCATGTGTTTAGGCTTATCTCATCCATTACTTGCCCTGAGGCTCTTGCTTTTAATGAGACTACAATCTACACTCTAGCAGTGCTGATTACTTCTAGTGTGTTCAGTTCTGTTGGTAGGACTCTTTAGTGAATAGAGCTAAGAAATATGATTTTTTCTTTAAAAAAACAAAACCTTGAGTTCATAATACTGCTTCCAGTTGAAAAATCAGAATTATCAATGTTACCTAACCTCATTGAATTGGCATCTGTAGTTCCTTTCTCCTAGATCAAAAATCCTAATGACACCAATAAATTATTAATTTGCTTTCATAACAAATATGCAACATTCTCAGAATAACAATATCACATTACCACCAATAAAATAATTACTAATTCGTTTTAGATTTGTTTTACAGGGTTGTTTGTTGTTATTATTGCTGGGTTTTTTTGTCCTTAGATGTTGTCTCCACAAGGATGTGTCATCAATTTTCTATATTTCAAAATCAATGGGTATAAATTATTTTCTTTGTGGTTATGCCACAAGCTGTGTGTACATAGAAGTTCATTCATATCTTCTT
Organism: Lepus europaeus; assembly: GCF_033115175.1. NCBI lineage: Eukaryota > Metazoa > Chordata > Mammalia > Lagomorpha > Leporidae > Lepus > Lepus europaeus. The sequence goes on along the minus strand of NC_084850.1, from coordinate 103,316,378 downwards.
AATTTGAATTTTAAGAATTCCTTTTTGAAATTTTTATGTTTCCAAAGTCAAATATATAAACAAAGTAGCTTCAATGAAATCGAGTGTCTGCTTCTGTCTTTCTGACCCTACTTCTTCTTTTCAAATGTACCGATTTTTAATGTTATGATCTATCATTTTATTTTGAATGACATATGAACATAATTATACATGGATTTGTAATTCATAGTCTTCCTTTCATAGATTAACAATGATATCTGTATTGTTTTCCCCTTCTTGTTTTTATTCCCTAAGCATATCCTAAGATAGTTCTATACTATTACACAAAAATATTTCTTGCTCCTTTTTGCATATACATAGCACTTCACTTTTCTTTTTTAAGAACATTTATTTATTTATTTGAGAGGCAGAGTTAAAGAGAGAGATATTTTCCATCTGCTGGCCCATTCCCCAGATGGCTGCAACAACCAAGGCTGTGTCAGGCCAAAGCCAGGAGCCAGGAGCTTCATCTCACTTTACTTTTTTTTTCATTTTAAAACAAATCTTTTTATTTTTGTAACTCTTTTTCATGAACCAGATATTTTAAAATGCAAAGAAAATTAACTTTCCATGATATGTCAGGAACTGGCACTAAATTTATACAAATGACAATATCAAATGGAGATCCAATTCTCAAATACAAAGCACTCAATATATTCAAATTTCATAATTATTTGTACGGAAAGAGTAAAAAAGTCAGCTTGCTAACTAATTGTTATTTTAAAGAACTATTGCAAAGCTTTGAAGAAAAGAGTTTAGTTAACTTATAAAAAGACTAAAGATCTCAAAACAAGTTTTGAAAAGAACTTTGTGCCTTTATTAGAATGTGCTGTGTTTTAAATATATCAATTTTGGCAATCAAATTATTGTGGGTTTTTAAAAAGAAAGATGTATTTATTTATTTATTTGAAAGGCAGAGTTACAGAGAGAGAGAGAGAATCTTCCATCCGCTGGTTCACTTTCCAAATGGCCACAATGCCAGAGCTGGTTTGGTCTGAAGCCAGGAACCAGGAGCTTCTTCTGGGTCTCCCACATGGGTGCAGGGGCCCAAGCACTTGGGCCATTCCTCCGCTACTTTCCCAGGCGCATTAGCAGGGAGTTGGAGTCGAAGTGGAGCAGCTGGAACTGAACCGGCGCTCATATTGGATGCTGACACTACAGACAGGGGCTTAAACTGCTGCTGTACAGCGCCTGCCCCTATTGTGGGTTTTTTAAGAAAGAAATGATGGGGCTGTGGCTGTGACGTAGTAGGATAAACCTCTGCCTGCAGCGCTGGCATCCCATATGGGCTCCTGTTCCAGTCCTGGCTGCTTCTCTTCTACTCCAGCTCCCTGCAAAGGTCTGGGGAAATCAGTGGAAGATGGCCCAAGTGCTTGGGCCCCTGCACCTGTGTAGGAGAACTGGAAGAAACTCCTGGCTCCTGGATCAGCCCAACTCCAGCCATTGTGGCCATTTAAGGAGTCAACCAGCAGATGAAAGATCTCTTTCTCTGTTTGTAACTCTGCCTCTCAAATAAATAAATATTTAAATAAATAAATAAGAAATGGTAATACAGAACAGTGATACTGGTCCAACAGTCTCATCTTTACTTCTCTTTTAAAGCAAGAAATAGAATGTAAGAATCAGAAAGTGCTAGCAAGCCATCAGTTAATCCAAGATACAGTTTCTTAGTTCCAAAAGCACTTGCAAAGGAAACCTTTAATGGGGAGGGAGGTTGGGGGGTGGACAATTTGTAACAACTGGAATCCCATGAATGTGTACATCAAATCTCATGAAGCTATCTTTTGAATATATCCTTACCTTGATCACTTTTTACCTTAAGTACTTCAATTTTTCTCTTTTTTCTCAAAGTATAAAAAGTATGAAATATTAACAAGCTCTGACATTGTACATGAAGAAATGTGCAATGAAGCCTTACAGACCTATGTACATACTGCTATATCCCATCAACTCTTAGATAATTCAGTAATACACAAAATACCAAGACACAGAAAGAACTAAGCTCAACTTCTTTGTCTTGCACATAATATTCAAATATTCAATCTTAAGAAGACCACTGTATCATTTTGGCTTTCTTCTACATGTGTGTGCTGATATACTTACTAACATATTCCTATATAATCATGTTTGGTCTTATTATTTCTACGTGTGTATGTTGATATACTTACTAACATATTCCTGTATAATCATGTTTGATTTTATTATTTCATGTGGTCTTATTATTTCTACATGTGTGTGCTGATATACTAACATATTCCTGTATAGTCGTGTTTTGGTCTTATTATTTCTTACTTAAAAAACCCTGCCATCCAAACCAGGTAGTCAGAAAGATTCCCTCTTTTCCACCTTCCTAACTCCAAGAACTAGAAAGTCAGTTTTACAGCCTGACTTCAAACACTGGATTGTGATGATAAATTTCTTTGCAATCCTTTTTGGCCTGGCGTTCTTGGTAGAACTCAAGAATGGAAGCCAGCCTGGATCCTCCAAACCAGACTGTGTATCACTGCACGTGGAGTGTACTGACTTATACATGAGCAGGTTCTGGCTTCGATGCACCACCACTCAATTCCTCAGTGAATTTCAGCCTGGCATCTACACTTCTTTACAATCTCTCTGCAGATGACATCCAAAGTCCCCGATTAGAGTTGAACCTCCAAAGAGGACAATGTTCTTGTAGAGAGGATGTCTGACATCAATAGGACAATTCTAAATTACTGGATCTACAATTTCAGAAATAGGTTGTGTAAAAAACAAAGATTTCAGGTCCCAAGCACTTCTCCTAACCAACATAGAAACTTCTTTCGTAGAGAGAGCAGTGATTTCAGTATACTGCTTACTCCACTTTGGCCCATCTGTATTCTACTTGTTAGAATCTTTTGCTAAATCTGGGCAGATGTAGTATAGTGCTCCCTTACTGCCTTAGTTTCCAGGGATTATTCTGGAGGGATTCCTACTTCTTGGTCTCTCAGTGGTTGCTGAATAAAATACTTTCTGATGTTCTGTCTTGTCCTGCTATTGGAATGTGTTTAATATAGCCGCCAATCACATACCCCTCAGCCATAGGAACCACATGAATGATACCATCTCCACGGTCTATTACTGTACCAGTGAATATCCATTCTCAATCACGGATAGCCTGTATAGCAATGCGCAAGCCCAGAACACTGAAAGGTTGATTCCAACATATTTCAGCAGTATATTCTCTGTTTTTTGGAGTATTCAGTGGTGGTTCTGTCAAAAGAAAATGATGGTCTTCAGGTTCTGTCCTTAGAAAAGATCATGTTCCATCAAACTTTCCATCAAGCCCAATCGTCCATTATACCAAGGCGAATTGGCCAGTTTGTTTGTGTATGTAGGTTTTTCTATTGTTTCATCACCAGTAATGGAGGCTAGATCGTCCAAACCTTTCATGGCCCCTTCTTTGAGCCTGATCATCCACTTTTGCTGACTCCTTAATAGCAATACAGGAAGGAGATGCCTGTATTTCCAACATATCCTAGTTTTGTATACCCCATACCACAGTCCACCACACAGGCCAGTGGTCGTCCTGTCATCTTTCTCCTCACCTGCTGCTGTCTGCTCCGTGCTGGTTGGGGCCAGAGATTGGTGGCAGGAGATACAAGCTCTCTCTCCATCCACAGCTGAGCTGCCCTCTCTCTCCATCCAGCAGTTCCCCCCTGGGAAGCCGAATCAGGAGCCAGAAGGCAGCAGCTTGGTCAGAGGCTACCTACTTCAGCAATCTAGGCAGCCAAACAGTGTTAGGCCAGCCCTGTCTTGGCCTCGTCCCCTTTTCTCTTTGCTCTTCCTCATTCCCACCCCCACTGTCAAGCTTCACTTTTCATAAACCAGCATATTTACCCAGTTCCTGATTGGGGCTATTCCCTGGTTGTCCTACCATCATACACCATAGTTTAATGTATATACTTGGACATATATCTTTTTGCATTTTCAGAGCTATGTCATTGAAGCATATAACTTAGAAGTGAGATTGTGGATCACAGGATAAATGCGTATGTCTCTTTGTGCCAAGTTGCCCTTCACATTTTCCATTCCCATCAGCAATGCTGCCTCGTAGCCTCAGCCAATCTGGTAAGTGTGAAGTGGTCTCTCTACACACTTTTGTTAATTTCAGTTAATCCTCATTGAATTAAGGTCTATTTGCATTTTTTTCCATGAACTGTCTGTTAGTATCTCCATCCTCATTTTCTTTAAGACTGATGATGTTTTTCTTCTCCATTTTTCTGAAGTTCTACAATCCTTCCCACTTTGTTATTTCTCTTTTTATTTTATTTGTGATATTTTAAAAGTGTAATAAACTATTGCAATCGTTCTTATTACTTCTGGATTTTAAAACATAGGGGAATTTTTGCAGCTTTCAGATTATACAGGAATTCACTCATGTTTTCCAGCGGGTATTAAATGTTTATTTTTTTTTAATTTAAATCTGCTTCATTTAAAAATTAATTTAGTCTATGCTATGAGAAATTTTAATTTTTTTAGCAAGACTGTATAGTTAGCCCACACCAAGCACATAAAGGTCCATTTCTTCCCTTGCCCCATGGACTTGAAATGCTTCTTTCACTGAATATTTAAATTGCAGGAGTCTGTGTTGTAGCCTAACTGGTAAAGCTGCTGCCTGCAGCACTGGCATCCCACATGGGCGCTGGTTCATGGGTTCGTGTCTCAGCTACTTTACTTCCAACCCAGCTCCCTATTAAAGCGCCTGGGAAAGACAGCAGAGAACAGCCCAAGTGCTAGGGCCCCTACACCCACGTGGGAGACCTGGAAGAAGCTCCTGGCTCCTGGTTTCGGATCAGTGCAGCTCCGGCCATTGCAACCATCTGGGGAGTGAACCAGCAGATGGAAAGCCTCTCGCTCTCTCTAACTCTGACCTTCAAATACATAAGTAAATCTTTTTAAAAAATTGCATGTACAGTAGGACCTAGTTCTGGATTTTTAGTCTTTTCTATTGGTGTATCTATGTACCGGTATCAAAATATTGTCATTTAAAGGGTATGTAGTATGCTTTTATGTCTATTATTGCTAGACTCCTTAACCATTACTTGTCTCTTACAAGTTTTCCTGGTTATTCATACCCATTTATGACTCTAAATGATTTTTATAATTAACTTGTCAAGCTCCAGAAAAAAATGCCTGTTCATATATTTTTCATGTTGGCTAGGATTGGGTTAAATTTATAAACTTGTGAATATCTGACATCTTATTAGATTAATTGTTTAAAATGTTTTTGACATACATAATTGTCCATATTTATGGGGTGCCCAGAAAGGGTTTCATACATGCATTCATTGTGTAATGAACAAATCATGGTCATTAGCACTTCTTCGCCTCAAACATGGATCTCTTTTTTGTGGTGAGACTATTCAAAATCCTCTCTTTTAGTTACTTTGAAATAGAGAAGATATTAATATTTTGTTGGCCTTTTTTGCAGCCTATTCCTGCTTGTAATGTATCAAAATTCATACCAATCAATGAGTTCTGGTTGCCAAGGAGAATTTATTTTGTGCATCTGTATGTCATTCTTTGTCCGAAAGTTGAACAAAAACATAAACAAGAGCAGTAAGACATTATTGTTGACTACAGTCACCCTACCATACCGAGCCAGAACTTGTTTCTCCCATTTCACTGTAGTTAAGTCTTTAGAACAAGAATATACTATGCATTTCCATTTATTCATGTATTTTTTTGCTCTTTCAGAAAGTTGCATAGTTTTGCTCACATATTTTGAATAGTTCTTGTGAAGTTCTGGATTTTTTTTTTTACTATTGCACAAAATCTTGTATCTCCAAATAGATCTTCTAACTGACATATGTATATGTATATACGACTTCTCAGTCTTTTTATATCTTAAATTTCATCACCCCTTTCTCAAGCTTAAGTTATAAGTTTAGGTGAGTAAATATGATAAATTGAGAGTTATTCTTTCCCTCTGAAGGTGTTACTCTTTGTTCATTGTCATTAGTGCTGCTAATGGAAAGTCTTCTTTCAATCAAATGGCCGCTAACACACATGGATGTATAATCTTTCCTTTGTCACTTTTACTGTGACCTTTTCATCTTTGCTTCTTTGCTTTGAATGATTTCACTTTGTATTTGTTTAATTGATTGTGTTATATGCTAAACATACTTCTGGTTCTGTGCAGTCAAGCTGTTTTTCATTTGAAAGATTTTCATTAATTTTATCTTCTAAGTATTGCTTCATGCCCTACCCTTCATTCTCACCCTCTGAAAATTGCATTCTGCAAATGTGGCAGCATCTCAGTCTGTCTTCTATAGCTTTTATCTTCTCTTCTATATTTCTATTTATTTTTATTGATCTGTCCCATCCTGCATTCCTCAGAGATTTTTCATAATTCAATAATTTGCTCTTTTGGTGTAGTCTTTTATGTTAAAAATTTTCTGACTTTCTGAGATTTAATTTCCAAGATTATAATGGGTTTGTTTTCAAATATGCCAGGTCTTTTAAAGTATCTGTTTTTAGTTCTTAATTCTTTTGGTCAGTTAGATGCATTTAACACACTTATTTTCAAATTTTCATCATACTGTTATATAATTTCCTATAGGGTGAATTTCTCTTTCAACAGTTCACTTTGTTGATTGTCTTAAATTGCATTAGAGTTCTTGTATTTTGAAATTTTGTAGCCTCTTTTTGTTTCTTTCTTTTACTTACCTCTGTATTACTTCCCTTTATTTTTTAACTTGTCTCTTCTTGTCCCTCTGTGATCCCAGTACAAAGATGGTTCTAACAAATGACATTTTGGGGTTCTTTCCTCACCATGATCTCAGGAACCTGACAAATTCAGTAAAAGCCAGCAGGTGGCTTAGTTCAACCCCAGATTCCAAGGCTCTGTGTCTTTCCTTTTACTTCTCTGGACCTGCAACTTGATTCTAGTTGTAGCCTCAGGCAAAAATCTGCATAATTTTTTAGGCTCCTTCCATAAGGGATGAGTTAAGATCGGACTCCCCTGGACCCTGGATTCACACTCTGAGCCTGCCTGCATTTTGCTGACTTGTGTATATCATTCTAGTATCTTTGGCCACACCGTAGCTAAATTTCTGCCTACCATTGCTTATTCTTGGGTTCAGAGTTCAGCAAACCCATAGCCTCAACCCATCTCTAATTCATGGATATCTCTCTTGTAGTTAATATCATTTTTCCATCACATATAATTACTATGTATTGGGGTCAGACAGAGTTTTCACAGGAAGCATCACTAAAGATGGTTGGTTGCAAGTCCATCTAATGCTGATTCTTTTTGTCATTTACCCTGGATTTAATATCTATTGTGCTGCATATGACTGTCTCAATCTAGGTCACTTGCCTGTAGCAATATTTTAAGGGAGCCTAAGAATTATCTGGTGTTTTCAGCTCTTATATATATAGAGGGAGATCTACTTCCCACCAAAACTCATGATTTGGTGATTTCCCAAACTTGGAAAGGGGATTCAGATTTAGAGCTGCCAATCAAAGTATCTACTCATACTATAGCATACAACCTGGAAACCTTTGAAGAGAAATCTTCTATCTGACCATTACATATATTTCTTCCTTTCTATACTAAACCACATAAATACTCAGACATCAATGAACTAAAGTTTGATCTCCATGCAGTGCAGAGCTATAGACCCTACCCTACAGAGTAGCATGACCACATGAAGCAGGGCTTTTTGCTAAACGTATGACTTGAAATTTCACAATGGCCTGATTTTATACTTTATAATAGCTTTTAATCTGCATTGGTTGGAACTCTAGAGGCCCATCTGTTCTTAACAGAAGACTTTGTCAACTTTATATTTTTATGGCACTACTGTAATTGCAGGTTTTTGTGATATTTGTAGAGTTTGAGCTGAATATAATGAGAAAAATAATCTATAAAAAGGTTTGGGACACCATCAACTTTTTAGCAGTTACCATGTGAATCACAGATGCTAGGGACATTTAATGATTTAATTATATTGAACTTGAGGCTCTCTTTCCAGTTTTGAAACTTGAAAACTTTTGCCATCAAAGGTAATGGGTAAAAGAAAAAAAGAATGGGATTTCTAGATTCTGTTTCCCCTCCTATGTAAGACAAAGTTTCCATTGCCTTATGCCCACTGGGAAAGATTATGAAAGAAAGAAAGGTGGGAGTCAGGTAGGGAAGGAGAGAGAGAGAGAGAAAAGAAGGAAGGAAGGAAGGAAGGAAGGAAGGAAGGATAGAGGGAAGGAGGGAGATTGTTGTTCCATGGGTTCTATGAGAATCTACCTTTATAAATTCTGTATATAAAATGAAAGTGTTGAAGGAGAATTCTCTTGAACCTTTGTTGATGGCTCCAATCTTTTTCTTAATAAGCCAATTGTGAATGAATATTCTTCTCCAAGACCTATACCTGTCTCTATAATGGTCAAGGCTTGCAGATTCTCTTTCCAGATTTTGGAGTGTCACTGAAATTCCAACATGGTATTTGATTTGCTTTCCATACTGATTTTCATTAATAATTAAGGCAACATCTGACTCTGTGAAGCAACACTGTGAGAATATTAAAGCATTTCACCTGAGAAGATAAAGTACCTGTAAAGATCATTTACAGTCTCTGCAGTATGACTCATTACTGCTTTATATTCTGGGGGAATTTTCTTTATCTTTTGATTTCTGTTTTAGGGATCATGCCCCTAGAACATGAGCATGAATTTTCCATGTATTCAAGAGATGAGCAGTTCTACTGATAGACTGGAATTTGGTGATGCTCTCTCATCTCCTTCTCTGAATATTTGCCCCTATGATGTTTCTCCTTAAAAAAAAGTGTACCACCTTAAACTGGATATTGGTTAAGAATAAATTCTCTGTACCTTAAATATATATGACACTACTTTGGAGTACTGAAAGTGTTCTCAAGGTAGAGTTGGATATAAACAATCTTGGGATCTAAGTTGGGGAGTGAAGTAAGCAATGTGTATTTTATAGAGCTGGTGCTGTGGCTTAGCTGGTAAAGCCGCTGCCTGCAGTGCTGGCATCCCAAAGGAGCACAAATTCGAGTCCTGGTTGCTCCATTTCTGATCTAGCTCTCTGCTATGGCCTGGGAAAGCAGTGGAAGATGGTCTAAGTCCTTGGGCCCTTGCACCCATGTGGGAAACCAGGAAGAAGCTCCTGGCTTCTGGCTTTGGATCAGCACAGCTCCAGCCATTGTGGCCATTTGGGGAGTGAACCAGTGGATGGAAGACCTCTCTCTCTGTCTCTCTGTCTCTCTCTCTCTCTCTCTCTCTCTCTCTCTCTCTCTCTCTTCCTCTGCTTAGGAAAAGCAACTAAACAGGAACTCAGAAAGAGAAAGCAAGAGCTAGAGCAAGAGTGAGAGCAAGAATTGAAGAGAGAGAAAGAGGGAGAGAGAGAGAGAGAGGGAGAGAGAGAGAGAGATGGAGAGAGATTTGGAGAGAGGGAGATAAAAAGAATCCTGCACCTGCTAGCTAGTTCACTCCCCAAATCTCAAATGCCCACAACTGCAGGGACTGGGCCAAGCTAAAGCCAAGAATTTGGAACTCAATCCAGGTGTCTCATGTAGGTGCCAGGGATCCAGGGACTTGAGCCGTCACCTGCTGCCTCCCACAGTATACATCAATAGGAAATCATATTGGAAGTGGGGTAGCCAGGACTCAAATTAGCCATTGCGATATGAGATGCAAATGTTCCAAGCAACATCTTAACTGATGCACTAAACACCCAACCTTACACAGATTTTTTTCATGATGGTGAAACACAGAAATATTTTGAAAATTTTCTCCATAGTGGTATATTTATAGTGGAATAAATATATAATTTATTTAATTAACCCCATATATGTGGTTATATTCTTTCTCTTTTTTAAGGGGAAACAATTTATTTCAAGAAGTTAGCATCTTGGGGAAAGAGAGATCTCTTAATATAAATATGGAAAATAACATGAACATAAATTAGTGCTGTATTTAAGAAAGGTACATTGTCACTTGGCATCAACAAAGTGAAACTGAACACTATTGTATCACTAAATCCTAACTCCTTGGCTTTTCATCTTTGAAGCAGTGATTACTGTAAGTCTATACCAAGCTTACATACAAGCAAATAATCTAAACATGCCACTTGTCATTTTTTTGAAGATTTATTTATTTTACTTTGAAAGTCAGAGTTACACAGAGAGAGGAGAGGCAGAGAGAGAGAGAGAGGTCTTCCATCCAATGGTTCACTCCCCAATTGGCCACAACGGCCGGAACTGTGCCAATCCAAAGCCAGGAGCCAGGAGCTTCCTCTGGGTCTTCCCACACGCATATAGGGACCCAAGGACTTAGGCCATCTGCTACTGCTATCCCAGGCCACAGCAGAGAGCTGAATCAGAAGTGGAGCAGCCGGCGCCCATATGGGATGCCGGCGCTTCAGGTCAGGGTGTTAACCCGCTGAGCCACCCACCAGCCCTGCCACTTGTCATTTTGCTTAATGTTTTCAGAATTAAAATTAAGCTGTTTTATTTCAGAGGGGAGAAATAGGTTTGAATCACGAGTTTAATCCCTTTTCTAGGAGAAGGCCCTGGTCACACTATAATAAAAATGAGTAACAAAAACAGATGAAGAAAACAGGCTAGATCCAAAATGAATAGGTAACATTAATGCAAAGTTAATACATAGACAAAGGTGGAATTACAAAGTAACTTTCAACAAAACATAGAATGAAAACTAATGCTCACTCTTAGATCACACACACTCCTATCACACTGCTACTACCCACCACAAACCAAACCTTTGGAAAGAATTGATGTTTTTCCTATACCAAACCAAGGAGTAGGGTACAGTAGAAGTCTAGAGAAAGCTGGACCAGTAGCTCTTCCTTAAGGAGCACATGAGAAAGGTAGAGGAAGAGGCGTGGAAATAGGAATAAAAGTGTATACAATAATACTTTGCATGAAATTTTAATGGTCAATCTATGAAAAGACATGGAGAAAACTTAAATGCACATTACTAAGTGAAAGAAGCCAATCTGAGCAGGCTACATACTGTATGATTACAACTATGGCATTCTACAGATGAAAACCTATGGAGACAGTGAAATGATCAATGGCTGCCAAAAGTTGAGGAGTCAGGTAGGAAGGGATGAGTATATGCAGTGTGGGGATATTTAGGGCAGTGTAACTCTTACACATGTGAAAATTATAAAGCCAATTTGGAATGCAGTGTAAAACTTATATCTAAACAAAAACCTATATATGAATGTTTATAGCATCTTTATTCAAAGTTGCCAAAATGGCAAACGACCAAGGTGTCCTTCAGTAGGTGAGTGTGGAAACAAGCTGTGGAATATCTGGACAATAGGATAGTATTTAGTGATACAAAGAAATGGTTTCTCAAGCCATTAAAGACATGAGGGAACCTTACATGCATACTGCTAAAATGAAATAAGCCAATCTGAAAAAGCTATGTACTGTAGCATCCTAACTACATAGGAAATAAGTACTGCTACAGAGACAGCAGAAAATAGTATCAGTAAGAGTCAGGATTGGAGGAAGGCTGAGTAGATGGAACACAGGGGATCTTTAGGCCAGTATATCTGTGCTGTATGATACCGTACTGATAAATACACAACACCATGCATTTGTCAAAACCTATAGAACTGTACAACACAAGGAGTGAACCTTAATGTAATCTGTGGACTTCAGTTAATATTAATGTATTGATATAGCTTCTCCAAGAATAACAAATGTACTACATCTTCACAAGATGTTAATAATAGGGAAAACTTTGAGGGAGGAGCTGAGTGTAAGGAACTCTATACTTTTCTCCTCAATATTTCTGAAATACAGATCTAAAAATATACTTGCCCTATGACCCTTCTCATTGGAGCATGGTGATTAGACCGTGCCCCTTTACAGGATGTCTGTAGACACCTACCAGCCAAGACACAGAGTTAGCTCTTCATTACCAGGGTTGAATGGCAGCCAGATCACTCATGCTATCTTGGTGCCCTCAGGGGATGTGGAGGATGGGCATGTTTTCTTTTTCTGTGGTGTTTGGCTTTGGTAGAGTTGGTATTGTCAAAAAAAAAAAAAAAAAAGGTGTTATCATGCAGGTCTGACCCCTCCCGAGTGCCCTGGCTGAAAATAGAAGGTCAGGTGTATCCTTTTCTTTTTCTCTTTTTGCTATGCCCATTGGTATTTCTGGCTTTAGATCTTCTCCTGTTCCAAGTCTGGGGTATACAGGAGGTAAAACAATGGTAACAATAGTTCAGAAGGCTCACTAAAGGGTCACTCCTTGAATCCTCAGGTCCCTAGATAGTCTACCTTTCTTTCTCAACCATTTGGAGTCTTCTGATATTTGTTTCATTTATTTTATGGACATTGTTTAGCAGTGACAATGAAGAGACACTATGCTAAATGTGCTTAAGGCATATTTCCCTGTCCACCATAAATTTTGATGTTTTCATTGTCACACAGTTGAAAATATTTTCCAAGTTTCCTTGGGATTTCTTCTTTAAGTCATATATTCTTTAAATGACTGTTGTCTGATTTTCAAATATTTTTGATTTCCTAAATTCTCTGTTGTTGGTTTATAATTTAGTTATTTGTTGTCAAAGGACATTCTTAGTTTGATCGCAGCCCTTTCAAATTTATGTAAATTGTTTTATGGTCTAGCATTTGATCTTTCCTGGAGAATGTTCCATGGGTACTTTAAGAAGAGTGTATATTGTGCTCTTATTGGGTCAAATGCTCTATAGATGCTGGTTAAGTCACCACTGGTTCATGGTGTTGTTGGACTCTTCTGTATACTTCTTGAATTGTTGGTTACTTGTCTTATCCATTATTGAAAGTAGAATATTGAAATCTCCAACTATTATTGTTGAATTGTGTATGTCACCCTTCAATTCTGTAATTTTTGCTTCATCAGCACTGCTGTTAGGTATATGTGTTTATAACTATTATATTTTCCTGACAAATTACCTCTTCTGTCATTATAAAATATCCTTTTTTTCTCCTCTAGTGATCTTTGCCATACTTTGTGTGACATCAATATGGTCAGTCCTGTTCACTTCTGGTTACTCTTTGCATAGTATATCTTTTTCTCTCATTACCTCCAACCTATTGGTATCTTTGAATCTAGGATATGTTTCTTATTGATAGTAAATACGATGCTTTCTTTAAAATCTAAGCTGACAATCCCTGCCTTTAGACTGGAAGGTTTAAATAATTTATATTGAATGTTATTAATATGATTTGACTTGTATCTGATATTTTGCTATGTGTTTTGTACATAACTCATATTTTTGAGTTCCCTTTTACTCCCTTTAATGCCTTCTTAAATGCTATTTCTGGTTTGCAGAAGTCCATCAACTGATGACTGGGCAAAGAAATTGTGGGGTACATAGATAGACTGGAATACTACTCAGCTATCACAAGGAATTAAATGCTGTCTTTTGTAACAAAGTGGATGCAACTGGAAGCCATTATATTTAGTGAAATAAGCCAGTCCCCAAAAGACAAATACCATATGTTTTCCCTGATGTGTAGTAACTAATAGCGTACCAAAAATGTAATGTATAGGAGTGAAATTGACATTTTGAGTTTTGATGATTGTTCACAGCCTTTGTCTCTACTGTTGAGGAAGAGTGTATTTTTCTTATTACTGTTTGTTCACCTCTTTACTTAATGTAGGGTCAATCTTGTGAGTATAAAGTAAACTGAAAGCAGATCATTACAAAAATTAAAAGAAAGAATAAGAAAGGAAAGGGAGGAAGGGTGGCTGCATGAGCAGGAGGGAGGTTAGGGTGAGAAGTATCACTGTGCTCCTAAATCTGTATATATGAAATCCATAAAATTTGTTCACCTTTAAAATTAATAAAATAAGATATAATAGAATTTAGTGTGGAAGTCATGCTTTATAAAGAATCAAAGCAGTTGCCAGTGCCATGTTTTGGCTTTCCTCTACTAGTTTCTGAAAATTAGCTCTGAATTCTGGATTGTTTCCTTAGGCTGAGAATGAATTTAGCAGACTTATATAATGTTGTCAGTGTGAAGCCCATTGTCTTGTTAATTAACTGTGCCACACTCTTTCTGGTTTTGACCCCAGATTATTATGGCATTATTTTGAAGAATGAAGTAATCCCAGGGCTTGGCTTGTTTTACCCAAATCTTGGTTGATATGAATAATAATGTAGGGTTTAACAATTAGCTAGCTCAGACATGGGCCAAGTGCATAAGAAATCTGTGAGCTTTTGTGTCTGATGTCTTTCTGCTTGAAAAGCTTTCCCCTTCCCACAAGCCTTTAAACTCAGCCAAAGAGAAAATGACATTTCCAAAAAATATCCTAGATCTGTATTGTTCAGAATGAAGCACTCCTTCCCTTACATTACCAAAAGAGTTTCCTGATGGACTATTAGAGAGGATTGCCTTTTTTCCCCTACTCCCTGAACTCTGCCTGCTCTCGCTAGATTTACTCTTCATGGAAGACAAGTTGCTTAATATAGTTGATAAGTTTGGGGAAAATAAACTGGACGTTCTTAGCTCAGCTCTACCCTTTTGCTCTTTGAGAGCAGTCTTGCTTTCAGGGTGCACAAAGTCTACTCTGAAACTCACAGGCAGAGTTTCTACCCCATTTTGCCTGGGACAGAGTGATTTAGTCTGCTGGGGTAGCCAGCCATTACCCCCCAACTTTGTTTCCTTGAAATCAGTAGTAATATTCCTGTTTTCCTTCCTGATTTCTGTCTCATCGCTGTCGAAATTATATGTCTTTTTCCTTCAATGATTTGATTATGCAGCTAGATGTAGATATATTTGAGTCTATCGTACTTGGGTTTCATTGAGTTTCTTGGATGTGTCATTTGGTTTTCATCAAATTTGGGAAGTTTGGGGCCATTATTTCTTCAACTATTCTTTTGTTTTTCTTTCCCCTCTTCTTCTGGGCCTTCCATTATGTATATGTTGGTACACTTGATGATATTTCACAGACCATTTAGGCTGTATTAATTTTTTTTTTCTATTCCTTAGGTTGGATGACCTCAACTGATCAATTTTCAATTTCACTGATTCTTATGCCTGCTCAAGTCTTTTTTTTTCACTTCAGTTATTGTCAACTTCAGCTCCTGATGTTATATTTCATTCTTTTATATAATTTCTGTGTTGTCATTACTAGTCTGTATTTCATGAGACACTCTCATGCTTTTTCTTTTCCTTATTTGTTTGTTTGTTTTTGAAAAGATATCCTTTGGCTCTTTGAATATATTTATAATAACTGTTTTAAAGTCTTTGTTTTGTAAGCCTGAAGTCTGGGCACTGTCAGGAACCATTCGTATCCATTGCCCCTTTTCCTGTGTATGAACCATACTTTCTTGTGTCTCCATGTGCTCCCAATTTTTTGTTGCAAACTAGATAAGTTAGACAGTACAAGATGGGAACTCTGGAAGTTAGATTCTTCCTCTGCCCCAAAGTTTGGCTTCCTGATATAGTTTGTGTGTTTAGTGAGTTTCTTGAACCTAAATTTCTAAATTCTGTCATCTGTGCCATGTATAACCCTGAAATTCCTGTTCCTTCACCCTTCTAGTGATAAGCCAGTAACTAAACTGAAATTACTTTAAATACCAGGAACCAAAAAAAAAAAAAAAAAAAAAAGCCCTCCATCTTTGCTGAAGTGTGTGTTTTGAGGCATAATTTTAGCACTCAGCCTAGCAGTTTACAACTCTGCTAGAGCTGCCACTTTCTGCTTGTACAGAACCTGAAGGTCAGCCAGAATTAAGAGCTTCTGGCCCTTTGGGGTCTTTCCTGAGCACGTACACAGCCCCAGACATGCATATAGCCATCTCTGTTCCTAAGGTATGGTGGGGCTTTTTAAACTCTTATTATCCGAAGTGTATCTGCCCTAGTCTTCCCCTCACTCATTTTGGTTAGCATATTGTTTGCCTCAACAGCTATCCATTGTCTTGTGTGACAGTGACAAAAATGTTTACCTGGAAATGTTTCTGAACTGCACCCTCCACCCTGCCCCAGGTACTTGTTAACATGTAAGGTGAGTTCTGAGTTAGATGAGATAAAAACAAATTTCTGGAGTCAGCTTTCCAAAGACTAAACAGGAAGATCAGTGAAGGGCAATCTTTACAAATCATGCTCATTCTATTCCTTTAGTATTGGTACTGGGACTGCAGGATGTTATTGTCAAGGCTACTGCTTGACCTAGAGAGAAAGGATGGGACTAATGTAAGTTAAAACCCCACAATGCTCACTCTAATTATAAAGATTCAGTTGTTTTTCTCTAATAAGTGCTCCCGGTTGTTGTAAGCTTTTGTTAGTTTTCAGAGGTTCAAACATACTTATTCTGACAAGGGCATTTTTTCCCAGTTTTTTACTTGCTATTATTGAGAGATGCACTTTCGGAGTTGCTTACTCTACTTTTTCTGCTGATGTCATCCATCTGCACACATACTTTTAATCAAAATGAGTCAGGTACATAGAAGAGGAAATGCATTTACAGGTCAACAGGTTGTTTGTCAAATTGTCTTTTCAATTTCTCTTCCGTATGAGAAAACATTTTTCCTCAGACTTAAGAAAATGAACTATGATTTGTACTGTGATTCAGATTTTATGTTTCAAATCTGTGCGTGGGCAGACATATCCCTGGAGATACCCAGTGAGTGCTAGAGTTGTCCCATCCCAGCAAGATGAAATGAGAGTGCTGGGACAAGATAAAATAAAATGTGATGGATGTGAAAGAAGATGGGTGGTGAGTGCTTATCCAAGTTATAGGTAATGGGTAGACTCAGCATAAGTAAATCAAACTTGAGCAGCCTTATCTAGTGCTTTTTGCCACCTCAAAATGGGCATTTACCAGTAAATTTTTACCAGTAAAAAAGTCAAATTAAGGACTCAGTTTATCTCCTGTAGAAGTCAAATTACTTTTGTATTACTCTAAAATACAGAGGATGAAAACAAAGTCTAGAAGCTTCCTTCTTGCAGAGCCAAACCCTGTAGCAGGGCCACACTGTGGCTAAGTATGTGTTAAGAAATGTGTTTAATGATTCTCTTGACACTTTTATTCTCAAGTGAATGCCCCGCTTATTACTGGTAATCGATTGATGGAGTCATAGTATATTAAAGTTTATTCAGCCAAGCCAAAACTAGATTGCAGTACATACCCTTTGAAGTACCATCAACAGATCATCAGATGAAGCATAGATAACCTGTTCATTATAAAAGACTTTGTTCATTCAATGACCTTTGGGAAAAATTTGGTGAACTGGTACAAAATTAACATTAGACTGAAGGACTAATTTCCTAGTGCTACACAGCACAGTTGGGTGACTATAGTTCACAATAACTTGGTAGATATTTTATGAAATACTAGAAGAAAAAAGTTCAAAGGCTCCAACTGTAAAGTAATGTCAAAGAAGGGGAAATGCTGATCACTCCAATTTGTCCAGTGCACACTGTATACATGTATTGACTTGTCTCCCTGTAGCCTATACATATGTACAATTATTCTTAATAAAACAATTTTGTGGTGGGCATTGAGGCCGCCATTTGGGATCCCTGCATCCCGTATGGCAGTGTCTGGACTTGATGCCAGTCTCCACTTTTGATTCAGCTTCCTGATAATGCACACTGTGGGAGGTAGCAGATGATGACTCAAGTATATGTCTCCGTGAAACTCACCTGGATGGAGTTCCCAGCTCCTGGTTTCAGTCTGGCCCAGCCCCGGGTTGTTGTGAGCATTTAGGAAATGAATCTGAGATGGAGGATTCTCTCTCTCTCTCTCTCTCTCTCTAATAAATAGAAATAAGTAAAGTTAAAAAAAGTTTTGAAATAAATTTACCACCATAATTATAAGCTGTTAAATCAATTTAATTTGCAATAAATCTTCATAGTAACGAAGTCTGATTTTTTCACTTAAAATTATGTTATTGTTAATTATTTTAAATATAAAATGTGAGTAGAGAATAATATAATGAATCCCATATATCACCATCTAGCTTTACAAACTATTCACATTAATTCCTTCTTTAATTACATATAATGATTTCCATAAGTAATGCTTACATTGTTGTTTATTTCTAAATGTTACATATTCTCTGATCCACAAGTCATCCAAGTGTGCATTTTAAATTTTCAAATGTGTGTATCTGTTTCCATTTCTCTTATTATTGTTGATTTGTAATTTAAATTCAATTGTGGCAAGCACATATTATCTATACCATATTGGTTCTTTGAAATATCTGAGACTGCAACATGGTATAAGGTAAATCTTTATAAATGTTTCATGTGAATTTGAAAAGAATATATATTCTCTCATTTGTTCTTCATAAACCCATTATATATAGGCTATTTTTTCCTATTCAAAGTTTTAAAAATATTGCTAACATTTTTGTCTCCTTTTCTGATAGAGGCATATTAAAGTCCCCAATAATTGTAGATTTCTCAACTTCTCTTTATAATCCCAGTTTCTGAAATATCAGAGATTTTTAAGGACATGGTATCAGGTCACTACAAGTTCTCAATTGTTATATCTTTATTTCTTTTAATGTGTATTGTTGTGAAGCATACTTGGCAAGATAGGCTATATAACTCTGCAGTGACAAATAATCCAAAAATCAATATCTTAAAGCAGTAAAAAGATTTTTTAGTTCATACTCACTCCATGGCTTGACCTTACTGGAGTTTTGTTTTAATACCTCACCTGCTTCTATGAACACCACAGCAGTAGGAAGAGAATATGGTGCCTGCGCAACAATTCTTAAAGCTTCCAACTGGAAATTACACATATCCCTTATGTTCCCTTTTCATTTGTCTGAGAAAACAATAGGGAAATGAATTTTTCCCAAGTTCTTGAAATGATAAAAAACTGAAACCATTTGATGAGCAGCATTAAAAGCTACAGTATGTAATACCCCCTATAATTCGAAGAGCAGTAGTTGGTGATAATTAAAAGCGTAAGATGATGCATAGACAAGGTGAAGAACAAAGAGGATGGAAAGGCATAACGTGACGCCTTCTCTGTCACATGTTTCTGAACCTGAGCTGTGGGGATGGCAAGATGCTTTCAGTTCATTGGAGAGTAAAGTTTCGATTTATATTGACTTTTTAATATCTGAAAATCCTGATGTCAGAGAGTGATGGAAAAATTATTGGATCTCCTAGAAATATCATCTAGCTAAAAGAGAAGAGATAGAAGCATTGTGAAAAACAGTGGTTCGAGAACAACAGATGTGTTTCCCAATAACACATCCAATTCAGTACACTGGTTACGGATGGTTTCTAACCATCACTTTACTAATAAAGTCTAAAGCTTTTCATTATTTCTGTTCTGTCTTGGTGTAGAAATTAAGCAGTGTTCATTGAACACCATCCCAATCTGGATGCTATTTAGAATTTTGACCTTCCCTTAACAAACAAAACATAGAACGTAAGCAGAAAGCAACTTCATTTATTTCACTACTCCTTTAACTTGTTGAA
The DNA here is from genome assembly GCF_033115175.1 of Lepus europaeus. NCBI lineage: Eukaryota > Metazoa > Chordata > Mammalia > Lagomorpha > Leporidae > Lepus > Lepus europaeus. Next base: position 103,296,912 of record NC_084850.1, on the reverse strand, counting down.
TGATTTTCCTTATTCCTGAATGAAGTCCTAGATTGGTCCTTAACTTATTTATAATATGTATTATACAATAAAGACTCTTTCTGTCACATTCAGCCACAAGAATACATTCATTTTGGTACTTAATACTCCTAATGAGTATGGGAATCAAAGCCCTGATGTGGTCTAGTGTTGCGAGCCATGCCAGCTCATGCCCACTTGAGTTTTGAGTGCCTCTAGCTTGGGAGGAGGCATAGTCAGCTGCTTCTGTTTCCCTCACACTTTTTTTTTTTTGACAGGCAGAGTGGACAGTGAGAGAGAGAGAGACAGAGAGAAAGGTCTTCCTTTGCCGTTGGTTCACCCTCCAATGGCCGCCGCGGCCAGCGCGCTGTGGCCGGCGCACCGCGCTGATCCGAAGCCAGGAGCCAGATGCTTCTCCTGGTCTCCCATGGAGTGCAGGGCCCAAGCACTTGGGCCATCCTCCACTGCACTCCCGGGCCAGAGCAGAGAGCTGGCCTGGAAGAGGAGCAACCGGGACAGAATCCGGCGCCCTGACCAGGACTAGAACCCGGTGTGCCGGCGCCGCAGCAGAGGATTAGCCTATTGAGCCACGGCACCCGTCTCCCTCACTCTTTTCTTCCCATTCATTAGGTTCCTAGGAATGAGAGGAATAGAGGGAAAAGGCAGAGTTTTAAGTTTTTGGTACAGTTGCCCTCTGATATTGGTTACCCTAAGATGTAGCCTGCTTGCAATTACCAGCCCTCTCCCTGGTGGGGAATCATACCGGTTTTTCATAAGACTCTACCCCAGGGGCTGCCGACTGCAGCTCCCTTGGCAGAAGTTTCAATCACAAATGGCTAGCATCAACAAAAGGTTTTTGTGAGTAATTCTTGCAATTAAACAAGTATCGCTTGCCATTACTACAGATGGTTTCCACTCATGATGGTTTCACCTATGATTTTTTGACTTCACAGTGGTGCAATAGCAATACACATTCAGTAGAAGTTGTGCTTTAAATGTTGAGTTTGATTTTTTTTAAAGATGTGTTTATTTATTTGAAAGAGTGACAGACACGGTGAAGGGAGGAGAGAAAAGGGGGAAATTCAAGGGAGCAAAAGAGAGATCTTTCATCCACTGGTTTATTTCCCAAATGCCTGCATTGGGCCAGGTCGAATCCAGGAGCCCAGAACTCCATTGGGATCTCCCACATGGGTGCAAGAAGCTTGCTCGGAGGAGGCAGAGAAGCCAGGACTCAAACCCGTGCTCTGATATGGGATGCCAGCAGCAGCCAGGACTCAAACAGGTGGCTTAACCTGCTGTGCCACAGCGCCGGTCCCTGCACGGTGAATTTGAATTGTTCCTAGGTTAGCACTGTGCAGTTGGAGTCTCTCTTGGCAATGCTGGGCCATGGCAGCTAGCACAGCTCCCAGCCAGCCCAGCACTGCTCCCCAGTGCGCTGTGCTGCTGAACTGGGATTGTGAGCTAGGTTAGTTATAGTCAAGGCACATTCCACACAAAACATTTCCAATTGACCTTAGTTTATGAGGATGGAACCGCATCATAACTTTGAGGAGAATCTGCGCTCTTCTGCGAATGAATAAAATAAATCTAAATAAATGGGTGGTACAACTCCTACTTACTTAACATTTATATGACATTTAGTTTCTTAATTGCACATTCAGTCCAGAAGATCATAGTGTAGGAAACTAATCCACACAGCATAACTGGAAGTCATCAGACTTTGTCAACATTTCACGTGATGCCACCTACAATAGGTTAAAAATGTCTGTGCTTTTAGAAATTTGAAAAAAAAAAAAAAACTAAGGCTATTGCATGACACGTGAAAATGATGTGTAATTCACATTTCCATGTCCATAAATCAAGTGTTATCGAGACAGGGACACAGTCATCCTTACTCACTTATTCTTGCCTATAGCTGCTGTTGCGCTACACTGGCAGAGCTGAATTGTTGCAACAGAGATTATATAGCTCTCAGAGCCTACAATATTTACTGTCTGGCTCTTTAGAGAAAAAGTTTGTTGACCTTTGATGTAGGTTGCCAGTTTTGTTCAATTCAGATCAAGTATTGTTCAAACCATGCATCCATTTAAAGCTACCTGCAAAACAAATGCAGGTAACTCCTTGCATAGCAAATCATGTCCGCCTGATCAGTTGTGCCGACTGTGATAGCCACCCCTTACCTCTCCATGTTCCTCAAGTTCCAGTAGTCACCCTCCCAGGTCCCTCACACCTTCCTATTTCAGTGTCCTCTGGACAGTGGCCAAGGCTGATATTTGCATCTCTGTGTCCCAGGGCTGCTTGCCAGAACTGTGAAAGGCCACTCTGCCTGCTCATGTGTGGCAGCTGAAAATGCCAGGCGATTAAAACCTCTCCTGCCTCAGCAACCTTCAACCGATGACTTAGAGGATTTGGTATAGAAATAAATACCCCAAAGCTGTTGACCATTGAGTGAGCTAATTCTGAAGTGTGATTTTGTTGTTGTTGTTTCTCGGCATTTATATATTTCTCAAAGTCTAAAATAGGCCATAGCTTACATTTTAATGCCATTTCTCAGAGTTTCTCTGAGATCAAGCTCCAGTTGTCCAGTATAGTAGCTTGCTTAATAATGCACCTTTTTTATGGCTGCTTTTTCTTCCCAGTGTTAACTCTTCATTTTCCTACCAGTGTTCCCTGCAACCTTGATTCCTCCCCCACCCTGTCCTGAATAAACCACTTGCATTGGAATCCTTGTATCAAGATCTGCCTTGAGAATTCAGACTAAGAACCTCGGAATTCGACAACTTTTAGCTTCTAATATTGACTACACAGATAACCTTGAAACAGTTTCATTCTCGACATCAAGGCACCTGAGTTTCAGTATCACTGTTAGAATTTTGAGTTGCCAGCACCATTTAACAATGGAGACTGAGTGAATGCAAAAGGCAGAGCTCATGATGTAAAGCAGAGTCTTGAAACACAACATTGGACTAATGCTGATAATACCGTCCACATATCTATGCACTTTAATCACATGTCTTAAGTACTCCCCAAATTCCACCAAAGTTTTCCCATACGGTTCTAAATCTCTAGTAGGTAGGTCACCATTTTCACATTAGAATCTTCAAATTAAAGACAGTTAAACCTAATTACCTGCATGTGGTACATCTTCATGGAAAAGAGATGAGAGAGAAGGGGCTGAAATAGCAGTACTTATGGTTTAAGCTTGATACTTTAAGATTTTGAACTGTATAAATAGATATTGCCACACTGGCTCCCAGAGAATGGAACAAGTTAGGGAAATCAGACCATGTACTGTGGTGTTAAGGAAACTCAAATGCAAATTTAGCACTTTCCATTTACAAGCTGTATGATTTTGGGTAAGCACCATAACCTTTTGGAGACTTAATTATGCATCTGTAGAACAAGAAATGGTGATTCACCTCAGAGTTGGAAGGATTAAATGAGATAATGCGTGTTCAATAAATCATAGCCTTTATAATTTATAATATCCCTAAGAGTTCATTTTTACATAAGACATTGTTTTGAATGAAAATTCTAGCATTTTTTGTTTTAGCTTTAACTGTCATTTTTAGTGTAATTACAGTATGTGTGCCACTATTTCAAAAGTTAAATGTAGCATCTCATTTAACCCTGTGAGATAGTGTTTTTGGCCAAATTAATATTTTGTTTATTATTTTTAGATAATGTAATTTTAATTTACACTATAGTCAAAGACAATGGCTCTACTAAATAAATAGTTCAACAATAAAAAATTAAAAACAATAATCCAGCAGAAATATACTCAAAGGCTATAAATAGTAAACAAATGAAAAGATGTTCAAGTTCACTCATACTAAGTAGATTTTAAAATAGTCACAAAATCATTAAAACTATAGTAGTACATAATTCTATCAATTTATTTGATAAGCACTGAAAACGATGCTTGAAAAAAAAAAACACTGCACTTGCAAAAAAAAAACCTTGAAACAAAGTGGGCATTTTCCTTTTTGATTTTTTTTAAATTAGAGTTCTCACATGTAAGGGAGAACATGTGGTATTTGTCTTTTTCTGTCTGGTGTATTTCACTCAACGTAATATCCTTCAGTTCCAACCATTTTGATGCTAATGACAAAAATTCATTCTTTTTTGTAGCTGGGTAATATTCATTTCTGGTGAGAAATGTACTTTCTCCCATTTTCCCCTTTGCTTTGACTTTTGACTTTTAGGAATTTAGATCCACATTCACATTGTGTGTGTGTGTGCATGTGTATGTGTATAATTTAATATTATATTTATGTCTAAGTATTTTCTCTTTTCCTCATATTAAGTTTCTTGCTGTTTTTTCATGTTGTTGATATAATATTTTTGAATGACATTATTTCTGTAGTTTTGGTTTTTTGTAAAAAATGTGACTAAGGAATAAATTAAAAAACTAAAATAAATGGAAATTAACTTTATATGTATTTTTTGGGAATGATTAGATGCAATAACACTTGGCCATGGAGGCAAAGCCTTCCATGGGCTTGTTTGAACCATGATTTTATTGAGCTACAGGTATCCTTCTTCCTAATTGTAGTTGCCTTCAATGTACAGCTTATTTCCTTACCAGTATCATTGACATTTTGTCATGAACAAAACTACAAAAGTGATGCTGTCCCTAATTCTTTGCTCATTTCCTCAACATTGGCAATCTACCGGCCGGCGCCGTGGCTCACTTGGCTAATCCTATGCCTGCGGCACCGGTACTCTGAGTTCTAGTCCCAGTAGGGGCGCCGGATTCTGTCCCGGCTGCTCCTCTTCCAGTCCAGCTCTCTGCTGTGGCCCGGGAAGGCAGTGGAGGATGGCCCAAGTGCTTGGGCCCTGCACCCGCATGGGAGACCAGGAGAAGCACCTGGCTCCTGGCTTCGGATCGGCGCAGCGCCGACCGTAGCGGCCCCTTGAGGGGTGAACCAATGGAAGGAAGACCTTTCTCTCTCTGTCTCTCTCTCTAACTCTGCCTGTCCAAAAAAAAAAAAAATTAAGAAAGAAAATCTACCAAGGTCTAGGGATACAGCAGTAATCAAAGCATAGAAATTCCAGGCTTTCAAGGACCTTACATTCTGGTGGAAGAAGAAGAAAATAAATTATATAAGCCTCTTCTCTCTGTTCTATCATCCATTAAAAGCCGTGGTATTCTAGTAATTGGATTTAACTTTGCTTGACCTCAATTTCTTAATATGACAGATAATGGTCAAATAATGGTGGAGCTGTTTTGAGAAGTTTTGAGAGAGTTTTTATGTGCTATGGAAGACATAGAGCAACTAATGTAAGAAGATGCTATTTATGACTGAGTGGTCAAAGAAGATGTCTTTGAGAAGTGGCATTATAAGCAGAGACCTGAATTGAAGCATTGTGTTATCTAGGAGAAGAGTATCCAGCAGGGGAGTCTGCAAGAGCAAGAGCCCCGAGGCCACAACACACTTGGCATGTTCAAGAAATAGAAAAGAGATCAGCGTGGCTGAAAGACAACAGGCAAGGCAAAAGATCATGTAGGATCCTACAAGCTCTTGGAAAAGCCTTTGCTTTTATTCTGAGTCAACATGATGTCCTCCAGTTGTCTCTATTTTGCTGCAAATGGTAGAATTTAATTTTTTTATAGCTGAATAATATTGCATTATGTATATATGTATATGTATATATGTATATATATTATGTATATGTATATATGTATATATATTATGTATATGTATATATGTATATGTATATACATATATATACATATGTATATATATGTATATATCTGTCCACCTTGGTTGAGTCCAAATTTTGGCTATTGTGAAGAGTGCTGCTATGAACATGGTGGTGCAGGTATCTCTTTGAAACATTGTATTCAAGTCTTTTGGGTATATTCCAGAAGTGGGATTGCTGGATCATATGACCAGTCTATTTCTACTTTTTTAAAGAAATCTTCTTGCCTGGCCCTGTGGCACAGTGTGTTAAGTCGCCACCTGCAGTGCCAGCATCCCATATGGCTAATGGTTCAAGTCCTGGATGCTCCATTTCTGATCCATCGCCCTGTTATTGTGCCTGGAAAAGCAGCAGCAGATGGCCCAAGTACTTGGGCCCCCGGCACCCATGTGGGAGATCTGGTTGAAGCTCCTGGCTTCTGACTTTGACCTGGTCTACCCCTGGACCTTACAGCCATTTGGGGAGTGAACAGGTGAATGGAAGCTTGTTCGCTCTCTTGCTCTCTCTCCCTGCCTCTACCTCTCTGTAACTCTACCTTTCAAATAAATAAATCTTTAAAAAAAGAAATCCCCACACTGTTTTCCACAGTGGCTGCACTAATTAACATTCCCGCTAACAGTATTTATGTGTTCCCCTTTGTCCACATCCTTGCCAGTATTTGCTAGTCTCTATGTTTTGGATTTTAGCCGTCCTGACAGGAGTGAGGTGTTATATCATTGTGATTTTCATTTGCGTTTCCCTGATGGCTAGTGATGTTGAACATTTTTTCAAATATTTGTTGTCCATTTGTATTTTTTTCTTCTGAGAACTGTTTATTGAAATTCTTTGCCCATTTCTCAACTAGATCGTTTTTTTTGTTGTTGTTTTTGTTGACTTTTTAAGGTATGCTTTTGGCAAGTATAGAGATGTAAGTGAAATCACAGAGAGACCAATTAGGAAGCTGTTGGCATAATGCAGGCAAGAGATTATTGAGACTTTGGCCAGGGGATAGGGTAAATCATTAGTGGTCAGAATCTGAATGTATTTTGAAGGCAAATCCAACAAGAATTGCTGATGGGTCAAATGTGGGAGAAAGAAAACAAAGAATTTTCCCACAGCATAGTTTCTGGTAGTGAAGCTGAGTAGCACTTCAGGTGCTGGGTACTGTAAGAAAGGTCCATATCCTGGTATGAACTCTGACCCTGAATCTTCATGTTCAGGAAACTTGTAAGTCAGCATAGTGGACAGAGGTTGTATTCTTTGAAATCATTCCTACAGCTAGCAATAACTTTGCTGCCTATGGAAGTGACTTAATATAACCCAAACTAAATGTATTGTCAACTCAACTTCCTTTTAACTAAATATTAAAAATGCCCATGGGAACTCCAACACTGCTGGACTCAAGGGAAAATGTGATAGGGGGAAAGTAACCTGGGAAAGTGCCAATAGTTTTAGCTGTTTGCAGTGAAAATACCTAATTCTTGCAAATTTTACAAGACTGAATGGTTATACGAACATATTGATAGGGTTTTTTCCCAGAGTCTTGGAATGGGCTTGTGTAAGTGTGGGCGCAGGGCTAGAGCTTAAAGTCAATTAGCGTCACAATCATTTCCGCCGCCATATGCAGATTTTGGAGGAATCAGCCTAGGAGAATGAAAATGAATGAATTGCCAATGTAGAAGAGCCAAGAGAGCAAAGTAACCTGGAAGCCAAGTGAGAATGTTTATGAGGCCAAACAGAGTAAGCCTAAGAATTGAGTGGGGCATTTGGCAAAATGGAGGTCAGAGTGAATTTAAGAGGCAATGTCTTATTGAAGAGCAGGAGTAGCAAGGTGAATAGAATGTGTTCCATTAGGAGATACTGGGGGAAAGAAACTGGAGTTGATGAATAAGCCCAATCCTCTTGTCACCATTTCTTGTAATTGATTGTCCAGATCCACATTTTTCATGTGTTACAGGAGAAGTTACTGTATCAGAATTTCGGCCAATAAAGAAATAATCCCAGCTTCCCTTCAATACACCTCTTACGTCATACTTTAGGTCCTATGCATTTGCAACAACTACATCCACCTCCGTGACACATTGAAAAATTGTATTGCTTTATCCCATGAGATGCGGTGAATTTGACATTGAGAAAATTAAAGAGGCATGTATTAGAAATGTGAGAAAGTCTGTATTCACACCCAACCTAAGACACTTGTTTGAAGACTGTAGAGCACTGAGGGGACCCTTGTCTGTGGCACACACCAATGCAATTAATCCTGACACACACAGAATATCATGGGAGTTGGGGGAGAAGTCTAGAATTATTAAACTTCCAGGATGGGGACTACAAAATAACATGCAAAATATTACTTGTTGATCATAGCTATGGACTAAAAATAGCATTGCTACCCCATTGAGGTGAAAAAGGGTTTTTCAAATAGAATAATAATGGATTCCCCGCTCACACTGATAATACTGACAAAACTCAGGCCTCATAGCTGTCATCAAAAACAACAATGATAGAGTGTGGGTTGATGATGGGGGGATGTTAGGCAAGTTAAAAGCTAAAATAAAAGAATAAAACAAGATATGCTTCACTGTGAAGCATATCACAGCGAAAACATTTTCCTTTTGTCTTTATTCTGGGAGATATGCTTTTGGGAGGTTTGCAAAACAAAGGGATACTCAGTTTTGGGAGCACCACTGTTGCTCTGAGGGTAGCTGTGTAGAGCTATTTCTGAGCTCAGAGGTATACATCTGGGAATGGTATAAAGGCAAAGCAGTGTAGTGCAGTAAGACCCATATTCAAGGTCATATTTGTATCACATCCTGATTTTTCAATGAGCTTTATAACTCTTAAACTCTGACTTCAGCTCCAATATCTATAATTATAAATCTAGCCATGTCATTTCCCTGCTTACAAGCTTTAAGGTGTTAAAAATTATGAGAAAATGGGGTTCACACTTATGGCACACTGGCCACTCTGAATCTTACCTTTCTCACCAGTGTCGTCTCTCTCTACACTCCACCCAGCACCCCTGAGCCTGGGACTACTGAACTGCTGAGAGGTCCTCATGAATTGTGCTGTTCCAGAGTGGACACGTTTCCCTTCTTTCTTCACCAAGCTCACTCATGCTTATCCTCTAAGATTCAGCTCCTCTGTCATGTCCTCCATACAGCCTGCTCAGACCCACCCAGTCAGACTGAAGTTTCTGTCTCTGTTATTTTTTTTTAATCTTTTTTTTTTTTTGACAGGCAGAGTGGACAGTAGAGGGAGACAGAGAGAAAGGTCTTCCTTTTGCCGTTGGTTCACCCTCCAATGGCTGCCGCGGCCGGCACACCGCGCTGATCCAAAGGCAGGAGCTAGGTGCTTCTCCTGGTCTCCCATGGGGTGCAGGGCCCAAGTACTTGGGCCATCCTCCACTGCACTCCCTGGCCACAGCAGAGAGCTGGCCTGGAAGAGGGGCAACCGGGACAGGATCGGTGCCCCGACCGGGACTAGAACCCGGTGTGCCGGCGCCGCAAGGCGGAGGATTAGCCTAGTGAGCCGCGGCGCCGGCTTTGTCTCTGTTATTTTTACAGCACTTCATGTTAGGTTGAAAAACATGTGTGACTCCTGACTACGAGAGCATGACTTGGGCTTCGGTTGTCTGTGTATCACAGGCCCATCACGTAGTCAGTAAACACGCCATCCTAAAAAGCCCTATCAGACAAAACAATCATAAATTGAGGGAAGCAGTACTTTCCTGATACCTCACAGGTTGCTGTCAAGCTGAGGTTGAATATCAGTATAATGCATGAAAGGGTATGTGCAGGGATGAGAGTTTATTTAATGCTTAATATGTTTTAACATGTTTATTTATGTGTTTGCTTCCCAAATATTTATTGACTATAAAACATGTGCCTGGAGTGCAAGGGTTATAACAGAAAATAAAACAGATAGGATGCCTCTTTTCATGGAATCAACATGTAGGAGGGGAACACAGAGTATAAAGATCGATAAATATATATCACTTTATGTGAAGAAGCAGAGTATAAAGAGAAATAGAGCAATGTGAGCAAGCAGGGACGGATAGAGGTTACTGTTTTAGATAGGGTGGCCAGTAAGGGCCTGTTTGATGAGGTGACAGTTGGGCCTGAAGGAAATAAGGAAGAAGGACATCTCCTACACTTTGTGATGGTAATGTCATCAAAGAGTACATCAGATATGAAGCCTTGAAGATGGGACCATGTGTGGTATGTTCAAGAACAGCAAGATACCGAGTATGGATGAAGGGCACACTAAGTGAAGGAAAATCTGGGAGGAAATGAAGCAGAAGAGGTAGCAAGGAGGAAAGATGATTTTGTGTCTTAAAAATCACAGACACGCTAACATTCAATTCATTGGCAGGAAAGAGCAGGTCACAGACAGGATCTGAAGTCTTCCATAGGCAAGCTGGACTAAGCGGAAAGCAAGCACAGATGCCAGCAGTCTGGTGATGATCGCATGAAGAGGTAGACATCAGCTTTTGCATTTAGTCTGAAGACAGATCCAAAAGGAGTTGCTCGTTTGATTGTGAGAGACACAAAGGTGAGTTAAAGATGTCTCTGGGATTTTGAGCAACCGGAAGATTGGAGTTACAATTTATGGGACGTGGGAGGCTACAGAAAGGACAGATTGGAGCAGTGGGTGGGTAGGTAATCACAATTCTGTTTAATGAGTGTCATAGCATGGTTAGACACTGATGAGAGTCATGCAGCAGAGAGGAAAAAAAACATCTAGGAAAGTAGCAAATTGCTCGAGCGATGTCTGTGGGATGACAAGAGGAGATGGGATCTGGTGTTGGCTTTAGGTAAAGGTGTGAACAGTATCAGATATTGCACTGAGGGTTTAGTCCCTGTGAAACACTGAAGAAACATAAGCTCTAATAGGCACAACTTCATTAACTAGATTTATGAATATTCTAGCTGTTGTATTCTTTGGGGGCTAACTATATTTTCCAGTTGAACTAGTTCAATGAATTAAAATGTCTAAAAGGCTGTAGCAATGACATGGCACGTATTGGGATTGTGCTCCTTAGAGTTACCCTCAGGCACAGAACTACAAGTTTAAATATCATCTGGTCTTTTCAAAAATCATATTCGCATCTATTAGTCTCCCTTGATGCTCCAATTCTAGGTAAAGTAGGCATTAAAATCCCCCCTCTCCATTTTATAAATGAAAATAACCAAGCGATCTAAAACACTGAGGGGTTTACCCAAAATTGCGTAGCTTGTTAGAGACAGAATTAGGACTGGAACCTGGGATTTTTGTCTGATACTTCAGGGCTCATCCTCATAAATGGGCTCTTAGAAATAGTCTGCACCAGCCTTCTTGACCTTGTCCTTGTCCCAGAAGAGACACACTGTCCCACAGAGGCTTTTCTCTGGCCACTTGGTCTCTCAAGCCACTGATTTCCTCTGCTTTGTTTCTCCTCCATCATTCCCCTTTTTGGCGTAATAGAAAAAGCCCGTACCCATCTCTTATGAAAACGACTAATTCTGGTGAGAAAGAACCGGCGTCCTGTCAGAATGCACAAGATCATTTCTCTCCTCTTTAGAAAACAAACCTGTTTCCATGGCTCCTCTTGATTTCCTGGCTTAATGCTCCTGGTCCACATCAGTGGACTTAAAGGGGATTGATTCTCAAGGCGGTTTAGATAAGCAAAGCAGCTTCCACATGTTTATTTATGGGCTCTTTGGCAAATTTTGCCTTTCTTTTCTTCCTCTCCTTCTCCTTCCTCTATTTGCCAAGCACACTTAGGAAAGGAGATTGCAGAATTCATACTATCAAACATGACAAAAACAAATGGATGAGATAAAAATGATGAAGGGAAAGTAAAAAAAAAAAAAAAAGGAGGCTTGCATGATTCAGATTAAATGAGAAGAACATAAAGGCCCGCACATCTTCTGAAGGTAGTCTGCGTGCTTGACTCTGAGCTTGTCAGCAGCCAAAGCAAAGGGGAGAACATGACCAATTCAATACCTGTAAACATCCACACGATCATAACAACTCGATTCCTCAGAACTGCACGACTTGATTGCTCAGAACTGCAGCTTTGTCTCATACTAATGGGTAAGAGAAACTGGTCCCATAGGCCACAGAAAGAGAACACTAGCAAATAGATTAGATGTAGTCCTCATAATAGTCTCATGGTGAGGACAGAAGTGTTTCCTAAGGCTAGTCTCTTAATTATTGAGGACTCCAAAAAACATTCTCTGTGCATTTATATCTACTAGTATTTAATGTATTAGAAATTAAGATTACAACATTGGGAAATACTTAATTATTGAAACTCACTTTAAAATAATAACTCTGGGGTAGGCATTTGGTGCAGTGGGTGAAACACTATTTGGGACATCCAAATCCCATGTCTGAGTCCCTGAGTCCAGTCTCAGTTCTGCTTACCATCAAGCTACCTGTTCATGTCCACCCTGGGAGGCAGTAGGTGATGGCTCAAGTACTCAAGCTCCTGCCACCCATGTGGGAGACCCAAATTGAGTTCCAGGCTTCTGGCTTCAGCCTGGCCCTGCCCTGGCTGTTGCAGACATTTAAGGAATGAACATGTGGATAAAAAATCTCTCTCTGGGGCCATCACTGTGGTATGGTGGGTTAAAGCCCAGGCAGGCCTACAGTGCTTGGCATCCCCTATGGGTGCCAGTTTAAGTCCTGGCTGCTCCACTTCCAATCCAGCTCCCTGCTAATGCACCTGGGAAAGCAGCAGAGGATGGTCCAAGTCCTTGGGCCCCTGCGTCCACGTGGGAGACCTGGGAGAATCTCCTGGCTCCTTGCTCCTGGCCCAGCCCTGGACATTATGGCCATTTGGGGAGTGAACTAGCAGATGGAAGATATCTTTCTATCTGTCTCTATCTCTCTCTGTAACTCTTTCAAATAAATAAAAAATATTTCTTAAAAAAAGAATCAACAGTGAGCAATCTATTTTTGAAAAAAATTCTCTGTCTCTACCTTCCAAATAAATAATTAAAAATGAATTAAAAATAATAAATCCATTGCATGTTAATATAACAACATGTTTTCCAAAACAAAACATTTAATGGGAAGACTGACATTGTTTTACATTAAAATTTTTTATTTATTTTTCATTAGTTGTGCATGTTTATGGGGTACAGTGTCATAGTGCCATACCTGGGTACAATATGTGGTGATCCAATCATGCTAGTTAACATTTCCTTCTCCCTAACCATGAAAAAAGTGTTTGATTAGCAACCAACAATTGCACATCTCTGCGGGATACAGTGTGACATTTCAACAAATGGACACAGTGCATACCAGTCAAATCGAAGCAATCAACATTTTTCTGTCCCTGTCATAATTTTGTGCTTGGAGCCTTTGATCCCTTTTCCTCCATTCCTAAAATATATGATTGTTTAACATTTTGGCAAATCTCCTTAATGTCAGCCAGGCTCTCATATTTCCTTCTGCATTCTAGCTGTTAAGACACGTTTCAGTTGAAGTATGTGAAGAAAATCCAGCACCACACAGATATATTACTGGAAAAAGAAATGCGATTTTTAAGAGTCATTTCTGATCATTGCATATATTCCTCTTTGATACAACAGCTAAACTGGACAGGTTGCTATTTCTTAAAGGTTAGTTGCCATGTGTCATCTGAAAGTTTATCAATGAACTTTTCATTATGTGCCATTACATTACAATCCATTACTCTGTCTTGCACTTTTTTCTTAAAAAAGATTTATTTATTTATTTATTCGAAAGAATTACACAGAGAGAGAAGGAGAGGCAGAGAGAGAGAGAGAGAGAGAGAGAGAGAGAGAGATCTTCCATCCAATGGTTCACTCCCCAATTGGCCGCAATGGCCGGAGCTGCACTGATCCGAAGCCAGGAGCCAGGAGCTTCCTCCAGGTCTACCGCACGGGTGCAGGGTCCCAAGGACTTGGGCCATCTTCTACTGCTACTTCAGGCCATAGCAGAGAGCTGGATTGGAAATGGAGCAGCTGGGTCTCAAACCAGCGCCCACATGGGATGCTAGCACTTCAGGCCATGGCTTTAAACCACTGCACCACAGCACCGGCCCCATGTCTTGCACTTTTAATAAACCATTTACTCACACGTAATTTTGTAATATCACACACTCGTTGTTTGGAAAATACTAGTTCACTGAGTTAAAAAGTTCTTATAAATGAAGTTATAGGCTGGTGCTGCAGCTCAATAGGCTAATCCTCCACCTGCAGCGCCGACACCCCGGGTTCTAGTCCCGGTTGGGGCACCAGATTCTGTCCCGGTCATTCCTCTTCCAGGCCAGCTCTCTGCTGTGGCCTGAGAGTGCAGTGGAGGATGGCCCAAGTCCTTGGGCCCTGCACCTGCATGGGAGACCAGAAGAAGCACCTGGCTCCTGGCTTCGGATCAGCGCGGTGCGCCGGCCACAGCACGCCGGCCGCGGCGGCCATTGGAGGGTGAACCAACGGCAAAGGAAGACCTTTGTCTCTGTCTCTCTCTCACTGTCCACTCTGCCTGTCAAAAAATAAATAAATAAAAATAAATGAAGTTACATTTCACTACATAAAAATCACATTTGTTAGTACTGCCACCAATCTCACTAAAAATTCCTTAAGTGCTGGGAAGCTGTCGAGCTCACAGCAGCAGATACAAGTTTTTCAAATTTCCAATTTTTAGTGGAAAACCCAAGTCTTACCATTGGCAACAAACACTACCCATCGTTTTCCTTGAAGTGACAGGCTCCTTTGTTCATTTGGAAGAAAATGCCTGCCAAATGTCCAGATCTGGATAACCACAGTTTGACTATTAGCTGCCCTTTAAAATAAAAATGCTGTTTGAAGGAAGGAGACTAGTCCAGTTCACTACTCAATTGCAGAAGCGCTTTTTCCTGGAGGCAGCCATCATGCTCCAGTGTGCAGTGGAATTGCTTTATTCATGCTTTCCATTTCATCACACAGAGTATTATTCTGTGTGCTTGAAGATTGAGATTCAATAAAATTCATAGCTTTTACCTTAGCATCAAGGACGTTCTTAAATAACATTTTCTTTTTTGGTTTTATTTGCTTGTTTATTTTTTCTTTTTGTTTTGTTTTGGCTTTTATTGTGAGATGGTGGCAATGAAGATGAAGACTATTAGAATAATTGAAGCAACTGCCTTAATCCATGTTTAGGGTGTCAGGAGTTTGCCATTGTGTATGTATCATCACAGTGAAAAAAATATTAATTATCTTAGTATTAATTAGTATAATTACAGATTAGTATACAAGTATTGGTATATACTTAGCATAATCAGTCTTTGTACTGACCTTATAAAACCTGGAAAAAAAATCTCTATAGAGCACTTTTTGACAGCTGTTCACCCAAAGGAAAAGATGGGCTGCATATCCATCAATAATTACACACACACACATACAGGAAGGGTCTTCAAAAGGTTCATGGCAAATGTGTATTATGCAAACACTATGCATGAATTTTAATGGGTGTTTTTGCACCAAAATGAACTTTAAAAAATTTTTTTTAAAGATTTATTTATTTATTTGGAAGTCAGAGTTAGAGAGAAGGAGAGAGAGAGAGATCTTCCATCCACTAGTTCACTCCCCAGATGGACATCATGGTATGGGCTGGGCCAGGCCAAAGCCAGGAGCTTCTTCCCTGTCTCCCACATGGGTGCAGGGACTCAAGCACTTGGGCCATCTTCCGTTGCTTTCCCAGGCCTTATCTGGGAGTTGGATAGGAAATGGAGCAGCTGGAACATGAACCAGAGCCCCTGTGGGATACTGGTATTGCAGGCAGTGGCTTTACTCACTAAGCCACAAAGCTGGCTCAATAAACTTATTTTCAAATGCCATTTTTCTACAAACTTTTTGAAGTCCCCCTCCTCCCCCTCTTTCTGTGTATTTTATAAAGTTTAGATGGTACAATATAATAGATTTTTAAATTAAACTTCATATATTGAGATCATAAAAATGCACAATTATAAGAAATAAGAGGAAAAGATCTCATGTACTTTTTACTGTGTGACAGCAAACTGGAATAACACCACCTTGCATGTTGCTCAACTATTTTAACCACTACCCCCCCACTTGCTCTCTCTCTCTCTCTCTCTCTCTCTCTCTCTCTTTCAGGAAGACACTGACCACCTGCTACCCTGGCTAGCACTACTTGCCAGAGGTAAAGCTTAAGTGCTATCACAAGTGTTCCTGATAAGGTGGGGAAGACCAGCAGGACATTGGAGGAGCTATCTCCTAGAGCCTTGGTAAAAGAACGGATGTAGAACCAGCTCCTACTCTGTCTCTCTGTCTGCCTGTTGAATCTGAAGGTATAAAACCTGTCCTTCTTTTCAGAAACCACCCTCTTCAGAAACATTTCGCTGCAGCTTCTGATCAGATTATCTGTCCACCTCATTCTATAATCCCTTATGTAAGTCATCCTAAAAAACTCTTTTCTTCTTATAGGGAGTTGCTTCTTCATTCTTTGTTCTCAGGATAGTGTCTCAGTTTTGAGAACATTACGCACTCTGCCAACATTCAGTCCACTGCTGAGCCAGCTAGGAAATCAAAAGAGAAGAAGGCATGTGCAAAGGGAGCATCACGGAAGAAAGCCCAGGCTGTCCAACAACCTCCGTGTGTGGAGATTTATCTAGATTTTCATATGACTAAGGGGATGCCTGGAAAGTGCCAAAACGACAGTTAGATGTCCTCACTGAAACCATAGGAAAGAGAAACATGAAAGAAAATAAGTAAAACCGTCATGCCACTGTCACATAGCCTTTGCTGCGTGCTCTAAGTAACAGCGTAGAGAGGGAGCTCCAAGCTAAGGGCCAGTTGGAGAAGGTGCAATAGGCACTGGAGTTAGAATGCAACGTAAGATCAGCATGTGCTACCAATTCCGATCTATTAACAGGTTAAATCCAAGAATAAGAAGAACATTTAGAGGTTGTGGCTCATAAGATTGCAGCAGATACAGAGAAAGCATATGTCCTCCTGCATCTTGGCCAAAGCAATTTTAGAAAATTAGGACTCAAGGCCGGCGCCGTGGCTTAACAGGCTAATCCTCTGCCTTGCGGCACCGGCACACCGGGTTCTAGTCCCGGTTAGGGCGCCGGATTCTGTCCCGGTTGCCCCTCTTCCAGTCCAGCTCTCTGCTATGGCCCGGGAAGGCAGTGGAGGATCGCCCAAGTGCTTGGGCCCTGCACCAGCATGGGAGACCAGGAGAAGCACCTGGCTCCTGCCATTGGATCAGCGCGGTGCGCCGGCCGTGGCAGCCATTGGAGGGTGAACCAACGGCAAAAAGGAAGACCTTTCTCTCTGTCTCTCACTATCCACTCTACCTGTCCAAAAAAAAAAAAAAAAGAAAGAAAATTAGGACTCAAAACAATGGGATCGGTGGAATGGGGACTCCTCTGATGAAGAAGACTTTATTCTCATAGGAGGTGAAGAGGGACTGGGTGAGAGGTTACCTAGTTCAGGTACTAGATTGCTTTTTCATCCCAGGATACACACTACTAGAAAGCTTGATGATGACAGAGAGATTTCAATAGGCCAAATTACTGTGAAAGAATATGTGTGGGCTGAACTGATAGCTCTAACAAGTCACTTTAAACAAAAAGGCAGAAAAAGTGTCTCTGCATGGGACATAGAAGATGATGGACTTATGCTGCATGGGACAGAAATGTCAAAATGGTATTGGCCACAACTCAACTTACTCTGTGCCAGCATTTGTAATTTATGGGTACAAGGGAGAATCATGGCCAGCTATAGCCAAACTTGGAGGAATGGGTTCAGGCCAGCATATACTCAACTTAGTCAAAGGAGGGCAATATCCTCTCTGTATTCTCACAGAACTCTATGGAAGAGTTATAGGATGTGTTGTAGATGGAATTGGAAGTGAAGTATTCAATACATTCCCATCCCTCCTCCCAATCAAGGGCCCTGTGAAGAACTATTTACTGAGGTAAGGAAAGATCATATACTTCAGTCAGTCCTGGGGACTTGGTATGGAACTTTAATCTCCTTTTAAGCTTGATGGTGGATCAGCCCATTCAGACACTGACAGCGATTATCATCACTTAGAAGGCCTGACCCAGGGGAAATAAAAAGATTGATAAACAAACAAAAAGAGACATCTACAAAGGGACATATTAGAGTGCCCAGATATAGTTGTGATAGGACCTTGTGTTGGCCAGAATTCTTGAGGAGAAGGTAAATAAACAGCTTAATGTTGTACCACTAAATTTATGGAAGACCTTCCCTACAGATGAACAGTGTACTCTATTACTGACTCATCCCAAAGACCACAAAGACCAAGAGCATTCTCTAGCTGAATTCCCCTCCCGTTACTGGTAGCAATTCAGGTGTGTGTGTGTGTGTGTGTGTTTGGGTAAGGCAATCCAGGTATTGGGTGGATACCTGCAATGCCCTGATATAGAATGGCAGCCAAAGTAGCCACGGGTTGTCCCTTTGTGCAGGCCATTTCAAGTGACAGGGGGCCCATGTGAAACTGGCTGTTTACTAATCTTGCACAAACAATCTATATTGGCTTTGGCTGACAAAGGAGCAGAACTGTGCTTTTTATATGGAAATCTATCTCAGTTTTCAGGAGAGGTATGAGCTATAGATGGATATGGGAGCCAAACCATTAGAGTAAAACAAATGACTTTATATTCCTTTTTTTTTATTTGAGAGGTAGAGTTACAGACAGTGAGAGAGAGAGAGAGAGAGAGAGAGAGAGAGACAGAGAAAGGTCTTCCTTCCGTTCATTCACTCCCCAAATGGCTGCAATGGCTGGAGCTGTGCCGATCCAAAGCCAGAAGCCAGGTGCTTCTTCCTGGTCTCCATGCAGGTGCAGGGGCCCAAGAACTTGGGCCAATTTCTGCTGCTTTCCCAGGCTTACTGTACCCCTATGGTGTTACTGTCCCCTTGCTGGTGATATGTGTAAGGCAATACTGCCTCCCAGGGGGCCAGGAAGAAATAATAGCCACCATTAAGGCACTAAAGCCCATCGTGACATGAAGAATGATAGTAGATACCAAGAACTTAATAAGTGATTTCTTCAATTTATGCCACTGATATAGATACCCTACTGGAACACATTTCTTGCATGGTACAGTCTTTTTGCTGTGTACTGGACTTGTATAATGCATTTTTAAAATATTCCCCTAGATGTTGCATCTCAGGACCAGTTTGCCTTCACCTGGGAAGGAGGGCAATGGACCTTCTTTGTGCTCCTCCCAAGGTTTTTACACAGCTCCCATTATCATGAAATGATAGTGTAAGATCTAGAAGAACGGGCTATGGGCTATGGGATATGTCAATCCCTTTCCTTTTTCTCATTACATTGATGATATTGATAACTAGTGATTATATGTCTTTTCTCTCCCGAGTTGCTACTTCATTGTGGAGGCATCTGTGATTGCAGAGATGGAAGATAAACACTGACTATACATATACATACACACATACACACACATACATACATACACCACTGGACAAATGTTTGTGTATCATTTGGCCTAGTAAGATAAAGATTATATCTGCAGTGGTCTTTGATAAAATACAAGCCTATCCTACCCCTAGTCTAGCAAAACAAAACAAAACAAAAATGAACACTTTCGTCATATTGGGGTTCTGGTGCCCTGTATTCCCCATCTAGCTCAACTGATAAGGCTCCTGCACTGCTTAGCAAGAAAGAGGAAGTAAGATGGTTCGGGTCTCCTAAACAGCAGGAGGCATTCTAAAAAGCCAAGCTTACTGTGAAATAGGTCCAGACACTGGGGACCCTAATGCTGAATGTAAGTTGTAAATTGGATGTGACTCACTATCCTGAGGGATTTGGAAGAGGTTTGTGCAATGGTAACTCAAGACAGGCACCCACATTATAGGGCATGCTGTCCAAGATTAGGCTGAAATACACAAATGGAATTTTCATCTGCCATATAACTATTAAAGCAACAGATATCGACTCTATTAGGTAAACCCCCTGGACTAGTTGGACTACGGTCTTTACAGAAGCATTAATACATGTAACTACTCACATGACTGGCATGTCTGACCCTCATGAGCATCTGGACGCTCCAGCCTCAGCCCCAAATACCATTCAAGTTCAGGGTGTCACTGTTTTGAACAGCACAATGCTAAGGCCAGGGGAAGGGGTAATTAAATGGGGATTCAAGTGGTTTGTTCTTCCAGAGTGGATCAGATATTTCTTGCTACAGTGTGAGACATCTCTGGGTCAATTAAATTGGTTCCCATTGGTTGGACTCTCGCCGTGTGTGGTTGGCATATGCCCTGAGTGGACTAAAGTAAACACTTTGGAGCACTGAAGTTGGCCTCGTTGCCTGGCATGCCATTTTGCCATTTGTTTTAGGAATCATTGATGGACCTCACCCCGTTGGCCAATATGTGTGGTCTGCCCCACCACACCAGCTCTCAGTGGCTGCCATCATGTTGTGTAGCAGAGATGATACTGCCAGTACTGGCTTACAAGTGCAGATTTGCTGTTACATGTCCCTGCCAAACATTTATTTTTTTCATCCCTAGCTGTGGCCTGATGCTGTTTTTCCCATTCGTTGTGCTGCGGTCTACTTTTGATTGTAATTATCACTTGCATAATCATTTTTTTCTATCTCGC
This sequence comes from Lepus europaeus, assembly GCF_033115175.1. Taxonomy (NCBI): domain Eukaryota; kingdom Metazoa; phylum Chordata; class Mammalia; order Lagomorpha; family Leporidae; genus Lepus; species Lepus europaeus. Next base: position 103,276,620 of record NC_084850.1, on the reverse strand, counting down.
TGTGCCTGTGCCCCTGTTGCCACTGTGGACACTATTTAAAAGCTGAACAAATGGCCTCATGCCACACCGCCCAGACAATGTTAAAAATCCTTTGGCACGCAGTGGAAGAGGGGGATCGTATGAGATTGTGAAATTCAGTTATGAAGGGTGGAACATAGGGTTTCAACTTGACAGTTATCAGCCATGAAGAGCATCTCTCTTTTGTGGATTCTTTTGTCTGTTGTCTTCTAACTTTGCCAGAAAAATGGAGCACTGTACTTATTTCTAGCTATATGATCAATAATGTGTTGTGGAATTTATTGTTGTGAGATTGGAGTGCAAACCACCCCCTGATATATGGCTCTAGGATATTTTTTCATTTTAGAAAGTGTTAACAAATGTAAAAATCATAAATATTTATGGAGTAATATATGATGATTTCTTAAATGTATACAATGTGTAATGTAGAGTTAGGGTAAATATATTTATTCTTTTAAGCATTCAACATTTCCTTATGGTAGAAACATCTAAAATTCTGTCATCTAGTATTGTATTGCTTTTTAAAAAATATTTATTTTATTTATTTGAAAGGCAGAGCTATAGAGAGAGAGGGGGCAGAGGGGGAGGGAGAGACAGAGAGAGAGAGAGATCTTCCATCTACTTTTTTACTCCCCAAATGATTACAATGGTACAATGGCCAGGGCTGGGTCAAGTTGAAGCCAGGATCCTGTAACTCCACCTGTCTCTTCCACATGGGTGGCAGGGGCTCAATCACTTGGACCATCCTCTGCTGCTTACCAGGAGCATTAGCATGGAGCTGGATGGGAAATGGAACAGCTGATACTTGAACTAGAGCTCATATGGGATGTCAGCATTACAGATGGAGGATCAACCTACTGTACTACAAAGCTAGCCCCTCTTCTCTAGAATTTTTAATTAGAGATATACACAGTATATCAAATTATCTATAGCCAACCTACTGTGCAATCAAATCCAGAGTTTCTTTCTATTTTGTATTTCAATTTTTATTATATAAGGTAAACAAATTTCATGTATTTCATATATACAGATTTAAAAATATTTATTTATCTATTTATTTGAAAGGAAGAGTTACAGAGAGGCAGAGGCGGAAAGAGAGGTCTTCCATCCACTGATTCACTCCCCAAATGGCTGCAATGGCTGGAGCTGTGCCAATCAGAAGCCAGGAGGACAGGAGCTTCTTCCAGGTCTCCCACGCTGGTGCAGGAGCCCAAGGACTTGGGCCATCTTCTACTACTTTCCCAGGCCACAGCAGAGAGCTGGATCGGAAGAGGAGCAGCCGGGACTAGAACTAGATGACAGCACTGCAAGCTGCAACTTTACCTGCTACACCATAGTGCCGACCCCTCATATATACAGATTTAAGAGCATAAGGAGTCTCCCCACCCTCTCCTACCTTCAATCTGTGCAATCACCCTCCTTCCTCCTTCCTTTCTTATATTTTCTTTTAATTTTTGCAATGACATACTTTCAGTTTATTTTATAATCACAAGCTTAACCCTCCACCAAATAAAGAATTCAACAAGTAGTAAGTAGCAAAAACCACTGTTCCTCAAAAATATAGACAAGGGATGTAAATAATAATGAAATATCAAAATGTCAGTTTCACAAATATACATTTTTATCTCTGTGTATTCATTACCACATACCAGAGAAAACATATGATATTTGTATTTTTGGGACTGGCTTATTTCATTAAGCATAATGGTTTCCCCCTGCATTCATTTTGTTGCAAAAGGCAGGGTTTCATTCTTTTTTACAACTGAGTAGTATTCCACAGCGTATATATACATTTTCTTAATCCAGTCATCAGTTGATGGATATCTGGCTTGATTCCACATCTTAGCTATTGTGAATTGAGCTGCAATAAACATGGGGGTACAGATAACTCTTTCATATGCTGGTTCCATTTCATTTGAGTAAATTCCCAAAAATGGGATGGCTGGGTCATAGGGTAGATTATTTTCAGATTTCTGAGGAATGTCCGTATTGTCTCCCATCATGGTTATACTAGTTCACATTCCCACCAACAATGGATTAGAGCACCTTTTCCCCATATCTTCGCTAGCATTTATTGGTTTTTGTTTTTTTTTTACTTTTGTATGACAGCCACTGTAACTGAGATTAGGTGAAACCTCATTGTGGTTTTGCTTTGCATTTCCTTGATGGCTAGTGATCGTGCAAATTTTTTCATTTGGCCATTTGAATTTCATCCTCTGCAAAATGCCTGTTCAAGTCCTTTGCCCAGTTCTTTTTTTTGTAAGTGATATTTCTTTTTTTCTTTTTTTAATTTGTATGTATCTCATAAATATAACATTATGAACATAATAATTCTTCCTACCTTACCCCTTTCCCATCCATTCTCCCCCCATTCCTCCTCCCTCTCTTGTTTTATATGAGAAAGAAAAAGAAAAAGATAGAAAGAAAAAGAAAAAAAAAGAATGAATGGAATAAAAAAACTAAGACAACTGTTTCTCAACAGTCTATACAAGGGCTGTTCTATGTTACTGCTTCTCGAAGGTGATTTTGCTTTTTTCCCCTTCCTCTTTAACCTTCCTTCCTCTCCCTTCTTTGTTTTTAAAAACAAACTTAATTGCCTTTAAAGAAGAACCCATGGAGGACACATCTTTTGTGAGCTCTTAGACATAGCTATAACCTATGAGACATAATAATATCCTTCATTTAATACACTAAAAGGAAGTGATTTTTTTTAAAAAGACTTATTTGTTTATTTGAAAGAGTTACACAGAGAGAGAAGGAGAGGCAGAGATAGAGATAGATAGATAGATAGATAGATAGGTAGATAGATAGATAGATAGGTCTTGCACCCGCTGATTCACTCACCAGTTGGCCACAACGGCTGGAGCTGAGCCGATCTGAAGCCAGGAGCCAGGAACCTCTTCTGGGTCTCCCACGTGAGTGCAGGGGCCCAAGGACAAGGGCCATCTTGTACTGCTTTCCCAGGCCTTAGCAGAGGACTGGATCAGAAGAGGAGCAGCCGTCACTGGAACCAGCGCCCATATGGGACGCCAGCATTGCAGGCTGGGGCTTTAACCCACTGTGCCACAGCACCGGCCCCTGCCTTCACATTCTAATAGTGATGTGCTGTGTTCATTTGGGGGAGTCATATCGTCTTCCTTGTTCATGTTGTTTTTATTTCTATATTTATTTTTAGACATTTGTGGAATCACCTGTTAGTTTTCTCCTCTGATGGTTTTTATTTTTGAAAAAATATCTGTGTGACTTAGTGGAGTGTCTGCTCCTTCAGCTGATATTCAGAGGCGTGTGTTGGGTGGAGCCAGTGAATTTCAGTTTGTGCTCAGGAGTGGTGCAAGTGTCCAGAATGACACCCAAGTTGGACTTGGTAGATCCCCTCTGATGTCAGTAGGAAGGGCAGTATGATTATATCATCTGGTGTTATTACTGCCTCACTTTCTCTCTGCCAAGGTGGTCAGTGCCTGGGGTGAGCCCACAGTGGCTATACACTCCACCCACGCAGGTGCATGCACCACACAAAGGATTTATGCAATCTTCAGTGTGAGCATAGAACCCTTTGTGATGAGCTACCCCAAACACTCAGGGAACTCTGAGCCTCTGAAGCCAAACACAGTGATTGCCCAGAAACCCAGCTACACCCTATACCCTATCATGCAGCCATAGAATTCCTACAATTATAGTTGCAGGGCTCCCATAGTCCCAGGGAGCAGAGGAGCCACTCTCAGCCCAATGAGCCTGCTCCATCCATGGCGAGAGGTGAGGCTTTCCCAGAGCCCGCTGCCTGTCAATGTTCTGCCTTGGCCTTAGATGAGGGGAGTGCCTTAGGGACATAAGTGGGCATCCTCCCCCACCACCACCCTGCCAACCATCCAGGTCAGTAGGGGCCACAGATTTATCTCTCAGACAAAATGTCCTACTTGCATGGGCACCAGCACGGGTCTTATCAAGATGGTCTTATCAAGATGGCGCCTCATCCCTGGTTGTCGCTGTAGGCATTGTGCTCTCTATTCACATGGTTAGGCGATCACTCTGCCCTCTGCTAGTGCCCCAGGCCAGACTCAAAGTCAGTGTGGGCCACAGGGTTCCCTCTGAGGCAATGTCAGCTGTCACACAGGTTTGCGCAGACTCCTTTCATTTCTCCCTAAGAAGCTGGTGCCTTCTCCTGACTGCCCACCTTTTCACTGCAGAGTATGTTGCTCTGAGAGAGCCGGGGAGGGGAAAGAAGCGAGGCAGCTTCCGGGCTCCTAGCCCAGCAGTTACTTAAGGGCTGAAGTAAAAGGCTGTGGGTAACTGTGCGATTCTTTCTCAGTTGAAACTCTGAGCAGCAGGGTGTATAGCAATTTCTTCCTGCCTCAACATGGTAAGGTGGCAGCTCGCAGCAGGCAGCTGGCTGCACCATGGGGCTGGCGTCAGAGGTGTCTCTGTCTTCTCTCCTCTTGTCCCACACAGTGTCTTCTGTGTTTTTTTCACTTCGTCTCCAAAAATTTCCATCAGTCAGACCCCTGGAAATGTGGTCCTTCCTTTGTTCTTTGAAGATCCCAGAGCAGCTGAAGTTAGTTTGGCTACACTCTATTCAGTCACCTTATAAAAAGAATTGCTTTCCAGCTTCCAAGGAGCCCAGGCATCCTCCTAAGGGGAGGCTGAGCAGTATTCCATTGTGTGCATGTACATTTTTTTTTATTCATTCATTGGCAGATGGGCACTTAGGTTGTTTCCATTTCTTGGTTATTGTGAATAGTGCTGCAACAAACATGGAAGTGTCGTTATCTGGTAACATCCACCAACAGTGAAATACCCTAAGTGATGCCTCCCACATTTTTATTTTTAAAATGATTTATTTATCTACTTTGATAAGTGTGGGGAGAGAGAGATCTTCCATTCACTAGTTCACTCTCCAGATGCCTGCCACAGCTGGAGCCAGGCCAGGCTAAAACCAGAAGCTGCATCTAGGTCTCCTAAGTGGGTGGCAGGGACCCAACCACTTGAGCTGTCACCTGTTGTCTCTCAGGGTGCACACTGGCTAAACGCTGTAATCTGAAGCAGAGTTGGAAATCAAACTTTGGCATTATGATATAGGATGTGGGTGTCCCAGTTGGTATCTTAACTGCCTGACCAAATACTTGGCCATGTTCTTTTTTTTTATTAAATATTAATTTAGGTTTAATAGGGCCTGTGCCTTTCTATTTAAATTTTAGAATAAGTTCACTTTGGTCTACAAAACCTTTGCTGAATTTTGGTATAAATTACAGTATGTCCATAGATCAATGTAGGGAGAATTAACATCTGTACTATGTTTTGTCTTCCCAATCCATAAACAAAAGACATATCTCCATTTATTTATTTCTTTGATTTCTTTCAACAGAATTTTGTAATTTTCAGAATAAGGATCCTATACATTTCCTCTTAGGTTTACAGCTAAGTATTTCGTTTTATTTGGAACAATTGTAAAATGGTATTATGCTTTAATTTCAGGTTCCACGTGATCATTGTTAGTATATGAAAAGAATATTGATTTCATTTTGTATCCCATGACATTCCTAAGCTCATATGTTAGTTTTATGAATTTTAAAAATAGATTTCTTGGCATTTTCTGTGTAATTAATCATGTAATCTTCAAATTTGGAAATGTTTTCCTTCTTATCCCATCACTATTTCTTTTATTTCTTTTCCTGCTTTATTGTAGTGGCTACAACTTCTACTACTACATTGAATTAGGGAAATGAGAACAAATGTGTTACCCTTTATTCACAATCTTGGAGGGAAAACATTCAGTCCTTCTCCATCAAGTGTGATGTTAGGAGTCATTTTCTTCCTTATTGGGTGAGACTTTTTATCATGAATGAGTGCTGGATTTTATGAAATAGTTTTGTTACATCAATTGATGTGAAAATGTGGTTTTCCTTCTTTTGCCATTGATATTACAGAACTGAACCAGTTTTGTATTGCTGTACTAAATTCCACATCATCATGGCATATGAATCATTTTATAGATTGATGGATTAAATTTATTAATATTTCGTTGAAGATTTTTGCATTTAATTTCATGAGAGACTTTGGTGGGTAGCTTTCTTTTTTTTTTAAAGATTTGTTTATTTGAAAGACAGAATTACACAGAGAGAGGATAGGCAGAGAGAGAGAGAGAGGTTGTCCATCCGCTGGTTCACTCCCCAATTGGCTGCAACGGCCAGATCTGCGCTGATCTGAGGCCAGGAGCCAGGAGCTTCTTCTGGGTCTCCCACGTGGGTGCAGGGGCCCAAGGACTCAGGCCATCTTCCACTGGCCTCCCAGGCCATAGCAGAGAGCTGTATCGGAAGTGGAGCAGCCGGGTCTCAAACCAGTGTCATTTTGGGATGCCAGTGCTTCAGGCCAGGGCATTAACCCACTGCACCACAGCGCTGACCCCCAAGGGTAGCTTTCTTTATTCCATTGTCTTTTTGTTTGATTATTTGGTGGAATACTAGCCTTGTGAAATGAGTCAGGAAGTGTTTACTCCTCTGAGCTCTTCTGAAATAAGATAAAAACCTATGAACAAGTCTGTGTAAAATTCTTCTGTACCTTTTCCTCCCCCACCTCCTCTGTTTATTTTGTCTCTGTCTCTATTCTCTCTTTGCTCAGACTGGATAAAGTCGATTGTCCCTTAAGTTCGTTGATTCTATTCTTCTTTATTTCCGCTCTATCACTGACTCCATCCAGTGAGACTGTATCTTACTTATTATATTTTTCACTTTCATAATCTGCATTTGATCTTTTAAGATTTATTTATTTATTTGAAAGGCAGAGTTACAGAGAGGCAGAGGGAGAGAGAGAGAGAGAGAAAGAGAGAGAGAGAGAGAGAGAGAGAATCTTCTGTCCACTGGTTCACACCCCAAATGGCCACAATGGCTGGAGCTGGGTTGATCTGAAGCCAGGAGCCAGGAGTTTCTTCCAGGTCTCCCACGCAGGTGCAGGGGCCCAAGGACTTGGGTCATCTTCCACTGCTTTCCCAGGCCATAGTAAAGAGGTGGATTGGAAGCAAAGCAGCCACGACTCAAACCAGTGCCCATATGGGATGCTGGCACTGCAGGCTGCGGCTTTACAAGGTACACCACGGCAATGACCCCATTTAGTTAGTTTTTATAACTTCTGTTTCTTTGCTGAGATTTTTGAAAAAGTTTTGTTGCTTCAAAAGGAGTTCATAATTGATTTTAAAGCATTTTTTGAATTCTCACCAGATAATTCCAATATCTGATGCATCTTGGAATTGGGGTCTATTGACTGTGTCTTTTTTCATTCTTGTGATTTTCCTCATTCTTTGTATGAAAAGTGATATTGTATTGTATAAAATCCCACTTGTATTTTGGATATCAGAAACCCCTGGATAATTCTCTTGTCCTTTTTTAGCTATTTTTCCTGTTGACATACAGCAGGAAAGCTGGGTGGGGGTGTGTATTCAGCCTACCCTGTGTCCCACTGATATCAACCCACATAGGGCTAAGTGCTAAGTCACTCTGCCTTATTGCAGATGACTGGAGTGCAATTTAGGCAGCCCTCTTGGCTCGGCAGACATAATCCTAGTGAAAGTAGGGTATAAACTCATACTGCCTTGTTATCTCCAAGTGGCCCCACTGATACCAGGAGAGGAAAGGGTAAAAAGTGAAGTGCCACCTAAAACTTCCCCCCACTTTATTCTGCCTTGTTGGAATGGGTGAGGGGTAGATTGCTCAGTTTACCACTTAGTTATATGGATGCCATCCTAGCTGGGCAATCTTAAACACTCCCTGCTTCTTCCAGGCAGGGGATAGGAGGTCAAGCTGCTCACTTAGTTACTCTGGCCATCGTCTGGGATGGGAACTGCTCTACTGCCACCTGCTTCTGTTGGTGAAGAGAGGGAGATCAGTTTCCTGCTTAACTACATCTGGCAGGTGAATCAAAGTGTCATGCCTTCTTCCACCGAGGTAAGGAGCAGGATGAGGCAGAATGTCACCTTCCTCAGTACCACTCTTTCCCAGTGCCGTGGCTAAGGAGAACAGGCTTCTCTTGGAGATTTTTCATCTGAACCTTTTGGCAGTTCTTGGTTGGAAGCTCCTGCATCATCTCATCTGAGATACATGGGAGACAATAAGGAAACACAAGGGGATTCATCACAGTGCTGTTTCTCAAATCTCAAGCTCTCTAGGCAGCCTGCCATCTTCTTAGCACCTTACATAGTCTTTCCGTGCTTGCTTGTTATGTTTTATTCAGGGATATTTTTAGTTATCAGTAGACTGGAATTTGAATATTTCTTGGTCCATACCAATTTATGTGACCTGGAAAAGTCTTAGTTTTTCAAAGGGTATCCCCCAACAAAATGCTTTACATTTCAATTTTAATTACTTAATTAACTAGTTAATTAATTAATTTGAAAGGTAGAGAGACACAGAGAGAAATAGATTCTCTATCTGCTGGTTCACTCTCCAAATGATCACAGCACCTGGGACTAGGCCAGGCCACAGCCAGGAATCAGGAAATCAATCCAGTCTTTTACATGGGTGCCAGGGATCCAAGTCCTTCAATTATAACCTACTACCCCCTAGCCTTCACATTAGCAGGAAGTTGTATCAGAAGCAGAATAGGTGGGATTATAACCTTCTACTGAAGCCCACCCACATTAGGGAGGGCACTCTGTTTTATTCAGTCCATTGATTTAAATGTTAATTTCATCCAAAAACACGCAGAATAGTGTTTGACCAAATATCTAGGCACCCCATGGTTTAGCCAATCTGTTTGGGCTAGTTTGGGCTATTATAAATATGCAGCTATGAATATTCTTGAAAAGTCTTTAAGTGAATGTATAATATATGTATATATATATGTGTGTGTGTGTGTGTGTGTGTTTCTGTGGATTATATATCTGGGAGTGAAATCATTGTGTTATAGTATGGGCATATATTTAGCTTTAGTATCTATGGCCAAAGAGTGTTGTGAAGTGGATGTACAAATTTATACTCCCATCAGTGATAAATGAGAGTTTTGTTTGCTCCACGTGTGATGTCCCAATAATTGGCATTGTTTTCCTTTTTGTTCTTAGTCAATCTGGTGAGTGCGTAAAGACATTTCATTTCAGTATAAATTTGCATTTTCCCTGATGACTAAGGAAGTTGATCTCCTTTTGATATCTATTTGCCCTTTGGTTATTCTCTTTTGTGAAGTGTCCATTCAAAGTTTTTCCCAGTTTTCTATTGGGTTGGTTGTCTTTTTCTTAGAAATGTGTAGGAATTCTTTATATATTCTCAATATGAGTCTTTGTTGGATATACCAGTTTAATTAATCATCTCCTAGGTTGTGGCTTGCCTCTCACACTTTTAGCAGTAGCTTTTTTAGTACAAAACTTCTTACTTTTAATAAGTTCCAATATATCACTTTTTCTTTTTATAGTTAGTGCTTTTTGTGTCCTGCTTAAGAAGTTTGGGGACCTTTTTTTTTTTTAACATCTCTTCTTCTTTCCCAAAACAATAGTGAGTAATGAAGTAGTGAGGAGTGAGTTGTGAGGTAGTAGAAAAGGAAGGGATGGGGAGGATGGACCAGGTGGCCCTTCAAGCTCAGCCATACACTATTCCTGAAGCCACAGCCACTCCAGCAGTAAGAGCTTGTATTAAGTAAAACCTATCTTGCTCAGCTTCACCTCACCAGTGGTGACTTCTCCTTCTAGTGAGAGTGCCGCTGTTCCTTATGCATCCTGCTTATCTCCACTTCTTGAGACATGCCTGGACTTGTCTAGACCTCAAATTCTCTACAGAGCTCCAGATGTCTTTTGCATTTGCCTCCTAGCTTGTAGTCCAATCAAGAAATGGCACATGTGCTTAAGAGCTCTAGAACACGCCTGCACGCGGCTCACTAGGCTAATCCTCAACCTTGCGGCGCCGGCACACCGGGTTCTAGTCCCAGTCGGGGCGCCGGATTCTGTCCCGGTTGCCCCTCTTCCAGGCCAGCTCTCTGCTGTGGCCAGGGAGTGCAGTGGAGGATGGCCCAAGTGCTTGGGCCCTGCACCCCATGGGAGACCAGGAAGAAGCACCTGGCTCCTGCCATTGGATAAGTGCGGTGCGCCGGCCGCACCGCGCCAGCCGTGGCGGCCATTGGAGGGTGAACCAACGGCAAAGGAAGACCTTTCTCTCTGTCTCTCTCTCTCTCACTGTCCACTCTGCCTGACAAAAAGTAAAAAAATAAAATAAAATAAAATAAAATAAAATAAAATAATAAAAAAAACAAGAACTCTAGAGCATACCTTTGAAATTATGAAAATGTTATCCAATCTAGGTCGTTGAAGACTTGGGATGTGCTAATTACTTGTGTTAACATATTTAAGTGTAAGTTCCAGGCCAACCAAGACTTTCCCATATGTATACTTTTGTTATGCTGTTTCTAAGATTAACTTTTATTATTTAAATAAGAGCATAAACAGGCCTCTTAAGCTAAGAATTTGAATATGACAATTCAAAAAATGCCAACTGATGAGTCAGTTTATCTAGGGAAGCGAATGGCAAAATGTTATGATGATAATATGTTGGTAATTATGATTAAACTCTAGGAGTTCACAACTTACCTAGACTCTTAGCAAAGAGCTATATGTCTGAAACAAGGTGAGAATAAAAGAACAAATTTATACAAAGGGAAACAGAAAGGATAGTATTCCTTCAGAAATAATACAAAGCTTGAATTGGATTCCAAAAGGTCATTTTAAAATCATATATTTGGGAATTATAACGTAATTTTCCCTGGAAGGAAAGAAGTTAGACAAAAGTAGTACAGGCTGGCGCCACGGCTCACTTGGCTAATCCTCCACCTGCGGCGCCAGCACCCCAGGTTCTAGTCCCGGTTGAGGCGCCAGATTCTGTCCCGGTTGCTCCTCTTTCAGTCCAGCTCTCTGCTATGGCCCGGGAGGGCAGTGGAGGATGGCCCAAGTCCTTGGGCCCTGCACCCGCAAGGGAGACCAGGAGAAGCACCTGGCTCCTGGCTTCGGATCAGCGAGATGTGCCGGCCGCAGTGGCCACTGGAGGGTGAACCAACGGCAAAAAGGAAGACCTTTCTCTCTCTCTCTGTCTCTCTCTCTCTCACTTTCTAACTCTGTCTGTCAAAAAAAGTAGTACAATGTTCAGGTAGCTTACAAAAAATTAGATAAAATTTACCATGGGCCACTCAGTGAGGGCTGCAGTGAACCAGCCATCACTGCTTGGTCAGGCAGCTAAGGTGGGAACATGTCAGCTGATGCCCACAGGCTCCTTGGAAGGCATCAGTTATTTGGCATTTCCTATAGTCTGGATCTAGTTTGAAGGAACAAGAGTGTTTAAATTAAATGAGAGTTGACAAATGCTGTAATGTCTCTAGTTTATTAGTTCTATGGTGACTTAAAGCAAATTTACCAAATGTCTTAATTAGATTCTTGAAATTCCAAAAACACTAGGCAAAAATTCAATTTTGGCACAAACATGCTAGTCCCACCCACACCCCCTTCTGCACATTCAGCTGCCAAATTGCTTAAATCTCTAAATAATTGCTTTCTAGATTAAATAAGTTAAACTCAGTCATTTGCACTCATCTGAAGACATAACTGCCCTTCCTTGCTCCTAAAGCCTGTTGTCACTAACACAATCTGTCTTCTGTTACACACACAGAGACACACAATTGGTAAAAGGCATTTTTAAAATAATATATGTGTCAAAAAAGAACCAAATAACCAAATCAGTAAATATTAAAAAGTCTCATAAAATTGAAGTTATTGTCACCACCCAGGACAGGATAAAAGGAAAAGAGAACTGTTTCCCTGGCACTTACTACAAAGATGTAGATACAATAGGATTACACAAAGTGCATTCTTTTGTAGTAAGATAGGTTGTTTATAAAACATACCTACAGCAGACAAACGAGAAGATGAGAGAAGAAAATGTATTCCATTCACCTCAGGAGGAGTTGGTGAAGGTTAGTTAACATTCTTTTTTTTTAAGATTTATTTATTTATTTGAAAGTCAGAGTTACAGAGAGAGGTAGAGACAGAGAGAGAGAGAGAGAGAGAGAGAGAGAGAGAGGTCTTCTATCCACTGGTTCCCTCTCCAGATGGCCGCGACGGCTGGAGCTGCGCCAATCCGAAGCCAGGAGCCAGGAGCTTCTCAAGGTCTCCCACGTGGGTACAGGAGCCCAAGGACTTGGGTCATCTTCTACTGCTGTCCCAGGACATGGCAGAGAGCTGGGTTGGAAGTGGAGCAGCAGAGACTTGAACCGGCGCCCATATGGGATACCGGCACTGCAGGCAGAGGCTTTTCCTGCTACGCCACAGTGCTGGCCCTGGTTAACATTCTTTAGCAATATATGTTATGGTGCATTTGGAAAAAACTTTGCTGAGGTCCTGCTGCATCACTACGTGAGATGCAGAGGGCAACTCCCTCCAGTATGAGGCTTCCTGTCTTTGTCATCCACTCCAGTAGTTCTTAGCATGTCACAGACCAGTAGCTTCAGCAGCTTCTGAGTTCTTTAAAATGTAATTTTTGTGTCCCTTTCTAAAAGTGCTCTCAAGAATCTGTTTTTGACACATCTCCAGGGAAAAGCAAAACAATCTAAAATCTGAAGATCAATGATTTTGAAGTCTTTAAATTGATGGCTCTTTAGTTGTAAAACTTTCAAAGTCAATAGTTTGTAGAGGGCCAGGTGTTTGGTGCAGTAGTCAAGACACTGCTTGGGAAAGCTGCATTCCACATTGGAATGCCTGGGTTCAAGTCCTGGCTCTGCTTCTGATTCCAGCTTTCTGCTGATGTGCACCCTGGAAGGCAGCAGATGTTGGCTCATGTGTTTGGGTCCTTGCCACCGATGTGGAAGACCTGGACTGAGTTCCATCTCCAGGCTTCAGCCACTTGACCATTGCAGGCATTTGATATTCAAAAGATAAAACTTTCTGGTGGACAGTTTTTTTTTTTTTTTCGGGCGTGGGGAGAGCACTTCGAGCCGGAAGCGGAGGCACTGGCTGGGACTCCTGGTGGACATTTCTTTAATAAGAAATGTGGCAGATCTCCTGCAGCCCCTGAAAAAGCTTTATCTTTTGTTTTAAAGTGGAAGTTCTTTTATTATGTATCTGAAACAAATCAGATTGCTATTACAAAGAGAAGACAAAATGTTCAAATATATACATAAATTTAGCCATCATATAGGTGATAAAAGCTCTTAAAGTCAATTCATTCACACTGCTGGAGCCAGCGCTGTGGCATAGCAGGTAAAGCCACCGCTGCAGTGTTGGCATCCTATATGGGTGCCTGTTCAAGTCCCGGCTGCTCCACTTCAGATCCAGCTCTCCGCTATGGCCTGGGAAAGCAGCAGAAATGGTCTTTGTCCTTGGGCCCCTGTGCCCACGTGGGAGACCCGGAAGAGGCTCCTTGCTCCCTGGCTTCAGATCAGCATAGCTCTGGCTGTTGTGGCCTACTAGGGAGTGAACCAGTGGATGGAAGACCTCTCTCTCTCTTTCTCACTGCCTCTCTTCTGTGTAACTCTGACTTTAAAGTAAATAAATAAATCTTTAAAAAATAATCACACTGCTTTAGGCATATACAACCTTGCTATGGTTTGTAATATGTGGTTCATTCCTCAGTGATTCATGGATTCCAAGCTTGGTCCCAAAATTGTGGTCACAACATTGTGGCAGTGTTGACGTGCTGGGACCTTTTTAAAATTTTTTTTAAAAAGATTTATTTATTTACTTGAAAGAGTTACACAGAGAGAGAAGGAGAGGCAGAGAGAGAGAGAGAGAGAGAGAAAGAAAGGTCTTCCATCCGCTGCTTCACTCTCCAGATGGCTGCAACAGCTGGAGACACGCTGATCCGAAGCCAGGAGCCAGGAGCTTCCTCCGGGTCTCCCACGCGGGTGCAGGGGCCCAAGGACTTGGGCCATCTTCCACTGCTTTCCCAGGCAATAGCAGAGAGCCAGATCAGAAGTGGAGCAGCTGGGACTTGAACCAACGTCCATATGGGATGCCAGCACTGCAGGCAGTGTCTTTACCCACTATGCCACAGCACCGGCCCCTGCTGGGACCTTTTAGAGGTGAAGCTTGGTGGGAGAAAGTAGGAGTTCTTAACCCAGGATTTATTAATAGGCATCAGGATGCTCCCTAAATGAACCTGACATTATCTTGGGATTTTGTACATATTTCTGAAATGAAGTCCATAGATCCCAAGAAGTTTGCAAAAGATTCATAGCCTCAAACAGTTAAGAATCACCAAAAAGTTATTTTACAGTGTTTCCACTTCATTAGTCTTCATAACCCCTGTGCTGTAAAAATACTCCATCTTAATGATGGCTGATCCAACCAGCTGGTGGACAGAATATCAACACAGACGCTGGTCTTTCCTAAAAAGAATGAAATATGTCTCAGCAAACATTTCCAGTTCTCTTTAAAAAATTATTTTGTCTTTTAAAAAAATTCATCAGCATGCAATAGTTGTACACCTTTATGGGGCACAATGCAATATTTTAATACACATATATTTTGCATTTTTATAGGCAATACAAGCAAATGATTCAAACTTTATAAAGGTTTAGAGTAACAACAGAACAAAACAAGCCTCCCTCGCATTACCTTCATCCAAATACCTAGTTCACAGTTTCTTATATAACCTTCAGTATTATCCTATGCATACACAGGCAGATAAATATGTGTATATGTTTTACAGAAATGATAGCATAATTTTCTCAAGGCATTTCTTGATTTTTCTCTTAAAAGTATGTGCTTAGAAATCCTTCTGTATCCATGTATATATGAATCTTCCTTATTTTATTATATAGTTGTATTTTATTAATAGTTGTACAATACTTTCTTTGACAGATTCCCTATCAAAAGATATTTAGATCTTTTTCAATCTTTTATTAATACAATAAAGCTATGATGAATATCTTTGAATCTATGTCATTTTGTCCATGGGTAGATATTTTGAATAAATTCTTAGAACATAATCATTGGTTATGAGTTGGGTGATTTTGTTAGCCAGTCTCACACTTGCATTCATAGTGGTTGTACTAGTTATTCCCCTACTAGAAATATAGGAAAACATGAGTTTTCCTGCTCATATATTTGGCTTATTTTTAATTTTAAGTTGTATAAGTTTCATGTATTTCATATACACACATTTAGGAACATAGCGACACTTCACCCTCCCTCCCGCCCACATGCTCCAACCCTTCCTCCTCTCTCTCACATTCCCACCCTTAATCTTTACAAGATATATTTTAAGTTTACTTAGTGATCATATAGTTAACCCTACACTAAGTAAAAGAGTTCAACAAATAGTATGAAGGAAAAAAACACTGCTTCTCAATGGAAGAGACAAGAGTTGTGAACAATCCTTTATTCTCAAAATATCTATTTCATTCCAATACATTGCATTTTAGGTACTCACCTCGGATCAGGGAAAACTTATGATATCTGTCTTTTTGGAACTGGCTTATTTCAGTAAGTATAATGGTTTACATTTGCTTCCATCTTGTTGCAAAAGATAGGATTTTTTTTTTACAGCTGAGTAGTATTCCATAGTGTATATATATCATAATTTTTTATCCAGTCAGCATTTTATGTACATCTGTG
Source organism: Lepus europaeus (assembly GCF_033115175.1). Lineage (NCBI taxonomy): Eukaryota > Metazoa > Chordata > Mammalia > Lagomorpha > Leporidae > Lepus > Lepus europaeus. Next base: position 103,261,034 of record NC_084850.1, on the reverse strand, counting down.
TTGATTCCATGTCTTAGCTATTGTGAACTGAGCTGCAGTGAACACGGCAGTACAGACAACTTTATTTCTTTGGGTTTGGGTAAATTCCCAGGAGTGGGATGCCTGGGTCGTATGGTAGGTCTATGTTCAGATTTCTGAGGAATCTCCATACTGCCTTTCTCAGTGGCTGCACCAGTTTGCATACCCACCAACAGTGCATTAGGGTACCTTTTTCCCCACATGCTTGTCAGATTTGTTGTTGATTTCTGTACAAGCCCATTCTAACTGGAGTGAGATGAAACTTTAACAGACCATTAAGTTGAAAATGTTACCTTTGGTTTCAATTTATATTCCTCTTATTATGATACAGTTTTTTTTTTATTAATACTCAGACCACATTCCTGAGTTCCATAGAGAAAAGTGGTACTGAAGTGCTTATACAGGGACTGAATCATTAACAGAGTTCCATTTAGGTGTTTTCTCAGATCTGAAACCACTAGAAACAAAGATGAGCATCAGAAAACAGATTACAGCCAGCGTTGTGGCGTGCAGTGCCGGCATTCCATGTGGGCACCGGCTCGAGTCCTGGCCGCTCCACTTCCGATCCGGCTCTGCTGTGGCCTGGGAAGGCAGTGGAAGATGGCCCAAGTGCTAGGGCCCCTGCACTCACGTGGGGCACCTGGAGGAAATTCCTGGCTCTTGGCTTCGGATCGGTGCAGCTCCCGCTGTTGCAGTCATCTGGGGAGTGAACCAGCGAATGGAGGACCTCTCTCTCTCTGCCTCTGTCTCCCTGTAACTCTGCTTTGAACTAAGTAAATAAACCTTTTTTTTTTAAAAAAAAAACATTACTTTTCATCTCTACTCCACTGATATCCCATTGATAGCATCATCAACTACATTGTTACTGGTTAATATGCATTCATGGGGCCGGTGCTGTGGTGTAGAAAGTTAAGCCTTCACCTGCAGTCTTGGCATCCCGTATGCCAGCTGGTTTGAGTCCTGGCTGCTCCACTTAGGATCCAGCTCCCTGCTAATGTGCCCAGGAAATCAGCAGAAGATGGCCCAAGTACTTGGACCCCTGCCACCCATGTGAAAGACCCAGAAGAAGCTCCTGGTTCCTGGCTCCTGGCTTTAGCCTGGCCTAGCCCTAGCTGTTTCAGCCATTTGGGAAGTGAACCAGAGAATTGAAAATATTTCTCTGTCTGTGTCTCTCTCTCTCCCTTTCAAATAAATCTTCCTTTAAAAAGTTAATTAATTAAATCTATGCCTCACTTTTTATTAGAGAAAAGTGATGACACAGATTTTGCTCTATTTGGTATACAATCATTTCATTCTCTACTTTTTTATATACTCATCACTCCACCAATAACAACATAAGACCCTCCACCACCACCAACATAAGACCCATGTTAAAGTATAAATCATTTTGAGTAGATGTTAGCAACATAAGTGTAGAATCACAATCCAAAAGAAAAGGATTCAAACAAAAAAAGATCCTATTTCTTTTTGTGTTTTTTCTCCTCTGGAATAATATTAAAAATATTAAAATATTTAAGTCCATAAATAATACAATACTTGAATATTTTTGTACAAATTTAACATATTTATAAAAGAAATTCTTTATATATTTATAGAGCTTGTACCTGGACAATTTTTTTGGTTATGTCACAATTATGATATTTCCATAAATGAATTCAAGTCTGAAAAAAAAAACACTTGAATTAAAACTTGTATGTGCACTGTAGTAATTGTTAAATTTAGACCAAAATCCAGACAGGTAAAAAATGAGTATTGCTAATTATCAGTTTGAATTTATTTTTATAAGATACCAATTAGGAAGAAATGTGGTAATTAGTGGAATCTTCAACTGAAACAAATTTAACAATCCTAGAGAATCTTTTAAACCACAAAAGCCCTGAGGCCTCCTGATTCATTAGTTAATGTTAATCTCTGTATAGACATTAATTACTGGAGAGATTTGTTGATATTTAAGATTTACCAGAAAATGAAAGCTGCAAGAAGGGGAAAAAAATCTCTTCAATATACTAACTCCACAATCAAGATGCACTTGTATACATGTGTGTATTTGTATGCATTTCTGCTCTCTCTCTCACACACACACACAGACACACAGGGAGAGAGAGAAAGAGAGTTATAATAATGTACTTCCAACAGAACTGATACTTATATTTCCTGAAAATAATCATGCTGCTTCAGTAGCCTTAGATGAAAGCAATATAGTAAATACATCGGCACTAGAGGAAATATTTATTCTAAAATGCAGATATGCTTAGTCGCCACATTTTTTTATGATTGATGCAGAACTCTGTTAAATCAAGCTGGTTAGTTTCTGAATTTTGAGGCACTATCAGCACATTCATGTTTTTCTATAATGGTTAGTACTTTGAAGAGAGTGTACAGTTAAGTTCTTCATGGTACTTTATTATCATTTTGGTGATCTTGCATTTCCAAGGAGCAAAATCAGTTCAGAATATCAATGTATGAAATTATTAAAATGAAAATACTAATCATGCTTTGTTACGAGCTCATTTAAAATGATTCCATGTTGTTTTCCAATATTCTAAGGCTAAGAGGAATGTACTTTTTTTTTTAAAGATTTATTTTATTTATTTGAAAGACAGAGTTACAGAGAGAGGTAGAGAGAGAGAGAAAGGTCTTCGATCCACTGATGCACTCCCCAAATGGCCGCAACAGCCGGAGCTGTGCTGATCCAAAGCCAGGAGCCAGGAGCTTCTTCCAGGTCTCCCATGGGGGTGCAGGGGCCCAAGGACTTGGGCCATCTTGTACAGCTATCCCATGGCATAGAGAGAGCTGGATCGGAAGAGGAGCAGCCGGGACTAGAACCAGCGCCCATATGGGATGCCGGTGCTTCAGGCCACGGCGTTAACCCGCTGCGCCACAGCGCCAGCCCCAGGAATGTACATTTTAATGTAAACAAACTTCTGGTGATTCCCATATTAGGCAGAAGATTGGAAAAACAGAAATTAAAATAGTTAATTTTTTTTTATGTTTGGCATGTAAAATGAGTTCAAATGAATAAATATTTATTATAATCTAAAATATACAAAAAAGACCTGTTTGTTTACTATACAAGTCTTATACTTTAGTTTGGAAAGGTCCCAAGGAGAAAAGAATCAGTTCATTGAAGTAGTAATTAGGTAAAATTAATGGAAAGTCAGCTACCATCCTCACTGAAGCATCAAAAATCTTATGCCAAAATGACTAACACTTGAAAACCTTCCTCAGCAAGTGAAAATCTTGCAGATGCCCTGGAACTCTCATTGGTGCTCTGGAACCAGTGCCTACTGGCCACAAAAGTCAAGTTTTATATTTTCAGGAACTATGTGAGATGGTTGTGAAAGATAGATATTTTTAAAATGTAAATTATAGAAACCTACAGTTAAATAAATTATATTAAAAGCAAACATAATAAATAATCCAAGCTCATCACCTTCTAATTTTTTGAAAGACTAATTTTATTTATTTAAAAGTCAGAGTTTCACAGAGAGACGGACATACAGAGAAAGTGAGATCTTCCATCCATGGGAGCCAGGAGCTTCATCCAGGCTTTCCACGTGGGTTCAGGGGCTCAGAGCCTTGAGTCATTTTCTGTTGTTTTTGCAGGTGCAGCAGAAGAGAGCTGGGTTAGAAACAGAGCAGCCAGGACTACAACTTGCACTCTGACATGGGATGCTGGTGTTGTAGGCAGTAGCTTCACCTGCTGTGTCACAAAGACAGCCCCCTTTGGTTATTTTGATAAAGTATTCTGTGATCTATTTTCTTGACTTTGTTAACATCCATTGTATCTGTGTGGTAGAAACACTATGTGATGATGTAACAGCTCTTCTCCAATTCTGCATTCAGTGCTGTCACATTGGTAGCTTGAAATCATCCAATGATGGGAGTATTTACAACATGAAAATTGGCAATTGCTAAAAATCTCAGCTTTTGTTTAAAACACACAATTGTTAAATATTTGCCAGCATACCAGTGCTGCTACTGGCCAACAAGCTAAAATTCTGGGTCAAAGGAAGACTTGAAAATTACATACAAAATGTCTCATCAAGCAGGTGAATAGGGTGTCTCTGAGAGTGCTTCGCAAAGGAAATTGGGGAAGACAGGTAATATTTCAAGTTTTGTGATCACTTGGTGACCCAATGATCAGGCACTTCATCTTTATCAGAGAAGCAATTTTGTGAAGGATGTATGTGATCTATTTTCTTCTTGAGAAAGCCCAAGGGCCTGTGTTGTGATTCTTTGAAGATAAATCCTACACAATTTTCTTCACTAATGGTACTTCTAATCTCAGAGGGTCTGCTGGGTCATAGGCCCTCAAAGAGCAGGACCACAGCCTGGACCTGCTGCAGAGCTTTTCCTGCTCTGAGCCCCATGAAAGATGGTAGATACGGGTGAACATTTGGTCTAGTAGATAAGAGGCCTGCATCCTACTTCAGAGTACCTCGAGTCAATGCCTGGCTTCTTCCTGCTAATGCAGATCCTGGGAGGCAGTGGTGATGGCCCAAGTCATTCTTGCATCCATGCATCCATGTGGGAGAACTATATGGCATTCCTAACTTTGGCCTAGCCTAGCTTTGGCTGTTGTGGGCATTTGGCGAGTGAAAATAGTAGATAAGAGTCTCTCTCTCTCTTTCTCTCTCTCTCTCTCTCTCCCCACTCCCCACTCCCTATAAAATAAATACTTTAAAAGCTGGCAGATCTTAGTGTCATACAATATATGGATTATTGCACTATTCTAAGCTGTGAGCAGTATTCCAAGTGCCTCTGGCTCCCAAAGAGCCTGCCAAGGTACTGTGCTCCTTTGTCATGAAAGGGCAAGATGCCAAAATGTTTCCACCATTTAAAGGATGTCAGGACATACCCTAGACTACTAAAGTCCAAAACGTTCTGTTGATTTTGTGGCAGTCCCTTGAATTTTTAGAGAATTAATCCCCCATTCTCTGGAGTGCCTGTGTCTTAACATTTGAAATGTTGTAGGCATTTTTTGCTTAACCACTCATCAGATTGGCATGGTTTCATCAATAGCATGAATCAAGGGGCCAACACTGTGGCAAAGCAGGTGAAGCTACTGCCTGTAGCATTTGCATATCATATGGGTGCCAGTTCAAGGCCAGGCTGTTCCACTTCGGATCCAGCTCTCTGATATGGCCTGGGAAAGCAGTAGAAGATGACCCAAGTCCTTGAGCCCCTGCACCCACATGGGAGACCCGGAGGAAGCTCCTGGCTCCTAGCTTTGGACAGCCCAGCTTCAGCAATTGCAACCATTTGGGGAGTGAACCAACGAATGGAAGACCTCTTTCTGTCATTTTATACAAAGGATTTGACTATTGGCATATTTTGTATCTGTGATAGGTCCTGGAATCAATCACCCCATAGATGCCAAGGGACAAATGTATATAGCTTTGAAAAGACAGTTAAGTAATGTAAATGGGAAATATAGAGAGTCAAAATTCTTTAAAATCCACATATAAAAAAATCTACATGAGGGGGCCAACACTGTGGCATATCCAGTTGAGCCACTGCCTGGGACATTCCATATAAGTGCTGGCTTGAGTCCTGACTGTTCTACTTCTGATCCAGCTCCTTGCTAATGTGCCTGAGGAAGCAGCAAAAGATGACCCAAGTGCTTGGCTCCCTCCCACTCACTTTAGAGATCCAGATGGAGTTCCAGGCTCCTGACTTAGGCCTGACTCATCCTTGGCAGTTGTGGCTATTTGGGGTAGTGGACCAGCAGGTGGAAGAGCGCTCTCTCTCTCTCTCTCCCTCTCTCTCTCTCTCTCTCACTCTGCCTTTCATGTACGTACATACATACATACATACATACATAAATCTTTAAAAAAAAAAAAACCTCTACTTGAGTTTCAGTCATTAGGTTCCATTTGGATATTAGGAATGTGAGTAATACAAAGGAAGTAAATGTTACAATCTCTGCCATCAAGAAACTTACATTTAGTTGGTGAAGCAAAGGTAATCCATATAAAATGGAATCCTTACATAAGATATACTAAACCATTATGATGAAGTTGCCTTAGATGCTGGAGAAACTTGGGGAAGCTACAATGAAAATGGTATCATTTTAAAAAGCTATAAAGAGAAGTGGGTTTGATGAACAGTGTTTGTTCTATTGTTGTTTGGTTAGGGTGTGGGAATTCCCCAGAGAGAAGCACTCCAGGTGAGGGGAAGAACATGATTCAAGACTCAAAGGTGGAAAGAACATACTGAATAGAAGTAGGAGAGTTTCCATTGCATTCATGAGGTTTATTTTACCAGTGGCTGTAGGTGACATCAGATGCTTTAATAGCATGTTTTTTTAAATTTTTTATTTATTTGAGAAGTAGAGTTTCAGATGGATAGAGGGCAAGACAGAGAGAAAGATCTTCCATCTGCTGGTTTACTCTCAAAATGGCCACAATGGGCCAGAGCTGGGCCAGTCTGAAGCCAGAAGCCAGGAGCTTCTTCCAGGTCTTCCACGTAGGTGCAGGAGCCCAAGCACTTGGGCCATCTTCCACTGTGTTCCCAGGCCATAAGCAGAGAGCTCAATCAGAAGAAGAGTAACCGGGAGATGAACGTGTGCCTACATGGGATGCTGGTGCCACAGGCAGAGGCACAATGCTGGCCACAATAGCAGGGCTTTTAAAGAGTACAACCAAAACAGGAAGAATGGGATTTGTAGGGCTTGTATGGGAGATGTAGCTACCTGATAGACCTTTTAGAATGCATGAACATTTAAAAATGACCACATAGGAGCAGGTGCTTTGCCTAGTGGTTAGTTAATCCATCCATGTTCCATGTTGGAGTGCCTGGATTTGATTCCTGATTCAGGCTCCTGACTCCAACTTCCTACCAATGATGGCCTAGGTAGGAAACAATAATGGCTCAAGTAATTGTATTACCACTACCCACATGGGAAACTAGATTGTATTTCCAGCTTTTGGTTCCATCCCTGGCCCAACCCTGGCTGTTGTGGGCATTTGGGGAATGAACAAGCAGATTGGAGCTCGTTCTCCCTCTCTCTTTCTCTATCTCATACACACACACACACACACACACATATATATATATAAATATATATATAAAATGACCACATGCCCAACATAAGTTCCTTCCCCATTTATTCTACTATTAGACTGGACAGTATATAATTGTTGGTATTTGATTATTTAGACCTACAGAAATGTCAATGCCATATACTTCAGCTTAATATGGTGGTAGCTCATTAAACCATATTTGTAATTGTTTACTACATTCATCATCTTCAGGTAGTTTGGCACCCAAACTAAAGAAAAGTTGTAAATCTAGAAACTGTCAAAGATACTTTGCTGTTATAGTTGATGGATGTTCTGGTGTACCACTTAGATCCTTCATCAGTAAAGAAAACTTTCCTAACCTCTCTGGACAGCCACTGGGGACATTACTGACACACAGTCCTCATGGGCCAGCCCTTATCAGAGAGCTACCTTGCCTGAAGTCATACCCTCTTCCCAGGGCATCCTAAAACTGATGACAGATTAAAGAAAAGGTATGTAAATCTGACCATCTCATTTCAATTCATGATACCTCCAAATAATTTTCCAAGCTTTAGAACTCCCCATAAGGTTAGCTGAGAGCTCCATTGATTCTACAATACAGTTTAGCTTCTCCTTCCTCCCAATCTTGCTTTTATACTTTTTCCCCCACAGATGGTGTTTCCTAATAATCCATGTGCACTCTAGGCTTTGTTTTCCATAATACCCAATGTATAACAGTTGATGCCAGAGCTGAGAGACTGAACAGTGAGATTAGATTTAGGAACTGTGTTACCTGCCACTCAACTGGAAATGATAATCCCATCACTAGGGGTGGGTGGAATATAGAGCCTTTGGCATGAGGTATCAGTACCAGTGTTAAAAGCTTTCACGGCTGGTGAAATGAGATGGAATACTTGTCAAAATGAACACATAATCTGATGCTATGATTTAGACATTCAAGAAATATAAGAAAAATAGTAACCTTAAAGTGATTGACAACCAAGTCAATTAATGATGCCAGAAGGCCTCGTTGTGCATATAAGGAGATTCCTATATTCTCCAGTTGGACACTAAATAAAACTGAAGACCAGGCCCAGGACTTAAAGAGTAACAGAGCATCAAAGAAAATAAACTTTCAAAATAACCAGATTTGCTAAGTCAAGTTCATGATTTTTTTTTAGGAAAGAATAGAACCCTGACATAAGGAATGGGGACAACTAGGTTAATATGCCCAGTCTTGTGTGTCCCTAGATTGTCCTGAAGCCTCTGTTCCCACTTCCCTGTAAAAGGATGGCTCTCGCAACTTATTTGAAGATTATGCATTATGGAAATTAGTAGCAAGTTTTAAGCAAAAGCCAAGGGACTCCGACTCTCAAAGAGTAGCAAAGATATTTAGCAGAATATCACTAGGGGAAAAACAAAAGGCAACTACACAGTCCATATAATCAGGAGTAGAAAATGAGATGACTAAGCTCAGTCACCTCAATAAAAGTCCTTATTTCTTGCCACGTTCTTGGATTTGAGTCAGGTTTAGGAGAAAGACTTATTGATTAAAGAAGAGGTAAGTCACGAGCAGAAAGTACCCTGCAACACCATGGTAAAGATAACGGTAATGATTCCATGAGTCCATACTGCAGCCATTCACTTAGGTAAGTGTACACTGAAGAAGGGGTAATATACAAACATTTTGAGGACTGTTGGGCACAGGATCCAAATTGACATTGATATCTCAATTCCTGAATTGTCACTATGAAAAACTCTGTTGTTTTGAGGCTGAATAGGGACCAAGCCATGGTTCAAGTCTATATCACAGTGTTTCTACTACATTTTCAGACTCATCCAGTGGTCATTTCCTCAGCCTCAAATGTTTCTTTGAAGTGGATGTCCACAGTTGTTGACATCACCACCAGAAAGAGAGTTACTGTTCTGGGAAAAGCCAACCGCAAGCCTCTAAAACTGCAGTTTCCACAACAAAGATAGTAAATCAGAACCAGTGTCTAATCTTGAGGTGAAAGGCAGAAAATTAATTCCACCCTTAAAAGTCTTAAGGATATAGGGATGATGGTCTGCGTCACATCTTCTTTTAAGTCACTGGTTTGGTCCTTGTAAAACCTGGGCAGATCCTGGAAACTAGAAGTGGACTATTGTGTTCAGCCAAATAGTTATCCTAATTTCAGCAACTTGTGCAAGATACAATATCTTTGCTAGATCAAGTGAACATAATCATCTAGAAATTACCTACAACAACTAATACAATGTAAATGCTAGAAAAATAGTTGTTATATGGTATTTTTATTTTATTTTATTTTACCTAGAAACCTTTTATTTAAGGTCTACAAACTTCATGCATTTCATATATACAAATTTAAAAACATAGTTTCTTCCCACCCTACCCTCCCTTCCACCTGCACTCCCACCCTTCTCCCTCCTCCCTCTCCTATTCTCATTCTTATTTTTTACTAAAATCTATTTTTAATTGACTTTATACATGTAAGATTAACCTTATACTAAGTAAAGAGTTCAACAAATAGTATTAAAAAAAATTGTTCCTCAACAGTGGAAACAAGGGCTGTTCAAGTCATTGATAGTATCGATTTCACTTCTGTGGATTAACTTTCAGATAGTCTAGTTATCACAGATTGGGGAGAACATACGGTATTTTTCCTTTTGGGACTGGACTGGCTTACTTCACTAAGTATGATGTTTTTCAGTTTCATCCATTTTGTTGCAAACTGTTGTGTGATGTCCCATGGTGTACATATACCATAATTTCTTTATTCAGTCCTCAGTTGATGGACATATGGGTTGATTCCATATCTTAACTATTGTGAACTGAACTGCAATACACATGGGGGTACAGATTACTTTCATATGCTGATTTCATTTCCTTTGGGTAAATTCTCAGGAGTGGGATGAGTGGGTCATATGGTAGGTCTATATTTAAAAAAAGTCTGTGCATATTAAATGCAAACTCAAGTTTTTCTCAGGATATTTCCATTCGCAGTTGGCTGAATTGATGGATGTAGAAGACATGGATACAGTATGTACATACCTATGTTAATCCTTCATAGATGCTCAGAAATCCAAGGAGTAAAGAGTCTATCAAAGTATTCTTGGAGAATGTGAAAAAGCTGAAGGGAGAAGAAAAGCTATAAATACCCAGACAGCAGAAGCTCCGAGTTTGAATTGCTGATTCTTCACCTCATAGAACTTTGTACTTTCCTTAATAACACTCCTCATTGTTTCTAATTATATATTTATGTAACTATTTAATTAGTTTCCATCCTACTCCAATTGATTCATGAGCTCTATGAGGGCAAGGTCCAGGTGTTTCACTCACCATCACATTGCTGGTGCCTAGCATATAAAAATGTTGTGCTCAATAAATATTTATTGAAAGTAATAATCATCTGCAAAAATTTCAAAATTTTTGTTTCAAAATAAACTCAGTTTTTAATTCAATTTTCTATTAACTTTTTAAAGCACTCAAATATTAAAGGCACTAACTTAATGAATATTATTTAATGAAAGGAAAACAAGACAATACCTTCTGCTCAGGGAATATCTAACCAACAACACTTGTCCCTGGCCAATGTCCTGATGTAGGCCTCTTTCATTCTGTCATATTTTGTCATTTGAGAATATCCTTAATGCATAAACCCTCCTAATTCTTACTATCTGCCATAGAAACGCATCCCTCAGTCTTCTAGACAAAGTTAGAATGGAGGATTTGTCCTCTGGATATTCACTGTCCTGTAGCTGAATCTACCTGGACCCACAACATCTACCCATAAGACCATCAACTTCATCAAAACAGGAGCTTCTCCCTGCAGTGGCATCTCCAAGTTGACACCACAAACACTCGAACTTCCCTTAGACATATTTCCACTTACTCTTCTCTGGAGTTCACCCTCTCCATCCATCTTCCCTAAACTGCCGCTCATGCTTGATCCACTGCTGGAAGTGTTTTCTTGCATTTGCTTATCGACACAGTTATCCTCATAACTTCATTCTTCCCTGAAACCCTCCCTCCACCTAGTTTTCCCTTCCTGTAACTTTCTTTTATGCCACTCTGAAACAAAATTCAGCCTCATGTAATTTTTTTGTTTGTTTGAGTTTGTATGTGGAAGAGTTTGTGGCCTGGCCGAATGGAGAACAGACAACAGCAAAAGGAAAGATGATAAAACCATTTAAACAACTTTCTATTCTTCACTTAAAAGTTATTTATTGTCCTGGACAAATGCAACCTACCTAAATTGAACCATGAAGACATAGAAAACCTAAACAGACCCATAACTGAGACAGAAATTGAATCAGTAATAAAGTCCCTCCCAACAAAGAAAAACCCAGGACCAGATGGATTCACTGCTGAATTCTAACAGACATTTAAAGAAGTAATAACTCCAATTCTTCTCAAACCATTCAGAATAATTGAAAAAGAGGAAATGCTCCCAAATTCTGTCAATGAAGCCAGCATCACCTTAATTCCTAAGCCTGAAAAAGATGCAGCATTGAAAGAGAATTACAGACCAATATCCCTGATGAACATAGATGCAAAAATCCTCAATAAAATTCTGGCCAACAGAATGCAACAACACATCAGAAAGATCATCCACCCAGACCAAGTGGGATTTATCCCTGGTATGCAGGGATAGTTCAATCTTCGCAAATCAATCGATGTGATACACCACATTAACAGACTGCAGAAGAAAAACCATATGATTCTCTCAATAGACGCAGAGAAAGCATTTGATAAAATACAACACCCTTTCATGATGAAAACTCTAAGCAAACTGGGTTTTGAATGAACATTCTTCAATACAATCAAGGCAATTTATGAAAAACCCATGGCCAGTATCCTATTGAATGGGGAAAAGTTGGAAGCATTCCCACTGAGATCTGGTACCAGACAGGGATGCCCACTCTCACCACTGCTATTCAATAAAGTTCTGGAAGTTTTAGCCAGAGCCATTAAGCAAGAAAAAGAAATTAAAGGGATATAAACTGGGAAGGAAGAACTCAAACTATCCCTCTTTGCAGACGATATGATTCTTTGTTTAGGGGATCCAAAGAACTCTACTAAGAGATTATTGGAACTCATAGAAGAGTTTGGCAAAGTAGAAGGATATAAAATCAATGCACAAAAATCAACAGCCTTTGTATACGCAGACAACGCCACGGCTGAGAAAGAACTTCTAAGATCAATCCCATTTACAATAGCCACAAAAACAATCAAATACCTTGGAATAAGCTTAACTAAGGACGTTAAAGATCTCTATGATGAGAATTACAAAATCTTAAAGAAAGAAATAGAAGAGGATACCAAAAAATGGAAAAATCTTCCATGCTCATGGATTGGAAGAATCCACATCATCAAATGTCCATTCTCCCAAAAGCAATTTACAGATTCAATGCAATACCAGTCAAAATACCAAAGACATTCTTCTCAGATCTGGAAAAAAGGATGCTGAAATTCATATGGAGACACAGGAGATCTCGAATACCTAAAGCAATCTTGTACAACAAAAACAAAGCTGGAGGCATCACAATACCAGATTTCAGGACATACTACAGGGCAGTTGTTATCAAAACAGCATGGTACTGGTACAGAAAAAGATGGATAGATCAATGGAACAGAATAGAAACACCAGAAATCAACCCAAATATCTATAGCCAACTGATATTTGATCAAGGATCCAAAACCAATCCCTGGAGCAAGGACAGTCTATTCAATAAATGGTGCTGGGAAAACTGGATTTCCACGTGCAGAATCATGAAGCAAGACCCCTACCTTACACCTTACACAAAAATCCACTCAACATTGATTAAAGATCTAAATCTATGACCCGACACCATCAAATTATTAGAGAACATTAGAGAAACCCTGCAAGATATTGGCAGCGGCAAAAACTTCCTGGAAAAGACCCCGGAAGCACAGGCAGTCAAAGCCAAAATTAACTATTGGGATTACATCAAATTGAGAAGTTTCTGTACTGCAAAAGAAACAGTCAGGAAAGTGAAGAGGCAACCAACAGAATGGGAAAAAATATTTGCAAACTATGCTACAGATAAAGGATTAATAACCAGAATCTACAAAGAGATCAAGAAACTCCACAACAAAACGAACGACCCACTTAAGAGATGGACCAAGGACCTCAATAGACATTTTTCAAAAGAGGAAATCCAAATGGCCAACAGACACATGAAAAAATGTTCAGGATCACTAGCAATTAGGGAAATGCAAATCAAAACCACAATGAGGTTTCACCTCACCCCGGTGAGAATGGCTCACATTCAGAAATCTACCAACAACAGATGCTGGTGAGGATGTGAGGAAAAAGGGACACTAACCCACTGTTGGTGGGAATGCAAACTGGTTAAACCACTATGGAAGTCAGTCTGGAGATTCCTCGGAAACCTGAATATAACCCTACCATTCAACCCAGCCATACCACTCCTTGGAATTTACCCAAAGGAAATTGAACTGGCAAACAAAAAAGCTGTCTGCAGTTTAATGTTTATTGCAGCTCAATTCAAAATAGCTAAGACCTGGAATCAACCCAAATGCCCATCAACAGTAGACTGGATAAAGAAACTATGGGATATGTACTCTATAGAATACTATACAGCAGTAAAAATAAATGAAATCTGGTCATTTGCAACAAAATGGAGGAATGTGGAACACATCATGCTGAGTGAAATAAGCCAGTCTCAAAGGGACAAATATCATATGTTCTCCCTGATCGGCGACAACTAACCGAGCACCAAAAAGGAAACCTGTTGAAGTGAAATGGACACTATGAGAAACAATGACTTGATCAGCCCTTGCCTGACTGTTGAGGAACGACTTAATACTTTATTCTTTTTAGTTTTGTTTTTGTCCTACTTAATACTATTGATTGATCTCTTTAATTAACACACAATTACTCTTAGGTGTTTAAATTCAACTGAAAAGTGATTCCTGTTAAATATAAGAGTGTGAATAAGAGTGGGCGGACATGTACAGTTTGGGACATGCTTAATCGGACTTGCCCAAAATGGTAGAGTTAGAAACATGCCAGGGGGTTCCAGTTCAATCCCATTAAGGTGGCATGTGCCAATGCCATCTTACTTGTTAAAGTGATCAGTTTCAGTTGATAATTGATCGTAATGATAGGGCTAAGAGTCAAAGAGATCACATAAACAAGACTAGTGTCTGCTAATACTAACTGATAGAATTAAAAAGGAGAGACCGATCCAACATGGGAAGCAAGATACACAGCGGACTCATAGAATGGCAGATGCCCTAAACAGCACTCTGGCCTCAGAATCAGCCCTTAAGGCATTTGGATCTGGCTGAAGAGCTCATGAGAGTATTTTAGACATGGAAAGCCAAGAAACTCTGGCAAAAAAATAACCTAAATGAAAGATCTCTGTGAGTGAGATCCCAGTGGAAAGAACGGGCCATCAAAGAAGGAGGTACCTTTCTCTGAAGGGAGGAGAGAACTTCCACTTTGACTATGACCTTGTCTAAATAAGATTGGAGTTGGCAAACTCAAAAGGCTCCCATAGCCTTGGCAACTCATGACAAGAGCCTCAGGTTATTACCAATGCCATAAACAAGAGTGTCAAATTGTTAAGTCAACAACAGGAGTCACTGTGCACTTACTCCTCATGTAGGATCTCTGTCCTTAATGTGTTGTCCAATGTGAATTAATGCTATAACTAGTACTCAAACAGTATTTTACACTTTGTGTTTCCATGTGGGTGCAAACTGTTGAAATCTTTACTTAATATATACTAAATTGATCTTCTGTATATAAAGATAATTGAAAATGAATCTTGATGTGAATGGAATGGGAGAGGGAGAGGGGAGGGTTGTGGGTAGAAGTGAAGTTATGTGGCAGGGAAAAAGCCAATGTAATCCAAAGCTGTACTTTGGTAATTTATATTTATTAAATAAAATTTTTTAAAAAGTTATTTATTGCTTCATAACAAATAACTCAGCACCTAGTGGTTTAAAACAATTCCAGCCATTTAGTTTGCTCACAAATCTGAAACTTGGGCATGATTTGGCAGGAGCAACTGTATCTGCCTTACATAAAATCAGCTGGACTAGGGACTCCACATCCCAGATGGCTCATTCACATAGGACAAGTGACTTCTGGCTTCCAGCTGGGAACTCAGCAAGCTTCAGGACAGGGTTGGTATGGTTGCTGAGTTCCAGCAGTGAGCATCCCAAACCTAATGGGTCATGTTTGGAAAGTGTTAAAAATTCAGCTGAGAAGCCGAAGTATTGCCCCATCCTTTCTCTACCAGTTTTTCATTTATAACCAGTTTATTTCCAAAAGGATTTGAGATAAAAACACCCCTTCATTTAAGGTAAACACTGTAACCTTCAAACAGGATTCCTACCCTCTAGATTTTAAGAGATAGTTTACATCTTTGAGAGGAAAAGAAAGGTACATGCATGGTGTGGGAAGTCATACTCCTGCACTTGTTCATGTGTGAAGATATACATACATGGCTGTGTGTTTTACATGCATGCACAGTATACTTGTCTCTTTATGTATCTGTGTGTGTGAGAGTGGGGCGGTATGTGCCTACCTGTGTTGGTGAATTTGCATGTGTGTGTCAGCATTTGTATGTGTATGCCTGAGGCTACCACTCCTATTGGTAGTTCTTTTTTTGTTTGTTTAAAAAAAGATTTATTTATTTGTTTGAAAGAGTTACACAGAGAGAGAAGGAAAGGCAGAGAGAGAGAGAGAGAGAGAGGTCTTCCATCCACTGGTTCACTCCCCAATTGGCCACAACGACCAGAGCTGCATCCATCTGAAGCCAGGAGCCAGGAGCTTCTTCTGGGTCTCCCACATGGGTGCAGGGCCATCTTCCACTGCTTTCCCAGGGCACAGCAGAGAGCTGGATCAGAAGTGGAGCAGCCGGGACTTGAACTGGCACCCATATGGAATGCCGGCACTGCAGGCAGTGGCTTTACCCACTACGGCACAGTGCCAGTCCCTATTGGTAGTTCTACAGTGAGTTGGAGACCAGCTGCAAGACTAACTAAATGATAAGATGATTTTTAAAGTTTATTTATTTATTTGAAAGAGAGGGAGAGAAAGAGAGTGAGAGTGCATGAGAGAGAATGAATCAATGAATCATCCATCTGCTGATTAATTCTACAAATGCCCGCAACAGTGGAGGTTGGCTTAGGCCAAAGCCAGGAGACAGGAACTCCATCCAGGTCTCCCACATGGATGGCAAGGATACAAGCACTTCAGACATCTCCTGCTACCTCCCAGGGTGTGTATTAGTAGGAAGCTGGGTTGAAAGCAATGGTGTGGCTTGATCCCAGGCACTCCAATATGGGATGCAGGTGTCCCAAGTGGCAGCTTTGCCCCCTGTGCCATGATGCCTATCCGAGATGATTTTTTTTAAAGAAAATTCAGTAGTATGTACAAATTCAATAGACTTTAAATGCAACTTTTCACCTATATGTATATTAGGACAAATCATAGCCCTTTCTCCCAATGAGCCCTTCATTTCCAAAACAGAACAAGAGGACTTACTAGAGTCAATACTTTTCAAATGTTACAGTTGCAATTGTCTTTTAGATTGTCCTGGTAAAATACAGAGGATCCTGTGGGAGGAATCTACAGAATTTTCCTTGACAATTATGATTCATAACTTAAATACTTGTACTTATGATGACCTGAGATGAAGGCTTCTGAAATTATTCATTTGTTCCTGGTTCAAATTAGCTGGTAAAAAAGAGCCCAATACATTTTTACTGATTTTTCTGGAGAGGGGAGCAAGTACTGGTTTCCAAATGAGTGGACCTCAAGACCACTCTAACTTTGATATCTAATAATGGTAAACTCTGTTTCTATGGTGCATGAAGCATTTACAGAGTTATCCTTTGCCTTTTAAAAAAATTTATATACAGTAAATATATATCTCCCTGCAATAGCATCTCTAAGTTGACACCACAAACACTCGAACTTCCCTTAAGTCATATTCTGTATATCTTTGGAATACATTTCTATGAGTTTTGACAAATGCATAGTTGCATAGTTGCTTAACTATCAACACCAAAAGAATACAGAATCCCCAGCCCAAAAGTCACCTCATCTTGCTTCTTTGTATTTGTATCCTTTGTCCCCTTTTCCTTACCCATGTTGACCACTTAGCTGGTATCAATCCCTACAGCTTTGTCCTTTAGAGAATGAAATTACGACCTTTGAGTCTGGCTTCTTTCACTTAGAAAAAATGCACTTGAGCTTCACCCTTGATGTTGTGTGTATCTGTAAATAGGCCAGTTTTCTTACTGAGTAGCATTTCGCTTTATAGGCATACCACAGTTTATTTGTTCATGTGTTGAAAGACATTTGTGTACTTTCTAGTTTGGTGCTATTACATATAAAACTTCCATTAGCATTCATGTCCAGATTTTGTGTGGGAACCCAAGTTTTCACTTCTGTAAGCTCAATAGTAAATACTTAGCAGTGGGATTACTGAGTCTAGGATAGGTATTTTTTTTTTTAGCTTTATTGGAAAATGCCAAACTGTTTTCTAGAGGGATCATCACTCTACATCCCCATCAGCAATGTGTGTCAGTTGCTCCATATTTGTGTCAGTATTTTGTATTGCTGATATCCTTTATTTTACTATTTTAATAGTTGTGTAAAGGTATCTTATCATGGTTTTATTTGCATTTCACTAATAACTAATGATGATGATCATATCTTTACACATTTATTTTCCTTTCACATGGTTTCTTTGGAGAAGTTTTTGTTCAAATCTTTTGCCCTGTTTTCAGGCACTGTATGTTTTCTTATTGTTGAATTTTGCAAGTTTATTGCATATTCTGGCTATAAATACTTTGCTGGATATATGATTTGGTTGCATCTTGTTTTTCTTTTTTCATTCTCTTAACAGCATCTTACAGAGCAAAAGTTTTTAATGTTCACATAGCTTGACTCATAACAATTTTATTTTATGCATAAATACTTTTGGTTTGCATCTAAGAACTAACACAAGGTCCCAAAGATTTTCTATATTTCATCTAAAAGTTTTATATCTATATTAAACCTGTGATCTATTTTTAGTTAATTTTGTATCAGACATGAAATATAGGGTAGAGTTTGTATTGATGCTTGTGATGTCCAATTGTTCTAGCATTAGTTGTTGGTAAGACTATCCTTTCTCCAGTGAATTACTCTTGTGTCAGTTGACCAATTTTTGGTGAGTCTATTTCTGGACTCTCTAATTCTGACCCATTGATCTTTTTACCAGTACTACACTAGCTTCATTTTAGAGCTTTAGAGTAAGACTTGAAATCAGTTAATGTGGATCCCTCAATTTCGTTTTTCTTTTTCAAAATTATTTTGCTTATTCTAGTTTCTTGATATTTTCATACAATCAACTCAAGATATCTACAACAAATCCAAATACAAATTTGGTTGTGATTGTGTTCAATCTATGGATTCATCTGGGAGAACTGACATCTTTTTTTTAACTTTTATTTAATAAATATAAATTTCCAAAGTACAACTTTTGGATCATAGCGGCTTTTCCCCCCATAACCTCTCTCCCACCTGCCACCATCCCATCTCCCACTCCCTCTCCCATCCCATTCTTCATCAAGATTCATTTTCAATTCTCTTTATATACAGAAGATCAATTTAGTATATATTAAGTAAAGATTTCAACAGTTTGCACCCACATGGAAACACAAAGTGTAAAATACTGTTTGAGTACTAGTTTTAGCATTAATTCACATTGTACAACACATACAGATATTGGAATATTTTCTATATTTATAAATGTTTTATTTTTATTATAGCTATTTTAAATGAAATGCTTTAAAAATGAATGATTTTAATGGTTCATTATTTATATATAGAAATGCGATTTTGTATGATATCTTTATATCCTGTAATTTAAAATTAATTACTTTCAGGAGCTTTGATTTATATAATATATTTTAACAGTTTTCTGATATCCTTTAAAAGTTTTCTTTTAAAGGTTTATTTATTTGAAAGGCGGGGTTACAGAGAGATAGGGAAAGACACAGAGAGATCCTCCATCCTCCTTTTTCCAGACCTCTCACATGGGTGCAGGGGCCTAAGGACTTGGGCCAACCTCAACTGCTTTCTCAGACATGTTAGCAGGGAGCTGGATTGGAAGTGGAGTAGCCAGGACTTGAACCAGTGCCCATAAAGGATGCCAACATCACAGACAGTGGCTATATCCGATATGGCACAATGCCAGCCCCAAGATTTTTTTTTTAAATGCATTCACCTGTCTTTTAGATTAGCCATGTTTTCCTTTGTTCTTCTTCCCTTTTTGCATCTCTTATTTTCCATCTGGAATCACTTTTCTTCTGTTTAAAGTACATCCTTCATGCTTTATCCTTTGTTCTGCTTCCTAATGGAAAACTCTCTATTTCTTAATATGGAGATGTATTTATTTTACCATCATTCTTCAAAGATATTTCATCTTGGTGTAGAATTCTTGTATGTAGTTAGTTCCTTTCTCTCGATACATTGAAAGTAGCTATTCACTTCCCTCCACTTTCCATTGCTGCTCTTGAGGAATCAGTTGTCATTCTAAAAGCCACTCTTTTGAATGTCTTCTGCCTTTTTCACTGGGCCTATGTTTTTATTTTCCTTTTGTCTCCACTGTTCTACTTTGTTGTTGATGCTGTCATTTTGTTACATGTAAGTGGACATTTCTCTATGTATCTCATTGTAAATTGAGGGGCTTCTAGGCTTGAGAGATACTGTATTTCATCTGTTCTAGAAAATTCATAGCCATTGTATCTTTTTTTTTTATGACAGGCAGAGTGGACAGTGAGAGAGAGAGACAGAGAGAAAGGTCTTCCTTTGCCGTTGGTTCACCCTCCAATGGCCGCTGCGGCCAGCGCTTCGTGCTGATCCGAAGCCAGGAGCCAGGTGCTTCTCCTGGTCTCCCATGCGGGTGCAGGGCCCAAGCACTTGGGCCATCCTCCACTGCACTCCCGGGCCATAGCAGAGAGCTGGACTGGAAGAGGAGCAACCGGGACAGGACTGGCGCCCCAACCTGGACTAGAACCTGGGGTGCCAGCACCGCAGGTGGAGGATTCGCCTAGTGAGCCGTGGCGCCGGCCATAGCCATTATATCTTAATTTTCTCTCTGTTGTCCTTTTGGGATTCTAATTAAAATGTTAGACACTTCCACTCTATTCTACCTTGTCTCTTAATCTCTCTTTTGTATTTTTCTGTCCTTTATTCTCTGTGTGCTATAATCCAGATACTTTTTCCAGACTCATCGTCAAATTCACCAATTCTCTTTTTCACATGTGAGTAATCTGCTATTAAATGTATGTGTTAATCCATATATATATCCATATTCCCGTGCATATGTACATACTCATTTCTGTAACTTCTAACTACTTCTTTTCTTTTTTTTTTAACTTTTATTTAGTAAATATAAATTTCCAAAGTACAGTTTATGGATTACAATGGCTTCCCCCCCCCATAATTTCCCTCCCACTCGCACCCCTCCCATCTCCTGCTCCCTCTTCCATTTCATTCACATCAAGATTCATTTTCAATTATCTTTATATACAGAAGATCAATTTAGTATATATTAAGTAAAGATTTCATCAGTTTGCACCCGCATGGAAACACAAAGTGTAAAATACTGTTTGAGTACTAGTTATAGCATTAATTCACATTGGACAACACATTGAGGACAGATCCCACATGAGAAGTAAGTGCACAGTGACTCCTGTTGTTGACTTAACAATTTGACACTCTTGTTTATGGCGTCAGCAATCTCCCTAGGCTCTAGTCATGAGTTGCCAAGGCTATGGAAGCCTTTTGAGTTCGCCGACTTCGATCTTATTCTGACAAGGTCATAGTCAAAGTGGAAGTTCTCTCCTCCCTTCAGAGAAAGGTACCTCCTTCTTTGATGGCCCGTTCTTTCCACTGGGATCTCACTCGCAGAGATCTTTCATTTAGGTATTCTTTTTTTTTTTTTTTTGCCACAGTGTCTTGGCTTTCCGAATGCCTTCAAGGCTGATTCTGAGGCCAGAGTGCTATTTAGGACATCTGCCATTCTATGAGTCTGCTGTGTCTCCCACTTCCCATGTTGGATCGTTCTCTCCCTTTTTGATGCTATCACTAACTGCTTATTTTCCAAATCTGATTTCACTTTATAGGATTTCCTGTTTGCACATTTTTTCAGTTGATCTTTTATTTATGTAGACATTAAAAGCATAGTTGTTTCACAACCCTCAATCAGTAATTCCAATATCTGGAGTCTTTGTGAATCACTTTCTGCTATTTCTGCTTCTTCTCATGCACTGTGCTTTTTCCTTGTGAGAATGACACTGTTTGATGCTAAATGTCTTTGGAATCTTATTTGTAGGAAGTTTGAGTCTGGAATGAAAGGTGCTTTCTCAAAAGAAAATACACACATTTTCTTATACCAAATATCTAAGGACGCTGTTCAGGATCATTTCAGACTAAATTCAGAGAATTTGGGATTTGTTTTGGCAGTCCATAAGATGTCAATTTCAGCTAAAAATACATTTAAAAGCCAATTTACTTCTGCTTCACCCTGGCCCTCAGGGTATATAGCTCTTTGGAATCTGAGTTTGGGTTGGGGAGGATCTCCTCTTAAATGCCCCACCTTGGGAAGGCTATATCATCTTGCTGTTTAAAGTTCTAATATCTCTAGATTGCCAAAGGCCTTCAATGGCCTCTCAGCTTCCTTTACTTCTCTGGGTTCCTGCTTTTTCCTCCATGTTTGTCCTGGGAATTCCACAGTATCTTGTCAGCTGTTCAATACTTTTCTGAAAGCATTTCATCCTTTTGCATTTCATCCAGAATTTGTAGTTGTTTTTTTACAAAAAGATTGGTACAAGTAACCTAGCTTGCCATTACTAAAAACAAAAACCAATAATATTTACAAGAGAAGTCTCATTCCAGATTGGAATTGGTCCTGATGTGACAAGCCTGTAATAGATATTTTTATTTATTTGTGCTCTATTTTTGTGGTGAGGGGTTGCCCATTCCAGTTTCTGCACACAACTGCCTTATTTTAGGGGAAAGAATGAACTATTCAGCAGGAGACTCTGTCTTTTTGGCATCAGTCTCCAACAGATTTCCTTCCCCATCTGTTAGTGGGGGGAGGGTCAGAAACATTTGCTTTTTCTCTATCAGTTTCTCTCTTTAGACATAACTACCTAATTTGACCATTTCCTTTGTTACAGAATATTTGTTAGCAATTCTCAGATTGACCTTTTATCTGTGTGTGTTTTTGAGTCTTTGCTGTTCTTGTTTTTTCCCCTTTCTCGTATTTGTATGAGGATGGGAGTCAGGGTTTGTAAGTTTCTTTTTCTATTTTTTGAGGAAAGCAGGATGGATAACAGGGCCCCTCATCTTTTTTTTTTTTCCTTTCTTATTTGAACTACAGTCCTGCTATCTTATCTGTAATTTTTTTTTTAAAAAATTCACTTTTTATTTTATTTTTCTAGATAACCCTTGAAATGCTGATGCAGAAATTTCCCTAAGTTTTATGGTGATGGGATTAGATTCAGAAAATTTGAAATAAATAAATATGAGAGGATTATAAGAAGTTTTGAAGAAACTACAAGTCAGACTTTTTGTAACAACTGGATTATCTCATCTATTAATAAAGCCAGCTCCATCAAGCAATAACTTGCTGCTCTCTCATTATAATCAATGCTTAAAGTGTTCTTAGTCTTGTCATTCATGAGTCACCACCATAGAGAGCTGTACCTATCCAAGGGTTTTGTGAAGAAGGGAGACTCCACCCTTCTACACCTGCACTGAGGGAAATCAAGAGTATAGTCTAGAAAAGAGAAAATGAAAGACAAGTAACAAGCCCAAATGTAATAGAGGCTGGTAAAAACAAAAAGATACAAAGCAGCATGGAGTTAATGAGAGGAACAAAAATCAATAATTATTTGAGGCTATTAACAACTTGGAGGCCGTATTGTCACCACATTATAAACTGTGGTTGCCTGTAAGTTGTCTAGGACCATCAGTTTTCCAGATGAGAAGTGCACCTTCACTATGAAGGCTTCTCTTTCTCCCTAAATTTAGTGATTTTCGTCTCTGATGGAGCCTTAGAAGATCCAATTTCATAATGTGTTTCTTCACAGAGTTGTTCAGAAAGCTGAGAAGAGGTATCACATGGGGCAAAAAGCAGCAGCAATCCTCTCATCCAATCAGACTGGAAAATACCAAACTAAACCAAATCAGTCAGTTTTTTCTACTGCACATTTCCTTGAGCCTGCAGCATATTAATTGGCACGATGAATCTCTAAGAGAGAAGCTAGTACGTAATAATCCATCTTTTATTGAATGCCTCTTGGAAAAAGTGTTCTATGGATCACATTTTGAGAAACTGGACTGTATTTTTTTATGCTAGGAGATTTTATTCATTGGGATCTAAGTACATAGATGAAAGCTTCAAATATATTTTCAGAAACCTTTTATTTAAGGTATACAAACTTCAAGTATTTCATATAATTTGACTTTAAAGTGTAGGGTAAGAAGTTTAAAAAGAGAGAAAGAGAAGAGAATCTGTTATTTCATCCTGTTGGAAATGACCTTGTCACTGAAACCCTAACAATCTCTATCTCATCCCCTAACTGTGTGTAACACATTTATTATACTTAGAAAATTGACACACTGAAAGGTTAAGTAATTTGATCAAGATCCTGCATTTATAAGTAACAAGATTAGGATTGGAGTCTAAAAGTTCTTTTCTTTATTTAAAAATTTTCCAAAAAGATTTAAAAATTCAAAATTTGTATTAATGTGTACTGTTTACACATTTTATACAAATTTGAACTCATATATACAGCATAAACTCAGCAACTCAGGAAACTGACATTTCAATTTACTTAATGTTTGGAGTCTCTAAGCTCCTAAGAAGTTCTTGATTCAAGCCCTTGACTCTATACCTTCTTTTGTATAGGAAAAATTAAAATTCTGGTGTGTCTGCTAACTTCCAAGTGAGAACAATTCCTTTAAGAAGATGTGCATAAACACATAAATTCACACAGGTCACTGACACTCTGATGGATGGGACACCTGTGCCACCAGGGATGGATGGGGGCTTGTCCTGTACATACACTTTGATTAATTAGCTTAGCACACAGGTACAATTTAGAAGAGCCAAACCTTGTACTTTGCCCGCCAGGAATGAGAAAAATGCCTGTGGCATTGATGAAGCATACCAGTCCCCATGGCTGCTGCTAGCCCCTGCAGGGCAGCGAGTCCAGTTTCTCCAGCCTGCTCCTTTACAGCTCTTCCTGATTCGAATCCAAGTTTCTGTTTCAAAAGTGATTATCAAAAGGAAAAAAAAAAAACAGTTGCTGATGGAATTCTTATGTGGCTCATGTTGAACGTGAGATTTACAGAGAACTTGACAGGCACCAAGTCTCATTCCTTTTCAGTGATACATTAAACATGTCCAGAGATGTTTCCGATTGTTCCAGGAATATACACAGCAAGATTCGTTAGGGCATGATGTCTACCTGTGCATCCAAGTTAAACTGGAGAGAGACTTCTCTAGTCTGATGTCTTCCCCAGGAAGATGGCACCACTTGGGTGCTGTGCGTGGTAACAGATTTGCATGATTCCTTTCACATCCTCAGCAGTTCACTTTTGAGGACACCAGAAGGCAAATTTTAAATTAAAAAAAAAACATTAAGTACAATAATAGAGGATTAGTTCAATGAATATTGGTATTGGGTTCTGATTTTTGAAAAAAAAGTTATTGAGTTATTTATTTGAAAAGCAGAGCAGCAGCAGCAACAGAGAGAGAGAGAGAGAGAGAGAGAGAGAGAGAGAGAGCACTTCATCTGCTGGTTCACTCACCAAATGGTTGCAGGAGCCAGGAGCTCCATCCAGGTCTCCCACGTGGGCACAGGGGCCCAAGCACTTGATCCATCTTCCACTGCTTTCCTAGGTGCATCATCAAGGAGCTGGATCACAAGCAGAGCAGCCAGGACTTGAACCAGTGGCCATATGGGATGCCAGGGTCAAACAGCTTAACCTGCTGCACCACAATGCCAGCCTCTCAGGCTGTCTTTTAAAGATTGAGGATAGAATAGTGAAGAAAATACCAGCTCTCATCAGGTTTACATTCTGGTGGAGGAACAGGTGTCAACTGGAGTCAGATGAGTGGCAGATACCACCCATCTATTGAGGTTTCCCCCAGCTACTGATACCTCGCCTCAACCCCTTCTTTCCTGAGATCAAGCACAATGCGCCTCCTCCAGTTTCGCCAGCCTCTCCACTCCATGTTACTTTTTTTAAGTGTACCACAATGGAGAACATGTTAGGGGGTCCTACAGCAGGAAAAAAAAATAGATCAACAGCTAACATGACACTTATTGACATGAAGAAAACATCAGCGAAAGCCCGGTGGAGGAGAACAGCAATGTGATGCTAAGCACCTGTAAAGCAGAGCCTTTCCCTGGAGGAAAGTTTTGAACAAAGATCTGAATGCAGTGAGGAAGTGAGCCTTACGGACATACAGGCAGAATGTTGCAGACAGAAGCAACTGTATGTGCAAAGACCTCACAGGATGGGCGTATTTGACGTGTTAGATGAGTAGGGAGGAAGCCAGTATGGTCAACATGGAACAAACAAGGGAGAGTGAAAAAATGTGCCTATCCTGTAAGCAGGATAGCTAGTGAATATCTTTAACATGGAGGGACCCTAAACTGCTCTCAGTTTATAACGAACTCAGCAAGCTAACATTGAAAGAAGCCAAGCCTTTGGATGAGGCGTGAACTTTCCAGATCACTATATATTCACATAATCAGTGTCTTTGTGTTATCTACCTGGGCCTGTAATGAGCATCCAAGCTTGGAACCCATGGCTGTTGGCATATGTCTCTAAGGGTACTTCAAAATGTTTGTAGAAAAGAGAATTTAAATATAAGTTTATTCCGGTGCAAACAAAACAAATTAGAATCCATGCATATGCAGGGTCTTTAAAAAGTTCATGTGTTGTAAAAAAAAAAAAACTATGCATGGATTTCAAATTTTTTTCTTTTTGCAAAAAGACATCTGAGGCGGCATGCCTTGGGTATGGTGGGTCTCTGCAGCTGAGGCACCTCCTCTATGCACTGCCAGCTCGAGGCTGTTTGCAGGCAGCACTCCTAGCAGCTGGAGCAACCAGGGAGTGTTACAGGTTGAGTTGTGCCTGCCAAAAAAAAAAAGAGATGCTGAAGTCCAAACCGCAGCACCTCAGAATGTGGCCTTAATTGGAAATAGAGTCTTTTACAGAGGCAATCAAGCTAAAATGAGATCATTAGAGTGGACCTAATCCCACACGACTGGTGTCCTTGCAAAAAAGGGAACTCTGGGCACAGACACAAATGTGGGCAGAAGGAAGGATGACGTGCTGAGACGCAGGAAGAACACCATGTGAAGGTGGAAGACAAGCCAGGGAGCGCTAATGGTGGCCGGCAAAGCACCAGAAGCTAGGGGAAACCATGGACCACAGCCTCCCACACAGCCCTGAAAAGGAACAAAGCCTGTTGACACCACCATTTTGGACTTTCAGCCTTCCATAGCTGTGAAACAACATATTTCTGTTCCCTGAAGCCACCCAATTTGTGGCAATCCATGACTACAGCCCTGATAAATGACTAGAAGGAGTGTTGGTCAGGGCATCACAGTGAGTACCACAGCCCCATTTACTATGGAGGTGAGGCACTGGGTGTTTTGTCTTTAATCTTTCTCATCACTTTCATCTCCCCATGATCATTCTAGTGGTTGTGTGTTTCTACTGAAGGTGCAGTAGGATTGGTAGCCCTCAGATGTTTGTCCATCAACCTGACACTACAACTCTATGTTCCCTGGGCCAGATGCTTCACCTCCAGGGTAGTACATCTCTGTATCTTCAGAGTCTGTCACATGATAGGTGCTCAGTCGAACTGTGAACACATATAAGAATGGACAGATGTTGAAATCCATGTGCATCTGGACATTCCATGATGTCTGACTGTCTGAAAGCATGCTAATGGGTTGCTCTGAGGAACTGGGTGGATTCACACATGAAACAAGTGCCTCAAGTTTAAAAAGGTATCTGCCCCACAGTTGCAATGCCAAGAATAAGTTGAGCAATCTGGAAACAGGACTGTTTGAAAGGAAAAAAAAAAGAATCAGATCAAAGTAATGCCTGGGAGCCAGGTGTGAGGAAGGACCCAAGAGCATGAAAATACACAGGTACTGCAAAGCAAGGCACCGGGAGTCACACCCAGGCAGGGAACAGAGAATTTTATTTTCCAATGTAAGGCAGTTAATCAGAAAGCCAAAGGTCAGAAGAGTCTGTGTGTCAGGAACCCGGTCAGCAAACACAGGACAGAAGCTATAATGGGGACTTTTGTCCTCTTGAAATCGAGGCCATCTTTGATGATGCAAGAAAATAAAATACCATGGGCCTTGGAGGCAGACTCTGATCCCTTTAGCAGCTCTGCCATTTGCTAGTTCAAAGATCTAAATTAGAGATGTTTTAAAAACCTCATGTGTCTCAGTTTTCTTGTAAAAATGACTACCTCTCTGACAGCATTACTAGCTGTAATCACCTTCTTCTACGTACTTGCTGCAAGGTGGAGAGCTCTTTGTTGGGCATCATGTACATAGTAAGCAAAAAGCAAGGGAAATGATGCAAGAAATAAATGAATGGTAATGGGATATATCATGGTAGCTGCTTCCAGGTGGAGAATTTACCCCCTCGGGGACTTTCCTGACTGAGGGAACCTGAAATCAAATTAGCCAATGCAGAGTGGTTCCAGTCTAGGCCCTATTGTCCAAAGGAATGTTCTGGAAGGAACGTCACTTTCTAACATTCTGTGAGCTATCTCTTCTATCCTGAGGTCTCCCCCAAACCCCAGATGGAGTCATATGCACCTGCCCTTCAGGATCAGGCAGCAGATTTGTATGACTCACATCATCTAGCTCATTACTTTGTAAATAAATTTGCTCAGTACATATTATGAAATGCTGCTTTTGTCGTATAGGGCCCTATTTTACCAACTTCTGTGGTGACAGCAGTCGTAATACCATAATCTTTTTTCACTTTTTGGTTTTTGAGATAGCATATTTTTTAATTGACATTATAGTCCATGGCTTAAATGCTCCACTAAACAAAAAGTTCAATAACTAAACAAGCAAAAAGACCCTAGTTCAGGACTATAAACAACACTCAAATGAAAAGATGTCAATTTCATTGATATACAGTAAATTTTAAGATAATCACACACTTCAACTCACACATCTGGTCAGGTTGAACTATGACCAGACTTACTCTCTCTCCTTGCTCTGGTTTGTTTTCTGTTGCTATACAGACTACCACAAACTGGGTTGTTTACTAAGAAATTTCTTTCTCACTATTCTGGAGTGTGGGAAGTCCAAGAGCACAAAGCTAACATGTGGCAAGGACCTGCAAGTTGCATGTTAACACGGTGGAAGGGCAACACAGGTGCAAGAGAACACAGGTGCAAGAGAGCTCACTCGTATCACACAGTCACTGCCATGATAACAGTCCCTAACCCACTGTAGGTATAATGTCCTTAACCCATTCATGAAAAACTGGAGCCCTAATGGATTAATCTCACCTTCAAGACCCCATCTCCCCAATTTATCACAGTGGCAAGTAAATTTCATCACTGGTTTTGGAGGGGACATTCAGACCATACCACTCCTGAAAAACTGGAAATCTGTGGGTGTCAAGATAATAGACCTCAGGAGATAGAGAACAGATTTTGGTTTTTTTTTGTTTTTGTTTTTTTTTTGTTGTTGTTGTTGTTGTTGTTGTTGTTGTTTTGAAGATTTTACTGATTTGAGACAATTACAGACAGGGAGAGGGAGAGACAGAGAGAAAGGGCTTCCATTGTCTAGTTCGCTCCTGAAATGGCCGCAACACCAGGGCTGTGCCTATCCAAAGCCAGGAGCCAGGAGCTTCTTTCAGGTCTCCCACGCGGGTGCAGGGGCCCAATCACTTGGACCATCTTCCACCGCTTTCCCAGGCGATAGCAGAGAGCTGGATGGAAAATGGAGCAGCCAGGACTCAAATCGGCACCCATATGGGATGCTGCCACTGCAGGCAGAGGCTTAACCCACTGTGCCATAGCACTGGACCCCGAACAGTGCTTCTTAACGGATGAGAAACAAGCAAGATGTCCTGTACTGATTAGAGAGGCCTTCAGGGCTGCAGGATGGTCACCCCATGTTGAGGAAAAAATAAGGTGTCCAAGAATGCCCAGGATTTCTAGAGTTCACAGGGCAAAATAACAGATGAGAGTTAGATAGAGATCTCTACAGAGGAATCCCCTAGAACAGGACTAGGGAACGTCCCACCTAAGGGCCATATAAGCCTGGTGAGATCCTGTAGTCTGGTCCTGCCAAAGCAACTGCAGGCAGAACTCAAAATTCATTCCATCGATAGCAGGCTAATTCATAAGTTGGTAATTTTGTATGGCCCATGAATGATGTTATCAATATCCACATGGCCCTCAGCAGAGAAAAGGTTCCTCACTCCTGCTGAGAGTATATACCTGAATACTGATCAGCTCATGCCCGTGAAGAAATTACCCAAGATCAGAGAAAGAATCATTTTATTTTTTTTTTTAAAGATTTTATTCATTGGGCCCGGCGCCATGGCTCACTTGGTTAATCCTCTGACTGCGGCGCCGGTATCCCATATGGGTTCAGGGTTCTAGTCCCGGTTGCTCCTCTTCCAGTCCAGCTCTCTGCTGTGGCCCGGGAGTGCAGTGGAGGATGGCCCAAGTGCTTGGGCCCTGCACCCGCATAGGAGACCAGGAGAAGCACCTGGCTCCTGGCTTCGGATCGGCGCAGCACACTGGCCATCGCAACCATTTGGAGGGTGAACCAACGGAAGGAAGACCTTTCTCTCTGTCTCTCTCTGTCTATAACTCTACCTGTCAAATAATTAAAAAAAGATTTTATTTAATTATTTGAGAGGTAGAGTTACAGTGAGTGGGAGAGACAGAGAGAAAGGCCTTCCATCTGCTGGTTCACTCCCAAAATGGCTGCAATGGCCAGAGCTGTGCTGATCTGAAGCAAGAAGCCGGTGTTTCCTCCCAGTCTCCCATATGGGTGCAGGGGCCCAAGCACTTGGACCACCTTCTACTGCTTTCCCAGGCCATAGCAGAGAGCTGGATCAGAAGTGAAGCAGCCAGGACTTGAACTAGTGCCCATATGGGATGCCAGCACCACAGGCAGAGGATTAATCTACTGCGCCACGGCACCAGCCCCAGAGAAAGAATCATTTTAAAGATTGGGGAAAACAATCCTCAAAACTCACACAAAGAATGGTTCTTGTTCCCACCAGACAGAATAGAAAATCTGTGATTATGTGTGTTGAATAGCAAAAAGGAAATTTGCAGACATGATTATATTAAGGATAGTTGAGGGAGGCAGGAATCTTTCTTTATTGTCTAGGTGGTCCGGTGTAACCATTAAGACCCTTCTAAAAGGGAAGCAGGAAGGTCAAGTCTGGGAAGGAGATGTAACAAAGGAAGCAGAGGCCAGGAGAGAGAGAGAGAGAGAGAGAGAGAGAGAGAGAGAGAGAGAGAGACTTGCTATGCTGTTCACTCTGAATATGCAAGATGGGGCACAAGCCACGGAATGCAGGCAGCTTGTAGAATCTGAAAAACGCAAGGAAACAGCTTCTCATCTCAGAGCCTCCAGCCCCAGTTAGGCCCTTTTGGATTTCTGACATTCAGAACAGTAGGATCATCAAATTGTGTGTTTTAAGCCATTGAATTTATAGAAATTTGTTATTAGAGCAACAAGGCAAAAATAAATAAATAAAACTTATTTATTTATTTATTTCATCATAAATTCATTTTGTAAAGTTTATTTAAAATAAATTTGTATATAAATATATATTATACATAATTTACAATATAAATTTTATATATTATTTATAATGATGAAGTAAATAATATCTATTTTATTTATAGGCAATATAATTAAACATGAGAAACCCTATGAAATGTAAAAATAAAAAAATAAAAAACCTGATGTTTGTTACTGAGTTTAGCAAGGTTATAAGCTAGAAGATCAAATATTCAGAAATTAACTGGATGTCTGTGTTTTAGTAAAGGACAATGAGAAAATCGAAATCAATGTAATATTACCTAAAAACTATAAACAACAAAATATTACTGAGAAATTAAAGAACTCAATAAATGGAGCAATGCACTGTGTTCTATTAGTCAATTCAGTGTTAAGAAAACAAAAATTTAGATAAAAGTAAACAAAGGACTTGAATAGACACTTCCCCAGTTAAGAATGGTGAGAGGCCACAAATAAACGCATGAAAACATGTTCAACTTCATTAGTCTCTATGAAAATGCAAATTAAAACCATAATGAAGGCCAGCACCGTGGCTCAATAGGCTAATCCTCCGCCTGCGGCGCCGGCACACCGGGTTCTAGTCCCGGTCAGGGCATCGGATTCTGTCCCAGTTGCCCCTTTTCCAGGCCAGCTCTCTGCTGTGGCCAGGGAGTGCAGTGGAGGATGGCCCAAGTCCTTGGGCCCTGCACCCCATGGGAGACCAGGATAAGCACCTGGCTCCTGGCTTCAGATTAGTGTGGTGCGCTGGCTGAAGTGGCCATTGGGGGGTGAACCAACGGAAAAGGAGGACCTTTCTCTCTGTCTCTCTCTCTCTCACTATCCACTCTGCCTGTCAAAAAAAAAAAAATGAAATTCTACTACATATGCATTAGAATGGTTAATATTAAAAAGACCAGTCATATCAAATGTTGGTGAGGATGTGGAGCTATATACTTATTTATTGCTGATGGTAATTAAGAACTCTTATATAATACTGTAGGTATAACCCCTTTGGAAAACAACTTATCGTTTTTCTCAAAATGTTAAACATATACTTACCACATGACTCAGCTATCCTAGTCCAAAACATTTACCCAAAAAATACGAAAGCATATACTCATGGGAAGGCTTGTATGTGGATACATAACAACTTTCTTTGTACTAGCCCCTAAGAAGAAGCAACACAAATGACAATCAACAGATGAATGGATGAATAAATATCCATTCATTGAAATACTAATCAGCATACAACAGAATGAATTAGTGATACACATAACAATGTGGATGAGTCTCAAAATAATTGTGCTGAGTGAAAAAAGCCAAGCAGAAAGAGGATTCCACCTACATAAAATTTTAGAAAATGTAAACAGATCTATAGTGACAGGAAGCAGATCAGGGTTTGCCTGGAGATTGGGTTTGAGAGAGTATGGAACATGACAATGTCATGGATTACTAAGCAGCATGAGAAAACTTTTGGAAGTGATGTATATATCCATTGTCTTAACTGCAGTAATGTTTTCACTGCTGTATACATTATATATAGCAAAACTTTTAAAATTGTACACTTTAAATAGGCGAAATCAATTATGTCATTATATCTCAATAAAGATGCTTACAAATATAATATCTCAAGATAATGTAAGAGAAACTTTACTTACAAAATCAGCCAAATATTAGGAATAAATTCAATATGAATCTTGAAAATTCATGAAACAATGATACCACAGTAGCAATGAGCATAGTTAGTGTCCAGATTTTTATTTCTTTTTTTTTTTGTTC
The DNA here is from genome assembly GCF_033115175.1 of Lepus europaeus. Lineage (NCBI taxonomy): Eukaryota > Metazoa > Chordata > Mammalia > Lagomorpha > Leporidae > Lepus > Lepus europaeus. The sequence goes on along the minus strand of NC_084850.1, from coordinate 103,228,349 downwards.
TATTTGAAAGCTGGAGTAAATTCAAACCTTTTTGCCTTCTCCATTTTAAAGGTACACATGACTCAGTTCCCCACTTTCAAATATACCCCGCAAATAAAACAATTTTACACAAATCAAAACTGCCTCATGTGGACACCATAATTCCAGGTTATTTCTGGTAAGGTCCATCTGTTTCCACAATTCACAGACACAGAATGAAAACAGTGAGCCTGATTTTCTGGTGCTCTGAGGGTGGATGGAGCTCTATTTTGGATCTGGCTGACTATGTCATTACTGTTCAATGTTCAAATGTTCAAAGGAAAAATGCTTGAGCCCAGTCGTGTTAAGTGGAATATATTTGAGCAAAGACTGCCAAACCGAAGTAATTCACAAGTTACACAGCTCCCGGTATCAGAGCTGGTTCTGACAATTCCAACCAACAACATGACTAGACAGCATCTCTCTTGTCCTCTGCACGCTCACTCTCATGAAACAGGCTACTGCCTGGAGAGAATCCACATAGCAAGGGAGGTCCTGGCCGTCACCTGTTTGAGTGAGCGTGGAAGAGCAGCTATGCCAGGTCCAAATTTTGATTTCTAATGCACCATTCTCCAATAAAACGAGCAGAGCTCCTTGAAGAAGCAGCTGATTCCAGGGCAGGGGCAAGAAAACTGCAAAATTACTGTGAGACATTTTGTGGCACCAGAGAACAAGGCTGTGCACAGGGAAGCATGCAAGCCTGTCAAGAGGACACAGGAGTGAACGGAAAGAAGCTCTCAATGGCCAAAGATGGAATAATCTGAGAAATAAAATGAATCATCATAGTGTTGGATAATAACCTTCAGAATAAAGTAATATCAATAAGTCTACGTTGACAGCAATAAATACATGAATAAGTGAGTAGGGATGGGCTGCTCTCTCTCCATGAAGATTTCTAAGCTTAAAAATATGAGAAAAATACAAAACCATCATGTGGCAAGCACCACAGTAATAATTGTTGCAGGTAAGATTCGCCGATCAATGCTGAAATGAATGGGTTTGAAAGCTTAAGGACCAACATGATATTAGCATAATATAAAACATTTCCTTCAGCACATTTATCAATTCCAAAAGGAAAAATAGTAACTTCCCAAAAGAAAAATTGTGCAGACACCTAAACAACTAAGGTTAGTATTTCCATACTAACAACCAAGGTTAGCATTTCCATTTAATATACCCATGATATGATGCACTGAGAAAGACACAACATAACATCTATTCTTGTGAAATATGCATAATCTCAAACAAGATATGAGAAAAAAAATTAAAAGCCCCAGTTAAGGGCACCCTATAAAATAACGTACCAATACTCTTCAAAAGTTTCACTGTCTTAAAAGACAGGAAAGACTGAAGAACTGCCATAGATTAGAGGAGACAAGAGATATACAACAATGATACAGAGTCTGAAACAATAACAACAAAGAACATTTGGGAAGAAAACTGGTAAAATTCAAATGAACTCTGTAGCTTGGTTAACCATATGGTGCTGATGTTCAGTTTATGGTCTAGATAATTCTAGTACAGTTAAATAAGATATTAACACTAGAGGAAGTTGGGTGAAGTGTATACCTGAATTGTACTATTTTTGTAACTTTCCTGTTAGTCTAAGATCATTTCAAATAAAAAGTTAAAAATAATGCCACGTGTATCTGCAGAGAAGAAAGATCAGAAATGTCACTAAAGTCACCAGAAATGTATGGCAGTAATCAAATAAATAGGATGTAAGTACCAGTGAAACCCAATATCTGGAAGAGCATAAACGTGGATGCCAACTGTCTGAAGACATGAGAAAGGCAAAGGCAGGGATGTTAAGCCTCCTTAGGTTACAGAAATACCCTTTGATTTCTGATATCTGATCTGCCGAAAGATAAACCTAAATGAAATTAGTCTAGTCGGCCCTGACAAGCTTGCACTGGTTTAGTGAAAGCAGACCTGGGCAGAGATTATCAGACAATACCAGAACCAAGTGACAGAAACAAGACAGGTGAAAGCTCACCTTTATTGAAAAAGAAATGACCATTCTTTCAGAGCCCAAAGGTCTGTAGAATTCCATACTCTCCTTTGTAGCTGATGTGGGAGGCTAAGCACCCTTGGATGCAGGTATTAAGCAGAAACAAAATATTGAGTATGTGATGGACCTAAAGTCGGGATACTTAGGTTACTATCTGTACACTGTGTTGGTTACATCCTTACCAACTTCCTTTATTGATTTTGGAGTAATGCCCTCACGCTTAAAAGCCACTTCAAAAGATGGATTTTCAAATGTCTTTGTTGTGTCTTTTATGGTTTCATTCTGAAGAACTTTCTTTTTATCATCTTACTGCTGCACCAGCTATTTCTAGATGGAACATCGATGCTGTGCCTCTAATGTAATACTTTGCAAATATTTTCGCCTCTGAACATTTTACCATGAACAGCCATTTTAATAGCAAAGTTTATAAATGTCATTTTTGCAGATAAATTGCTTCCATGTTAGATAAATGGGTGTTAAGAGCTTTAGCTTAGGAAAATGGCAAGACAGGCAATAATTTCAGACTATTAGAGAAATGGTAATTATTTTCATTTTGGGTGGGATGCAGAAAATAATGGTATTGAAGAGTGGGTACAATTTTCTGGATTACAACAAGTGGCTCTGTGAGCATGATTGCGAAAGTGGGACAGAGGAAGAGGGCTACTTTCGCAACAGAAGAATTCTAATGCAGACTGGTCATAAAATCCTTTCATTACAAGCCAGTTGACGTCATATTGACTAAGTAACATCTTGCTTTAGCCTGACACATTCCGGATTCCAAGAAAAGCTCATATTCAGGGCATTATTCAGGAAGATGCAACCCGTGAGAGGTAAGAATGAGGAGAAAAGGAAAGTGGGGTTAGGAAGACAGGTGAGCATATGCAGATGGGAGAGCACGTGAAGTTGGGAGTCCATATGCAAGTGGAAGAGTGTAGGCAGATGGAAAAGCATGGGCAGGTGGGGGCATAGACTGGTGGGAGGGAATATGCAGGTAAGAGAGCATATGCAGGTAGGATGGAATGTTCTGATGACCGAGTTATGCAGGTGGGAGGACATTTTTAGGTGGGAGAGCTTCTACGGATAGAAGAATATAGGTAGGCGGAAGGTACATGCAGCTGTGGTGACATATACATGTGGAAGAGGGCTTGCCAGGGACCCATATGCAGATGAGCATATGCAGCCAGGAAGGCAAATGCTGGTGGGAGAGTGTGTGCAGGTGGAAGTGCGTTTGTTGTTGTGGAAGCATGTGGGTGGGGTCATAGATCAGTGGGAGGGCATATGGAAGTGGGATTAGGTATGCAGGGGAGAAAGCATGTTTAGGTGGAGAGCATATTCAGGTGGGAAAGTGAATGCACGTGAGAGAAGGTATGCAGGGGTGATGGCAAATTCAAGTGGGAGAGCACATAGCAGAGGGAAATCTGTGTAGGTGGGGGAGGCTATGCAGCTGGGAGAACATATTTCCGTGGGAGAGCATATGATGGCAGAAGGGTATATACTGGTGGGTGAATGCGTTTTTCAGCTTTTTGTCACTACAACAAATGCCTGAAAGGAACTGCTTATGATGAAGAAAGGATTATTTTGGCTTACACATTTACAGATGTACAGTCCAAGATTGGGTGACCCATTGGTGAGAGCTTTTAGTGTACACTTTGTTGTACCCATCATAATCACATCTGTGTATCCTCTGCTTCCTTTGGGTATCTGGAGATTCCACAGGTAAAGGTCTCTTCCCAGGCTGGACTATGACTGAAGGGTTTTTTTTAATCAGTACAATGACCAATAATATTTATTGAATTCAAACTATTTACTGTTGCAAACATTTAACAAAAACATTTGACAATTCCAATAAAATAAGTGGTATGTTTAAAAAATAAAGCTAATGAGCAATAGATCCATTCTTATGTATTTTCTTTTAACAGTTTCAGCAAGAGAAATGGCACCCATGAGGGTGCTGGATCATGTAATGAGGGCAGAGAGAGGATGACATGGCAAATCAGGAAGCAGAGAGACAGGGAGCATACTGTCTCTTCATGTCCCTGTGGACTCTCCTTACAAACCCACTATGATTCAATCATATGGACTGCCTAACAGCATAATCTTTTTTTCTTTGATTTTTTTTAAAGTTTTTATTTAATGAATGCATTTTTTCATAGATACAACTTTAGGAATATAGTGGTTCTTTCTCCTATATCCTCCCCCAACTCCCATCCCACTTCCCTCTCACTCTCCTATATCCTTCTTCATTATGGTTCATTTTTAGTTTGACTTTCTATACAGAGGACCAACTCCATGTTAAGCATAGATTTCAACAGTTTGTACCTACGCACACACACAACATATAGAATACAGTTTGGGAACAAAATTTGCAGTCGATTCTCATAGTACAACTCACTAAGGATGGAGGTCCTATGTGGGGAGTAAGTGCACAGTGACTTCTCTTGTTCCTTTAACAATTAACAATCTTATTTATGATGTCAGTGATCACCCAAGGCTCTTGCCATGGGCTGCCAAGGCTATGGAAGCCTTTTGCTAACAGCATAATCTAATCACTTCACAAACCCACCTTAGACACTGTAATTGGATCATGCCTCCACCCTCTTTATTTTTATTTATTTATATTTTTCCCAGAAACCTTTTATGTAAGGTATACAAACTTTATGCATGTCATAAATACAACTTTAGGAACATAGTGATTCTTCCCACCATCCCCACCCTCCTACCTGCACTTCTACCCTTCTTCCTCTTCCCCTCTCCTCTATTTTTAATTAACTTTATACACATAAGATTAACTCTATACTAAGTAAAGAGTTCAACAAATAGTATGAAAAAAAACCTGTTCCTCAACAGCCAAGACAAAGGGCTATTCAAAGTCATCACATCTCAAAGTGTCAATTTCACTTCTATAGATTACCTTTTAGGTGCTCTATGAGTTATCACAGACCAGGGAGAACAAGTGGTATTTTTCCTTTTGGGACTGGCTTATTTCACTAAATATGATGTTTCCCAGTTTCATCCATCTTGTTGCAAATGACAGGATTTCATTTTTTGGAAAAATTTTATTTAATAAATATAAATTTCGAAAGTACAACTTTTGGGATATAGAGGTTTTTCCCCCCATAACCATCCTCCCACCTGCAAACCATCCCATCTCCTACCCCTCTCCCATCCCATTCTTCATTAAGATTCATTTTTAATTATTTTTATATACAGAAGATCAGCTTAGTATATACTAAGTAAAGATTTCAACAGATTGCATCCATACGGACACACAAAGTATAAAGTACTGTTGGAAGACTAGTTTTGCCATTAATTCGCATAGTACAACACATTAAGGACAGAGATCCTACATGGGGAGTAGGTGCACAGTGACTCCTGTCATTGACTTAACAATTGACGCTCTTATTTATGACATCAGTAATCACCCAAAGCTCTTGTCATGAGCTGCCAAGGCTACAGAGGCCTCTGGAGTTCACCAACTCCGACCTTATTTAGACAAGGCCACAGTCAAAGTGGTGGTTCTCTCCTCCCTTCACAGAAAGGTACCTCCTACTTTCATGGCCTGTTCTTTCTGCTGGGAATTCTCACTCGCAGAGATCTTTCATATAGGTCATTTTTTTGCCACAGTGTCTTGGCTTACCATGCCTGAGAAACTCTCATGGGCTTTTTAGCCCAATCCGAATGCCTTAGGTCTGATTCTGAGGCCAGAGCGCTGTTTAGGGCATTTGCCATTCTATGAGTCTGCTGTGTATCCTGCTTCCTATGTTGGATCATTCTCTCCTTTTTAATTCTATCAATTATTATTAGCAGACACTGGTCTTATTTATGTGATCCCTTTGACACTTAATCCTATCTTTAAGATCAATTATGAACTTAAACTGATACCTTTAATTAATAAGATGGCATTGGTACATGGCATTGGTACATGATGGCATGTTTCTAGCTCTACCATTAGGGGTAAGTCCGAGTGAGCATGTGCCAAACTGTACATGTCTGCCCACTTATTCCCACTCTTATTTTTAACAGGGATCAATTTTCAGTTAAATCTAAACACCTAAGAATAATTGTGAGTTAATTAAAGAGTTCAACCAATGGTATTAAGTAGAACAAAAAATACTAAAAAGAAAAAAAAAGAATAAAAATACTAAAAGGGATAAAATAGTAAGTTGTTCCTCGACAGTCAGGACAAGGGCTGATCAAGTCATTATTTCTCATAGTGTCTGTTTCACTTCTACAGGTTTCCTTTTAGGTGCTCAGTTAGTTATCACAGATCAGGAAGAACATATGATATTTGTCCCTTTGGGACTCACTTATTTCACTCAGCATGATGTTTTCCAGATTCCTTCATTTTGTTGCAAATGACCAGATTTCATTTTACACAAAGGAAATTAAATTGGCACATAAAAGAGCTAGCTGCACCTCAATGTTTATTGCAGCTCAATTCACAATAGCTAAGAAATGAAATCAACCTAAATACCCATCAACAGAAGACTGGATAAAGAAATGATGGGATATGTACTCTATAGAATACTACACAGTGGTGAAAAGGATTTCATTTTTTTAAAAGATTTATTTTATTTATTCGAAAGACAGAGTTACAGAGAGAGGCAGAGCCAGGGAGAGAGAGGTCTTCCCTCTGCTGGTTCACTTCCAAAATGACTGTAATGGCCAGAGCTGAGCTGATCTGAAGCCAGGAGCCAGGAGCCTCTTCCAAGTCTCCCATGTGGGTGCAAGGGCTGAAGGACTTGGGCCATCTTCTACTGCTTTTCCAGCTCATAACATAGAGCTGGATTGGAAGTGGAGGAGCCGGTATTCAAACTGGTGCCTGTGTGGGATGCCAGCACTGCAGGCCAAGTCTTGAGCTCAGTGCGCCACATTGCTGGCCCCAGGATTTCATTTTTTTTGTGACCTAACATGTGGTCAACCCTAGAGAAAGTTTTATGGACTGGTGAAAAGAATGTCTATTCTGTGACTGTAGGATGGAAAGTTCTGTATATATCACATAGGTTTATTTGGTTTATAATGTCAATTAACTCTGTTGTTCCCTTGCTGATTTTCTGTCTGATTGATCTGTTCATTGCTGAGAGTGGGATATTGAAGTTCCCTATTACTATTGTATTGGAGTCTATCTTTAGATCCATTAATATTTCTTTTAAATAGCCAATTGCCCTGTAATTACGTGCATGTACATTTTTTATAGAAACATCTTCCTGTTGAATTGATTCCATAATCATTATATAGTGCTCTTCTTAGTCTCTTTTAACAGTTTTTGTGCTAAAGTCTATTTTGTCTGATATTAGGATGGCTACATCAGCTCTTTTTTGGTTTCTGCTAGCATGGAGTATCTTTTTTCCATCCTTTCACTTTCACTTTCGGTCTGTGGGTATCTTTGTTGGTGAGATGTGTTTCTTGTAGGAAGCATATAGATGTCTTTTTTTTAATCCATTCATCCAGTCTGTATCTTTTAACAGAGAGGCAGATGTTCAGTAAGCCAGCTCTGCTTATATGTCTTGATCCTGAGAGACTATGGGCACCCCACCCTCCCAAGTGGCTGTCCAGCCACTTAACATCTAGGCTCAAAATCAGTGGGGACTGCAGACTGTTCCCTCTACTAGAATCTCTGGATCACATGTGCACAGAAGAGCCACTGGCAGAACATTGATACCTGCCCAATATTGCTGACAGCGCTGCACATTAAGCATCCTGTCTCAGTCAGCTGTTGTGTGCCTGCACAAAGGCTTCCATAGCTGCCTCCCTAACCTGAAATGGCACCCATCCTCTCTCAGCTGGTCAGCAGGTGCTGTTGTGGGGAAGTTGTGGTGAAACAAATGTGCATCCTCCACTTCCATTTGCTCCATGGGCAATTGCCAGCAACTGCCAGCCCCCAGGGCTCCAGTCTGGACCCACACCACACTCTCCCTCTGGCTATATCACCATGGGGTGCTGAAATCCAGTCTCACCTCCATCTTCAAACTACCACCCATTGCAGCTCTCAGCAACTACAGCTGTGCTCATGATCCTGCTGCATATCCACACCTTCCACACAGTTCCACGGCATTCTTATTCCTCCCATAGGATTCACAGTGTGGATTTCTCTTCAATTCTCCCCTGAGAGTGCACTTCCTACACTTATCCCTTCACTTTTTGTCCTTATCCCAGCACAGATGTCACTCTCTCATTTGCCATATTGAAATCTCCATGATCTGGATTCTAGTGAGGGCAGTGGATGAAAGGAATACATGTGGGGGAAGGATCAATGAACCAGAAAGCAGAGAGACAAGAATCATGTAGTATATCCGTATAAAGCCACCTAGATTCAATCATGGTGATACCACACTAGCAAGCTAATCCAATTTGATCACTTTCCAAGGGCCCCACTTTAGACACCATAATTGGATCAAGCCTCTACTGTCTTTAGTACCAATATCTTATGACTGTTGGGTTTAAACAGCTGCACAAGTTAAAGACTCCAATCTTGTTGAAATTATAGCAAAGAGTGTGTGCATGTTGCAGAATATATGCAAAAGAAGAGTATATGCAGGTGGGAAGGCACATGTAGATGGGAATATTGCATGTGGGAGAGCATATTTAGTTTGGAGAGTATATATAGGTGAAGAGTATTATTCAGGTGAGAGCACATGCTGTTGGAAGAGTTTATGCAGGTTGGAGAATATATTTAGAAATGAGAGCATAAGCAGGTGAGAGACTGTATGCAGGTGGAATAGTATGTGCAGATGGTAGGGCTCACATAGGTGGAAGAGAAAATGCAGATGTGAGAGCATATTCATATGGAACAGTGTATGCAGGAAGGATATATGGCATCATATGCAAAAAGGAGGGCATTTTTAGGTGGGAGACCATATTCAAGTGGGTGGTATATGCAAGCTGGAGAGAAAATATAAGTGGAGAAGCATAGAAAAGTAGAAAAGTGTATGCAGGTGAAAGGGCAAATGGAGGTGTGAGGGCATATGCAGGTAGGAAATAAACAGGTGCAAAAATGTATGCAAGTTGTGAGAGTGTATGTAAGGTGAAAAGTGTGTGCAGATGGGAGTGCATGTGCAGTTTGTGCAACATATGAATATGAGCATAATATGCAGATTGTTGACTTAGGCAAGCGAGAAAGCAAATGCAGATGGTAGGGTATATACATGTGGGAGGGTGCATGCAATTAGAAAAATATATGTAGATTTGAGAGCACATACAATTAGAAAGAATATGTCCAATGGAGTCTTTATTGGTGAGAGATCTTATTTAGATGGGAGAGTATATGCAGTTGTAAGGGTATATGCAGATGAGAGAGTGTATCAAGAGAGCACATACAGATGGAGGAGTATATGCTGGTGGGAAATCACATGCAAATAAATGTTGCATATTCATGAGGAAGGCCAATTGCTAATGAGAGGACATATGAATTTGGAGAGGCATATCAAATTCAGAGAGTATATGTATATGGAAAAGTATACGCAAGTGAGAAGGGACATGCAAGTAGGGGAGTGTATTCATGTGAGAGGGCATATGTAGGTGGGAAAGTATATGCAGAGGGGAGGGCATATGAAGGAGGGACAGTGTAAGCAGGTTAGTGAATTTATTTAGGTAAGAGAGCATATACAGATGAGTTTATGCAGGTGAAACTGTATATATGAGAACAAGAAAGGGTATATGCAGGTGAGAAGACATATGTAGTTGGAAGTGTATATGAAATGGTAGAAAATTTTAATTGGGAGAGCATTCTTACTTGGGAGAGTATTTCTGAAAAGGGCTAGCAGATGGGAGGGCATATGCAGAGAGGCATATACCGGAAGAAGACTGAATGCAGGTGGGGTGCATATGTAGGTTAGTGCATAGGCAGGGGAGAGAGCATATACAGGAGGGATGGAATATGCAGGTAGGAGAGTATATTGATGGGACAGCATATGAATGTGGAAGAGTATATGCAGGTTGGGGAGTGTGTTCAGGTGTGATGGGATATTGTAAATGGAGATCATGTTCACGGCAGAGAACATATGCAGGTAAGGGACGTATGTATGCAGGAGAGCATAAACATGCACAAAGTCATACAGAAGAAAGAACAATACGTCTGGGATGCTGTGTGTAAGTGGGAGAGTGTATTTAGTTGGGACTGCATATTTATTTGGGAGAGTATGTGAAGGTAGAAAGATATATTGCAGTTGGGAAATTTTATGCACATGGGAAGGTTGGGAAATGCATGAAGATAGAAGAGTATAAGCAAATGGGAAGGGATATAGAGTGGAAAAGGATAGGTAGGTGGGAGCATATGTAAATGGAAGAATATATGCAGGTGTGTGGGACTATGCAGGTTGTTTGCATAAACACATGGGAGAACAAAGGCAGGTGAGATATCATTCTGGTTGGAGAGCCTATGGAAATGGGATAGTGTGTACAAATGGAAGAATATATGCAGACAGGACAGCACATGTTCATGGAAATATATATGTAATTTGGAAGTTGGGAGGGAACATGGTGACAGAGTGTATATTCATATGGCAGAGTGTATTAAGGGAAAAGAGTGTACGCAGGTGGAAGGTATACACTGATAGAAGGACATAACAAGTTGGAGAACAGTACAGGTGGGAGAGTATATGCATATGGAAAAGAATATAGGAAAGTGCATGCCAATTGGAGAATGCATGCAGATTTAAGATTATATCCAAGTGGGAGGACATGTATAATTGGGGAACATGTGCATATGGGAGAGCATATTCAGGCAGAATACATATATGGGGAGGAGCATCTGCAGAAGGGATAAAGTAAGCAGGTAGAAGTATATGTGCAGGTGATAGGGCATATGCAGTTGAGAGAGTATGTGCAGTATGCCTGCAGTATGTGCAGGCATGAGGGAGTGTTGTGTAGGTGAGGGAGCATTTTGGGGTGGGAGAGTACATGCAGGTGAAAGTGTATGCAATTGTGCATGCTTAAAAATGAGAGCGTATAAGCAGGTGGGACAGTCTATAAGATGGAAGTGCATATGTAGGTGGAAGAGCACATGAAGGTGGGAGGGTATATTCAGGTGAGGAACGTATGCAAGTGGGAGACCATATGCAGGTACCATGACATTTTTGAGTGGATGAACATATGTAAGTGGGACAGTGCATGTAAGTGGATGGGTATATGCACATAAGAACACATACAGAGGTGAGAAAATATATGCAAGTAGAATATATTCAGGTTGAAAGATGAATGCAAGCTGGGGGCCATATGCATGTGGGAGAGTGTAACCAGGTGCATTTTTATATGCAGTTTGAGAGGGCCTATGCAGGTGGAGCAGCATATACAGGTGGAAGATGGTATGATGATGGAAGAGAATATGTAGGTGGGAAAGCAAATGCAGGTAAGAAGGCATATGTATCTGGGTGAGTACGTGCAAGTGGAAGGTGGGAAATGTATGCAGACGGTAGATTTATGTAGGTGGATTCAGATATGTGGATTGCAGATCATGTACAACTAGGGAGAGTATATGCAGATGGGAGAGGCATATGCAAGGTAGAGAGCATACCCATATGAGGTGGCATATTTAAATGGGAGAGCTTATCTAGATGAGAGGTATTATGTAGGTGGAAGATGTGTGCTGTTGGAGTGGTCTATTTACGAAGAAGAGAACATGTATGTGGAAGTGTGTATTCAGTTGGAAGGACACCCGCTGGTGGGAGAGAACATGCCTGGAATTGTGGGAAAGCATATGCAAGTGGGAGGAAATATGCAAAGGAAGGGCATATGTTGGTGGAAGCACAGAGATGGGAGAGCATTTGTAGATGTAACAGTACATGCATGTCGGAGGCTTCATGGTGGTTGGCATATAAAGTTGGGAAATCTTGTGTCAGTGGAAGAATGTATGAAAGCAGAAAGGTATATGAAGGAAGGAGGAAATATTTGGGATGGAGAGTATATGCAGATTGGAGTACATGTATAGATGGGAGTGTGCATGCAACTACAATGGCACATTTAGGTTTCAGAGCCTATACGATTGGGCAGAGGGTGCAGGTCAAATAGTATATAAAGCTGGGAGAACAAATGACGGTGACAGCACATATACAGGTAGGAGAGAACGCTCAGCTGGGAGCACATATTTTCCTGGGGAAGATATGCAGGTTGGAGAGCAAATGCAGGTGTGCTGGCACATTTAAATTGAAAGCAAATGATGGTGGAAATATATATGAGAATGGGAGAGTGTGTGCAAGTGCAATGCCTGTTTCTGTGGCAAGGCATATGCAGGTGGGAGAGTGTATGTAGGTGGAAGGGCTTATGCACATAGAATGACATATTTACCTGGGCAAGCTTATGCAATAGGAAGGTATATGTGTGTTATGGGGGGGATATATGCTGATGGGAGAGTGTATTCAGGTGAAAGATTATATGCTGGTCAGGGGGAACATGCAGATGGAAGGTTATATTCACTTGGGAGGTCCTATTCAGGTACAAGGGTGTTTGCAGGTGTGTGGCCATATGCATAAGGGACAACATATTTAGTTGGGAGAGCATATGGAAGTGAAAGAGCATAGTAAGGTGGGGCAGCATGTACAAATGTGCATGTGTCTTTAGACAGAAAAATACATGTATGTGGGAGGACACATGCATGTGGGAGAATATATGTGAGCGGAAGGTATAGGACAGTGAGAGAACATATAAAGGTGGGAAAGCATAAGTAGTTGGGGAAATATAAACATGTAGGAAAGTATATAACATTGCAAGATTATATGCAAGTGAGAGGGTATATGCAGTTGAGAAGCATATGCAGGTAAGGGACATATGTGCATGGGACAACATAAGTGGTTAAAATGGCATATTTAAATGGGATAGCTAACGCAGGTGGAGTGGCATTATGCATGTGGACTACTGTATCTAGGTGGCAGGGCATATTTAGGTGGAGGTCCTATGCAGGTGGGAAGGTATGGGCAGGTGAGAGAGCACACATAGAGACACTGTGCAGATGAAAGAATGCATGTATGTGGGAAGATATATAAATGTAGTGTGCATATACAGGTAAGAGAACATATGCAAGTGGAAGAGTGTGTGCAAATGGGTACACATATGTTGGTGACAGGGCATATGCGGGAGGAAGGCATATTCAGGTGGGAGGACTATGCTGGTGGGTGGCATATGCAGGCAGGAGAATGTATCCCAGAGTGAGAGCATATGAAGGTAGAAGCGCACATGAATGTGGGAGACTATATGCATATATTATGTTCGTGGATGTATGCAGGTGGGAGGACTGCATGCAGATCAGGGCACATGCAAGTAGAAGAGTGTTTGCAGGTGTGACATTGTAATTAGATGGGATTGCATATGTGATTTAAACAGTATAGGCAGGGAGGGGTCAGCATTGTGGCGTAGTGGGTTAAGCCTCTGCCTGCCGTGTCCACATACCATATGGGCGCCGGTTCAAGTCCCAGCTGCTCCTCTTCTGATCCAGCTCCCTGCTAATGTGCCTGAGAAAGCAGTGGAAGATGGCCCAAGTGCTTGGGCCCCTGCACCTGCGTGGGAGACCCGGAAGAAGCTCCTGACTCCTGGCTTCGGATTGGCACAGCTCCAGCTGTTGCGGTCATTTGGAGAGTGAACCAGCAGATGGAAGACCTCTCTGTCTCTCCCTCTCTGTAACTCTGCCTCTCAAATAAATAATGAATAAATCTTTAAAAAATAGCATATGGCAGGGATGAGCATGTAAGCAGGTGGAAGAGTATATGCAAGTTTAAGAGCACATGCAGATGGACGGGTATATGAAAGTGGGAGAGCATACACAGGTGATGGAATCTAGCAGGTGGGAGAGTATGTGTCAGTAGAAGAGTGTACACTGATGAGAAAACATAATTAAGTGAACAAGAACAGGCAGGTGGACGGGTTTAAGCAGGTGGAAGAGTGTATGCAGGTGGGAGAATTAATGCATATGGAAGAGTATTTGTGAGAGAGATGGCATGTGCAAGTGGGGGGTGTATACAGGTGGGAGAGCATATGCAAGTGTATTGATATATTTAAGTGAGGAAACATACAGGTCAGAGGGCAAATGCAGATGAAACAACATATGCATGTGGGATGGCAAGCAGGGCAGTATATGCAGAGCACAGTTTGGAGAACATATGTAGAGGGAAGGATATATGCAAACAGGAGGACATGTCTCAGATAGAGAGCAGATACAGATGAGGGAGCATATTCTTGGGACAAAACCCATTCAGATGGGCAGAACAAGCAGGTGGGGGAGTGAATGCAGTTGGGAGGGACATATTTAGATAACAGAGTATATGAAGGTGGGAGAGTGTATGCAGGAAGGAAGGCATAGACAACTCGGAGGGCATATGCAGATAAAAGTGTGCATGCACATGGGGGGCTCATGCATATGGAGAGGCGCATGCTCCTGGGAAAGTGTATACATGGCAGGCACATACATGTGGCAGAATATATGCAGAGAGGAAGTGTATGCAAGGGGGAGGGAATATACAGATGGAAAAGTTTATATGGGGGAAGAGTATGCAGATGGAAGATTATGTGCAAGCTGGAGAGTATATGCAGTTGGGGAGGCCATATGCAAGTGGAGGCATATGTAGGTGGAGTATGTATGTATGGGGGAGTGTGTTTGCTGCTAGGAGAGCATAGGTGGGAGAGGTTATGCATGTGGAAGGGTATATGTCAGTGGAAGAGTATATGCAAATGGAAAAACATACAGGTGTAAGGCTGTATGCAGTCCCTTCACATGGGAGGATCTATGGTGAGAGCATAAACAGGTGGGAGAGTGTATGTAGGCTAAAGGGTTTTGCAGGTGAGAGGGCATATGTAGATGGGAGAGCACATGCATGTTGGAGAGTGGCAGGATATTATGCAGGCTGGAGGCATATGCAGGTGGGAGAGAGTATATGAATAGAAGAGTACATGTAAGTAGGAAGGTGCCTGCAGATGAGGAAGCAAATGCATGAGGGAGAGTCTTGAGGGTGGGATAGGCATATGGAGGTGGGAAAGCATGTGCAAGTGAGAAAGTGCGTGCAAGTGAGAAAATGCATGCAAGTGTATGCAGACGGAAGATCATATGCAGGTGGAAAGACATATTGCAGAAGGGATGGCATGTGCAGCTGGGAGAGCAGAAGAAGGTGCAATGGAATATTAAATGGAAGATCATACACAGGTGGGGTAGCATATGCATCAGAGAGAGTGTACGCAGGTAAGAGGGCTTCTCTAGTTAGGGAATTATATATAGCTTTAAAGGCATGTGCTTTTTGTTTGAGTGGGAGAGTATAGATGGGAGCCCATAGGCACATGGAATTGTACATGCAGGTGTGATGGCATATGAAGGTAAGGAGAGGGTGAATACAAAAGTGGGGGAATGAATACAGATGGAAGTGTATATGAAGGAGGGAGAGCAGATGCTAGTTAGGAGAGCATATTCACCTTGCAGGTGGGTGGCATATGTAGTTGGGAGAGTATATGCCAGTGAGAGCACATATTCAGGTGGGAGGGGATAGGCACATGGGAGAATGTATGTAGGTGGGAGAGCATATGCAGGTGAAAGAGTAAATACAGGTGAGACTATTTAATTTAGATAGCATGCAGAGTCAGTAGAATACATGAAGGTACAGGAGGATGTGCAGATGGAATGGAATATGTAAGTGAGGAAGCACATGTGGTCTGTGAGCCGATGCAGTTATATGAGTATATTCAGCTAGAGGTGTACATGTTGAGGGGACACAAACATCAGGTGAGAGAATTTTCAGCTGAAGAGTTATGCAGTTGGAAGAACATATAAAGTTGGAATTGTATATACAATTGAAAGCACAAATGCAGGTGCCAAGTTTTACACTGGTGGGAGAGCATATGTCCATTGAAGAGTATAGCTGGGACAGAACGTGCAGGTGAGGAGGTATACACATATGGGGGAGTGTGATTAGTGTGATCAGAGCATATATGCAGGTGGAAGGTATACGCAGTTTGGGGGGGGCATATGCAGATGGGGGACATATGCAGTTGAGGTAGCTTACTTAAGTGAGAGAATGTATACAGGTGTGAGAGTACGAAGATTAACAGTCTATGTGGGTGAGAGGGCACATTCAAGTTGGGATGCACATGCAGTTGGGGAAGTATATGTAGATGGTAGGGCATATGTCAGTGGGAGAATTTATGCCAGTGGAAGAGTACATTCAGGTCGGGGGATGTATGCAGATGCCATGACATATGTAGGTGTGAGCTTATGCAGGTGGAAAAGGGTATTGAGTTGGAAGAACACGTGCAGGTGTGAGGGCATGTGCAGGTGGAAGAATGTATGCAGATGGGAATTATTCAGTTGGGAGGGCATACACAAGTTGGAGGGCAGTTGGTGTGCTACTGAGCTAGCCACAACTTCTCAAGAACATCCAACTGGGTCTAGTTATGGCAAGGTTCCAAAGAAGCTATGCAGGGAATCTTCTTTTCTGTGTTCTCAAATTCATTATCGTCCTTCCCACAGAGTTTTATTTTCACCCACACCCGGGCTACCACTGGGGAAATCAGACTTCTGTTAGTACAGGTCACAGTTCGGCACTTAAGCAGCTGTGGCTCCTGGGATGATAAGCACAGTTGAAGCTGTCCTTGGCTGAGGGAAGGCTGAGACAATCAGTGGTATCAGTAGATGAGACAAAAGTATTAGTGAATGTTCACAGGCAAAAGGAACAAAAGGAGTCTTTACAAAGCTGCTGCAGCTACATTTGATTCTGGATCACATCATTACAGCATTCTGACTGTGGGTCTATGTTTCCAAGACCCACATGTCTTGGTCTTAAGAAGATCTTGGTCTTCATGAAGTTCTTCCAGAAACATCAACCACAGCTTCAGCTCAGAATTTGCTAACGGGCAACTCTCCAGCTGAAATAAATATGGGGAGGCAGGGGACGACTTCCCGAGGAGGAGGCAGGCTTCTTAGACTTCAGCAATTGTGCAACAAGGGGAAATGGTCACAGTCATTGTGGCGCATGAATGAGAATGCCCACTCAGAGTGTAGGAGACATCTCCACAAAGAAGACACCACATACATGCAGCACAGAATGCCAGGCATATAGGGCCAGGGGAAATGGAAATTGAGAAATTCCAAACACATGTTACTTAATGACATTTCAGTCAATGAAGGGCTACATACACAATGATGGTATGATAGGATTATGTCATCTAGTGACATCATAGACACCTTAGTTCGTGTAAGTCATTCTGTAATGTTTGCCCAGTGATGAAATTACCTGATGACACATTTCTTAGAGTGTATCCCCATCATTGAGTGATGCATGACTGTATATTGTTTGGGGGGAAAAAGAACAATTCACATAACATCAGGAGTCTGTGACTGGCATCATTACAAAGTCCCAAACTTTGCAAGAAGACCTCAATATCTGGAACTACCATTTTAGTGTGTCATCTAGGGTTTTCCCATTACCCTTACAGGAATTACCTGCTGTAAACAATCACATCTCAGTTAGGGATTTCTCTAGAGGAGTTTAGGTCCACAGGTCACAGGTTCTAGACAACTGATATAGTTGGCCCGGTGTTTTCCAGAAGAATGCTTTAGTTTCTTCTATATCCTTGACAACAGTAACCCAGGACCATTAGGTTGGTATCAGTATTAGGTTCTGAGGTTTCCTTTTGTTTGGGAAAGCTGCTCTAGTACTGTAAAATGCTAAATGTCATTGATGTTAATATTGTGAGAATCTTGTGTTTTTATGGGCAATCTTGGACCTTTAAAATAATGGGTGTTTGGCCTAACAGTTAAGATCTCTGCACCCAGCATTGGAGTGCCTGGGTTTGATACCTGCCTCCAGCTTCTGACTCCAGGAGGAAATGGGGGGGGGGGGGGGCAGAGATGGAGAGATATAGTGTTTTTCTGTGGCTCACAGTTTTGGGCATTACCAGTGGTAAGAAAATTCTAGCATCCTCATCCTTGGAAGAAAGGTTTTTTTTTTTCTTTGCATTTTAAAATTATTAATATAAAAAGAACAGATCTCATGTATTTAAGAAAATTCTAAGAATATAATGATACTTTCCTCCCTCCCATATGCCCTCCTTCCTTCCTTTTTTTTCTTTTAATTTTTTTGAGATAACATACTTTCAATTTGCTTTATAATCACAGACTTAATGCTCCTCTAAAGAAATAATTCTACAAGTAGTGAATAGAAAGACAACTGTTCCTCAGGAGTATAGACAAGGACAATAAATAATAATCAAATCATAAGAGGTCACCTTTGCTCATGTATATTAATGGCTTTTTTGTACTCTCTGTATAAAAGATACCACAAATCAGAGAAAACATAATATTTGTCATTTTGGGACTGACTTATTTCACTAAGCATAATAGTCTCCAATTGCATGCATTTTGTTGTAAAAGACAAGATTTCATTATCTTTTTTTAAATAATTTTTTATTTATATAAATGGAACAAATTTCATGTGTCTTATACATACAGTTTTAGGTACATATTCGCTTTCCACCCCATCCTCCCTCCCTTCCTTGCTCCAAACTTTCCTCCTGCTTATTTTCTTATTTTTCTTTTAATTTTTGTGATAATACACTTTTGTTCTTTGAGAACAAGTTTTATCATTAATCAAAAAGACACCTAAAGAAACAGGCAATGGAATTGGGTGTTGCGGTGGATTCATTCTGAGAGGAGGAGCATGGTGGGGGCAAGAGGCATGGAGTCACCACACAGACTCTGGGAGTCGGGTGAAAGTGGGCCAGAGGTGAGCAGCCCACAGACTCATTTATTTCAGTTGGTACAGCGGCTTAAATAGCCAAGGCAGCCAATCCAATCAAGGGCAGTTTATGCCCTAACCAATCACAGCCTGTTGCCAGGCAGGCTCTGTTTGCCATGTGGTTTCCAAAGCCATCCAATCACAGCCTGTTGCCAGGCAGGCTCTGTTGCCAGGTGGTTTCCCAGGGCGTTTTCCAGGGGGTTCCCGAAGCCACTCCTGAGTAACTGACACTTGCTTGCTGCTGCCATCTTGGAATGGCCTTCTCATTCCACCACATTTCTCATTCCACCACAGTTGGGCACTTAGGCTTATCTAAAACTTATGAGACATAAGATTATCTTCCACTTAATACACTAATATGAACTAGATCTTTGAAAACAAGTTTTACTGTTAAATCTCATGATACAACTCTTTGAGGACAGAGGTCCTGCATTGGAAGTTAGTGCACAATGAATCCTATTGTAAATTTAACAATTAACACTCTTATGTATGATGCCAGTGATCACTCGAGGCTCTTGACATGAGCTACCTAGGCTATGGAATACTTTTTTTTTTTTTTTTGACAGGCAGAGTGGACAGTGAGAGAGAGAGAGACAGAGAGAAAGGTCTTCCTTTTGCCGTTCCACAAACTCCATCAGTATTTAGACAAGGCCATAAGCAAAGTGGAAGTTCTCTCCTGCATTCAGAGAAAAGTATGACCTTCTTTGATGGCGGCTTTGTCCCATTGGGGTTTCACCCACAGAGGTCCTACGTGTAGGACATTTTCTGCCAGAGTGTCTTGGATTTTCATGCCTGAAATGCTCTCATGGGCTTTTCAGCCAGACCAGAATGCCTTAAGGGCTGATTCTGAGGTCAGAGTACTACGTTAAGCGACTGTCTATGTGTCTGCTATATGGACTGCTTCCCATGTTGGAGTGTGTACACCTTTTTAATTCTATTTATTATTATTATCATTATTGCCGAACACTTAATCCTATTTGTATGATCGTCTTAACACTTATTCCTATCTATATGATCATTTTAACTCTTAATCCTATCCCTATGATCACATTAACATTTCAAATGCTTTTTTTTCCCACCACACTTATGAGGATTTGGTATCCCATGGCAAGATTTTAAACTGTACCCTTAGAAGTAAGACAAGACTTCATTCTCTTTTATGGCTGAGTAGTATTCCATAGTGTGTATATATATCACAATTTCTTTATTCAGTCATCATGAGTTGATGGACATTTTGGTTTATTCCATGTCTTAGCTATTGTGAATTTTATTCTATAAACACGGAAGTACAAATAACATATTCATATGCTGATTTCATTTCCTTTGAGTAAATTCCCAAGCATGGGATGGCTGGGTCATATGGTAGATCTAGTTTCAGATTTCTGAGGAATCTCCAGACTATCTTCCATAATAGTTGTACCAGCTTACATTCCCACCAACAGTGTATTAGGGTACCATTTCTCCACATTCTCGCCAGTATTTGTTATTTTTTTATTTTTGAATGACAGATCTTCTAACTTGGATGAGGTGAAACCTCATCTTGGATTTTATTTGCATTTCCCTGGTGGCTAGTGATCCTGAACATCTTTTCATGTGTCTGTTGGCCATTTGTATTTCATCCTTTGGAAAATATCTATTTGTGTCCATTGCCCATGACTTAACTGGATTGTTTGATTGTTGTTGAATTTCTTGATCTCCTTATATATGCAGGATAGTAATCATTTACAGATGCATAGTTTGCAAATATTTTCTCCCATTCTGTTGGTTGGTTCTTCACTTTGTTGAGTGGTTCATTTTCTGTGCAGAAGCTTCTTAGCTTGTTGTAATGCCGTTTGTCTATTTTTGCTTTTATTGACCGCACTTCTGGGGTCTTATCCAAGAAGTTTTTGCCTATGCCAGTGTTGAAGTGTTTCCTGTATGTTTTCCTCTAGTAATCTGATAGTATCACATTGTAAGATTTAGATCCTTTATCCACTTAGAATTGATATTTGTATAGGCTGTAAGTTAGGGGTCTTGTTTCATATTCCTTCATGCTAAGATCCAATTTTTCAAACACTATTTGTTGAAGAGAGTGTCTTTTCTCCAGGGAGTGATTTTAGCTCATTTGTCAAAGATTAGTTGCTTAGGGGCCAGCACTGTAGCATAGTATGTTAAGCCTCCATCTGCAATGCCAGTATCCCATATGGGGGCCATTTCCAGTCCCAGATGCTCCATTTTTGATACAGCACCCTGATGATGGCCTGGGAAAGCAGTGGAAGATAGCAAAATGCTTTGGATTCTTCACCCTCATGGGAGACCCAGAAGAAGATCTTGGCTCCTGCCTTTAGATCAGCCCAGCTCCAGCTGTTGCAGCCATTTGGGGAGTGAACCAGCAGATGGAAGATTTCTCTCTCTCTCTCTCTCTCTCTCTCTCTCTCTCTCTCTCTTCCTCTCTCTGTAACTCTGCCTTTCAAATAAATGAATAAATCTTTTTTAAAAAATTAGTTGGTTGTAGGTGCATGAATTAATTTCTGGGGTTTTAATTCTGTTCCATTGGTCTACATGTCTATTTTTGTGCTAGTACCAAGCTGTTTGATTATAACTGCTGTGTAGTATGTCTTGAAATCTGGTGTTTGTGATGCCTCTGGCTGTGCTTTTATTGTTTAAGATTGCTTTAGCTATTTGGAGTCTCTTGTGTTTCAATAGGAAATTTTAGGATCAAGTTTTTTCTAGATCTGAGATGAATGCTCTCGGAATTTTGATTGACATCTCATTGAATCTGAAAACTCCTTTGAGTAGTATGGACATTTTGATGATATTAATTCTTCCAATCTACAAACACAAAAGGTTTTTCCATTTTTTGTGTCTTCAATTTCTTTCTTTAATGTTTTGCAATTTTCATTGTAGAGATCTTTCACATTATTGATTGAATTTATCCCAAAGATATTTAAAATTTTTTCTAGCTGTTGTTAATTATACTGATCTTCCAAGTCATTTCTCAGTCATAGCATTGTTTGTGTATACAAAGGCTGTTGATCTTTTTGTGATTTTATTTTTTAAAGATTTATTCATTTGATTTGAAAGGTAGAGTTATAGAGAGGCAGAGGCAAAGAGAGGGAGAGAAGTCTTCCATCCGCTGCTTCACTCTCCAGATGACCACAAGGCCGGAGCTGTGCCGAGCAAAGCCAGGATCCAGGGGCTTCTTCCAGGTCTTCCACACATGTGTAGGGGCCCAAGGACTTGGGCCATGTTTTACTGCTTTCCAAGGCCATAGCAGAGAGCTAGATTGGAAGTGGAGCAGCCTGGAAGAGGAGCAGCCAGGACTTGAAGAAGTGCTCATATGAGATGCCGATATTGAAGACAGGGACTTTGCCTGCTAAGCTATAGCACTGGTCTCTGTATGTTGATTTTATATCCTGCAAATTTACTAAACTTTCTTTTGAGTTCCAATAGGTTCTTAACCAACTCTTTTGGTTCCCCTATATATAGGATCATGTCATCAGCAAACAGAGATAATTTGACTTCCTTTCTAATTTGTATTCCCTTGATTTCTTTTTCTTGCCTAATGGTTCTGGTTAAAACATCCAGAACTTTATTGAATAATAATCCTGAAGTGGGCATCCTTGTCTGATTCCAGATCTTAGTGCAAATCCAGCTTTTCCTCATTCAATATGATGCTGGAAGTGGAGTTGAAGAAGTTTTCAATTTAGTAAACAAAGTTTATCAAAGCCAAATCCAGTGGATTGGTGAATGACTCTTGGAGGAGGGGGTGGCAAACATGATTTTTTCCTCTTAGGATGGTAGAAAATGGTTTAAGAGAATGAAAGGAAAATGGAGAATCAGATGGGATTGAAAAGAAGTGGATGGCCCTTGTGAATATTTCATATATTAATCTTATCAGATTTCTACAAAGTTCTAAATATGCTTGGGTCAATACCAGCATCTGTGGAACAAGTATTTTGTCTTTTAAGGTAACTAGTTTTAAACATAACACTCTTTTAGCCATTCAAATTTTAGTTGATATTTGTAAAATCACCACACAACTATTTTCCCCAAAAGGGGCACTTTTGAAATTAAAAAAGAGTGGCTAGCATTGTGGTGCAATATGTTAAGCAACTCCTTCAATGCTGACATCCCATGTTGGAGTGCTGGTTCAAGCCCAAAATGCTCTGCTTCCAAGCTAGCTGTCTGTTAATGTGACTGGGAAAGCAGCAAAAGATGGTCCAAGTGCTTGGGCCCCAGAAGAAGTTCCAGGCTCCTGGTTTCAGCCTGGTTCAACCCTGGATTTTATGGCCTTTTGGAAAGTGCTGCCAGATCCTCCTTCCAAAATGAATTTATTCCCCCAGCTACTGAGAGTGCTGCACACTGACAGCTCTCCTTTCAAGCCACTTTCGTGGAATGCCTTGACTAGGAAAAAAAATCTCCTTTGCCCAGAGTCCAACCAGGGCAGTCCATATATACATATATGAAGTCTAAAGACCTGGCTCCCTTGTGCCAATTTTGGACAGTTCTAAAGGGCCATCCAAATACCAGAACTCCCCAGGAGATCAGCTGAAGGTTTCAATGGGACCAACAGTTCAACCTCTCCCTCTATCCCCCATCATGTTTTCATCTTCTTTCTGCAGGTATAGACAAGTATAAAAGAGCACTTCCTCATAGACACCATACATGTGGATCTCTACCTCAGAGGTTGTTTCCTGATAAGCCAAAACTGACAGTCATCTTAGTCCTGATGCTTTCTAACATAGTCTCAACTTTTCAGTAAAAGACTCACATGTATTCTTTACTGACTTTGCATGTTTGTCCTAAGTGGAGAGACTGAAGGTCTCTGCTCTTAAAACTGCCACTCTCCTTTAAGGAGATAATAGTAAAGGGAGGGAGCAAGTGTTTGGTGCGGGGATTCACAGACACCACTTAGGATGCTCACAACCCATATGGGAATCCCTGGGTTCAAGTCTGCACTCCACTTCTAATTCGAGTTTCTTGCTAATGCACTCCCTGGAAGGCACCAGCGATGGATCAAGTATTTGGACTCCTGCAGCCTACATGGGAGACCCTCATTCACATGGAAGACCTGGATTAATTCCAGGCTCACAGCTTCGGCCTGTCCCAGCTCTATCTGCTGTGGGCATTTAGGGAGTAAACCAGCAGGTAGAAGACTCTCTCTCTCTCTCTCTCTCTCTCTCTCTCCCCTCTCCCTCTCCCTCTCCCTCTCCCTCTCCCTCTCTCTCTATCCATTTAAAATAAAATGAAAATAAATTTTAAAACATTAAGAAGTGTAAGGAGGGAGAACAGGGATACCTGCAAACCTTCAACCATCGAACCAAACCCAATATGCATCAAACCAAACTGATGCAGTCCTCGCAGGTTGAAAGCCGATTAAAATGTAACAGCAGGGGCTGCCACTGTGGCATGGCAGGTAAGACTGCAACCTGCAGTGCTGGCATCCCATATGGGCACTGGTTTGAGTTCCGGCTTCCCCGCTTCTGATCCAGCTCTCTGCTATGGCCTGGGAAAGCAGTAGAAGATGGCCCAAGTGCTTGGACCCCTGCACCTGCATGGGAGACCAGGAAGAAGCTCCTGGCTCCCAGCTTCAGATTGACCCTGCTCTGGCCATTGTGGCCATTTGAGGAATGAACCAGTGGATGGAAGATCTCTCTCTCTCTCTCTCTCTCTCTCTCTCTCTCTGCCTCTGCCTCTGCCTCTCTGTAACTCTGCCTTTCAAATAAATAATCAAATCTTTAAAAATGTAACAGAATATTAGGACTCCTGTTTTATTGCTGGATTATTTGTGGCATTGCTGAGAATTTGTGGCATCAGAATAGTGCTGGCTGACTTTAAATTCTTTTTATAGCAAGCTTCTTCTGCAGCAGTTGGAATTCAGATTGGAAACATGCAAGCCTTGAGCTCTAAGCTTTGGATGATGAACAGGAAGTGGTAGATGAATAACTACCTTTTTATATCATATTCTCATTTTATAATTCCTTAGAACAAAGACATTTGCAGGCACAAGACCTGTTATCTACTGTTATCTACGTTGTGCCACAGCCAGTAATAGTTGTACTATACTAAACTCTGTAAAGAAATTTCAGTATTTCATCACTGTGTAAAGAAACTTCAGTATTTCAGGACTTTCCATGTTTCTTTCTGGGTAAACTATGTTTTACCTGAAAAAAACATGACTTAGTAAGAGAGGATCTGAAAGTGATTAAGGGCATCAACTCACATAAAATGCTTTAAGTGATGGTATAAATGAATCTGTATTCCCTTGAGTAAAAATAAAATGTATTCTTTTTCTTTTTTTTAAGAGAAAAGATACTTAAGTCAAAAGCCTATAGGGGTCCTTTCAAACTCCCAAATATCTGGCTAGGTTTTCAAATAACAGTGGATCAGAAAAGAAACCCCCACACACATACACTTATCCATATTGTTACACTAAGCTGAGCAAGCTAATCCCAAATGCATAGCAGTATTTTCACTAAAGGCAGCTCTATTTAAAATCGTTGACTTTTCCCTGGTAATTATGTCTGATTACAGGTGTAAGACAGTTTTTAAGTGTGTGCCTTACAAAATCCACTGTGAAGGGTAACCACATTTCATCTCTGTGAAGCATTAGACATGTGTGTAGCCTGGATAGAACTCAGTATAAAGCACTGATCAGATGATTCGAAAGCAGGAGACAGAAATCAAATAGGTGGGCACTTTTTGACTGACAACACTTAGAGTTGCTCTAGGATATTACTCCAGAATCCAGCTTCTTGTAAAATTACTTATGACTATTAGAAGGTTAATCAGTAACAATAACCAACTCCAATTTTTATGGAGGCCTTAATTATTTAGGCTTCCCATTTTTACTTAACTTCTAAAAGAGTGCAGGTCTCTTTCAGGAATGGATTTCGGAGTATGCTTAAAAATAGGCATCTTTAAAAAAAACTGTTATCAAATTATCTACCAATGAATGGACAGCGGTTCAAATGTAGTGAACTAGAGGCCAGTGCTGTAGTGCAACAGGTAAAAGCTCTGGCCTGCAGCACCAGCAACCCATATGGGCACTGGTTCAAGTCCTGGCTGCTCTACTTCTGATCCAGCTCTCTGCTATGGCCTAGGAAAGCAGTAGAAGATGGCCCAAGACCTTGGACCCCTGCACCCACGTGGGAGACCAGGAGGAAGCACCTGACTCCTGGCTTCAGATTGGCACAACTCCAGCCATTGTGGCCATTTGAGGAGTGAACCAGTAGATGGAAGACCTCCCTCTCTCTCTACCTCTCCCTGTAACTCTGCCTTTCAAATAAATAAGACAAATCTTTTTTTAAAAAAAGGTACCAATTTAACTGTAGTGAACTAGAACTTGAGAAGCCTTATTGTTCACCATTACTCCTAGAATAACTTAACAACGTTCCAAGTTTGCTCTATGTCCACACCCTGGCAGAACAGCGTGTCAACTGCCTTCATTCCTACACCCGGAAGTAACAAGGATATCGTGTAAAAAGTCAATAATGAAATGAGTGAAAAGCATTTTTGGATCCTGATTTTCCCCATTCCTTATTCTTTGCTCAGAACAATAAGAGGGGAGCAAGGAACATGTAAAAAGAAATGACAAACGGTTACCCCAATGTAGATAACCCCAGAAGGTGCAAGTTGTACACAGGTCAGGGAACCACCCACTTACTTCCTCTTCAGAGGCAGCCATACTTATTCTGTGACTAAAATACACCTACATAATTGGAGACATTGTGGGGAGGATGGAGGCAAAGGTTACTACATACTTGCAAGTAAAGCAGGGATAGGAAAAGGAATACTGTTTGGAGAATGAGGGTTGAAGCCAGATGTTCAAAGGCAATAAAAATCTAAATATGCTCTGGGGAAAATACTAATACAAATAAATATGAATCAGAAAATATACACTTCAACAAATTGATGGGAGAGAAATGAATCTCACAAGTTCATCTTTATTCAGAATATATTTTCTCTTTTTTCTTTCCAGCATGCCAGAAACATATGCCTCTTAGCAACATCACTGCCCTGTGAGAGCTCACCAGGAAGACAGCTTAAAATGGGTCCATATGTATCTTTGGCAATAAAGATTTTTCAATAATGGCTAAAATATGCTTGCATGCTTGTTATAGAGAATTTATCATTACAATATCAGCTTTATCACTGCACCTGTTGTTGTATGTAAAACTGTGCATACTATTTAAAAAATCTCCTTCAGATTTATAAAATTAACCATAGCCCAGAAACTCTGCACAAAAGTGATGAGTGAATGACTGAACACATGCATTTCTGCCTACGTTATTGGAAAACATTTCCCCTCATGTATTCTTGAAGCCTGTTTTCCAATTTTATCTTGGCAAAGAGCAGCTATGAGAACAGAATCTATGATGCTGTCCCCTAAGAAAGTATTCCCTTTAAAGTGGAGAGTTCAAAAACTTAGTCTTCTCTGTTGAGGAACAGTTCTGTTCATTTTTTTAATTCCATCCTTTCTTTCTTTTTTTATTTTTTGACAGGCAGAGTGGACAGTGAGAGAGACAGAGAGAAAGGTCTTCCTTTTCTGTTGGTTCACCCCCCAGGGGTCGCTGCGGCCAGCGCGCTGCTACCGGTGCACGGCGCTGATCCGAAGCCAGGAGCCAGGTGCTTCTCCTGGTCTCCCATGAGGGTGCAGGGCCCAAGGACCTGGGCCATCCTCCACTGCACTCCCAGGCCACAGCAGAAAGCTGGACTGGAAGAGGAGCAACCGGGACAGAATCCGGTGCCCCGACCGGGACTAGAACCCGGGGTGCCGTTGCCGCAAGGCGGAGGATTAGCCTATTGAGCCGCGGCGCAGGCCTCTTTTTCTTTTTCTTTCTTTAGTTTCTGTAGTTTGTATCTGTGTAGGATGAGGGGGTGAGTATTGGTGTATTCCTCAGAATTTTCTATACTTGAAAAAGTTTGTGGAAAATGGAATTAAATTATATTTATTTATTTGATCTCATTTCAAAAATTTTTGAAATTCATGCATAGCTTTTCATAATACAAAATTTTCATTAACATTTTGAAGATCCCTCATATGCACAGATTTCAATTTTTACAACAAAGTAAACGTACTTTTAATTCCATTTTCTATACACTGTTTAAATTACTTGTTTATTTAAGAAAGAGGGCAGATTTATTTGAGGAAGGGGAGGTTCAGAGAGAGCCCGCATTACCCCCATCTGCTGATTCCTCCCCAGATGTCCAAGAGAGCCAGGGAGAATAGGCCAGGCTGAAGCCAGGAGCCAGGAACTTAGCTCCCACGTGGGTGGCAGGGAACCAGCTACTTGAGCCATCACCTGCCACCTCCCAGGGTGCACTGAACCTCCAGTACCATGTTGACTACAAATAGAAAACTTGGACATCTTTTTCGTGCTTCTGACTTTTTGAGAAAGCATTTACTCTTTAACCATCAAGTGTTATGTTGGTTCTACATTTTACATAGATGCCCTTTATTAAGTTGAGGAAATTCCATTCCATGATAGTGTGATTTAATAAGAAATGTATCCAAAATGAGCTTCAAATTGTACATGGAAAAATGGAATTAAAAGATAATGTGAATTTTCCATGAACCTTTTGAAACCCCTTCAAGTGTATTGGCCTGTGCCTCTAGCTCCTGATACAAAACTTCTCAGACCTTTATAATTTTCTACACCACATGAGGGTCTGGCACAGAGCTCCTAAACCTCTTGGAATTCCCTAGGCAATAGGGGCATCATTTGTCCTAATGAAGTGATTCTTGGGAGCCTCCTAGATAGCCTCAGGTTAGGGAACAGTTTCAGATGAACCAACCCTGTGATCAATCAGAGGGGTGGGACTGAAAGATGGGTCATTAGAGGAGTGAGACCTCCATTGGGGGAGTGGGACAGAAGACTGAGCTGATCATCAATGGCCAAGAATGTAATGAATCATGACTTGGATTTTATGACGCTTCCATAAAAACCCTAAAGGGCTCAGTTTCCCAGATAACTCAACACATAGAGAAGCCTGAGGGTTAGCATATCTGGAGAAAGCCCCTTCTCCCATATCTTTCCCAATGCATCTCTTCATCCATCTCTGTTGTGTTGGCCTTTAGAATAAATTGGTAAACCTAAGCAAAATGTTTCCTGAGTTCTGTGAGCCTATCTGGCAAACTAACTTCATCCAAGGAGGGAGTTATGGGGACCCTAATTTCTACCTGGTCAATCAGAAACACTACTCACAACCCAGGGCTTGTAATTGGCATCTGTAGAAGGGGGCAGTCTTGTGGGACTGAGCTCTTAACCCATGGGTTCTGGTGCTATCTTAGGTAGATAGCGTCAGGATTGAATCGAATCAGAGACCACCAACTGGAGAATGGTTTGCTGCTATGTGGAGATTAAACCCACATACACTTGGTGTTGGAATTGTGTTCAGTGGTGTGTGAAAATAGGAAAATTATTTTCTTGTATCTTTAGACTTTCCATTCCTAGTTTATTGAGAGGTTTTTTTAAGTCAGGAATTAGTGTTGGGTGTTGCAAGTGCTTTTCTGTATCTGTTGAGAAGATGATGTGGTTCTTGCTTTTATTTTGTTACTACAGTACATAAGTTACTGTATTACTTAATTTTTAGATATTAACTCAATCTTGCATTTATGTGATAAATCCCACTCATCATGGTGTATTATGCTTTTCTATATGTTGCTGTGTGCTATTTGTTAATATTTTGTCAAAGACAGCTTTGCTTATATGTATAGAGGATATTTGATATGATTTTGTTGCCTTCTGATATATTGTTTGATTTTGCTATTAGAGCAAAACTTGCCCTCATTGAATGAATTGGCAAGTATTTTTCTTCCCATGTTTTACAGAAAAATTAGTGAAGATTTGGCATTATTTCCTTTTTAAATGTTAGGATTTACTAGTGATGTCATCTGGGATTGGGCTTTATTTTGTGGTTTGTGGGAAGATTTTTACTTACCAACTCTATTTACTAGTTCTGGTTCTATGCATATTTTTTCTGTTTCTTCTTCAGTCAGTTTTGGTAATGTGTGTCTTTAAGAATATGTTCATTTCATCTAAATTGCCTTTCTTTTTCACATTATTGCCACATAATCCTGTTAATTTCTGCAGTTTGGTAGTGGCATCTCTTTTTTCATTCTCAAGTTTGGTAGTATGTGCCTCTTTGCCTTTTTTCTCATTGGTCAGTCTAGCTAAGGCTTATCAATTTCATTGATCTTTTCAAACTTCCATTGATTTTCTCCATTTTTTTTAGTGTTTTCTCTTCCATCATTTCCATCTCTGTTATTGGCTTTTGAGTTAATTTGCCTTTATTGTTCTAGTTCTCTAACATGGAAGGTTAGTTTATTTATTTGAGATCTTTCTCCCATTCTGATATGGGTGTTTATGGATATCAGTTTCTCTGTAACAACTGCTTTGGCTGAATCCCATAAGTTTTAAGATGGTAACTTTTTTTATTCCTTCAAAAGTATTTTCAAGGTTCCTATATGATTTCCTCTTTGACCTAAGTTTTATATAGGTGTATGTTAATTTCTAAATATTTGCAGATTCCCCACATTTTCCTCTGTCATTGATTTTTTTAAAAGATTGATTTTGCTTTCATTTGAAAGGCAGAGTTGCAGACAGACGAGAGGGAGAAGGAGAGCGAGAGAGAGAGATCTTCCATACACTGGTTCACTACCCAAACAGATGCAGCAATTAAGGCTAGGCCAGATCAAAACCAGGAGCCAGGAGTTTCATCTGGGTCTCCACGTGGGTGCAAGGTCCCAAGCCCTTGGGTCATCTTCCACTTCTTTCCTAGGCTCATTAGCAGGGAGCTGGATTAGAAGTGGAGCACCAAAGACTCAAACCAGTGCCCACATGGATACCAGCCTCGTAGGCAGCAGCTTTACTAGTGATGCTACAGTGCTGACCTTTGTCATTGATTTATAACTTGATTCCATTTCATTTGAGTTCTACAGAAATTTCTGGCTAAGTGTCATTCTGTTGCTTTTCCCAATTTTGAGACCTGAAGCTAACTGTGATGCTCTTTCCTTATTGTTTGCAACTGAGATTGGCATTGCATTTTGACAATTATCCAGGCATGAAATTTTCCAAGTTCTTCTCCAAATAAAGTCATTACTTTCTTGCAGGGCTGCACAGCTACCATTTCCCACAGCATGCCTCAGTAGGGTAAAAATAGGAAACTTAAGTGAAGGAAGTAAGTCTCACAGAGGCTTACAGTTTTCATAGACGTTCATCAGATTTTCACGAAAAAACACTCTCTAACTTGCTGCACAATTTTCAGAGTTTTTAAGGTTTTTTTTAATCAGTTTTGTCCATTGATCTAACTGATTTGGTAGCCATTATTCCATCTCCTGCTATCTCCCCAACCTCTCCTAGCCTCTAGTTATCACCATTTTGTGTTCAAAATGTTTAATTCCATATACAAGGGAGAATAAGCAGCATTTGTCTTTCTGTGTTTGGTTTATTTCAGTAGGGAGATTATAGTTCCCAATAACCTAGTGTGTATTTTATGAACAAATAGAAGAAAGAAGCTCAAAGTCTGCAGTCAAAAAGTACTATAAAAAGTGAAATGTTGGGGCCAGCACTGTGGTGTAGCAGGTAACGCTGCTGCCTGCAGCACCAGAATCCCATATGGGCACTGGTTTGAGTCCTGGCTGCTCCACTTGCAATTCATCTCCCTGCTATTGCACCGGGAAAGCAGTGGAAGATGGCCCAAGTGCTTGAGCCCCTGCACCCATGTGGGAGACCCGAAAAACTATGGGCTCCTGGCTTCAGCCTTGAGCATCAGCCCTGGCTGTTGAGGCCATTTGGGGAGTGAACCAACTGATGGAAGATATTTCTCTCTCTTCCCTCTGTAACTCTGCCTTTCAAATAAATAAAAACAAAATCTTTTTTTAAAAAAAAGTGAGGTGCTGATTTGTTGGTTTGATCAGTACACATTGAAATATCACAATATAGCCCATAAATATGTACAATTATTGTTAATAATTTTTTTAAAATTTGTACACTGTTACCATTGCCTTTTGGGTAGAAAGGTTCCTAAGTTTTGCACCCTTCTAGAAGCTCTGCCAAATTTCAGCTTTGAAGATCAATGAGACAGTCAAGACCACAGGGCTTTGAAACATTTTATTGTTTGGGTGCAGTTGGCATTTAAATATTACTAAGTTCTTTAGGACTTTCCTTAGAGTGGGTAAATTCTTTTTAGAATTTATTTAAAGAATAGCAGTAACCATTTACTAAAGGTTTATTATGCCACCTGATACCTTGCATCCCATATGTAATAGTAAAAGTTTTCCTGCAATGGATTTCATTTTAATGATGAGGAAGGCAAGATTCTCAGTCAATTGCCTGAGAATTCAGTTAATTGGTTCAGGCGCTAGGATTAGAACCCAGAAATCTAACTCCAAAGCTCTTCCTTTCCACACATTGTAGTACAGAACTGAGCATTGTTAGACACATTTTTCTCCAAGACATAACTGAAGGTTACTAGATCAATCTTGGACAAGAAAGAGCTTTAGATAACTAATAGGGCTGGCATTTATCTACTTGATGTGACATTAGAGGATGAAGAATGCCATGTAACCAAAAATAATTTAATTTCTCGTGCCTGTGATTTACTCTATTTATTTGTTAGTCAGTTTGTTTATGGATGATTTATGTCCTTCCTAATTCAGAAGACTTGAAGTGACTTAGAAAAACCTTTAAACGCAATGAGTTCAAACATTTTACATTTCATACATCACTGAAAATCAGATGTCACTTCCAGAAAAATGAAAAAAATAAACACATTTTTTGAATAATATTGTTAGAAACTCATGAGTACCAAAAGTCAAAAACTCCACTTTGAGAACTCATGCTTTCATAATAACAATGAAGTTCGGAGCAGTTGCTGGCCCATGAAAGGTCTGTCAAGAATTAAAGACAGTCATCTCAGTGCAGTGGCCAAGTTCAGTAAGAAATCTGTACAATTGTTATGTGGTGACCTTGACAAACACCATGGGCTTGCTAATGATGATGTGCTTCCTTTGTTTTGTGTCCTTTGTTCTCACTAGGATACCTGCTACACATTAGGTGACCAATTATATTTGATTCAAGAACAAATGCTTGCTAAAATAAGATGTGATTTAAGATGCAAATGACCTAAGGGGGAAAAAAAAACAACATTGAGGATACCACAGTTAAATCCCTATGCCAGTTCCTTTGATAGAGGGTAGAAGGTCACAATGTAGAATTTGGGTGTTTCAAAGGCAAACATTTTACCTAATTTCTGAGATATACAGGACCTCAGTTACCAAAACTTTTGTGAAGAAAACTTGTGAAGGAAGGTTGAAAGAACAACACATTTGTGAATAATCAAGGAATGAAGTAGGCCTCCTCCAAAGCTAAAAACAACATACCCTCAGCAAAGTTAGAACACCTTAGTATTTTCCACATCTCTGAAAGCTCATTTTGCTTCCATGGAAACTACTGATTTACACTGACTCATAAAGTGCTTCAACAGGAAAGCACTTGCCAAGGTCAGATGTAGGCCTGTGGGTTTCACCTGTTCCAAGGTCTCAAATCTTTTTGTCTATAGAAAGCTGTCAGGATTAGCCAGCAGTTGTGAGCCTCACTTTACTGAATACTGTAACAGTCATCACTAAAGAGATCATATAGAATTCCCAAAGTTCTGATTCTTATAATTTAAATAAAATAAATATTTATTGGGAGCCTAGGAATATTATGTGCCAGGCATGCTCCTAGGCTCTAGGAATATAGAGATAACATTTTATGTCAATGCAAAAAAGACCCAATAGAAGAGTTAATGAAGAAACATTTGTCTGCTATGAAATTCTAGATGCTTATTGGACTTCTCAGCTCCTGGATGAGAGGTCATCTTGCTTATGTGCCAACAAGGCACCTTGGGGGATTTTGTTTGGTAGCATTTGCCATGTTGCATTAATACCTAATTTTCTATTCTACTAGAAGATCAGACTATCTGATTTACTACTTTATTCCTTGCATCTAGGATGAAGATTTTTACAAAGTATAAATATAATAAATGATTGTTGAATAAAATAACATTTAAAGCAATTTAAATAAACTTAAATGGTTTCTTATGGCAAGATTATTTTCCAAGGATAAAGAACCACACTGGAGAAAGGGCAACATGATAGGAGGTAGAGAGGAAAGCAGAAGTTATCTCCCTCTAAGGTAATTAGGACAATTAGGCCATAAGCTTACTTCCCAGAAAACATTTCTTAATTCTATATCTCTGTAACTCTAGTACTTAATTTTCTGTTCATTCATCTGTTTTCTGCTGAGAGGACTTGCTAGATTTAATATATTTAGGATGAGCAGATTCTAAGATGGCCCTAAATTATCTTAGCTTCCTGATTATTATTATTATATTTTTATTATATTATCATATTATTATATTTTTATATAATCTCCTACCCTTGAACATGAGGGAGAATTACTTCTAACAGCTAGAATATAGCAAAAAATGATAGGATATCACTTCTGTGATTATATCAGAAAGAATTATAACATCTGTCTTGCTAACTTACCCTCTGCTTTATTTTCTTTGATGAAAACAAAACTAACATGTTGTAAGCTACCCAATGAAGAAGACCAGCTGGCAAAGAACTGAAGAGGTTCTTTGACAAATAGCCAGCAAAGAATTGAGGAATAAAGCCCATAACCTTTCCAAAAATGAGTCCTGTCAACAACTACATGAGCTTAGAAACAGATGCTTCTCAGTCCACACAGCAGACACATAGAATGACAAAGACTTTAAGTAACAATCTGACCTCAGAATCAGCCCTTAAGTCTTTGTGGTCTGGCTGAAAAGCCTATGAGAGCATTTCAGGCATGGAAAGCCAAGACACTGTGGCAAAAAATCACCTACATGAAGGATCTCTGTGAGTGAGACCCCAGCAGAGAAAAGTGGTCATCAAAGAAGGATGTACTTTCCTCTAAAGGGAGGAGACAACCTCCACTTTGCTTATGGTCTTGTCCAAATACGGACAAAATTTGTAGGTCAAGGGGCTTCCATAGCCTAGGCAGCTCATGTCAAGAGCTTCGGGTGGTCACTGATGTCATACATAAGAGTGTTAATTGTCAAATTATCAACAGGAGTCACTGCACTAACTTCTCATGCAGGACCTCTATCCTCAATGAGTGGCATTATGAGAGTTAACTGTAAAACTTGCTCTCAAACAGTTTGTGTGTGTGTGTCTACAAATTGTTGAAATCTTTGCTTAGTATAGAGTTGGTCTTCTGTGTACAAAGTTAGTTGAAAATGAATCTTAATGGAAAATGGGACTGGCAAGGGGGGAAGGAGGAGGAGGAGGAAGGGTGGGAGTGTGGGTGGGAGGGCGGCTGTGGTGGAAGAATAACTATATTCCTAAAGTTGTACTTATGAAATTTGTGTTCCTTGAAAAATAAATAAAAAAAAAAAACTTAGGGGCCTGCGCCATGGCTCACTTGGTTAATCCTCCACCTGCGGCACCGACATCCCATGTGGGCACCGGGTTCTAGTCCCAGTTGCTCCTCTTCCAGTCCAGCTCTCTGCTGTGGCCTCGGAAAACAGTGGAGGATGGCCCAGGTACTTGGGCCCCTGCACCCTCATGGGAGACCAGGAAGAAGCACCTGGCTCCTGGCTTTGGATAGGTGCAGCACCGGCCATCGTGGCCATTTGGGGAGTGAATCAATGGAAGGAAGACCTTTCTCTCTGTCTCTCTCTCTCTCTCACTGTCTATAACTCTACCTGTCAAATAAATAAATAAATAAAAGAAAAAAGAAAAAAAGAAATAGATGCTTCTCCATTCGAACTT
The DNA here is from genome assembly GCF_033115175.1 of Lepus europaeus. Lineage (NCBI taxonomy): Eukaryota > Metazoa > Chordata > Mammalia > Lagomorpha > Leporidae > Lepus > Lepus europaeus. The sequence continues at coordinate 103,192,828 of NC_084850.1, read as the reverse complement.
CCACAGAAGATCCCAACCCCGGCTGTCACTATGATGGCAACTGCATGACAGACTCTGATGTAGAGACCTAGCTAGATTCCTCAAATTCCTCACCCACAAACAGTTGAGATAATAATGGACATTATTTTAAGCTGCTAAATTTTTTTTACAGGCAGAATGGACAGTGAGAGAGAGAGACAGAGAGAAAGGTCTTCCTTTTTTCCGATGGTTCATCCCCCAATGGCCACTGCAGCCAGCGCCCTGTGGCCAGCACACCATGCTGATCCGAAGCCAGGAGCCAGGTGCTTCTCCTGGTCTCCCATGCGGGTGCAGGGCCCAAGCACTTGGGCCATCCTCCACTGCCTTCCCGGGCCACAGCAGAGAGCTGGACTGGAAGAGGAGCAACCGGGACAGAATCCAGCACCCCAACCAGGACTAGAACCTGGTGTGCCAGTGCCACAGGTGAAGGATTAGCCTATTGAGCCATGGCGCCGGCCAAGCTGCTAAATTTTTGATAAGTCATTATGTAGTAACAGATAATTCATAGAGTGGAAGCTCATTTTCTGGCCTTTCCTTTTTTGTTAAATAACATTTGCAATGTTATATTCCATCTGTCAATTTAGTTTTAGGATTTAATAATAAGAAGAGAGAGCACTAGCCAAAGTGGTGGGTAAATGTTAAAGCTAATAATAGCCATTGACAGAGCTCTTTTTTTTTATTTGACAGATAGAATTACAGACAGTGAAAGAGAGAGACAGAGAGAAAGGTCTTCCTTCCATTGGTTCACCCCCCAAATGGCCACTATGGCAGGCACTGCGCCGATCCGAAGCCAGGAGCCAGGTGCTTCTTCCTGGTCTCCCATGGGGTGCAGGGCCCCAAGCACCTGGGCCATCCTCCACTGTTTTCCGAGGCCACAGCAGAGAGCTGGACTGGAAGAGGGGCAACCGGGACTAGAACCGGCGCCCATATGGGATGCCAGTGCTGCAGACAGAGGATTAACCAAGTGAGCCACAACGCTGGCCCGACAGAGTTCTTAGACTTTCAGTAAGGAACTGTAAATGGGTAGTCATTGATGAACAAAGGGATGAATAACAGAATTTACCTATATAGATCATGAAAGGAATCCTCTGAAGTTTCTATTTCTATCCAAGATAAAGGAAAGGGCTCTGGATTTAACCTGCATAGTGAAACAACTAAAACACAGGAGAACTATACAAAATGGTAAGTTGCAAAATACTGTACATCAGAAAATGAAGAATGGTCATCTGTGAGTTATGGAAAACAAAGAAAGTGAGCCTTACAATTCCACCAGCTTTTGGCCTTAAGAGATTTTCCAAGTCTTGTTTCAAGAATGGTAAATGCAAGCAGAGCCCAGTGATTTCTTGAACTGAACAGACAAATCTGAGCCTGGGAAGATCAAGGAAGCTAGAATTTTTATGAAAGGGTACAAGAGAGGAAAGAACTGCACACGGAGCAAATTCCAGGGATCTGCAGATGGTGCCCTGAAAGTGTTTAGATCAGTAATGATCAATGCCTATGCATGAGGAAACTACCAGAGGCCAGGGAAAGAGTTGCTCAAGAGGATTAGAGGTAAAAGTACCAGGCCATCATAAAGGGCTGGTAATAGCACCTGATCACACCATTCAGAATGAAAACCCTCAAGATTCACAGGGATAAAGTATAGTCAGAAGGATCTTGCATCAGAAGTGGTTAATGATTAGCCCTAGAATAAACATATATTTAGTTCTGGCTATCAAACTTAAAAGCACAATAAAATAGTTTCTAAGTAACTTAACTGCATGCCTAAACAAAGCTAAGAATAATCTTAGAATACAAAAATATCTCATGCCCAAAAAGGTAAAAATCAAAATGTCTAGTATCAGATATGAAATCACCAGGAATAATCAGGAAAATATGATCTGCAATGAGGAGAAAAATTTATCCCTCCAATTGACACAGCACAGACACAGTGGTTAGAGTAGGAAAAAAGTACATAAACAAAAATTTTATAATTCAAGTCCATATATTCAAAGTTAGATACATGAAAGATATTTTAAATGGTCTAAATAAGAGTTATGGAAATGAAAATTAAAACATATGAGAAGGAAAAATGTACTGTAGGGGCTTAATGTCAGACTAAAGATGGCAGAAGAAAAAATAGCAAATATGAAAACATAGCTATAAAATTAACCAAACTATAACACAGACAGGAAACACTTCCTGGAAAAAAAAAGAACCTAGAACCATCCAGTTGTGACTTCAAGCAAAATGATGTATGTGTCATTGGGAAATAGGGAAGGGAGAGAAGCAAAGAAACATATTGAGATGGTGGTCAAAACTTTTCCAAATTTCCAGATGCAAGAAACAGTGAATCCATTCATAAGAAACATGAATAAAATTACACCAAGGCACATCCTAAACAAATTGATGCAAAACATTAATAAAGATAAAATCATAAAAGCAACAAGAGGAAAAAAGACACATTATTTGCAGAGGAACAATTATAAGGCTGTCAGAAGAATTTTTATCAGAAATGAGTCAAGTGAGAAAATCACAGAACAATATTTTCAAAGAGCCAAAAGGAAAAAACCCTGTTAACACAGAAATGAATACCCAATGAAAATGTCTTCCAGAAACAAAGGAAAGTTAAAGAATTTTTCAGACATACAAAAGATAAAACAACTATTTAACACTAAGATTAAACTATACAAAATATTAACAGATATTCTTGAGAAAGAAAAAAATGGTAGCAGGTAGAAATATGAATCCACACAAAGGAATGTTAAATACATAGGTACAGATACAAGTTTCTTCTTTTGTAATTTAAATCTCCTTAAAATATAATAGACTATTTAAGCAAAATAGTCAAAACTTGACTACTTAATAAAAATGTAGGTGGCACTTGTAATGTATATAAATGAAAACTAAAAACAATAGCATAAAAATTGGGAGAGAAGAAATGAAAGCACAATATTGCAAAGCTCCTATACACTTTGTGAAGTAGTACAATAGCACCAGAAAGTATGATGTGATAAGACAAAGAGGTACCCTAAAGCAACCACTAAAGTAACAAAATGTATGCTTACTAAGTTGTCAAAGGAAATAAAATAGAATAAAAATAATCAATTCTCACAAGAAAGCAGAAAATAAAGAAAAGGAACAAAGAGTTAGTAGCTTTCATTTTAATTTTTATTTACATATTTTCATTTTTATGTTAGGAACAGAGACAGAAAAGAGGGATCTTCCATCTACTTGTTGACTCTAATTGCCCACAACAGCTGGGGCTGAATCAGGCTTAAGCCAGGAACCCGGAACTTAGTCTGGGTTTCCTACATGAGTGAAAGGCATCCAACCACTTGAGCCATCAACTACTGCATCCTAGAGTAAGCATTAACAGGAAGCTGGAATCAGAAGTGGAACTAAAACTGAAACCCAGGCACTCCAATATGGAATACAGGCCTCCCAAGCAGTGTCTTAACTGCTGCACCAAAAGCCTAACCCAGGACATATGATAGCTTTAAACCAATCACATCAATAGTCAAATTAAATTTAAAGGTTTCAATATCTCTGATGCAAATAAATGCAAAAATCCTCAACAAAATACTAGCTAATCGAATCTAACAGAAAGATCATTAACTTGGACCAAGTTGGATTTATCCCTGGTATGCAGTGATGGTTCAATATTCACAAATAAATAAATGAGATACATCACATTAACAAACTGAAGAATAAAAAGTATATGATTATCTCAATAGACGCAGAGAAAGCATTTGATAAAATACAACATCTTTTCCTGATGAAAACCTTAAGGAACTTGGTATAGAAGGAACATTCCTCAACACAATCAAGGCAATTTATGACAAATCCACAGCCAGAATCCTATTGAATGGGGAAAAGCTAGAAGCATTCCCCCTAAGATCTTGAACCAGACAAGGATGCCCACTCTCACCACTGCTATTCAATATAGTCCTAAAAGTTTTAGCCAGAGCCTTTAGGCAAGAAAAAGAAATAAAAGGGATACAAATTGGAAGTGAGGAAGTCAAATTAGTCCTATTTTCAGATGATATGAGTCTATATATAGGGAAACTAAAAGACTCCACTAAGAGACTATTGGAACTCATAATTTGGTAAAGTGGCAAGATATAAAATTAACACACAAAAATCAATAGCCTTTGTATACAGACAATGCTACAGCTTAAAAAGAACTTCTAAGATAAATCCATTCACAATAACAACAAAAAATTAAATACCTTAGAATACATTTAACCAATAATGTGAAAGATCTATACAATGAAAGTTACAAAACATTAAAGAAAGAAGTAGAAAACACAAGAAAGAAGAAATCTTCCATGTTCGTTGATCGAAAGAATTATTATCATCAAAATGTCCATACTACCGAAAGCAGTTTGCAGATTCCATATGATCCCAATCAAAATGCCAAGAGCAGTCATCTCAGATCTAGAAAAAATGATGCTAAAATGCATGTGAAAACCCAGGAGACCCCAAATAGGTAAATTAATCTTATATAACAAAAACAAGCCAGAGGCATCACAATACCAGATTTCAACACATAATGCAGGGCAGTTGTAGTCAAAACACCCTAGCACTAGCAAAAAAAAACAAAACAAACAAAAAAACCCACTAGATATGTAGACCAATAAAACAGAATAGAAACTCTGGAAATCAACCCATTCACTTATAACCAAAGAATCTTTGACAAAGGAGCTAAAATCAATCCCTGAAGAAAGGATGGTCTCTTCAACAAATGGTTCTGGGAAAACTGGATCTCTGCATGTATAATAATGAAACAAGACCCCTACCTTAAACCTTATAAAAAGATCAACTCAAAAAGGATCAAGGATCTAAATCTATGACCTAATACCATCAAATTACTGGAGAAAATTGGAGGAACTCTGCAAGATGTTGGCATAGGCAAGAACTTCTTGGAAAAGACCCCAGAAGCACAAGCAATCAAAGGCAAAATAGACAAATGGGATTACATCAAACTGAGAAGCTTCTGCACTGCAAAAGAAATGCTCAGCAAACTGAAGAGGCAACCAGCAGAATGGGAGAAAATATTTGCAAACCAAGCTACTGATAAAGAATGAATACCTAGAATCTATAAAGAATTCAAGAAACTTAACAACAACAAATCAAACAATCCAACTAAGAAATGGGCCAAGGACCTAAACAGATATTTTTCAAAAGAGGAAATCCAAATGGCCAACAGACACATGAAAAGATGCTCAGGATCACGAAACATCAGGGAAATGCAAATCAAAGCCACAATGAGGTTTCACCACACCCATTAAAATGGCTTTCATCCGAAGATCAACAGACAATAGATGCTGGTGAAGTTGTAGGGGAAAAGGTACCCTTAGGTGCCTGTTGGTGGGAATGTAAAGTAGTACAACCATTGTGGAAAACAGTATGGAGATTCCTCAGGCATCTGAAAATAGATTAACCATATGACTCAGCCATCCCACTCCTGAGAATTTATCTACAGGAAATGAAATCAGCATATGAAAATGTTGTGTCTACCTTCATGTTTATTTCAGCTCAATTTACAATTGCTAAGATATAGAATCAACTCAAAAGTGCATCAACTGATGACTGGATAAAGAAATCATGGTATATACACATTGTGGAATACTACTTGGCCATAAAAAAGAATGAAATCCCATCTTTCACAATAAAATGGATGCAACTGGAAACCATTATACTTAGTAAAACAAGCCAATCTCAAAAAGACAAATAGTATATATTTTCCCTAATCTGTGGCAACAAATAGAGCACCAAAAATGTAATGTATAGGAGTGAAATGGACATTTTGAGATTCTATGATTGTTTACAGCCCTTAACTCTACTATTAAAGAACAGTATTTTTTCCCTTACTACTTTTTGAAATGTTTACTTAATGTAGGGTTAATCTTTATGAGTATAAATTAAACTGAAAGTAGATCATTGTAAAAAGAGAATGAATAAAGGAGGAAGGAGCAAGAAGTGTGGGAGGGTGGGTGGGAGGGAGAATACAGTGTGAAGTATTAATGTTTTTCTAAATCTGTACATATGAAATGCATGAAATGTGCATACCTCAAATAAAATAAAAATTTAAAAATTTAAAGTTTGAAGTATCACAATTTAAAAACAGATTGTTAAATTGAATAAAATGGAAGAGTCAACTATATGCTTCCTATAAGAAATGAAATTCAAATATAATGACATAAATAATAAAAGGACCAAAAATATACTATCCTAAAATTGTCAAAACTGGATAGTATACTTGATCAACACTATTAACCAACTTGAAAAAACAATTACATTTATGGAGCACTATACCCAACAATAGCAAAACATCACTCTTTTCAAGCACACATGAAGCAATTGCCCAAGTAAAGTATATTTAGGGATGTAAGTCATCATGAACTTAAAGGCATTTAAGTTATACAAAGTAAATTCTCTGACCACAATGAATTAAATTTGAAATCAATAACAGAGTAGTATTTGGAAAATACTCAAATCTTAAAGAGCAAATAATAAACTTTAAATAACCCCCGAGTCAAAAATTAAATTGGAAAATATTTTGAACTAAATTAAAATGAAGACACAACATAGAAAACTTTATGAGCTGCTCTTAAACAATACTTTGGGGATGTTAGGGTCATTGATTTGAGATATTCTTTTCCAAATATAGAAACTAAAAAGGAAGAACAAATTAAGTTCAGAGTAAGTATAAGAAAGGAAATAAATCAACCAAAACAAAAGGTACTTCTTGGAGAAGATTCATAAAATTCATATGCTTCTAGCCAGACTAATCAGGAAGAAAGATAAATCACCAATATCACAAATCAGAAAGTGGACATTGCTACAGATTCTACATATATTAAAAGTCTAATAAGGGATGACTATGAATGATAAATGCAACAATTTAGATAAAATAGACAAATTACTTGAAAGACACAAAATCTAAAGGTCACTGAAGAAATAGATCTCCTGAGTAGCCCCCATATCTATTTTTAAAATTGGATTTATCATAAAATCTTTCTACAAAGAAAACTCCAGGCTTAAAGTTTCCACTATTGAGTTCTACTAACAATTAGACAATAAACAAATCCTATACAATCTCTCCCAGAAACATGAAGAGGAGGGAACACTCTCTGACTTATTCAAACAGGCCAAAATTATCCTGATTAAAAACTATACAATTGCATTGTAATATGTTAAATTGTCCCTACTGCCACCTCCAAATTCATGTTGAAATCTTAACCCCCAATACCTTGGTATATGACCTTATTTGGAGACTTGACCTTTATATAAGCAATCAAAGAGAGGTGAGGTCATTAGGGTGGACCCTAATCCAATAGGAGTGTTGTCTTCATAAAAAGGAGAAATTTGGACATAGGCACATACAGAGGAAAGATAGTGTGAACTCACAGGAAGAAGATGGCGGCCGGTGCCGCAGCTCACTAGGCTAATCCTCTGCCTTGCGGCTCCGGCACACCGGGTTCTAGTCCTGGTCAGGGCGCCGGATTCTGTCCCGGTTGCCCCTCTTCCAGGCCAGCTCTCTGCTATGGCCCGGGAGTGCAGTGGAGGATGGCCCAAGTACTTGGGCCCTGCACCCCATGGGAGACCAGGAGAAGCACCTGGCTGCTGCCATCGGATCAGCGCGGTGCGCCAGCCACAGCGCGCCTACCGCGGCGGCCATTGGAGGGTGAACCAACGGCAAAGGAAGACCTTTCTCTCTGTCTCTCTCTCACTGTCCACTCTGCCTGTCAAAAATAAAAATAAAAATAAAAAAAGAAGAAGGCCATCTACAAGCTAAGAAAACAAGCCTGGAACAGTTTCTTCTCTCAGAGCCCTTGAAAGGAATCAGCTCTCCCTTCACTTTGGTCTCAGACCCCTAGACTCCAGAATTGTGAAACAAATGATTCCTGTTCTTATAATACAAGAAAACTATAGGCCAGACTCTTATTCTATCAATATAAAATTTTTCTACTTCCAATCCAACAATATATCCAAAATTACATGAAAAGATATCTTGTTATAAATTTGTTTAGTATGGTTGCTGCCTCCTTATTTATTTGTAGGTGTGACATTTGTAATTTTAAACCCCATGGTAACCCACTGGCCTAGTTAAACTTCCCCTCCTTGTGTAATAGTTTGCAATATAGCCTACTTGTGCCTCACTCCTCAGACTCAAAACCCAATACATCCCACACCTGTTAAAGGTCAGCGCTAGAGTCATATAAGTCACCCCCCCCAAGTTATGTGTTTTCTTTCAACTAACCAATCCACTACTCCTACAGGAAAGCTTAAGGAAGAATGTCCACAAACCTATATAAATACATGGTATTTCAGTCTCTCTCTCTCTCTCTCTCTCTCTCTCTCTCTCTTCCTTGCTCCCTTCCTCATTCCTTCCACTCCACCTGCTAGCTGGGAACCCTGCTGTCTTCAGACTTCCCATCAGCCCCCAGGGGCATCCCTTTTCTGTCATGCACCTGTAAGCAATAACTGCTTCTGTTATTTCACGTGTTCTCCTGAGCTGCCTCCTCCATCTCTCACCTGACTGATAAATCCCTGCCACTCACGTGACTGATACATCCAAACTTAGCTCTCCTCCCTCAAGGCTTTCCTAGAGAGTTGCTACTTGTAGAACTAAACTGGACACCAACCAGGCAAGAGCCATAGAGTGTCTGCAGCTATAAACAAGTTTTCTGTGACAGGTCAGACACAGGCTTTAGGCCATCCACCAGAATAAAGCAGGAGCCAGTGAAGGGCACACTGTAAACCTCCACGACCACATCCCCTGAAGACACATCATGGCAAGGCTAGAGTTTATAGCCACTCTCCAGACTTCAAGACAAAATGAGAGTAAAATATAACATATTTCCCAACCAAATGGGTTTTGCACCAGGAATGCCAAGTCAACTTAACATGTGAAAGTCAAGCAACATAATGCATCATATTAGCAGACTAAAAAAAGAAGAAAAAAACCAACATTTCAAGATTCAGGAAAAGACACTTGAAAGAGAATCCAACATCAATTCCTGATTTTAAAAACCTTCAGAAAAGTAAGATATGACACTGAAAGTATAATCCATAAAAGAACACACTGGTAAAATGCATTTCTTCAGAATTAAAAACTGTTCTTTGGGGCCGGCGCTGTAGCGCATCAGGTTAACGCTCTGGCCTAAAGCACCAGCATCCCATATGGGCGCAGGTTCGAGAACCGGCTGTTCCATTTCTGATCCAGCTCTCTGCTATGGCCTGGGAAAACAGTAGAAGATGGCCCAAGTCCTTGGGCCCCTGCACCCACGTGCCAGACCCAGAAGAAGCTCCTGGCTCCTGGCTTCGGTTTGGTGCAGCTCCGGCCGTTGTGGCCATTTGGGGAGTGAACCAGTGGATGGAAGGCCTCTCCTCTCTCTGTTTAATTCTGACTTTCAAATAAATAAATAAATCTTTTAAAAAAAACTATTCTTTGAAAGACAGAGCTAAGTGAATGAGAAGATACGCTAAATATTAAGAGAAACTATTTGCAAATCGTATACTTCATAAAGAACTCTGAAACTCCAGCTATACGAAAACAAAATCCCAATACATCTGAGCAAAGGACTTAAAAAGATGAAAGGGGATATAGGGAAGGCAAATACACAAATGAAAAGTCGCTGGGGAAATACAAATTAAAGCTGCAATAAGATATCACTACATACTTGCAGCAGTATCTGGAATTTAGAAAACTAGCCATACTAAGCATTGGCAAATATGTGGAACAAATTAGAACTCTCATACATCTACCTGTGGCCCACTTATTCCATTCATAGATATTTACCCAAGAGTAATAAAAGCACATGCCTATACACAGATTTGCACATGAATGTTTAAAGTGGCTTTGGTTATAATATTCAAAAACCAATCCAATTCTCTTTCAATTGGTGTATGGATATATAAACAGTCATATATCCATTCAATAGCTATTACTCAACAATATAAAAGAATGAACTCTGGATACAAGCAATAATGTGAAAGAGTCTCAAAATAATTATGCTAGATGAAAGGAAGTAGAGAAAAAACAGTGTATCCTTTATGATTCCACATACATAAAAACTGCAGAAAATGTAAGTTAATCTATAACCACAGAAAGCAGATCAGTGGTTGCCTGGAGATGACATAAAAGACAAGGAGGGGTGGAAGGAACAGATTACAAACTGATTAAAAGAACATTTTGGGAGTGATTTATATATTCATTGTCTTGACTGTGGTGTTGTTTTCACAGGTATAATAGTTATGACAAATTGCACACATGAAATGTGTGTATATACAAGCTTCCTGTGAGAGGGACACCTGGGCACAGGTCAGACACACAGTTTTATTGTATGTCAATTAATTCTCAATAAAGTTGCTTTTACAAAAGAACTAAAAAAAATTGACAGTGAACATTTGGATAATGGGAGAAAGAACTTGTTGGTATGGGCATTCAACAAGAAAAACAAATGCCCGTGGTTTACTCAAAGAGAGGTAAATTTCAAAACATTTGCAGCTATCAAAAAAGAAAAATGCAAATTGTATGTGTGATATTGATTGCTATTAATGATATTTTTGTCAGATATCGTAACTATTTTTCTCATTAAAAAATTCTCTGAAATTTGCACCCCTTATAAATCTAATATGATCAGCCCTACAGGGAAATGCATGGACTGCATGCTTATTACACAATCTGGCTTTACAAGTGTGTCACATTCTGCTTTGAAACCATCTGGAGCTCTGTCTTTACTGCATAATTAATTAGGAAAGAAAGATTGGTAGGTACCTCCCTGAAGGACCAACCAATTCCTTGAAGTTGGGGCAGATCAAACTCAGGCAAGGATCCATCTCTCACTAGTTCTAACTGCTTTCCAATAACCCTTCAAGGTAGCTATTATGATCCCCATTCTGTGGATAAGACAACTGAAGCTCAGGGATAATTTCCCTTGGCTCACTTGGTTGCACCAGAGCTCTGTATTACATACACTAGATTATAAAGTCAAAGATATTTGCAGAAAGAGAGTAAGAATTCACGTTTATTGAGGATCAGATCCTGTCATGGGGTAGGTTTTATCACTCCTGATTTGCCGATGGGGAAAACAAGCCAGAAATGGGGCAGTGTTAGTGATTCACTAAGGATCTGGGAGTGGATTTCAAAGAAGTTAAGACCGTAAACAAATCGAGACAGATGAGTTACAGAAGCAGATGAAATGGGGACCAGAGAGATGGCAGAGTTACACAGCCTACATGCTGGAGCCCAGAGACAATTTGCCAGTAGCCATGGCTTGGTGGTAGCTACTGTTTCTTTCCATTCAAGTTCCTAGAGACCATTCTTCTCTGCTTCTTAAGAGAATAATGGCAATTTCTAACCATGTTCTCAGGGAGATAAATCTGTGATTGGACCTGGATCAACCTTCATTTCCTTCTCTGACTCCTTTGCCATAAAACGACCTCAAACCACAGAACAGAACTAAACCTCTGTTTAGTATTCACCCCATCTATGTTATAATAAATTATTTGTATGCAGGGATTCCAGTTATCTTGGCTTTATTTAATGTTTGCTCCAACACAAGAAAATTTATAAAAATCTTTAAGAAGAATTTCCCAAAAGAATTTCATCTCAGCACTTCTTAGTTGCAAGATCAAAAGTTATATCTCCAACATGATAAAGTCTTTGACTAGTAATGGAAATTTATAATATATTAAAGTGAATTGCCTATATAGGGTTCTCTTCACTTGGGAGGGATTTTGAAGGAAAAAGTAAAATTCTTTGGGTCCAACTTTCCTGATCACTATACCAATGCATACCTATATTGCAGAAATTCAAATGATAAAATAATCACTTTCTTAAACTGTGAATAGTAAGGGAAATTTTTGAGTGTTCACTAAATGCCAAGAAATGCTGTTCATTCATCTTCACAATAATCAGGTAAAGCATGTGTCAGTATCTTCACTTTCAGAGGACACAAAATTTAGAAAGATCATGTAATACCTTCAAGTTTGTACAACAAATAAATATCAGAATGAGGATTCAAATCTAGCTTTGTTCGGCCGCAATCCCCATATCACACTACCACTCCAGTAATAGAAAGAAGAACCACTTCTGCTCTATACCTACTTTCAGGAGTAGACGTGTCTCAGAAGATGTGAACTGAACTAGTGAATGTCTGAAACTATAGGAAAATCCCTTGTTCTAAAAACCATCAAATATTGCTTCGAGTATAAATTAGCAGCAAATCTCTGGGGGGAGCCTCTTGTATATTTATGCTTTGGGCTTCCTTCTCTCTTCATCTACAAATAAAGTCTAATGGTGGATATCATGGAAATAGGGACATTGAAATTGGTTCTTGGCCCTTCAGAAAGCTCTATGATGGCCTGGTCTACACACACCAAAATAGGCACCACACTTTGCTGTAGAGCCAAGGTAGAAGTCACCAACTGTCCTATATGGAATTCAATAGGAGCTGCACCCTGGTCTGAGGAGGCCCTTCTTTCTTCATGTCAGTGTTAGAATCCCAATAGAGTGGCTGGAGGCTTGCCATCTGTTGACAGACTTATCATCAATATTCATAAAATTCTTTGCATGGGTTATCTCACGCCACTCTTACTGTAACTTGATGAGAAATGGGGCAAAAACAGGTGGAGGAATTTACCTGAGATCACATAGCTACTAGTGATAGAATGAGAATTCAGACCAGGTCAGTCTGACTTCGAAATCTACTTCTTCCCTTAGCCATCATGCCAGTGTGTTTGGAGAGCTTGGCTGTTTTTTTAAATTCCCCAATGTGGTCATCAGGGGGAGAGGGGAGCCCCCTAATCACACAGATTCTTGGGACCCCATTCAGGCTCACAGCAACAGGGTTGAATCAGTTGTTCGTGAAAGTATGAAGACTATGATGGTCTTCATGGAAGCTGGCCTAGTTATTCCAGAAGTGCCTGCTCCTGCCTAGCCTGTCACCACCACTGCTCACGCAAAACATGACAGAAAAACTACAAGTATGTTACTCATTTAGTTCTCCCACAGCCTTCTAAATGCATGGTTCCTGGTAGGATGCCAGCAAATGTTATTTTGAATGATTGGGTGGATGGATGGATGGATGGATGGAAGACGATTGGATTTTGTAGATTTAGACATACTATAGGTGTGTAATACAGTAACTTTCTCTTCAACTGAACTATGAGAGCTCAAAAGGTAAACAAATAGTTTCCTCACCCCTGTTTGGAGCACTTCTTCAACTCTAAGGCTAAGAAATAGGATAAAGTCAAAATTTTCAACACTCATTCAAGGATCATTCTCCTAGACCTGTATTTACACAGAGGACTTTACATTGATTTTAAGACTGTCAATAGAACTGTATTCCAATACGTGCAATAAGACTCAAAATGTGCTCAAATATGCAATAACTTCCCAAGCAGCATTTCAATGAATTACAGTAAATGCAAATTGATTAGGAGCATATGGATCTAATTTATCATTAAGAACATGCATTTAAGATTTAAGAAGAAAACTTTTCTTTTGAAATATATCCTGGATTTTGTCCAGTGTAGAACATTTACAACCAATTTTAAAAGTATAGATGAATTCAGATTTCTTGTATGCTTACACAGTCTTCATTGAGAAAAGCAGCTGAAAGGTTATTTTTATTTTAAAAAATGGAATTCTAGGGCTGGCGCTGTGACATAGCAGGTAAAACCGCCTCCTACAGTGCTGGCATCCCATATGGGCACCAGTTCAAGTCCCGACTGCTCCACTTCCCATCCAGCTCTCTGCTATGGCCTGGGAAAGCAGTAGAAGATGGCCCAAGTCCTTGGGCCCCTGCACCCACCTGCATGGGAGGCCTGGAAGAAGCTCCTGGCTCCTGGCTTCGGACTGCCACAGCTCTGGCCATTGCAGCCATCTAGGGAGTGAAGCAGCAGATGGAAGACAGATCTCTCTCTCTCTCTCTCTCTCTCTCTCTCTCTCTCTCTTTCTCTCTCTTTCTCTCTCTTTCTCTCTCTCTCTCTGCCTCTGTCTTTCTGCAACCCTGCCTTTCAAATACAAATCTTTAAGAAAAGAAAGAATGGAATTCTAAGAAGGAGCTAGGAATTGGAGGGCCAGCATTCAATCCCTGGCCTGCTTTGGGTGTGACATTCACAAAGCTGCTTACCTCTGCAAAACTGTTCCCCAGTTTTTGGAAACCAGATACTGCCTTGCACACTGCTCCTGATTTCTATGAACATCACAGGAAGTGATTTATGTCATAGAACTTGGAACCAAATGCTGGTGAGGGGGCCACCTTGTGGCATAGCAGGTTAAGCCTCCATCTGTGATACCAGCATCCTATATGGGCACCAGTTCGAGACCCAGCAGCTCCACTTCCAACCTGCTGATGTTCATGGGAAAGGGACAGAAGATGGCCCAAATGTTTGGGCCCCTGCACCCACATGGGAGACCTAGAATAAGCTCCTAGCTTCAGCCCAGCCATGGCTATTGCAGCCATCTGGGGAGTGAACCAGCAGATAAAGACCTCTCTTTCTGTGTTACCCCTCTATATATAACTCTGCCTTTCAAATAAATAAAAAATAAATATTTCAAAAAACTGCTAGTGAGAATGTAGACAAAGGGGAACACTTATACACTCTTGGTGGGAATGTAAATTAGTGGTGCCACTGTGGAAAACAGTGTGGAGGTTTCTTTAAAAACTAGAATAGAGGTCCCTGTTCTGTGGCATAGTGGGCAACCCTGGTATCTAATTAGGGCACTGGTTCGAGTCCCAGCAGCTCTACTTCTAATCCAGCTCCCTACAAGTGGGCCTGGGAAAGCAGCAGAAGATGGCTCAAGTGCGTGGGCCCCTGCACCCACATGGGAGTCCCAGAAGCAGCTCCTGGTTCCTAGCTTTGGCCTGGCCCAGCTCTGGTCATTGCAACCACTTGGGAAGTGAACCAGCCAATGGAAGATCTCTCTCTGTCTCTCCCTCCCCCCCCTCCATAACTTCGAGTTTCAAATACATAAAAATAAATCTTAAGAAAATTAAAATTAAAAATTTACATTTAAAAATTAAAATAAAAGCACTTAAAAAAGAACTTGGTAACTGGAAAAGTGCTATAAAAATCAAATAATTATTTAGTGCCATGCATGTAGTAGATACTTAATAAATATTTGCTTTAATTGACTTCCGTTTTCTGTTCTTCCCCTATATAATTACACATTCAGTTTAGAGTTCACTTGACTCTTGCCCATTTAAACTGCACATAGATACTTGTTGCTCTTTTTTAATTTTTATTTATTTGAGAGGTAGAGTTAAAGATAGAGAGAGGGAGAGACAGAGAAAAAGGTCCTCCATCCACTGGTTCACTCTCCAAATGAACGCAACTGCAGGAGCTGGGACAATCCAAAGCCAGGAACCAGGAGCTTCTTCCAGGTCTCCCACATGGGTGCAGGGGCCCAATCACTTGGGCCATCTTCCATTGCTTTCCCAGGCCATACGCAGAGAGCTGGATCAGAAGAGGAGCAGCTGGGATTCGAACTGATGCCCATATGAGATGCCAGCACTGCAAGAGGAGGTTTAGCCCACTACGCCACAGTGCCGGCCCATTTTGCTGTTTGTTGACATTGATTTTCCACAAACTCCTACATTTCTTGGAAGAAGCACTAATCAATCTTTATTCAATTAATACAAAGAACATTCACTTTCATCCTTCTAGGGCAGCTTATTGAAATATATTCTGCCAATAATTATGCTAATCAGCTCTGGCCTGGGGCAGGATAAACTGAGCATGTACCTGTCCCAAACTGCGCTAACCTGTTTAAGGGCATTCATATGGTGCAATGTTGATTTATTCTTGTTGCTGCAGTAGCAGAATCCTTTGACCTAAAGTAACCTCAGGTTTGGAAATCAACTGTTCACGAATTCCAGAAGCTGTTCTCTCTAGTATTCTTTGTTCTTTCTCTCTTCAAATCTGAAGACAAAAGTTTTGTTTTCTGGTTATATTTTCTTGCCTGTCGCTTTGCCACATCTTGACTTTTTTGGAGAGATATTTTTTAGCTTTTTATCTTAACTTTAGCCATAGAGAAATAATTTTAGATATGGAGAAATGTTGCAAAAATGGTAAGAAGAATTCCCATATGCTCTTCGCCCACTTTCCACTAATGTTAACATCTTATATAACAATAGTACAATTATCAAAACCAAAAAACTGACATTGGCACAAAAATATTAACATGTAACACACTTTATTTTCATTTCACCAGTTTCCCCACTGTTGTACATTTTCTGTTCCAGGATTCAAATGAGTGTCCCAAGTTTCATTTAATCAGGTCTCCTTAGTCTCCTCAAGTCTGTGATATTTCCTCAATATTTTCCTGGTCTTTCTTGATCTTGACATTTTGGAAAGCCATAGTCTTATTTTGCATAATAGCCCCCAATGAGGATCTGTCATATGTCTTGTGATTATATTGAGGTTGTGAGTTTTCAGCAAGAATAACACAGAAGTGATGTTGTGCACTTCTCAGTCCATAATAGCCGAGCCTACATGATCTCAATATGCCTTACTAATTGTTGTTTACTTTGATCACAGAAAGTGGTGTCTGCTGAATTTCTCTATTGGAAAAATTCACTATTAGTCATTTGTGGCTAATAAATACCATTGGAGAGATACTTTTAGGCTGTGAAAATATCCTTGCTACGGTTTGGATGTTGGATGTTCCCCAAGGGCCCATGTGTTAAAATATTGGTCCCCAAGGCGATGCTATTTGCAGGTAATAGAATGTTTAGGAGATGGGCCTGGTGGAAGGTCCTTAGATTACTGGGAACATGCCCTCAGAAGGTAATTTTCAAGAGAGGATTATTATAAAATTCTAAATCTGGGCCCAATCACTCTCACCATGTGATCCTTCTTTTATACACATGCCTCCATCCACTAAGACCTTTGTCAAAGTCTGCAACCTGTGATTTGCACTTTCAACCTCCAAAACTGAGTGGTAAATTAACCTTTCCTTTCATGAGTAGCTTGTCTCAGGTATTTCATTGTAGTAATAAAAAGTTGACTAAAACACTCCTCAAATCGTCACGAACTAATTTTAATTTCCATTGGTGGATATCTTGCTTGCACAATTATTATTGTGGTATTCTAATGCTGACTTTCTATTTCCCACACTTCTTCCACATTTATTAATTGGAAATCTTCTGTAAGAAGATTATTTACATATTCTATCATTTATTTGCATCATACTCATGAAAATTTATTTTATCCTATGGCTTAATGATTCACTACTAATGTTATTCATTTCGTCACTAGAAGTGTTATTCATTTTGTTGCTCTTTGGCCATTGGGAGCATTTTCTGGCTGATTCTTGTTCTCTTTTGACAAGTACCATACTTTTTTGTAAGACTTTCCTTATTTTTTGGCACACAAGATGCTCCAAGCTCATCTTATGTTTTCTTTTGCCCAAGCTTGGAATCAAGTACTTGTCCATGGAACTGACCCTTTTTATTGGAGAAGGATGTTTTAGGAACCAAGCTCTAGGTGCTAAGGTGTGTTACTCCTTCCAAGCTTTCTCTGTAGATAGAACTAGAAAATGTATGTATATCAACCCAGACATACATTTATTTATTTAATTTTAAAGATTTAGTTATTTACTTGAAAGTCAGAGTTACACAGAGAGAGGAGAGGTGGAGAGAGAGAGAGAGAGAGGGGTCTTCCATCCAGTGGTTCACTCCCCAATTGGCCACAATGGCCATAGCTGGGCTGATCTGAAGCCAGGAGCCAGAAGCTTCTTCGATGTCTTCCACGTGGATGCAGGGGCCCAAGGACTTGGGCCATCTTCTACTGCTTTCCCAGGCCATAGCAGAGAGCTGGATTGGAAGAGGAGCAGCCGGGTCTCGAACCGGTGCCCATATGGGATGCCGGCGCTTCAGGCCAGGGCGTTAACCTGATGCGTCACAGCGCCAGCCCCCAGACATACATTTAGATCTTTATTTCTTTTTTTTTTTAACTTTTATTTAATGAATATAAATTTCCAGTATACAGCTTATGGATTACAATGGCTTCCCCTTCCCATAATTTCCCTCCCACCCGCAACCCTCCCCTCTCCCGTTCCCTCTCCCTTTCCATTCACATCAAGATTCATTTTCAATTCTATTTATATACAGAAGATCAATTTAGTATAAATACTTCAACAGTTTGCATCCACATAGAAACACAAAGTGAAACATACTGTTTGAGTACTAGTTATAGCATTAAATCAAAATGTACAGTACATTAAGGACAGAGATCCCACATCAGGAGCAAGCGCACAGTGGCTCCTGTTGTTGACCCAACAAATCGACACTCTAGTTTATGGCGCCAGTAACCACCCTAGGCTGTCGTCATGAGTTGCCAAGGCTATGGAAGCCTTCCAAGTTCACTGACTCTGATCATATTTAGACAAGGTCATAAAAGACAGAGTGAGGATAGATCTTTATTTCTATATGTAATTCTCTATGTATATAGAGTCATCCTTTGATATCCATAGGGGATTGGTGTTAGGACCCCTTGCAGATATCAAAATCTGTGGATACTCAAGTAAGTCCCTCCTACAAAATGGCATAGTATTTGTATATTACCTACTCACATCCTTTCACATATTTTAAATCATCTCTGGATTACTTATAGTACCTAATACAGTATAAATACTATATCAACAGTTGTTATACTGTATTGTTTAGGAAATAATGTCAAGAGAAAAATGCCTCTACTTTTGCAGTACAGAGGCAATTTTTTTTCTTGAATTTTTTATCTTCAATTAATTGAATCCAGGGATATGGAACCCATTGGCTATAGAGGGCCAAGTATATTTAAAACCCTCGTGTTCACACTAAGAGCTATAACTCCAATCCAGCACCATGTAAGTTTATTCCAGCCTTCCCCCTTTCCTTATTTGTGTCCTATTTCTTCAGCAGTAAAATCTGGCTCTCATTAGCCACAAAATATTTACTTATTAGTTCAACCCTAAAATTCATCAAGTAATTTCAAAATTGCTAACCCATTTCCTGTGACAGCAAGATTTACTAACTACAGAACAATATTTGTGTACAGTTCCTAATGTCCCTGGCTTGCCAGTGTCCAGTCAAAACATTGTTTTCCAAAGTTACTTAAGTTAATGCCTTTCCTCCTCGTGCTCCTCAAAATGACTATGTTATTCACTTGCAATGCAATTAGGGTCATCTGTTTGTGTTTGTATTCCACTTGGGGTTCCTACCACATCCTGACTGATTTTTTAATGGCCTAGAGTAAACTTCACTCATTCACTTTTCAAATTATATGCAGTCAGACTTGATAAAGTAAATTTCAAGTCTATGAGTTTTGTAAAGTACAGAGTCATCTAACTGACACCACATTCCTGATATAGAACAACTTCATTCCAACAAAAATTCCCTATTGCCACCCCTTTTCATGCATCCTTCCTCACCCCCAAACTTTGGAAACCACTAATCTAGTTTCCTTCTCTGTAGTTTTTTCTTTACCATATTGTCACATAAATAGACTCTCACAAGATATAAACTTTGGTTTTGCTTCTTTCCCTTAACAAAATGCATTCAAGATACATCGCATCTCTGTGTGAGTCAATAGTTTGTTCCTTTTTATTGCTGAGGAATAATCCCCTGTATTGATATACTACGGGTTGTTTATCCATCTGCCAGTTGAAGAACATTCCAGTCGTTTCCAGTTGGGAGTAATTATAAATAGAGCTATCATAATCATTTGTGCACAAGTTTTAGTAGAAACATAAGTTTTTACTTCACTAGGGCAAAATCCCAGAAATGAGATTGCTAGGTCATAATAGTAAGTGTATACTCAATGCTAGGAGGAAGTACCAAGTCAATCTCCAGGGTGATGCTTCCAGTTTGGATTGCTATCAGCAATGTGAGTTCCAATTTCCCTGAATGTCCACTAACACTTGGTAATGACAGTATTTTATTTATCTATATTACAAGATATATAGGGGTAACTCATTTTTGTCCTGTTGTGCATTTCCCAACTGGTTACTGATGTTAAGTATTTCATGTTTATTTACCATATGTTTATTTACCATCTATATATCTTTGTTGACACTTACTTCAGCTTTTTGACCACATTTTTACTAACTTATTTGCTTTCTTGAATTTTGAGACATTTGTATATATTCTAGATAGTCTTCTATCAGAAATGTAATTTGCAAATATTTTCTGCAAGTGTGCATCCTTTTTTTTTCTTTTTTTAATTTTTTTTTATTTTTGACAGGCAGAGTGGACAGTAAGAGAGAGACAGAGAGAAAGGTCTTCCTTTTGCCGTTGGTTCACCCTCCAATGACCGCCGCGGTTGGCGCTGCGGCCGGCGCACCGCGCTGATCCGATGGCAGGAGCCAGGTGCTTCTCCTGGTCTCCCATGGGGTGCAGGGCCCAAGCACTTGGGCCATCCTCCACTGCACTCCCTGGCCACAGCAGAGAGCTGGCCTGGAAGAGGGGCAACCGGGACAGAATCCGGCGCCCCAACCGGGACTAGAACCCAGTGTGCCAGCGCCGCAAGGCGGAGGATTAGCCTGTTGAGCCACGGCGCTGGCCCAAGTGTGCATCTTTTAATTCTCTTAACAGTATTTCACAGAGCAAAAGTTTTAAATTTTAGTACAGTCCAATTTATCAATTTTAAGTTGTGTGGACCAGACTGTGAGTATAGCCAAAGCCATTATGCTTAACTCAAGGTGATGAAGGTTTTCTCTTATTTTTCTCTTAAAGCTTCATAGTCTTATGTTTTACATTTTTGTCTTCTCATGTGTATGTGACTCACCAGAATAAACTATACATTAAGACATACAAGCCCCAATAAATTTAATAAAACTCTAATCATGCAAAGCATGTTCTCTGACCACAGTGAAACAGAATTAGAATTCTATAACAAACAGAAATTGGAAGAATTCACAAATATGTGGAATTAAACAACACACTCCCAAATAACCAATGGATCAGAGAAGAAATCACAACGAGAAATGAGAAAATATTTGATATGAATAATTAATATTAATTCTTTACAAACCATCCTAAAAGATAGGCAATATGACAACACTTCCCAACTCATACCATGAAACCAGTAATGCCCAAATACTTAAGCCAGGTAAAGATCATAAGATAAGACAACCACATATATCCTAGGCATATGAACAACACACACACACACAAAAACTTTCAGTAAATACTAGCAAATAAAATCCAGCAACATATTAAAAAGATTATGCACTATGACCAAGTGGAATTTATTTCAAGGATTCAAAGTTGGTTTAACAAATTAAATTGATTAATATGGCAAAATATCAATCAAAAATAAGGACAAAAACAGCATGTTCATGTCATTAGATGTAGAAAAGTACTTGACAAAATCTAACAACGTTTGATGATAGAAACGACACTCAACACATTAAGAATAGAAGAAAACTCCCTCCGCGTAATGAAAGGCCCCTTTGGGAACCCCACAGCTAACATCATACTTAATGGTGAAGGCTGGATGCTTTCCCTCTAAGATCAGGAATGAGTCAAAGATGTTCTCGCAGTCTATTTCTGGTCAGCATTGTAATGGAGGCAAGAAAATGAGGTAAAAGGCACCCAACACTACCTCCATTCTCAGATAACATGATCTTACATTTAGAATCTCCTAAAATATACACTTTAAAAAAATTGTTAGGGGGCCAGCACTGTGGTGTAGTGAGTAAAGCCACTGCCTGCAATGCTGGCATCTCATATGGCTGCTGGTTCTTGTCCCAGCTACTCACTATTGATCCAGCTCCATCCTAATGTGCCTAGGAAAAGCAGCGGAATGTGGTCCAAGTGTTTGGGTCCCTGCACCCATGTGGGAGACCCAGAAGAATCTCCTGGCTCCTGGCTTCAGTCTGGCCCAGCCCTGGCCATTGTGGCCATTTGCAGAGTGAACCAGTGGATGAGAGATCTCTCTCTGTCTCTCCCTGTCTCTCTCTGTAACTCTGCCTTTCAAAATAAATAAATAAATCTTTTAAAAATGTGGCGAATCCCACAGGAAGTCCCAAAAGAGTCACAGATCACCGCTTACCTGACCAGCAGAAGGAGGTGAACTGTGGAGACTCCACAGGAAAACATCTAGAGTCAAAAGCTACCACTAGCCACAAAGTGAAAGTAACAGAAAATGGAGTCGCTCATGCTAAGCCAGGAGCTGATGACATCACTCATGCCAAGCTCAGCGCTTGCTAGAAAAATGCCCCTCATCAGACATCTCTGGACAGTCCGATCAGCGTGTGCTATGGGCGATAGCTGGAGTTACCTCAAGAACTTGCACAAGGATTAGATGTGAACGGGAGACATCTGAGCCTAGACAACGGATTGGTGACACCTCAGGGAACTCCGAGCTGATTGGACTGAGTCAAGCGTGGACAGCACGTGGACAGCAGGTGAGCTGCAGGAAAAAAATTAGGATAAAAAGGGAGCCTTTTGCACTGCTCTCCATCCTCTTGGGGATCATGGCCCGGTACGTGTGAACCTCTGGATCTCCATACATCTGGAGCTGAAGAGGCAGCCCGTTACTCTGCATGGAGCAGATAGCAGCACAAGCCTACAATGGACAAAGGGCCCAGTGCGTGTGAACCTCTGGATCTCCTCGCACTTGGAGCTGAAGAGCCAGCTCACTAGCCCCCTTGGTAAATGACACAAGGCGACTATGGGATCAAAACTCCAGCTGAGATGCGGCCTCACCGCCTTGCCTGGAGGCCTTATCAGCCTGCTGCCAGAGTTGACCACAGAGCCGTACCAGGCCTCTCAGCAGGGGACCTCTCTAATTTCTCGCCTTGCCATCTGCCTGGGAACTTTGAGCCTACTGCCCAGAGTGACAGCCTTCCTACGACTTCCTGCCTGTAAGTGACTGGTCTGAGATCCGTCTCTGCTGAGACGTGGAGCTCTGGACCTTGAACACTGACACTCTTTTTCGTGACTGTGATACGCAGCTTTTACAAATAATGTTAGTCATGTGTAATATACTATAACTGTGCTTTGACCCTATGTTTTGACCCTATGCAAGGTATCTGCAAATAATGCTGGAGACCTTGATGTTACATGTGCTATTATAATTGGATAGCCCTCAAAATTACTTTAACACTGTATACTGTGATCTGTGGATTAATGGATAAGTTCAGGTGGTATTATTGATATTGATATTAATGGTATTGATTCCAGTAGCCCTCTAGTCATTAAGGAAATAGTGTTACTCTGATAGTTAAGTGTTATTATAGTGAGTAAGTTCAGTAGAAGATAAGTAGTTATGTTAAGCTAAGTAGTTATGTTAAGCTAAGTAGCTAAGTTAAGTAGTTTATTGATGAGTGTATTAATTAGTTTAGATTGATAAGTATATTGATACTGATAAGTGTATTGACCTCATTGAGCATGCTGATGAGTAGTGTGATAAAAAAAAAAAACCCTGGTGTGTAAGCAATAAAATCTCTCATTGGAAAGACAGTCTTGTGTCCTGGTGTTCCTTTCTTCCCCGTGCTCTGACATGTTGCTCTTAGCCCCTGTCAAGCTGCGTGACAGCAGGCACTAGTGACAAAAAAAAAAAAAGTTATAAGTAATTTAATTCAGCCAGGTTGCAAGATAGAAGATAAGGCCGGCGCCGTGGCTTAACAGGCTAATCCTCCACCTTGCGGCGCCGGCACACTGGGTTCTAGTCCCGGTTGGGGCGCCGCACTCTATCCCGGTTGCCCCTCTTCCAGGCCAGCTCTCTGCTATGGCCCGGGAAGGCAGTGGAGGATGGCCCAAGTGCTTGGGCCCTGCACCTGCATGGAAGACCAGGAGAAGCACCTGGCTCCTGGCTTCGGATCAGCAAGATGCACCAGCTGCAGCAGCCATTGGAGAGTGAACCAACAGCAAAAGGAAGACCTTTCTCTCTGTCTCTCTCTCTCTCTCACTATCCACTCTGCCTGTCAAGAAAAAAAAAAGATAGAAGATAACTAAACAAAAATCAATTATATTATTGAGATGAGTAACTGAGATGAATAACTCAAAGTGAGATTAAGAAAACAATTGCATTTAAAATAGCATTAAACATTGTTGAAAGACATTGAAGATCATAATAAATGGGAAAAAACCCACATTTATGGATTGAAAGACTAAATGTTGTTCAGATACCAGTACACACTAAATTTATCTACAGGTTCAACTCAGTTTCCATGAAAATTCCAGCTGGCTTCTTTCCATAAATCAACAAGTTGACCCTAAAATTCATATGGAAATCCAAGAAACCTAAAATTGCTAAAATAATCTTTTTTTTTGAAAATGTATGTATTTACTTATTTGAAAGATAGGATGATAGAGATCTTCAATCCACTGATTGACTCCCTAAGTGCCCATGGCAGCCAAGGCTGGCCAGGCTGAAGCCAGGAGTCAGGAACTCCATCTGGGTCTCCCACTTGGGTGGCAGGAACCCAAGTACTTTGAGCCATCCTCTGCTGCTTCCCCAGGTGCATTAGCAGGGAGCTGAATCAGAAGAACAGCAGCTGGGATTTGACACAGCACTCTTGATGTGGAATGCCAGCCTCAAAATGGTCTACTGTGCCACGACATCTGCCCCTGAAACAATCTTGAACATGAAGAACAATGTTGATGGACTTAAACTTCCTGATTTCAAAAGCTCACTAGAACACTACAGTAATTAAGACAGTGTGATAATGACAAATAGATCACTAAAATAGAATTGAGAGCCTGGAAATGAATCCTTGTGCTTATGGTTATTTGATTTTTAGCAATGGTTCCAGGCTAAGTCAATTGGGGAAAGAGTAGTCCTTTCAACAAAATGGTCGTAGGACAACCATATATCCACCTGCAAAAACACAAAATTGACATGCTATGTCATACTATTTGCAAAATCCACTCAAAAGGGATCAAAGGCTCTAATGTGAATTAAACTAAAAGCTTTTAGAAGAAAACATTGCTGTAAATATTAACTTGGAGTAGGCAAAAGATTCTTAGCTAGGACACCAAAATCACAGACAAATAAAGGAAAATCAGGTAAATCAGGCTTCATAGAAATCAGACACTTTAATGCTGCAAAGAATCCAATCAGGGAAGTGAAAATACGGCTTACAAAATGGGTAAAAACACTTGCAAGCCATACGTCTGATAAGCACTTGTATATAGAATATATAGGGGCCAGCACTGTGGCATAGCAGGTAAAGCTGCAGCCTGCAGTGCCAGCATCCCAGATGGGCTCCAGTTCAAGTCCTAGCTGCTCCACTTCCAATCCAGCTCTCTACTAGGGCCTGGGAAAACATCAATCTAAGCTTTTATCTGGTATCACATTTCTTCTGCCTAAGAAACTTTTTAACTTTCTTGTAGAGTAGTTCTCATTTTTTTTTTTTTTTGGATGAAAAGTCTTTATTTCTCTCTCATTTTTGAAAGGTAATATTTTTCTGGCTTTAGAAATTCTGGGTTGGAAAATTTGTTTTCCTTGTAACATTTTACAACTGTTCCTCATTGTCTTCTAGTTTACATGATTTCTGACAAGAAGTCTACTGTAACTCTTATCTTTCTTCCTCTGTATGTAATGTGTCTTTATTTTTTTTCATCTGCCTGACTCAATACTTTCTCTTTGTACTTTGTTTCCAGAAATTCAGTCATTTATGCCTAGGTGGGTGTTTTGGGGTGGTTTTTGGATTTTTGTTTTTATTTTGGGTAGTTATCTTTCTTGGCTTTCTCAGCTTCTTGTATCTTTGGTTTACTATATCATTAATGCTTGAAAATTCTCAACCATTATTTCTTCATATATTTCTTCGGCCTCAAGGTCTTTCTATTTTCCCTTTGGTAGTCCAATTTTGTATGCAAGAATGAATCTTTTCAGATTTCTACACCTCTGTGTGGAAATCAGACATCCCTCAGGAAGGCATTTAAAGGCAATTTTTAACTATCCTCATAGCAAAGAGGTTACTCTGCCAAAAGCCTTAGGATTACAGTTCAGAGTAAATGTTACTGTGGTATAACACACGAATGATTGTTCAGTTCAGCCTGGTATATAACAAAAGACAAATAAAGAAAAATGACATTGAATGCTTACATTCCAGGAAAAGCTTTGTAGCATTTTCTCATCTCCCTCTTAAGCCTGCAGAAATTTCCCCATGTCTCTGAGCCCTCTCATGCCAAATTCACTCAATAACAAGAAGGTTAGAATTTGATTTAATTATAAACTCATTCTGTGTGCATTTTATTTAGTACATTGTATTCTAAGGAATTCTGTATGTTTCTTCTTGCAATCCCAAGGCAAGTGGAGAAGCATCCCCTAAATAACTAATAGTAATATACACATATGAGCTGCTTGGCTGTTTTCCAACACTATGCCTTTTAGAAGCTACAGTACTGCACCCCGCTTACACTCATTTAATCCATTCAACAGTCCCAGCCAGACTTTCAGTTACAGGCTAAATGTTCTTCTCTCAATGACCATGTGACCTTATGGTGGTCTCCAAGCACATCAAAAGTACTCAGAGTGCTTAGATTCTGATACAGCGCATTTTGGGCAAGATCTGGGAATCTTTGTTTTCAACAAGTTCTCCAGGTGATTTCGATATTTCTGGGTTGTCTTTGGAACTAAAAAAGCTGCAGATGATGCCTGGACTCTTACTTCTTGGGTCCTAGCTGGTGTGTGAACCACAGCGAGGGTTACCTTCATGATGCATTAGTACATACAGGGCTTATTTGTGTTTCTCCAGTCACAGAGTTTAACCTCCTTAGAGCCCTTTATCAGCCTATCAGTTGCTGAGAAGAGTCCCTGGGCCTTGACCCTACTCAAGTTAACATACTCTATCATGAGGATTCACATCTTGGTGTGATGGGCAACTTCCAAGATGACTCCTGATATTCACTTGTTTAGTTCCTTCCCACATTATACCATGGTCCATCTATGCGATAAGTAACATATAGCAGAAGTGATGGTATGTCACCTTGAAGGTCAGGTCACTGAAGCTTCTGTCTCAGGTGCCCTCTCTGCCTTCACTCTGTCTGATGGAAGACAGGTTGTGAGAAGTCCTACAGAGAGACCCACCTGATCTATGTTTTATCCTCCTGCCAACAGCCATGCATGTAAACTTGAAAAGCAAATTCCCTAGAATTCATAATGACTGCCTCCCTGACCAACAACTTGACTGCAACCTCCTGAGAGACTCTGAGTCTGCACCACACCCAGCGATGTATCTCCTAAGCTTCTAATGCTAAGAAACTCTGTGAAATGGTAGTTGATTGATTTAATCTTCTTTTTAACAGGCAGTTCATGGGCAAGAAAACAATGAAAATATGGGCTGTACAGAAAGTAGGACAGTTGGCCGTATATAAGTCTCTGGAAAAGAAGCTTCCAGAATGCACAGAGGTCTGCTGTAAAGGACAAGCATGTCAGCACCCACAGAAATGAGGACAGGCTTTTTGTCAGCATAAATCAGCCAGGTGAGAGGTTACTATTCAAGCAAAAGGCCTTGTGTATACAAGAAAGGCCATAATGCTGCCACGATTTGGGGAAACATGGCATAATAGGACATGCCAGATCATTCCACAATCTTTGGAATCTAAATCAATGAGGATATTTCAACCCAGTTCAAGCTAATAAGCATAAAACATTCACATTCAATCCAGGTACTAATTTTAGAGGCTCAATGAGATTAAAAGGTATGATTCCTATACTTTAAAAGCTGACATGTACACTGCAGAGGTATAAGGCATCCGATTTAAAACTTCCAGGTCATAACATAAAACAGTTGTCCTAGCCATTTTCATTTTATCTACTCCTCCCATTCACATCTCTTTCCACTTTTCCTTGTCCTGATGTGTACTTTATAATATAAACCATTGCCTGGGCTCTTTTGACTTTTGGTTTCTAGTTGGGATTAGCCAATAAGAGGCACTGGAAGTAAATTGGAAGGTAGGAAGATAGAGGTCAGGGAATGTTTCCCCTGCCCCTTCTCTTCTTTGGGCCATGTTTTTTCATCCCTTTATGTCTACAACTCTTGCTAAATGGGCTCCTCCAGGGCTTCAGCTCACCCTGGCTCCAGTAACACTGTTCTCTTGCTTGTCCCTTCAGGCTTTGGGAAAGCGATGGTTTCCTGTTGCTGCTGGTCTCTGGGGGCCTCAACATCCTTATTAAATTGCTTTAATCTAGGCTTTGATTTCATGGGTACTTTCATTAAAGTCTTTTAAACCATCCGAGTACAATTATTTCCTGCCAGGATCCTTGCTAATACAGGAACATTCATTCATTCATTCTATGAGCATTTAGTGAAGACATCCTTCAGAACAGGGACAATGCTAGGCACTGATGGTAAAGGGGTGAACAACTTATTCTGCACTTTCCTACAACCTCCTAGTAAGGAGAAAGACAGTAAACTAATAAATGTGTACTACCATTTCATTCACTGTTAGAGACTAGGAAAAAAATCAAAGGAAAGTGAAGACATCCAAAAGTAATAAGGGCAGCGCGGTGTGCCGGCCGCAGCACACCGGCCACAGCGACCATTGGGGGGTGAACCAACGGAAAAGGAAGACCTTTCTTTCTGTCTCTCTCTCTCACTGTCCACTCTGCCTGTCAAAAATAAAAAAGTAATAAGGGATATGAGAGGAAAAGGAAGGTCAGGGAGCAATTCCAAGATTGAGACATTTTAGCAGAGACCTAAAAAAGTAAGAGAACAAGTCATGCAGAAATTTGGAAAGTTGATTATTAATATTATTACTATTATTATAGTAATATTATAGGTACATTACAGTAAGGCCAGTGTGGTTCAAGTAGAATGAATCATTAGGTGAACTTGGAGTAAATGAGGTTGAAGAGATAGGCAGGGGGCAAAACATGTGCACTCCTATAGACTATGATAAGGACACGGGGTTTATTTTTACTTTGAAAGAAATTAATTAAAGGATTTTTTTAAAGATTTATTTATTTGAAAGGTAGAGTTACAGAGAGGCAAAGGCAGGGAGAGAGAGAGAGGTCTTCCATCCTCTGGTTCACTCCCCAGATGGCTGCAATGGCCAGAGCTGGGGTTCTTCCACATCTCCCACGTGGGTGCAGGGGCCCAAGGACTTGGCCCATCTTGCACTGCTTTCTCAAGCCATAGCAGAGAGCTGGATCAGAAGTAGAGCAGCGGGGACTCGACCCAGTGTCCATATGGGATGCCAACATTACAGGCAGCGGCTTTACCCACTATGTCATAGCTCCAGGCCTTCACTGAAAGATTTCAACAGGGTAGTGAGATTATCTATTTTGTATTTTAGAGATATTACTCTGGGGATCAGAGTTGCGGTGCAGTGGGTTAAGTCACCACTTGCAACATCAGCATTCCATATCAGAGCACTGGTTCAACTCCCGGATGCTCTGTTTCCAATCCAGTTCCCTGATAATGTGCTTAGGAAAGCAATGGACGATGGGTAGAGTACTTGGGTGCTTGCTTCCCACGTGGAAGACCTAGATGGAGTTCCAGGCTCCTGACATAAGCCTGGTCCAGCCCCAGCCATTGCAGCCATTTGGGAAGTGAACCATTAGATGGAATTCCAATCTCTCTCTCTCTCTCTCTCTCTCTCTCTCTCTCTCTCTCTCCCCCATCAGTCTGCCTTTCAGATAAATAAAGAAATCTTAGAAAAAGAAATATTACTCTGGCTGCTTTATGGAGAGGTGATTATAAAGGGGCAATTGTGGAGTTCTGGAAGACATTCAGCAGTCCAGGAAAGAAGACAAGGGATGGCAATAGCTTGAAAAACAATGCAAGTGACAAGAAGTGTCATATTCAAGGCATGTTTTGAAGGAAAGGGCCAGCAGAGTTTGCAATGGGTCAGACGTGAGGATGTGGGCAAAAAAGAATGGAGGTTGGCAAACTACAGCCTGTAGGCCAAATCTATCCTACTACCAGTTTTCGTGAATAAAGTTTTTATGGTATACAGTTACGCTCGTCAGTTGCTATTGTTTACTAGAGAAGAATTAATAATGATGACAAATTATTTGACCTGCAAAGCCTAAAATATTGACTCTCTAGCCCTTCAGGAAAAAAACTGAGTTTGGGGGGACACAGATATCCAGACCATAGCAGTCACCTTTTCCTACATCTCTTGAGTAAATTATTCCTGGAATTCCTTAAGGACAATGTTAACACTGTCTCCTATTTTCATTTTTCTCTTCCATGGTCCTATATCTGTAGGTAGAGAATAGAATTCAGTGAATTAAAGGACCTCTGTCCTAATGTGATTTGTTTAATAATGACTTCATACATTCCTCCATTAGCTTGTTAACTCTGCAAGCATTTATCAGAAAATGCCAAGGTTAGAGCTCAAAAAACTTCAGTGATCAACTTGTCCAAACCTTCTCATTTTAAAGAAACTAAGATTCAGAGCAAGTAACTGACTTGCTTAAAGTCACATAACTATTTTTGTACAAAAGTGAGGATAGAATGTGGATCTCTGTACATACATACTCTTTCTGTTGCACTAAAGGAGAGCAGCTGGATCCTTTCTCATCCTGTTTTCTTGTGTACCCTCAACCCATAAGTCTACGCCTAGTATTTAAAGTAAAATTTCATTTAAGGAGCAAATAATATCACAAATACTATGGGAGACTATTTTCTAGAAACTAGCCTTCTTGCATCTCTCCCCTCATTATTTCTGAGAAGCCTCAAAAGAATGGTTCCTATGACCCCACGAGCCAGACTGACAGTTGCAACATCCACCCCTTCTTCCTTTCCCATAGTTGTTCCTTCAATTTCATGTCCACTGTCCACCAGCTTTATTGAAAAACCTGTCCACTGCCACCACCCACCAGAACAATATCTTCATGCATGCCAACAATGCCAGCCCTGATCCCTGCAAGCTTTCCCACTTGTGTTGCTCCCAAGCTTGATTGATTTCCATCCAGTGACAGGGTCAATGACCCACCTTCCAATACTTCATTTACTTTTCCTTTATGTATTCCTTCATTCAAATATTTACGGCACTTACTCTGTGTGTCAGGCACTCTGCTAAGAAGTAGAAAGGCAGAACAGTGTAGTGTCTAAAAACATGGACTCTGGAGCCAAATCATCTGGATTCAAATCTTGGCTCTACTGTTTACCAGTCTTCTGAGCTTGGAGGAATGACTTAGCTCCTTTGTTTCTCAGTTTTGCCATCTTTGAAAGGCAAAGATAAAATAAGAATGAATTTTCAGAACTTAGGTGAACATAAAATGAATGAATACATGTAATTGTCTAAGAATAGTATCTGGCACATAGTGAGCACTCCGTAAGTGGGAGGTATTAATAGAGGATTTAGCAATGAACAAGATAGACATTGTCTCTACCTCCTTCATAAATTGAGCATCTAGCAAATAATGAGAAATAATTTGTCTCCTGAGTCTCAAGAAAGCTCTAGCTATTTTTAAAATCTTTTTCAATCTATAAAAAAAATTTTTTTAGCAGTATCTCTTTTCTGATCGATGGCTCAAATCCAGGCCAAAGGGACAGTACCAGAGTTCCATCAGGAAACAAATGGCACCAAAGGAGAATTTCCTAAAGCACTACTTCCAAAAGTATAGGCAGAGCCTAGGGAAATAACCAAGCATGGTGCAGTTCTCTGAGGATAGCTACAACAGTGAGATATTAATCCTCAGACTTGAAGAGGCAAGAGAAAGAAATTACAGGAACTTCAATATAAAAGAAGGTAAAGGAAGGAAACCTCACAGCAAAAGATCACAGGAAGCTCAATGTCTCTGTGACATAGAATTAAAATCTGATTCTCTGTTAAAGCAATGTGTTAAAGTAATCTATTATGTTCTCTTGATGTCTGTTAAATTCTATTTGTTCAGCTACACCATGTTAGATATTTAAGAGGTGTTTTCAAATACATGATTCTTAAAATTTATAGAAGGCATTGGACCTTCTGGTGAATGTTTTCTTAAGTTGTTATCTAATGGTTGAAACGGTTTGCTAAGTATTCATGTAATATTGCTATTGTCAGCAAGCGATCTAGGACTTGCTCCCTCATTTCTCTATTCTAAGCCCAACTTGTTCTTTCATTTCTCTATTCTCTTCAAGGTAGGAAACTAATTCTATTATGAAGGAATCTGTAGGACACACAATTTAATCTTTAGACCTTATAAGAGATGGCTAACATTTTTCTGAAATAGCATAGCCAAAATAAGAGCTTAAATTATAATCTCATAGCTAGATTTACTTCGCCATCAGCGAAGTAAACAGTAAGTAGATAAAAACCTCCCTTTCAGACCAAAGGGAAAGCAAGTTTTAAAGTGAGAATATAATTTTCCTCATGGGCATTGTCTACCTTAGACAAACTACGACAGAACATGCCTGTGACTATAGACTTGTGGTTCAGGCCACCGAAGATTAGAGATGGGACTTGGGCACTCCCTTGACTTGCATCCTCTGGTCTGCTTTAACACAAACCAGGAGGAAAAGAAAGCTAGGCATCAGAAGCAATGGGTGGCAGGCCTATTAATGGCTGATCTGTACAGTGATCTGCCCTCAAGGAGACCCAACAGGCCAGTCCACTGCAGTGGCTTTCAATGTGGTAAGCCTGGGCTTCAGCAGAAGTCAGCTTGTGAAGAGCCTTCGCAGCTCTGCCAAGAGTTGGATCACTGGAAATGGACCTGCCCTGGAGTCGAAGGATGCCCAGGTCAGAGCCACAGATCTTATTGGCTCTAAGCTGAAAGCCCTTCACTCAGCCCAACTTCCAAAGTGACCACTGCAGCTGAGGGGACGGCCAAGCAGGGTCAGCAACATTGCAGGCAGAACTGTAAATTTCTTGTTAGAGATGCCCCCTGCCTTTACCTGGCCAGCTCTCCTCCCAGGCCAGCTAAGTAATGAAAGTCAACAGAGTGCCTTCCCCTAGGAAGTTCACACCTCCCTTAGGATGTACCCCATGTAAAGAGATAGATAGGTCTGGGCCTCTGAATTTACAAGGCCTAAAGGCCAACAGATTATTATCAAGCCCCTTCTGTCAGGTTCTATTTGCCTCTCAATCAGAAAACTTAATTGTAGCTTAGACAGCACCTTTCTTAGCTCCTCTAATAATGACTCTGTCCTTTGTTCTAGACCCTTTCTAGTGCACTTGGGCCTCATTCCTTTGTAATCATAACCTCTACTCTACCACCAATGGCTCTACTCCCAACCTGTGTATACTGATGGTCCTCTTCCCCCCTTAATGCTGTATAATTGTTCAGACCTGGTTAATGCCACTCTTAGGATCATTGATTACTATCTTCACCCTGTCTTTTATGACCTTGTCTAAATATGATCAGAGTTGGCGAACTTGGTAGGCTTCCATAGCCTTGGCAATTCATGACGAGAGCCTAGGGTGGTTACTGGCGCCATAAACTAGAGTGTCAATTTGTTGAGTCAACAACAGGAGCCACTGTGCACTTGCTCCTCATGTGGGATCTCTGTCCTTAATGTGCTGTACATTTTGATTTAATGCTATAACTAGTACTTAAACAGTATGTTTCACTTTGTGTTTTTATGTGGGTGCAAACTGTTGAAATCTTTACTTAATATATACTAAATTGATCTTCTGTATATAAAGAGAATTGAAAATGAATCTTGATGTGAATGGAAGGGGAGAGGGAGCGGGAGAAGGGAGGGTTGCGGGTGGGAGGGAAGTTATGGGAGGGGGAAGCCATTGTAATCCATAAGCTGTACTTTGGAAATTTATATTCATTAAATAAAAGTTTAAAAAGAAAAAAAATAAATTACAGGAACCAGGGAAAAAAATGAGCCTTGGGTCAAGTTTTGGGTCAAAGATTGAACAATTATGGAGCTGATGTTGTGGCATAGTGGGTTAAGCCTCTGCTTACAATGCCAGCATCCCATATCCGAGCACCAGTTCAAGTACCGGACTCTCCAGTTCCCATCCAGCTCTCTGCTAATGCACCTGAGAAAGCAACGGAAGATGACTCAAGTTGGACCCCCTGCCATACATGTGGGATATCTGGATGAAGTTCCAGGCTTCTGGATACCATCTGACCCAGCTCTGGTTGTTGCAGCCAACTTGGGGAATAAACCAGCTGGTTAAAGATATTCATTCTCTCTCTCTCTCTCTCTCTCTCTCTCTCTCTCTCTCTTTCTCCCTCCCTCCATCCCTCTCTCTTTTTCACTCTGCCATTTGAATAAATAAATAAAATAAGTCTTTTAAAAAAAAAGGATTCAGAAAACCTACGGTGACCAGGCAAGAAGAGACCACAAATTACATGCTTCAACTTCATTCTGTCCACAGCTAAGTATATCCTATGGGACAAATCTTATTGTCCTCTCCAACTTCACATGTTCAACTCTTTTTTTTAAACATTTTTAAAAATTTATTTGACAGACAGAGTTACACAGTGAGAGAGACAGAGAGAAAGGTCTTCCTTCTGTTGGTTCACCCCCCAAATGGCCACTACACCTGAAGCTATACCGATCCGAAGCCAGGAGCCAGGTGCTTCCTCCTGGTCTCCCATGAGGGTGCAGGGCCCAAGCACTTGGGCCATCCTCCACTGTACTCCCACGCCACAGCAGAGAGCTGGCCTGGAAGAGGAGCAGTCGGGACTAGAACCAATGCCCTTATGGGATGCTGGTGCCGCAGGTGGAGGATTAACCAAGTGAGCCATGGAGTTGGCCCCAACACATGCTCAACTCTTAATCTTCAATGCAATGGTATTAGGAGGTGGGCTTTTGGTGGTGATTAAATTATGAGGTGTCTGTCATATGATTGGGATTAGTAGCCTTATAAAAGGAATACCTCATCCCTTCCACTATGTTATGGCATAGAAAGAATCCAGTAGTCTGCACCCTGGGAGAAGGTCTCACCAGAACTCAATCATTCTAGCACTGTGATCTTGAACTTTCAGTCTCCAAGATTGTAAGAACTAAATGTTATTGTTTTTAAGCCACCCATAATTTGTTATAACCACTTGAACAGACTGAGACAGTATATAAAAATGTGTAGAGAAAGAGTCATGTTGTGCCCAGAACACTATTTTATAAAGATACATTTATTTATTTGAAAATCAGAGTTACAGAAAGAGAGGGAGAAACAGAGAGAGATCTTCCATCCACTGGTTCACTCCCCAGTTGACTACAATGGCCAGGGCTCGGCCAGGCTTCATCTAGCAGCTAGGAGCTTTATCTGGATCTCCCGCATGGGTGGCAGTGAGCCCAAACACTTGAGGCTTCTTCTGCTGCTTTTCCCAGGCCATCAACAGAGAGCTGGACCTGAAGTGGAGCAGAAAGGGCACGAACTGGCGCCCATAGGGGATGCCAGCATCTTAAGCGGTTTTTATCCCCTATGCCACAACACTAGTCCCAGAAAAACACTTTTTATATACCTTAATACTGGTATATGTTTGGGGAAAAGATTTATAAAATCAAGGGAAAAAATATGCTGACTCAATAGAGGATGATGACTCACGTCGTGAGGCACTTCAAAATTAAGTAATTGAACTAAAACAAGATTGGAGAAGAGGGAGTTATGTGACATTGGTCCCAGGTTGTAATTTTCTTTATCCATAACTACTCTAAAATGTTTGATTGGAAAGATTGTGATAGGTTGGCTTTCATGCCACATGGGATCATTAATGCAATCTGATTTTAGCAGCTGAGAGAACAGCTCTTAGGAGTCATCTTTCTAAATCTTGACAATTGTCTGTAAGCTGTCTAATGCCAGTTAAGTTTCAGGAGAGTAAGATAGAAAAGGAAAAACATAGAAAAAGCAAAGGAGGCATAGGAATAAACAAGGAAAACTAAGACCCACTTTAATTCTTTTACAGTCCCCTCTCTTGGCCAAGACAAGTAACTTTCATTTATACCAAATGTTATGGGAGAGGTAACAAAATTACAGGGATGTGTAAGATTGAGGAATTAAGTCAAGAAGGCTTCCATAATGGATTGGAGAAGCAATTTGATTTTTTTTTGGTCTTCTATCCTTAATCATAGCTTGAATTATACATTTGGACAGGGCAATGGTCCTGGTCTTGATAGTCCTAACTGGATGCACTTGAGAAGGGATATGTCTATCAGAAGAAAAATAAAACTGATCATCAACTCTTGGGGAGAAAATGCATCCCAAAGATTGTATCCTTATTGGAATAGCCAGGGAAAGAGGTCATTCTGCAGGACTCTGACAATAGTCCAGAGGTCAGGAACACATCACTCACTCAACAAATGTTTTGGTTGAGTTCACAGATCTGTTGACAAAACATCAGAGGGGTTTGGGGAGATATACTGCAGCAGTTGTCACTGATAATTGCACAAGTGCATCCCCGAAATGCCAGGATGACGTCCAATGCCAGTCAAGAATGGAAAACAGCCTCTGGAGGTCCAGCAATTCTTGAGCAATCATTTCGATGTTTTTTGTGACATTGTTGGTGGCACGAGTGACTTCACAAATGATAACATGGAAAATTCAGGCAGAGCATAGAAATCCTCAATAGCTCTCAGAGTTGTTCCTTCAAGGATAACTCCAGCATAAAACTCAACCCATGCAGTGCTGAGCACACATGTACCATGATTCCAAGTCTTTTAGCTTCCTTTTCATGACTTGCTAAGAAAGGATTTTTCATAGAAGGAATGATGATGGATGATTCTGATTTGGGAAGAGTTTGACTCCTGACCTAAAAAGGTGATAAACTCAGGTGGGTGAAATCACATGATCTTGTCCAACTGACTGGCAAAGAAACATAGTAAGCAATGGACATGCACACACACATACATACACACACAAATATTAATGCTGTGGAGGTTTCATAGTTGTATTCTATTGTTATACCTTCCCTTGGTGAATCTGGTCCGATGATAATCATGCCCTTAAACTGGGCCTGGCAGGTATCATTTTAATAGCTCAGGCTCATGAATTAATGATTTGAAACAAATGTCACCTCTTGGGAAAAACATGTCCTTCTCTTCAGGGAGTATACTAGGTAGATTGTGCTACTCTTAGAGATTTCTTGGAGATGCAATTTTCCTTTTCTCAAATAGCAACAGCAATGATAGATAAACTTCTCCCAGCGAATAGGACAGAAACCTGTTTTTTAAAAATGGAACTGATGGGAAAAGGGAAGGAGAAGGTGAACATAATCAAAATTATAGATGCCAAGTCCAGGACTGTAGCACAGAGGGTAAAGCCGCCACCTGCAGCACCGGCATCCCATATGGGCACTGGTTCAAGTCCCGGCTGCTCCACTTCTGATCCAGCTCTCTGCTATGGCCTGGGAAAACAGTAGGAGACTGCCCAAGTCCTTGGGCCCCTTTACCCATGTAGGAGATCTGGTGGAAGCTCCCGGTTCCTGGCTTCAGCCTGGCCCAGCTCTTGCTGTTGCTGCCATTTGGGGAGTGAACCAGCAGATGGAAGATCTTGCTCTCTCTCCTCTGTCTCTTTCTCTCTGTAGCTCCCTCTGTAACTCCGCCTTCGAAATAATGAATAAACAAATCTTAAAAAAAAAGGAAGTGTCCAGAATGACAACCAACACAGAGACTCTGAAAGCCAGCAGAGAAAGGGGAACAAAACATGCCATAGCTCCTACCACAGCTCCCCAGCTGAGGGACTCCATCTTGCTCGGGACAGGTGAATGGAAAGAACTGTAACCCCATCACAGCAGGCCAGCAGCCTTAACTACAGGACAATTTCACAGTCTTTACTGGCTTTAAATCCCATCTAGGAAGCTCACTGTGGTTCCTGAAAAGGAACCTGGATTACCTCCCTTCAAATCTAAACCCATGACATGAGCTACTGCAGTAGAGCTGTTGCCAACCTGCATTCTGTCCTAGAGGACAGCAAGCAATCTGTTGCTACTAGCAACCCCCATAGCTGGGAAGGAGGAATGGAGGGCCAAGAGCAGGCCCTTATGCATCCTGCAGCTGCAGGATTTCTGGGCACAAGCTCCAAAGCCACACTAGTTTACTACCTTATCTAGTGACATCCCCCTCTGCCTTATTTTTAAAGGTTTATTTATTTATTTATTTATTTATTTATTTGAAAGGTGGAGTTACAGAGACAGAATCAGAGAGAGAGAGAGAGAGAGAGAGAGAGGCCTTCCATCCACCAGTTCACTCCCCATATGACTGCAAGGGCCGGAACTGGGCCAATCCGAAGCCAGGAGCCTGCACCTTCTTCCAGGTCTCCCACGTGGGTGCAGGGGCCTAAGGACTTGGCCCATCTTGCACTGCTTTCTCAGGCCATAGCAGAGAGCTGGATCAGAGATGGAGAAGCCGGAACTCAAACTGGTGCCCATACGGAATGCCGGCACTGCAGGTGGCAGCTTTACCAGCTACACCACAGCATTGGCCCCTCCTCTGCTTTTTTAGGGCATCAGCCAACACACAAAGCCAGAGGACAGGCATGAGGAAGTCCCCTTCTGCATCTCTTAGCACAGGGTGCTGGGTGGCCAGGACATGAGCCCCAGAGTCACCCTTGTGTGCCCTGTGAGAACTATGAGCAGTCCTTTCTGTGTCCTGCAACTCAGGAACTGTGGCTGTTGGTGCTACATCACTGGAGTAACTCACACTCACTGCTAAGACATTCCTCTGCTTTAGACTGACACTTGCTGGTCCACAATCCCCAGCATAACTGGCATTATGCCTTTCAGACCAGGGTAAGGATCCCACTGCATCTGGTGGTTCTGGGACCAAGGTTGTTGATTCTATAAATCCCAGAGACACAACACTCCCCCATGGGGCCCGAGGAAGAACTTGTCTCCATTACTGTGCTCCAGACCTGCACCTGCTAATGCAAAATCCCTACTGCACTGTGCAGTCATCATGCAGGAACTGGTTAAGGTATCCTCTGAGTTCTGAAGCTCTGGATTTGTGACTGTTGGAACTATATTCCACAAAGTACCCAGCTTCTCCCTGTGGGATCTGGGAATGACATTATCTGCTTTCCACTGCTCCAGGCATGTGCCTGCCAGTGCACAATCCCCAGCATAACCTAGGCATGAAACATGAGGCCTGAGTAAGGTCTCCCCTGCTTTTGGCAGCTCTGAGACTATTTTGGCTCTATGTGTCCCAGGAACATCTATGCTTACCCTGTGGGACCTAGGGAAGGCTTTACCTTCATTCCACTGCTGTAGATATACATTTGTCAATGCACAATTCCCAATAAAACCTATGCTTTTCCCAAGGGACCTGGACAAGATACCTTTCCTGATATGCAGTTCCAGAA
Organism: Lepus europaeus; assembly: GCF_033115175.1. NCBI lineage: Eukaryota > Metazoa > Chordata > Mammalia > Lagomorpha > Leporidae > Lepus > Lepus europaeus. Next base: position 103,153,685 of record NC_084850.1, on the reverse strand, counting down.
CTATTAGTGCTATATTATTCAGAGTTACCAGAGCCCACTTTGTGGGTCCTAGGGAAGATGCTACCTGCATTCCACTGCTTTGGACCCACATCCTCCAGTGCACAATCCCCAACATATCCTGTATTCACTCAATAAGTCTGGGACAAAGTCCTATTTATAACCCCCAGGACAGGGGCTAGGAGTTGTAGTACCAGTATCACCCATGCTCACCCAACAGGACCTAGGGAAGACCCCCCTCTTCCACATCACACTGTTTTGGGGCCACATGTATGAGTGCCACAAACCCCAACATCACTCAGACTTGTCTGGAAGCCCAGGGGACAGATCCCTCTGTGTCACACAACACAAGGAACAAGGCTACAGCCATCACAAAATCTGATGTGATTGACACCTGACTCCCTAGGGACTGAACATACACCTTTGGAAGCCCAGGTCCATTTCAAAGTCAAGCAAAAACTGATCGGCCCTATAAGAAATCCTGAAAGGTGTGTTACATTAGACATAAAATGTATAAGAGAAGGAAGAGGAAGGTTGGGTGAGAGTGTAGGTGGGAAGGTAGGCACAGAGAAAAGAATCACCATGATCCTAAAGCTATATTTGTGAAATGTATGAAGTTTGTAACTGGTAAAGCTGTATAGTTCTGCATACATTTCTATAGACTTACTTCTAAGGGTACAGCTTAACATCTTGCCATGGGACCTCAAATCCCCTTAAGCTGAGTGGTAAAAACAGCAGTTTAAGTGTTATAGAGATCATATGGATATAATTAAGTGTTAAAGTGATCATATAGATAGGATCAAGTGTTAGAGTGATCAGATAAATAAGACCAAGTGTTTGGTAATAATAATAGAATTAAAAAGGAGTGAATACTCCAACATGGGAAGCAGTCCATACAGCAGACTTATAGAATGACAATCACATTAAGTAGCACTCTGACCTCAGAACCAACCCTTAAGGCACTCTGGTCTGGCTGAAAAGCCCATGAGAGCATTTCAGGCATAGAAAGCCAAGACATTATGGCAAAATATGTCCTACATGAAAGGACCTCTGTGGGTGAGACCCCAGTGGAAAGAAATGGTCATCAAAGAAGGATATACTTTTCTTTGAAGGGAGTAGAGAGCTTCCACTTTGCCTATGGCCTTGCCTAAATATTGAAGGAGTTTGAGGATCCGAAAGGCTTCCATAGCCTAGGCAGCTCATGTCAAGAGTCTTGGGTGATCACTGACATCATATATAAGAGTGTAAACTGTTAAATTAACAACAGGAGTCACTGTGCACTTACTTTCCATATAGGACCTCTGTCCTCAAAGAGTTGTATTATGAGACTTAAGAGTAAAACTTGTTCTCAAAGAATTACTTCGTTTTAGTGTATTAAGTGGAGGATTTATGCCTCATAAATTATAGTTATGTTTAAGTGCTTGCAAAAGATGTATCATTGTTGGGTTCTTTTTTTAAAGATAATTAAGTTTCTTAAAAGCAAAATTACCTTCGAGATGCAATGACTTTGAACAGCCCTTGTCTGGATAGTTGAGGAACAGTTTTTGTTTTTGTTTTTCTTTCTCTCTTTCTTTTTCTTTTGCTTCCTCATGCAATGTGTTGAACTCTACCTAGAATAGAGTTAATCTTCCCTGTATAAAGCTAAATGAAAATAGATCTTAGTTTAAAAAAAAGACTGGGAAAAGGAGAGAGAGGAGGAAGAGGGGTAGGAGTGTGAGTAGGAGGGCAGGTATGGTGGAAAGAATTACTATGTTCCTAAAGTTGTTTTTATGAAATGCATGCAAATAAATAAATAAATAAATAAATAAAAAGAGATAAAAGGATAATGTCAACTACCATGGACACACACGACAGTACAAAATTCACTAACAGAGCAGATACACAAAAGATAAAATGAAGAGGATACCAACTTATCATGACAGAAAGCTACAAAAACACAAAGACAAATAATAAGCCTGACAGAAAGAAACAGAGACTATATAAAACAGTAGGCAATCAACAAAAATGACAGAAGATACTTCTTACCTATCAATATTAACCTTGAATGTAAATGGATTAAATTCCCCAGCCAAAAGATGTAGGTTGGCCAAATAGATAAAAGAACATGACCCAGCTATATGCTGTCTACAAGATACTCACGGCACAGCTAAAGTTACAGACTGAAAATGAAGGGTGGAGAGGTACATCATGCAAATGGAAACCAAAAATTAGGAGGAGTTACTATACTCATATCAGATAAAACAGACTTTAATGAAAAGCTGTAAAACCAAAGAAGGACATTATATATATATATATATATATATATATATATATATATATATATAATATAAAATGTATTGATGAGTATCAATTTGGCAAGAAGATGTAACAATCAGGACCGGTGTTGTGGCAGAGCAGGTAAAGCTGCTACAGCAGCCACTTGGGACTGAAGACAGTAAAGCAGAATATTGAGGTGATTCCAAGGAGGAAAAGTTGGAGATACAAGAGTACAGGGCAGTCAAGGCAAGCCACCATAAGATGGTGTACTGGATCACTCTAGTCAGGGAGATAAAGAAAAAGTTCTTCAGGAGCCTACAAATCCCATCTGAGTGAGTTGTTGGAAGGGAGCACGATGGAAATATCCCAAAGAATGGCATGTTGAGAAATTCTGGGGCCCAGGAGACAGATAGGAAACGGTGTTGTATTTGTGAAGCTGTGATGCTGCCAGCGAGTTTCATCTTTGTGCACGATGTTATTCTACTAATGCTGGGATGAGATGTGTCATTTGTGCATAGGCATGGTTCTGCTGGCCTATGTTATGCTTCTGAACAGCATCTGATGTTTCAGGAGTAAGACTATTAACAATAAAGAGTGGAGAACACAGGTCTGTAGTGGTCTTAATCAGTTCCTAATGTTAGGGACAGACTCATCATGCCTGTTTTTTTTTTTTTAACTTTAAAAAATTTATTTCAACTTCACTCACTTATTATATTTCCTGAAATGGGAATATATACATTATTCACCAATAAATGCTTAATGCTTTAAATTTACAATATTATTTGCAGAAACTTGAAAATTAAATAGGGAAAGTATAAAAAAATTTCTTCTGCTCTTAAAATTCAAAGTAACACTTTTTATAGCAGCCAAAACCTTTAACAAAAAAATCCATAAATGCAACAAAATGGTCACAATTATCTTGATTATTAACACTGAAGAAAATATACATGGTAGCTTCCAAAACACCACAGATCATTTAATGGTCCAGTTTTTCCTTCTAAGCACACAAAGCTTTGCCCTTGATCATTATTTTTATTTCACTATTTCAAATACAGAAATTGCTCCAAATTTCTTTTAAGTTTAAATAAACTTTTGGCATCTAATACTGGTGATGCTTGGTAAGATTTAAGAACTCCCAACAATAATAATCAGAAAATGACCCACAATTAAATAAAATCATCCTACAGGACTTACTATACAGTGGAACCTGGTATTCAATGTCTATAGTATTTTTGAATTACATGATTTTTTTTTCACAAACATAGCACCTCATCAAATATCTGGTAAACAATTTTCAATCACAGTGAGAGTTGAGAGGCCAAGTTCCAAAGACAATTCTGTGATTCACTTAAGATAACATTGCAAGACAAGTCTCAGGCATAAGCAAGGATAGGAATGCAGTCCGTTGGTTCTCATGCCCCAAGGTGACACTCATCTATGTGGGCATCATCCTATCAAGATGTGGTCCTATGTTTCCAAAACCAACAAAGAAAAGTCAAATGGTAAGTGGACTCCTGTTTTACAAATGATTGTTAAATGTAAAACTAAAACCAAAAAAAGCACTTCCAAAACTTCCAGAGACATGGTTATTCTATCTCTTTATTCCGGGTAATTCTGTTAAAAAGATAACTAAATGAAGTCCAATGTTGTGACATTTTAGTGTAAAAACTAATGTACTGAAGTCCAGGGTGGTTACAACTTCCATGTAAATTTTACAGAACAATTCCTTTGGAGAGTTTTCACAAGCTGTATTCTTGACCTGAAGAATCACTTTTTTATGCCGAGGAGAGGGAGTGGTCTTTGTGGGAGATGGGGACGCAGTACCTGGTGAGTCAGTTCCTCCATCAGAAGTGCTTGGCAATGATACCAGATGGGGAACTTTCTTTTTTCCAAGGAATCCTCCCCCTTCAAATCCTCCTTTCTTCCTTAACTCCACTTTATTCTCATTTTCATCTTCTGATGACCTTTTTTTGGATTCTAAAAACCCTTAGCTATTTTAGGTGCTTCCAATCCACTATCCGATTCTCTCCAACTTTTAATTTCTGTTCCAGGAGACTTTCTGTCAGCTACATTGCATTCCCCTGGTACCCCCTTCACTTCAGCCTGTATTGGGCCCAAGTTACCATTTTCAGGGACTGCTCTTTCCATATTTCTGTTCAAATTAATAGTCTGGAAGTCCCTGTGAAAGCTCTCAGTCCTTCTTGCCCTTGCTAACAAAGGATTCTCTCTGTAAGGCCTCATGGAACTGTAAGTAGCTGCTTCATGGATGGTTTCATGGTGCTGAAGCTGAGGACTAGAATTTGATTCTCATAGGCAGCTATGCTGAACCACAGAAGTTGCTGGACTGATGTTAGGAGTAGCACATCCAGAAGTGCTGAGATCACACTGGTCCAGTAATTTGAGTAGCTCTTCTTCAGCTGGACTGCCTACATCCTTATCTTCACTGTTGCTAACCATATCCATAACAGTGGTCAGATCCCACATCTGAATGCTGCCATTTGTATGGCCTGTGAACAAGTAGTGTGATGGCCTTTAGCCCATCCTACTGCATCCTTCACATTCTCTCACTGTAAATGCAAATACTATAGTACAGCCAACAGCTTGGATCTCACAGTGTTTTCCCAGTCTACGAGAGTCTCACAAATAGTTTGTTGGCAATGGGAACAAATTTCTGGATAAACACCTGTTGATCATCTCACTCTCCAAAGGGACCTATGTCATTTCCAGAAGAATAGCTACCATGGCTTTCTGTCTCTTCAATATTTTGAATGATGCTAAGGCATAGAACCTGGCTGAGTAGAGATCATTCCTCTGAATTGCATAACTGTCCGTGTCCAGACCCAACTGTCTCTGTGTACTGGACAATCACTTGCACTGCTCCAGAGCTTGTACCATAGGCAATGTGGATCCAGTTACCACTGACACTTGTTTTGGGTGTGAGGTAAATGCTGAGAGCAGTAATAGCATCATTTGAAGGACCGTGATACAGTTCCATCACAAGAAGTTCATTATCCTTCCTCCACAAAGGGAACTTCTGTATATCTATATAATTTATTGATCCATTGTTACATCCCAGTAGAAGGAATGACCCAGCAGTGTCATAGCTAGTTATAGGAACAACATCTTGAACCTGCCAGTGCTGAGTGACAGCATCCACACTCCCACTTTCCTTGTATGAATTGTAGCCACCAACTGGTTACCAGTAAAGAAAAGAACATCTACAGGAACACTAAGGCTGAGCACTCCAATCTCACTTCCACTTCCACCATCTTGAACACTCTACAGGATGATGCTACTCTCCAAGGCAACATTTTGTCTTTGTCTCTATGTGGACCTCCAACCACTTTTGTATTTAAAGCTGCTCGTTCAATTGTCCAATCCAAATATGAGCTTGTAAACACTTGTTGCCATCCTGAAGAGTCTTTGATTCTGTAACATACAGCAAAATGGGCATATTCAGCTACAATCCAATTATGAAGACCAGCTACCTTTCGTGGATCAACAGGAAATCCTAACCTAACAGTCTCTTCTCCAGTTCCAGAAAAAACAGACTGTGTGCCATTTCCCTGGGCTTCACCTTCTTGAGGAGTTTAGTCCATTCCTAGAATCAGCAGAGGATCTACCTGGGTTGTTTATTTTAAGACTAGGAATACCTGGTGGAGGCCAGTAACCATGAAAAAGTTCACTGCCACAGGATGAGCGTTCCAATTCTTCACGTAAGAGAAGCCTTCTTACTAATGCAGTGATTCCATAAACCTCTGCTTCATGCCTGACTCACTCCCCCTTAGGTCTAGTTCTTTGGTTCAAAGAAAATTGAAAATGGATGCAAATGCTGCTGGATCTGTCAATAAATATAGCACCAGTTTCATCTCGAAGTGTTGAAATTCTTCCACTCAGTAAACTGGAAAAAAAAGAATCTGGAATCCACATAAGAGTTTGTCTTGAGGTACTAAATCTGATCTGTGCCACGTTCAGCTGGACAATCTCACCACTGCTCCCCACTGCAGTGCCCATCTGCCATCTCCGGAGGCTCCAGGAACGCAGCTGTGTCCCCTCCCCGGCTGGGGCTGCCAGGCCCAGGGTGGGAGTCCCCTGAATTTCTTTTCAAGATTTATTTATTTGAAAGGCAGAGTTACAGAGAGGCAGAGGCAAAGAGAGAGAGAAAGAGAGAGAGAGAGAGAGAGAGAGAGAGAGAGAGAGAGAGATCCTCCATCCATCGGTTCACTCCCCAGATGGCCACAACAGCCAGAGCTGTGCTGATGCAATGCCAGGAGCCAGGAGCTTCTTCCAGTCTCCCACATGGGTGCAGGAGCACAAGCACTTGGCCCATCCTCTACTGCTCTCCCAGGCTAGAGCAGATATCTGGATCGAAAGTGGAGCAGCTGGGACTTGAACCGACATCCATATTGGATGCCGGCATTGCAGGCAGTGGCTTTACCCAATATGCCATGGCACCGGCCCCATGCCTGTATTGACAAGAATGGACTGTTCCCTAGTCCATGTGGGGGGCAAAAACCTTATAAATAAACTTCTGGGGCCAGCATTGTGGCACAGTGGATTAAGCCCATACGGGTGCCAGTTCTAGTCCCAGCTGCTCTGCTTTCAATCCAGCTCCCTGCTAATGCACCTGGGAAAGCAGCGGAGGTTAGCCCAAGTATTTGAGCATCTGCCATCCACATGGGAGACCTGGATGGAGTCCTAGGCTCCTGGCTTCACCTGGCCCAGCCCTGGAAGTTGAGGCTTCTTGGGGGGTGAAACAGCAGTTGAAAGACCCCCTCTATCTATCGCTATCGCTATTTCTATCGCTATCGCTATCTCTATCTCTATCTCTATCTCTATCTCTATCTCTATCATCTCTGTCTCTTCCTCTCTCTCTGCAACACTGCCTTTCAAATAAATAAATAAATAAGTCCTTTTTAAATTGCCCTATTTCTGAAGCTTTACTATGTCTGGGAGGGGTGTTAGCTAACTCCTCATTTATGGTAGCCATTTGACCTTACTGGACCAGGTTCAAGGATCCCCTGATTCTACTAAAAGATAGAGATTGAGGGACTCAGGAACATATATCCTTCCAGGCATCCTGAATAACTTAATACATTTCTTTCTTTTTGAGGATTTGGAAAATCATTGATTACAGCCTGGAGGTCAACCCAAGGCCAGAGTTTGAAAGTAACTTGTGATTGAGGTGTTGTTGGATTCGAGTCAGGAACTCCTGGGGAGGGAACCTAGGAAGAGCAGGATCTAAAAGTGCCAGGGATCTGGAATGAGCAAGAGGAAGAAGAAGAGAGAGGCAGAAAGAAGAGCAGGGATCAGAAAGGCAGGAAGGCTAGAAAGAAGCAGGGTTAGAGGAGGCAGAAACAGAGTTAGATAGAGGGCGGAGGTGTTTGTGAAGGGAGGAGGCTGTGGTCGGTTAAGAGACCTGTGTAGACCCGAGTTTTCCTGAATTGTTTCTTCTCTCAGCAACAACTTCTTATCAATTAAAGAAAGCCACCCATGGTAAGTTAGCTATTTTATCTTCATTGGTTCTAAGGCAACAGGCAAATGTACAGTTTTTGCCTTGTCCCAAGATCCCCAAAGAGGCATTGTAATTCAATACAGATGCTCCTCAACACACAGTGAGATTACATCCAATAAACCCATGAGAAATTGAAGATATCTTAAGTGGACTATGCGTGTGATTCCCCAACCCATGGCACATCCAAACTGTGCAGCACAGTGTACCACAGAGTGGTCGTGATTTCCTTTTAAGATCCAGGGGGCTGTCTGGGAGCTGTGCTCACTGCCACTGCCCAGCATGGTCAGACAGGATGGGATCACACTAGCCTGTGAAACAGCAAAACTCAACCTTCTAAGCACAGTGCCACTGAATGCATATTGCTTTCACATCATCATAAAGTCAAAAAATTCTAAGTTCAACCATCAGAAGTAACAGGGACCATTTGTACTGCCTTTCCTGAAGTCCCACCATTTAGAGAGGAATTTAACAGGACCACAGTGGCAGAGAATAAGCCCATGGGAGTCCACTGGAGCTGGATGTTGGGTAGATTGTGTTTCCCATAGTAAAAGAAGCCCTAGATCGAAAAAAGAGAGAAGGTCCTTGTTCTACCGTAAGAGCATCATCTAATCCTCTGTTTGCCCATAGAATATGAAAAGCTGAAGAAAATACAGGTGCAGTGGCCTGTCAGACAACAGGTTAACCCTTCCAAAGAATCAAAGCCTAAAACCTAAGCAGAGGATCAGGGCCAGGACTTACCTCTCAACTCAGCAGTGGCCCCCAGAGAGGAAGGATGCAGAGATTCCACAGCACATTCTGCCTTTCTCTGAAAGAACAGCAGAGTCCTGGGCTCATCCAGATTTCACTCAAGTCACAGCATAGAAAAAAAGTAGTGAAGGGGCCGGCGCTGTGGCTCACTTGGCTAATCCTCCGCCTGCAGCGCCGGCATCCCATATGGGCACCAGGTTCTAGTCCCGGTTGCTCCTCTTCCAGTCCAGCTCTCTGCTGTGGCCTGGGAAGGCAGTGGAGGATGGCCCAAGTGCTTGGGCTCCTGCACCCACATGGGAGACCAGGAAGAAGCACCTGGCTCCTGGCTTCGGGCCAGCACAGCGCCAGCCATAGCTGTCATTTGGGGAAGTGAACCAACAGAAGGAAGACCTTTCTCTCTGTCTCTCACTGTCTATAACTCTACCTGTCAAAATAAAAAAAAAAAGTAGTGAAATTGACTCAAACAGAGCTCAAAGACTGTGTTTAGCTGATGTGCATCAGGGAGCACCTTAGACAACTCCCTAAACTGAAGTAGCACTGGCGTTGTTAGAGAGCAAGGAGAAGCGAGTCATCTATGATTTTGGTTCTGTCTCAGGTTGCAGTTTGCATTATCTGTAACCACTTGAAAAGTTGCGGTTGGAGGGGTTGGGTATGGTGGATTTTCACAGCATTTTGTCAGGATCATTAACTCATCTTTCTAAGCTTTGACAGTTGTCTGTTAGCTGTCTAATGCCAGCTGATGTTCCGGAAAGTTCCCAGGAGACAGAAAAGAAAAGGGGCAAGAGGATGGAGTGGGGAAGGAAAGGAAGAAAAAGCCTAGCCTAAGCAAGAAAAAAAACTGGGGTCTGTTTCTTTTTTTTTTTTTTTATAATGGAAAATGTTAGCCTCTGTTCATTTAGAGGCATGACCTGCTCAGAATATTACTACTTTTCATGATAAGAATTGGGTTTCAGTCTGTGCTGTCCAGAGAGTAGGCCCTTGGCATGGCCCTCCCAAATATAGCAAGGAAATGAAATGGCTTAGTCTTTTTCCCAAGAGTCTTCTGGCAATAGTAGTTAAAGCAAACCTTTAATGGGCAGGTTTTCTATTACTGAAACTACAACCAGTCAAGGAAAAGGGAGGCCCAGAAACTATTTGGACAAATTTTCTAGAACAATGCATTCCTGAGCTCTGCCTAGCCACACCCTTGCCCCACCCTGAGCTGCTGGCCGCTCCTGCACAAAGAATTCACACACCCGCCTGCGGCCAAGTTCAGATCTGAGGAACACCTGTGTCTATGAGGAAATGAGCTAGTCTGATCTCTTCCCTCTTCCCAGAGGCTACAAACACACGGGAGGTTCACGCAGTCTTACATTTCCCCACCCAGCAGCAGGGCACAGGCTTACTCATTCCCAAGCAAGCACTAAGCAGCTACTCTGAGCCAACTTGAGCAAATACTGAAATGAATGACAACAAGCTGTGAATAAAACGCTGAGAAACCTAGCTTTACTCAGAGATCTCCTTGCTCAGCTGAATCCAGCATTCACAGAATCAGAATATCGTATCATTAAGAAGCTCTGTCTTGAATGGCAGAGGTCAAAGGTAAGCAGAAAGTCAGGGGGTAGACTTTTGGTGCAGGGGTTAAGGCATTGCTTGGGGCCCCTGAATTCCACATCGGAGTGCTTGGGTTTGAGTCCTGGCTCCTCTGATTCCAATCTAGCTTCTTGCTAATATGTACCCAAGGAGACAGCAGGTGATGGCCCAAGTACTTGGGTCCCTGCCACTTAGATGTGAGATCCAGATTGAGTTCTGGGCTCCTGGCTTCAGACTGACCCAGCCCTGGCTGTGGGGCATGCAGGGAGTGAACCAATATAAAGAAGATTGATCTCTCCCTCTTTCTCTCAAAATGAAAACAACTAAAAAATTTTTATAAAGAAGGAAGGAGAAAATCTGACAGTCTAACTTCCTGACTAATCAATGACTTCAGTCAAAATAGCAGGACTGGGGCCAGAGCTGTGGCGCAGTAGATTAATCCTCTGCCTGCAGTGCCTGCATCCCATATGGGTACCGGTTCTAGTCCGGCTGCTCCTCTTTCAATCCAGCTCTCTGCTGTGGCCTGGGAAAGCAGTAGAAGATGGCCCAAGTCCTTGGGCCCCTGCACCCACATGGGAGACCAGGAAGAAGCTCTTGGCTCCTGGCTTTAGATCGGGGCAGCTCCAGCCATTGTGGCCATCTGGGGAGTGAACCAACAGAAGGAAGACCTCTCTCTCTCTCTCTCTCTCTCTCTCTCTCTCTCCTTCTCACTGTCTGTAACTCTACCTCTAAAATAAATAAATAAAATCTTTTAAAAAGATAGCAGAGCTTCTCATAAAAGGCAGTTTATTTTTTTCTTGTGTATTTAAGTTTGAAGTACCTTGGATCAAGAAGGGGCCTTGACCTGCAGGGGAATACAAGGGCAAAAGAAAGAGGTAGTTTCTCTGATTCTAACCATCTAGCCAAGAACTTAGAAAGGTCATGACCCTCCCTTCATTTAGTTTATCTCAGAGAACAAGCCATACATGCATTTGCCCTCTGCCCTGGTGGTGGTGTGGGGTGGGAGGGGAGGCCTAGGAGCAATGCTGTCACAGGAATTCCTATTGAAATCATTGAGTGACGCAGGACTATAGGCGGAGGACAAGGAGAGCTGTCAGGAGTGTGACCTGTGATCTAAGCAGACTAGCTTCAGCCTGATCCCACAGGGAAGTTCTGGAGCACACACTGTACTCCTGTACACTGGCCAAGGTGTTTAGTAGGGAGGCCTGGATGTTACTGGGCAATTTTCTCTGAAGAAGGGGATAGCTAGGGAAGAAGCAGCTATGAGTTATCAGCCAACAGTCATATAGCTAGAATAAAAATTTAACAAGAAAACGGAATCTTGGTGACGCATCAATAGCACCCACTACCTGTTCTTTCCCCGACTGTCTTTTTCTATAAGCCAGTCAAGCTTTCCATCAAGGACTAGACAGTAAGTAGTTCATGATTTTACAAGTCATATAGTCTCTCTCATGACCCTTAAACTTTTATCATAACATAAAAGCAGCCATAGATAATATGTAAATAAATGTACAAGGCTATGTTCCAGTACAACTTAATTTACAAGAGCAGGCAGCTGTGGTTTCCATCTGTCCTCTTTTGGAGACAAGGAGTGATCCAAGTCTATTGCTAGCACCTTGTATGAGAGGTGGACAATAGGCTATAGGGGAAAGATTGGGCTTCTAATGGCTGCCCTGTCTTTCTCCAGCTCCTTTATGAACAAGTGCCAGAAACTCAACTCAGATGAACTCAAGGAAAACGGGTTAGAGGAGAGGGAGTACTTAGTGCGTCAGGTAACCTAACCACAGTTGGACTGGCCTGTTCCAAGGCTTCAAACTCTGCTTATCTCCATATTTTGGCTTTGATCTTTCCTACTATAGGTGGCCTTAACTGATGTACCAGAGAGCATGATTGGAGTTCTGAACTCCCATGCTGATGGCTCCAGCCCTGCAAAGGAAAGAGTATCTTCACTATCCATGACCAGGTCATAGTAAGGTCATAGGAAGAACATTGGATCACATGCCCATCCATGTATGACCTGCCCTCCTCATCCACTCCACAGTTTAGGGTAGTAGGATATGACATGAGAACCACGGCAAGGAGAGCCCAGACCCTGCTCCTGGGGAGTCATTCTGAATCAGAGAGCCTCCTCATATTATGCCAATTGCAGTAATTTTGAGCCACTTACCTGTGAAATCTCTGTCTCTTCTCTTTCCTCTGTTTTGCCTATGGTGAAATTTCAAATCGTTTTTAGTATGTATGTAAAGGAGGCTAAAAATCACCTCTACTGGGGCCAGCCCTGTGGCATAACAGGTTAACCATCTGCTTGTGGCACTGGCAACCCACATGGGCACCTGTTTGAGTCCTAGCTGCTCCACTTCCAATCCAGCATCCCTGCTGATGGCCTGGGAAAGCCATAGAAGATGGCCCAAGTTCTTAGGCCCCTGCACTCCCATGGGAGACCCAGAAGAATCAGCCCAGCTCTTGCAGTTGCAGCCATTTGGGGAGTGACCAGTGGATGGAAGACCTCTCTCTCTCTCTGTAACTCTGCCTCTCAGATAAATAAATAAATCTTTTTTAAAAATCAACTCTACCCATTCTAGTATCTTTTTTTTAATTTTTTGAGATACATGGCAGCAGAGATAGATGGACAGACAGAAAGAGACAGAAACAGAGAGACAGAGAGTTCCTATCCGCTGATTCACTTCCGACCCCCACCCGCTAAATGCCTGCAACAGCCAGGGCTGGGTCAGGCCAAAGCCAGGAGCAGTCAATTCAGGTCTCTCACATGGATATTAAATACCCAAGTACTTGAGCCATCACCGCCACTTCCCAAGGTGCACATGAAAAGGAAGCTGGAATCTGTAGCAGAGCCCAGACTCAAACCCAAACACTCCAATATGGGATGCTGGCATCTCAAGCGGTATCTTAACCACTGCACCAAACACCTGGCCCCATCTTAATTACTTAATTATAGTCCTTGGCTAAGTCTAGGAACCAAATAGATACAGGACAGATTAACAGAAGAAACATACAGATTTTATTTTTACATTGTACATGTGGATCCTCACAAGAGAGTGTGGACCCAAACAAATGGCCAAAGCAAAAAAGTTTTTATATATTTTAGACAAAGAACAATAAATTTTTGAAGAAATGACAAGATAATAGGATCTGACCAGGGGCAGTACATTCTTTAAAAAGACTTAGGAGTTATATGGAGGGAGGTAAAACTGGTGCAAGGGTTATTGTGGTGACTTTATTTATATAGGCCCATTACAACATCAATTCCCAGGCACTGGTGATAAGGGTTAACTTCTCATCTTGGTACAAGGAAAGCATCTTTCTCACAGGAATTTTTATGGCTCACTGAAGGTAGTAAAAGACAGGTCACATTGCTCTTTCTGCACCTGCTGCTTCTCAAGTGCATTCAGCTCGAAATAATCAATTGCCATATTTTGAAGTGACACATCCTCAACTCCTGCACATACTATGTATCAGGTACTCTGCCAGCTGTTATAGATTTAATATACACAAAACAAAAATGTCTCTACCTTCACTTACCTTCCTACAAATGAAGCTTACAAAGCACAGAATAGATATCCCCTGATCTTTGTTCTGGATAGTATATGATTCACACTATATGTTTCTTTAAACAATAGTCTGCACGCACTATCTCCATGTCTTGTTCCCTCCTTATTTCTATCCTATTGCATTGTCCTATCTTGTGTCACTACCCTGGAAAAAGCCACCAACAACCTTCTGATTGGAAAAATGAGGCCACCATTTTTTTTTTTTACTTGAAGCATTCGATGTTGATGTCTATTGAGCTATGTTCTCAAACTCTCCTTTTTTACATTTGATGACATAGACTCTGCTCATTGTCCTCTTAGATATCTGGATGTGAGGTGAATTAATTATACTTTTAAATTTTTACTCTCTATGAAGCTTAATAGAAAGTTTTCTACTGCAAATTGAATTACTTTAATATAGTAGTTTAAGTTAAATAAGATTAATATGAATGTAAATAGTCTAGGATTCTAAAGAAAATGGATATTGATCTAGCTCTAATTCTATCTAGTTGTCAGAATAAGCTCTATACTTCAGTTATCTAATCCCTAAAAAGAGGGTATATTGCCAGATTTGATTTTAAATTTGATTTTTTTAAAGATTTATTTACTTGAAAGGCAGAGTTACAAAGAGAGAAGGAGATAGAGAGAGAAAGAGACAGAGAGAGAGGAAGAGACAGGGGTTGAGGACAGAGGGAGGGAGAGAGAGACAGAGAGCTCTGACCTAGATGCCCAGCTCTGTTACCTGGGAAGCCCTGATGATGCCTAGGTTTCTGTTGTGCCTAAACGGTCATACTCCCTGCTGTAGTGACATGGCTTCTGCCTTTGGTTCCTTGGCTGACCAGATTTTCAGGTAAGATAGGAGTCCTATAAAGTTGATATTTTTGAGCACTTACTATGTGCTAGGTCTCATGGAACCTATCCCCCAAGTCTATGATAATAATAAATACTATTACTGTTCCTATTTTATAGATGTGGAAACTGAGATTTGGCATGTCCCTGAAATATCAGGATTACTACAGGCTGGGCCTATGATTCAAAACAAATCTATGACTTTCAAATCTATGACCTTACCCATCATCCTTTGGAACTAATACTCTTGGCCAATAGTTTCATATATTGCCTAACTCTTGCCATGCTTAAGATGTTGAATATAGGCCGGCGCCGTGGCTCAATAGGCTAATCCTCCGCCTTGCAGCGCCGGCACACCAGGTTCTAGTCCCGGTCGGGGCACCGGATTCTGTCCCGGTTGCCCCTCTTCCAGGCCAGCTCTCTGCTATGGCCCGGGAGTGCAGTGGAGGATGGCCCAGGTGCTTGGGCCCTGCACCCGCATGGGAGACCAGGAGAAGCACCTGGCTCCTGCCTTGGAATCAGCGCAGTGCGCTGGCCGCAGCATGCCAGCCGCGGCGGCCGTTGGAGGGTGAACCAACGGCAAAGGAAGACCTTTCTCTCTGTCTCTCTCTCTCACTATCCACTCTGCCTGTATAAAAAATAAAAAAAAAAGATGTTGAATATATTGATTTCTTATAACCATGGAGCCTCTACTCATAGGAATTCCAGAATTTCCCATCACACAAAGTATCTCAGTGCTGTGCCCCACAAGTTTGATTCAGTACCACTCTTGAGCTGACAGTGGGCTACTTTAGTGCCCCTAATAGCCACTCACCAAGGCCAAATTGGTTTCTCTAGAAGCCCCCTTCCAAAGGCCCATATTGCTAGATCCCCACCATAAATTAATAATGAGGAGAATCAAGGAAGGGGAGAAGATGTGTGAATCCAAAATGAAATAATCACCTTGAAATTTATAATAGCCTTCAAGCTTTTGAAGGTGTTGTCTGAATGTGTTGTCACAATAACTGTGGGAGGGGCCAGCATATTGCACAGCAGGTTAAGCCACTTCCTTCAGTGTCATTATCTCATGTAAGCACTGGCTGCTCCACTTCCCATCCAGCTCTGCTGTGGCTTGGGAAAGCAGTGGGAGATGGCCCAAATGCTTGGCTCCTGCATCCACATGGGAGACCCAGAAGAAGCTCCTGGCTCCTAGCTCCTGGCTCCTGGCTTTGGCCTGGTCCAGCCCTGGCTATTGAAGACATTTGAGGTGTAAACCAGCAGATGGAAGGTTCTCTCTCTCTCTCTCTCTCTCTCTCTCTCTCTCTCTCTCTCTCTCTCTCTCTGTGTGTGTTTGTGTGTGTGTCTGTGTGTGTGTGTGAGGGAGTGAAGGAAGATTTTCCAAGGGCATCACTGGTGACAGCAAATAAATATTTTCTGTAGAAGTCTATCGGGGCCGGCGCTGTGGCTTAACAGGCTAATCCTCCGCCTTGAGGCACCAGCACACCAGGTTCTAGTCCCGGTTGGGGCGCCGGATTCTATCCCGGTTGCCCCTCTTCCAGGCCAGCTCTCTGCTATGGTCCGGGAGTGCAGTGGAGGATGGCCCAAGTCCTTGGGCCCTGCATGCGCATGGGAGACCAGGAGAAGCACCTGGCTCCTGGCTTCAGATCAGCGAGATGCGCCGGCCGCAGCGGCCATTGGAGGGTGAACCAATGGCAAAAAGGAACACCTTTCTCTCTGTCTCTCTTTCTCACTATCCACTCTGCCTGTCAAAAAAAAAAAAGTCTATCGGAAAGGAAGAATATATGGAAGGAGGTAATAGCGGTTTATTAAAAGCAAGCAGTTAAGTTTTTACTTTGCGAGGAAAGTCTATGGAGGCCCCATGTTAACCAGCATTCCCATTTGGAGTAGAGCAAGTGTCTCTGTCCTCATAACCTTGGGCTTTGACTAAGGACTGGCAATATTTGGTAGTCAGACTGCCCTGGAAAAAGAATTGGAGATAGGCATAGTGGCTTAATGTGCTTGCCTCAGCATTAGACATAGCTATACATCAAGGGACTGAATGCCTGAGCCCTGGGGAGACTCTATAAGACCCCAGGTCTCCTTCCTATCCCTGGAACACTGGAATTCTTGGAATTTGCCACCCTGCTCTGTGGAGGCATTCCCACACTACTCACCATGGGATATCAGAGGTGAGCTAAAGGCAATAGGCAAAAGAAGGTCTCAGGAAACAATTTGGCCAAGCTCTGTGGGAGCAGCAGGACAGAGTTGCTGCTGAGTGTTTCCAAGCAGAAAGCTCTAAAATCTCTGGCCAAAGTCTGTTTATCTGTTGTAACCAGACAGTGGAAATATGGTTACAGAAGAACGTAATTATTAATTAATTGTATAACAAGTGAGTGTTGTGAATTCATTATACCGGTATAAGCCTGTTTGACCAACTACATCTTTGTTATAGTTGCTAAAATTACTAGCTCAGTGTAACTGTCACCAAAATCCCTAGTACAATGTGTTTTTAGTGTCTTTTAGAAAGCAGTAAGCCTCAATCCCTCCTGTGAGATGTATCACATTATACTAATGTATTACACTACTAAGATTTAAATAATGAGATATGGGGCCAGTGCTGTGGCACAGCGGGTTAAAGCCCTGGCCTGCAGTGCTGGCATCCCATATGGGCACCAGTTCTAGTCCCAGCTTCTCCTCTTCCGATCCAGCTCTCTGCTGTGGCCTGGGAAAGCAGTAGAAGATGGCCCAGGTCCTTGGGTCTCTGCACCTGTGTGGGAGACCCAGAAGAAGCTCCTGGCTCTGGCTCCTGGCTCCTGGCTTTGGATCAGCACAGCTCTGGCTGTTGTGGCCATCTGGGGGGGTGAACCAGCGGATGGAAGACCTCTCTCTGTCTCTACCTCTCTAGGTAACTCTGTCTTTCAAATAAATAAAATAAATCTTAAAAAATAATTAGATATATGAATTATTACTATGCAAAATCTGAAGTTACCCCAATGATATTTTTAAAGATTTATTTATTTAAAAGACAGAGTTACAGAAGGCAGAGGCAGAAGCAGAGAGATTCTTCCATCTCCTGGTTCACTCCCCAGATGGCCTCAGCTTTTAGATTGGCTGGAGCTGGGCCGATCTGAAGCCAGAAGCCAGGAGCTTCATCCAGGTCTCCCACGCAGGTGCAAGGGCCCAAGCACTTGGGCTATCTTCCACTGCTTTCCCAGACACATTAACAGTGAGCTGGATCGGAAGTGGAGCAGCCAGGACTCAAACTGGTGCCCCTATGGGATGCCCGCACTGCAGGCAGTGGATCTTCCTGCTACGCCACAGCACTGGCCCCCCAATAATTTTTTTAGCATTATAGCAGACACTGTTACTGCCCTATCCAAATACCTTTGGCCCTCATCTCTACCTAGTAAAGGCTTCTTACTGGGAGTATCTGCAACTTTCTGTTCGAGAGTGTTTTGCTAGAAACCAGAGCAGGCAGGGCCTATGAATGGCAAAACCGAAATTCTAGGAAACCACAACCAATGATGCATAGGAAGTGAAAGATACACACTCCAGCCTCCTATCTCTTTGGTTAGGTTAACTGCGAGGTGTCCCTTACACTGACTCCTAGAGTTCCCCAGTAGGACTATACTCCGGTTGTCCACAGTGGCAACTTGCTAGCAGACATACTCTTTGGTGGCTTCCTTCCTTTCTCTGTTTTATACCCTCCACCCTCAACAAGTGCTTTCTGGGATGCCTCCAAAAATTAATCATCAGCACTCTAATCCTTGTCTCAGGGTTTTCTCCTGGGGAAACCCAATCTGAGACAGTGACCAACTTTTTCTGTAACATATGTTCCTTGGTGGAAGAGCCAGGGGACTGTAAAGTAGGTATACATGACCGTGAGTGCACCCATGGGAGTATGCCATCTGTTATTTGTGACACAGCAGAATAAAGGTTGAGTATTGCATGAAACATGTACCTGACTGACTTACCATGACACAAAGCAGCCAGAGGAAATTTTACAGGGGTAGTAGAAGGGTTTCCAGGTAATTGACAATCATTTAGCATCACAGCTGCCTGGGGGTAGCAGTACCAGTTAAAGCTTCCTAAAATATTTAAAAGGAAAAACTTGAGAATAATCTGTCCATAAGGGGCCTTGAGAAGCTCGAACATAGTCTTAGGAATCTAGAAGGTCATATGAAAGTGGTGGTCTGCATACATGTCCAGGAAAGAACTCAGAAGACTACATACTCTCATCTCTGGCTGATCTTGAGGCTCTGCCCAAGAAGGAAGTAATGGTTAAGGCAGAGGTGCAAAATTGCCTGCAGACTCATTCAAAGCAAATCCCAACACATCTATAGAGCCCCTCAGCAAAGGCTAGCAAACTTATTGGATCAAGGTATTTAAGAAAATCTCCATTCCATCAATAGCTGACCCCTCCACTAAGCAGAGGCTTCAACAGCCATATGCAATGCTCAATACAGATTTAACAGAATTAGTCCACAAAAATTACTAAGCATATTGCTTTTTATGAATCTACATACAAAAAATCCTCAAAAATAAATATGAGCAAAGTTACCAGCAACATATAAAAGTGATTATTATCATGAGCAGGTAGAATTTATCACAGGAATGCAGCTAGGGGCAGGCATTGTGGCACAATAGATTAAGCCACCACTTGAGATGCCAGCATCCCATGTCAGAGTGCCAGTTCTAGACTTGGCTACCCTGTTTCTATTCTAGCTCCCTGTTAATGCACCTGGGATGCAGGGGATGATAGCTCAAGTCCTTGGCCCCCTGCCATCCACGTGGGAGATCCAGATGGAGTTCATGTCTCCTATTTTAGCTTTGCCCCTGCCAAGCTGTTGTAGCCATTTGGGGAATGAACCAGCAGCTAGAAGACTCTCTCTCTCTCTCTCTCTCTCTCTCTCTCTCTCATGTCTTTCATATAAATCAAATATTCTTTTACAAATGAACTAGCATAATATGTCAGATTAATAAAATATAAGACAAAAATCACATGATTATCTCAAAAGATGCATAAATAGCATTTGACAAAATTTAGCACCCTTTCATTATTAAAAAAAACTCAAGAAAAAGAATAGAAGGGCTCTAAGAAAAGGCATCTACAAAATCCCATGGCTAACATTATACTTAATGGTGAAAGGCTGAGGTCTTTCCCCATGAGATGAGGGACAACACAAGGATATTCAACTTCTATTTAGTACTGTAATGGAGGTTGTAGCCAGGGCAATTAGATAAGAAAAATAAATAAAAGACATATAGACTAGAAAAAATATGTAAAATTATCTCTGTTCACAGAGGACAAGGTCTTATACACAAAATCATAAGGACTTTCACCAAAATTATTAGAACTAATAAACAATTTCAACAAGGTTGCAATATACAATATCAGTATACAAAATCATTTGCATTTCTACAATAAAAATGAACAATGTGAAATGAAATTAAGAAAATAATTCTGTGGCATAGCAGGAAAACCTGCCACCTGCAATACCGGTATCCCATATGGGTGCCTGTTTGAAACGTGGCTACTGCACTTCCCATCCAATTTTCTACTAATGCACCTAGGAAGGCAGTGGAGGATGGCCCAAGTACTTGGGTCCCTGAACCTATGTGGGAGACCTGGAAGAAGTTCCTTATTCCTGGTTTTGACCTGGCCCAGTCCTGGCCATTGTGGCCATTTAAGGAATGGGCAAGCAGATGGAAGATCTCTCTGTGTCTCTCTTTCTCTGTAACCCTGACTTTCAAACAAATAAATAAATCTTTAGAAAAAGGAATTAAAAATAAACTTAACAGAAGAGTTTACAACACAAAATACAACATATACATAAAAACCAAATGTCTCAATTAAAAATTGGGCAAAGTTTACAGTGGACATTTCTCCAAAAATATATGCATGGACAATAAGCACATAATAGTCATTAGAGAAACAAAAATCAAAACCATGATAAGATATCACATCATACCTACAAGGAAGACTATAATCAAAAAGACAGATAACAAATGTAGACAAGGATGGGGAGAAACTAGAACCCTCATACTTTTTGCTGGAAATGTAAAGTGGTACAGCCACAATGAAAAACACTGTGGCCATTCCTTACAAAGTTAATCATAAAGTTCCCAAATATTTGACCCAGTAATTCCACTCCTGGTTGTATACCCATGAAAACTGAAAACATATGTCCACATAAACACATACAGAAATGTTTATTCCAGCATTATTCATAACAGCCAACAAATAGGAACAACCCCCAAACTGACTGTATATATATATTCCCTGGAATAGTATTCAGTCATAGAATCTTGAAGATATGTAAGCTAAAGAAACAAAGCATAAAAGACTGATATAGTATGATTGCATTTTTGTTGAAATCCAGAATAAAGAAATCCACAGAGATAGATAATTAATTTGTGTCTCCAGAGGCTGGAGGAGAGGCTATGGGGAATGGCTGCTAATGTATATCAGGTTTCTTTGGAGGATGAGGAAAATGTTCTGGAACTAGTGATAATGGTTGTATAACTTTATGAATACACTAAAAAGAATTTACTTTTACACTCAAAAAGAATGAATTTTAAAATGTGTAAATCACATCTCCATAAAACTTTTATTAAAAATATAAGAAATAGGCCGGCGCCGTGGCTCAACAGGCTAATCCTTTGCCTAGCGGCACCGGCACACCGGGTTCTAGTCCCAGTCAGGACGCCGGATTCTGTCTCGGTTGCCCTTCTTCCAGGCCAGCTCTCTGCTATGGCCCGGGAGTGCAGTGGAGGATGGCCCAAGTGCTTGGGCCCTGCACCCCATGGGAGACCAGGAGAAGCACCTGGCTCCTGCCTTGGGATCAGTGCGGTGCGCTGGCCACAGCGTGCCGGCCGCGGCGGCCATTGGAGGGTGAACCAACGGCAAAGGAAGACCTTTCTCTCCGTCTCTCTCTCACTATCCACTCTGCCTGTCAAATATATATATATATATATATATATATATATATATATATATATATGAAATAGGGGCCGGTTGAGGCCAGTGTTGTGGCATAGTGGGTGAAGCTACTGCCTGTGGTGCCACAATCCCATATGGGCGCTGGTTCAGGTTCCAGCTGCTCCACTTCCGATCTAGCTCTCTGATATGGCCTGGGAGGGCAGTGGAGGATGGCCCAAGTCCTTAGGCCCCTGTACCCGCATGGGAGACCTGGAGGAAGCTTCTGGCTCCTGGCTTCAGATCGGCTCAGCTCCGCCTGTTGTGGCCAATTGGGGAGTGAACTGGCAGGTGGAAGACTTCTCTTTCTCTCTCTCTCTCTCTCTCTCTCTCTCTCTCTCTCTGCCTCTCCTCTCTCTGTGTAACTCTGACTTTCAAACAAATAAATAAATCTTTAAAAAAATAGAGGCAGGCAGTTGGCACAGCAGCTTAAGTCACCTCTTGGGATATCCACATTCCATACTCGAGTGCCAGGTTCAAGTCCCAGCTAATCCACTTCAGAAACAGCTTCCTGCTAATGTGCAGCCTGGGGAGCAGCAACAGATGTCTCAAATACTTGAGTCTACTACAGAGGGAGATTCAGATGGAGTTCCAGGCTCCTGGTTTCAGCCTGGCCCAGCCCTGACTATTGCAATCATTTGGGGGGTAAACCAGTGTCTGTCTCTCTGTCTCTCTGACTTTCAAATAAAGTGGGAATTTTTTTAAACAGACTACACAAGTGAGAAGAACATTAGTGGTTTGCTACACACATACTCACACACATATATACACATATATATGTGTGTGAGTGTGTGTGTGTGCGTGCAGGAGGGAGAGAGAGAGAGAGGTAGGTGGGGGTTTAGCCTAGCAGTTAAGATACAATTAAGATGCTTGCATTTTGCCTGGGTTCCATACTCAGCTCTGGTTCCTGATTCCAGCTTCCTCTTCACACAGACCCTGGGAGGCAGCAGTGATGGCTCAAGTAAGTCGGTTCCCACTACCCACATGGGAGACCCAGATTGGATTCCCAGCTCCTGGCTTTAGTGCAGCCCAGCCCCGGATGTTGTAGACATTCGAAGGATGAACCAATGGATAGGTTCTGTTTCTCTCTCAAACAAATAAATGTGTTTGTATTAGTAATTAAACACAAGCAAAAAAAAAGATGAGATGAGATAAGAATACTTTCCAGCAACAACTTGTATTTTAGGGAAGGACCATGGCCTCCTGGGTGACAGCAAGGTCAAAGCCTTCAGGGTGTTTTTTATCCTTTGAATCCAACAATGTAACCTCATAGTGCTTTCAGGGATTGCAGAAGGCTGGGGTATTCTTCTCCAGTAAGCCCCCAAGAGGTACAGTGTGGGTGCAGTTTGTGGGGACAAAGGAGCAGAAGGAGCAACCCTGCTTGAGCACATGTCCCGTGGCATGTCAGCTGACAACGGTGAAGACAGACACGTGTGTATAAACTGCTTAGAAAAGTGATTCCAAGAGGAAGTAGCAAATCCAATGTTCCTGCTGAAGAGGAGGAAGTTGAAGGACATGATTACCTTCCTGGCAGTCACACAGGGCCCTGCATACAGAAGAACTTTGTGTTTGGCTTGATGCTATGTTGTTGCTTACTCAAAATTCTTAATAACTTCATCTTCAATGTGTTGTTTTTAAGTGAAGTCAGGTGGAACAACAAAGCATGAGCATGAGCAAGGAAGGTATGGGTGACATGCATGCCTGCTAGTCCTTGTCACCATACTACATAGAACCATCATGATACCTCATGAGCACAGACTTCCAGGAGATACATGCTGCATCAAGAGATCTGTGACACTGGGGCTGGAGTTGTGGTACAACAGTTAAGCTGCCGCCTGCATCCCATATGAACACTAGTTTGAGTCCAGGCTCCTCCACTTCAGATCCAGCTTCCTGCTAATGTACCTGGGAAAGCAACAGAAAATGGCTCCCAAGTACTTGGCCCCTGCCACCCACAGAGGAGACCAGGATGGAGTTTTAAGCTTTTGGCTTCGGCCTGGCCCAGTTCTGGCCATTTGGGGAGTGAAGTAGCAGATAGAAGGTTGGTCCCTCTCTCTCTCTCTCTCTCTCTCTCTCTCTCTCTCTCTCTCTGTAATTCTGCCTTTCAAATAAATAAATAAATAAAGCTTACAGAAAAAAAAGAGTTAGGAAACAAAGAGTTCAATGAGACTACAAGTGAGTTGAGACAGGCCGGCACCACGGCTCACTTGGCTAATCATATGCCTGTGGCACCAGCACCCCAGGTTCTAGTCCAGGCTCACTTGGCTAATCATATGCCTGTGGCACCAGCACCCCAGGTTCTAGTCCAGGTTGGGGCAGCGGATTCTGTCCCAGTTGCTCCTCTTCCAGTCCAGCTCTCTGCTGTGGCCCAGGAAGGCAGTGGAGGATGGCCCAAGTGCTTGGGCCCTGCACCCGCATGGGAGACCAGGAGGAAGTACCTGGCTCCTGGCTTTAGATTGGCGTGGCGCACTGGCTGTAGCGGCCATTTAGGGGGTGAACCAACAGAAGGAAGACCTTTCTCTCTGTGTCTCTCTCTCTCTCACTGTCTAACTCTGCCTGTCCAAAAAAAAAAAAAAAAAAGAAAAGAAAAAAAGAAAAAGAAAAAAAGTGAGTCGAGACAAAGGTTCACATGTCTGAGTGAGTAAGTAGGGGTACTGATATACTGATAACCCTATGCATTTACCATTTGAACCAGAAGTTGCTAGAAGACAGGGAGGTTGTAAGAAACACAAGCAACCAAGGGACCCTGCCATAACCTATCCTGACTTTGTCACTCCCCTTTATTAGCCAGCCACACACTCTGAAAATAATGACAGAGAAGGAAAGGGAATGATAGTGCAACCTGTTCTTTTTCCTTTCAAGTTTTCCTTAGTCATCGGTAAGCCAAAGATAGTGTTGGTACATTGTGTGCACAGTCAAGGAGTCAAATTATAGTGGGGCTGCCTCAAGAAGTTAGTGGAAAAGGTGAATAAAAGGTAAGTTTATTTCAGTGCAAAAATTTGTAAAATCCATACATGGTCTTTAAAAAAAAAGATTTGTTTATTTATTTGAGAAGTAGAGTGAGAGAGAGAGTGAGAGAGAGAGAGAGAGTTAATTTTCCATATGCTGGTGTGCTGGTTAACTCCCCAGATAGTGGCAACTGCCAGAGCTGGGTCAATCCAAAGCCAGGAGCCAGGAGCTTCTTCTGGGTCTCCCACATGGGTACAGGTGCCCAAGTGCTTGAGCCGTCTTCTACTGCTTTCCCAGGCTATAGCAGAGAACTGGGTCGCAAGTGGAGCAGCCAGGACTCAAACTGGGGCCCATATGGGATGCTGGCACTGCAAGTGGTGGCTTTACCTGCTATGCCATAGCACTGGCCCCCAACACATGGTCTTTTTATAATACACATTTTCCATGAACTTTTGGAGGACACTTCATATTTGGTTTTGTTTTCTGTCATGTGAGAATTAAATACATATGCATGCATGAACTACTAAATATTAATTACATAATTTTGGTGATTGTGCATCCAGGTTAAATGTCCTTATATTTTAAAATAACATTTGGGTAACGCAAATACATTGGGTCAGATTCCTACTGACAACTTAAGTTTTCATTTTTCTTTAGTTAAGTAGACATTAAATAAATAGCAAATGAAAACCACCTTGAAAAGTTGAAAAAGAAAGAGACTAGGGAGGGAAGAAAGGACAAAGCTTTAGTTTTAGTCCTTTTCTTCAATGGGACTTTGTTTCTACTTTTTGAACAAGGGGCCCCACATTTTTATTTTGCAACAGCCCCTGCGATTTATGTAACTAGAGATTGTCTTGAGATCTGTATGTGTGATTTGCAAAAAGTCTGCCACTTCACAAGCCCACACTCTATGTGGGAGTCGTTGTGCGGGTGTATACTGTGTGAGTAGGTATGTGTTAGCAGGAGTGGAGGAAGGAGGGGAAGGCACTGGGGAGCAGGCCAAATTTTCAACACACAGGGATTTCAGAAAAAAGAAGTGGATGCTGGATTCTCAGAGGGACTCACTCTCAGTATGAAAGTCATAGAAGCAATGAGAGACTCTTATCTGAAATGTTCCGTGTCAAAACGCTGCAGAGCTGCAGGTGGGGGAGCAAGTACTGCTTCACCATGGCAGCAAAAAGGTTTTCAGGAGCCTGAGTGTGGCAATTCTCCCTCAGAGCTAAGTGTACAGAATGTGAAAGGCAATCAGAATTGACCTCAAATGTCATTTGTTGTGAGCTACAAAATAATCTCAAGCTTTCCTCATGTTTAACCCTTGGCATTTGGTGAACAAAAGTTGCTGCCTCCCAGTACCCAGGCAGTGAATGTTTTAAAAAAGTGCTACCTTTCCTTTAAGGCCTAAAATGAGTTTTAGATTATTTTTAATAACTTTTCTTTTTTAAGAAAAAAAAAGATTTATCTATTTGAAAGGCAGAGTGATAGGGAGAGAGAGAGAGAGAGATACCTTCCATCCACTGGTTCATTCCCCAAATGGCCACAATGACCAGGACTGGACCAGGTCAAAGCCAGAAGCCCAGAACTCCATCTAGGTCTCCCATGTAGGTGGCAGGGCCCAGATACTTGAGCCATTTCCCAGGTGAATTAGCAAGAATCAGCTAAGCTCTGATATGGGATACCTGCAGGCTGCAGTTTAACCCACCGGGCCACACTGTCAGTCCGAGTTTTAGATTATTTTATCTCTATTTCTTTTTTTTTTTTAAATTTCATTTTATCTATTTGAAAGGCAGAGCAAAAGTGAGAGTGAGAGTATGAAAGACAATCTTTCATCTGCTGGTTCACTCCCCAAAGGGCTACAACAGCCAGGGCTGGACCAAGCCGAATCCAAGAAATAGGAGCTTCACCCGGATCACTTACATGCGTGCAGGGGTCCAAGGACTTGGGTCATCCTCCACTGCTTTCCCAGGCCATCAGCAGATTCTTGAACTGGATGTGGAGAAGCTGGGACTCAATCCGTGACCCATAAGGGATGCTGGTGCCACAGGTAGAGGCTTAGCCTACTATACCACAGCTCTGGCCCCTTACCGCTAATTTCTTCACATCTATCTAAGGAGCTCAAGTAGTTAATGTGTGTTATCGTGAAATCGGTATGAAATATTTTGAAAAGGAAAAATCAAGACTCAGTGAATTTGAGTAGCTTAATCAATGTCACAGAGAAAGCTGAAAAAGAACCCAAATCTTTTGCTTCTAGACGTAATGAATGTAATATTGGATCTTGTTCCCTTACTCTATAAACACAGCACATGGCCTTCTAATTCGGTGTTGGTTGTGTGGGCCAGAGGAGATGATGATTCATTTTATAGCAAGTGCTACTTCAGATATCGTTAAGGTCAGCTGATTATATAACAATTCAGTCTCCCACCTTAATTCTCTTTTTCCAAGTAACATATTCACAGATTCCAGGAATTACGATTCAGATATCTTTGGAGAGACTTTATTTTGAGCACAGCACACAAAAATAGAGAAATATAAAATTTAACAATGCATTTAGAGACTCTAATATTTGACCCTTTATAATTGATAGGATCATTAGACAAAAGGTCAGTAAGAATTTATAAACTTGACATGTCTTATATGTGTAACACTATCAAACAACTTGACCTAACTGACATTCTACCAAACCACAATAGAGAACTTTTTGCAGAATAAATTATATTCTAAGAAAGAAAAGCAAAGCCAAAAAATTTGAAAGAATTAAAATCATATAGTATATCCTGTGAACCACAATGGAATTCCAAAATATGGAGTTATTAATCTAAAATACAGAAAAAATCCACAAATATTTGGTAATTAAATATCACTTTTCTAAATTACCTGTATATCAAAGAAGAAATTACAAGAAAGTGTTTTTGAACTGAATGAGAGCGAAATCACACCATCTCAAAGTGTATGGGATAGGTAAAGAAGTGCTAAGAGAGAAATTTTTATCCGTAAATAGTTACATCAGAAAACAGGAAAGATCTCAAATCAGTGTGGTAGTCTTTCACCTTATGAGTCTTGAAGAAGAGCAAAATAAACACACGACAAGCAGAAGGGGAGAAAATAGCCAAAATTATAGTAGTAATCAATGAAATACAAACCAGAAAATGATTGTAGGAAAATCAATTAAACTAAAAATTAATTCTTTGAAAAGCTCAGCAAAACAGATAAACCTTCAGCTAGACTGACCAAGAAAAAAAGAGAGAAGATGCAGTTTACCAAAATCATCATGAAAGAGGGGACAGTACTGCTGACTTTACAGAACTTAGAATTATAAGAGAATACCATGAACAACTTTATCACAGCAAATGAAATAATTTAGATGAAATTTACAACTATATAGGAAGATCTAAATTAGTAAAACTGACTAAAAACCAAACAGGAAATCTGAGTAGCCCTATAATAAGTAAAGAAATATAATTAGCAATTTAAAATCTTCCCCCCGAAGCAACCAAACCCAAGACCATATGAATCCACTGGTAAATTATATGAAACATTTAAAGATGGAAAAAAATACTAATCAATGGGCCGGCGCCATGGCTCACTTGGTTACTCCTCTGGCTGCAGCGCTGGCATCCCATATGGGCACCAGGTTCTAGTCCCGGTTGCTCCTCTTCCAGTCCAGCTCTCTGCTGTGGCCCAGGAGGGCAGTGGAGGATGGCCCAAGTGCTTGGGCCCCTGCACCTGCATGAGAGACCAGTTAGAAGCACCTGGCTCCTGGCTTCGGATCAGCACAGCGCCGGCCCTAGGGGCCATTTAGGGAGTGAACCAATGGAAAGAAGACCTTTCTCTCTGTCTTTCTCTCTATCTATAACTCTACCTGTCAAATAAATTAAAAAAGAAAAAAGAAAAAAATACTAATCCTAAAAAACTCTTCTGACAGAGAAGGAGGGAAAAATTCCCAACTCATTCTATGAGGCCAATGTTCCTGTGATACTAAAGCCAGATGAAGACATCACAAGAAAAAAAAAAAACTACTGACTATGATCTTTCAAGCCTGTAGACTTTATAATTCTCAAGAAAATATTAGCAAACCAAATATAGTTAGATATAAAAAGGATTATGCACCATAACCAAATGCAAGCTTAGTTAAAGCCAAAATTCAGTTAATATAACAGATACAGAGCACACATTTCACAAAATTCAACATTCGTTCATGATTTAAAAAAAACTCTTAAAATAGAAGAGAACTTCCTCAATCTGAGAAAAAGCATCTATAAATAAACCTTGAGTTACCACCATATTTCATAGTGAAAGACGGAATGCTTTCCCTGTGAGAGCAGGGACAAGAAAAGGGTGTCCATCTCACCACATGGCACTGCAAGTCTGGCCAGGGCCATCATGTAAGAGAAAAGCATTTGGATGAGACAAGAAGGAGTAAAACTACACAAATGATATTACCTTGTGTAGGAGAAAATCCCAAGGAATTCCCAAAGCTCTATTATTAAAACCAATAAGCAAGTTCAGCAAGGTTGCAAGATATAATATCAAATTAAGAAAATCAATTGTATTTTTACTTATATGAAGTATGAACAATTTAAAAGTGAAATGAAGGAAACAATTTCATTTGTATTATCACCAAAAGGAATAAGAATTTAGGAAGAAATTCAAGAAATGAATTTCAAGACATGTAAAATAGAAATTATAAACCATCAGTAAGAGAAATTAAAGAAACTCTAAATAAATGGAAGACATTCCATGCTTATGGATTGGAAGACTCCATAATGTTAAGCTGCTTGGGATGCCTGCATCCCCTCTTCGAATGCCTGGATTTGAGTCCTGGCTTCCCTTCTGATTCCAGTTTCCTGCTAATGCACACCCTGGGGAGCAGTGGTGATGCCTCAGGTTGTGGGTTCCTGTCACCCATGTGGGAGACTTGGATTGAGTTCTGGGCTTCAGCCTTGCCTAATCCCAGTTGTTGTGGACATTTGAGGAGTGAACCAGTGGATGGGAGTTCATGCTAGCGCTCTCTCTCTCTCTCCCTGCTCCCTCCCTCCCTTCCTTCCTCTTTCTCCTTCTCTCCCTCTTTCAAATAAACAAGAATAAATATTTTTTAAAAGGACGATGCCATTTTTAAAAAAGTTCATAGAAATGTGCATTATGAAAAAGCTCTGCATGGAATGGATTCCATGTTTTCAAAGATTTATTTATTTTATTTGAAACGCAGAGTGACAGAGAGGCCGAAACAAGGACAGAGATCTTTCATCTGCTGGTTCACTCCCCAAATGCCTGAAACATTTGAGGCTAAGCCAGGCCAAAGCCAAGAGCCGGGAACTCCATCCAAATCTCCTGCATGTGTGGTAGAAACCTCAGTACTTGGATCAACATCAGCTGCCTCCCAGGGTGTGCATTAGCAGGAAGCTGGATCAGAAGCAGCTGTAGTCAGGACTCTAATCAGGCACTCTGATGCAGGATGCAAGCATCTCAAACAGCAGCTTAACCCACTATGCCACAACACCTGCCCCGAATTTGGTTACTTTTGGTTGTTTGTTTTTGATTTTGGTACCAAAATAAACTTTTCTTTCAATTCCATTTTTCAGGAACTTTTCAAAATATCCTTGGGTTAGTACTGGAAGGGTAGGTTTGTTAGTCTCAGCCACACCTAAGAAAAGCTTGTCTGCCAAAAGTAAAAGCCAAAATTAGTTCCTTTGAGCACAGCATTTTTAAAGTACATTTAAAATAACACCCCCGTGAACATTTCAAAAGGTACATTTTTGAACCCTATGAATATGAAAACATAATTTGCATCAAAGAGCCGATATTCTGCCTAAATTAAGGCAGCTAGCAAATGTTGCCTCCTGAAAAATTAGATATTACAA
Source organism: Lepus europaeus (assembly GCF_033115175.1). Taxonomy (NCBI): domain Eukaryota; kingdom Metazoa; phylum Chordata; class Mammalia; order Lagomorpha; family Leporidae; genus Lepus; species Lepus europaeus. The sequence continues at coordinate 103,123,439 of NC_084850.1, read as the reverse complement.
GCGTTAAGAACTATCAGGGCAGGGTACCATAGTTTTAGAAACCAATCACTTAAAAATGTATTGTCCCTCAGCCTCTTGACTTTCTCCCCATTAACAAAGAGAAATAAAGAACTGGACCATTTATTCAATCAGCAAAAATTCCTCCCTTACACTCTGTACAGCAACCAACTGTGCTGATACTGGGAATTAAAGTCAGGCAAAACGGGGTCCAGCACCATTGAGCTAAAAAACCCAGCAGGAAGGCGTGAGTCAAATATTTCTGAAATGTATTCAGAAAGGCAAGTAATAAAAAAGCTAGCACAATTGTAGTTTATGTGACTCTACACTTCCGAAAATATTTTATAACTTGTCCTGGGCTCTGATGTTAGCATACAGGGAAGCAATATAACATACTCATCTCTGAAAGCAAGTTCAAATTTTGGGCTGCTTAAGTTCACATTCCAGCTCCACTGTTTATTTAAAAGCCACAAGACCTTGGGGAGCATAAATTCTCTCTCTATGCCCCAGGTACCTCACCTGAAAAAAAAAGGCTACTTTGTGGGGGGTTTTCCAATATTAAATGAGATGATACACAATAACAAATATTGCCCAACACATAACAAATATCTATAATTTTATCAACCATGGTGTTTTAAGATCATGTTAAAATTAGTTTTCATTCCTTGAGGATGCACTAGCATTATGAAAGATCTGGGCTTGTATTTTCTCCATGTATTTATTCAGTCATTTATTTTACATCCTCGACTTACTGCTTGCAAAACCCAAAGAGAATATAGGATCCCAACATTTTCTTTAAATATCTTGCTTAGCTGCACTTGGATTTTGCTCACTCTAGATATTTGAGAGTATAAATGTCTTTACTCCCACACCTCAACCTTTATTTCTCTCTTTTCTTTCCTGCTTTTTCTCAAAGACATCTTAGACTAACATTTAGGCTCAACCCCCAAAATAAAGCCAACTTTGTGATCAGTATAAAAGCAGTGAGAGAGACACTGCTAGAGCTTTTAGCACCATCATGAGATCCCACTAATAGCACTTGGTCTCTGTTTGTTTTCTGAATGGTTTGGGTATCCATTTTAGAAAAAAAAAATTGGCCCTGAACAAATTCACTAAAATCCCAGACAAGAAAAATGGTCCTTTGATTTATGGAGTCAGATTTCATCCACCACTTTGTAAAAGACATCAATGTAAAGCAAATGGCTGCTATTAACCTTAGGAGAAAAGACAAAGGTATGCCATTCTTTGATTCATTGCAGTTTTTCACATCCTTGGGTTTTAAATTCTGCTGGGGTTGGTTCTAAAAAAAAAATCCCTTGCATGACTGAAGCATCTCATGTAACTCTTAATATATGGTTATGGTTTCAACTTCTCAAGATTATTATTAACTTGAAGTCTATTTCCAGGTTCAAATCGTTTATATGTGCACACCCACACAAGCACATGTGTTTGTGGCACCTGCTATCGTAAGGCAGGAATGTAAACAAGCATGCGTTCACAACTCAGACAAGTTAGGGTTCAAATACCACACCTGTCACTCATTAGCTGTGTGCAGTAGGTAAATTGTTCAGCTTCATTGAACTTCAGTTTCCTCACCTATACATTGGGCTTATCATCATGGATAAGTGAAATAAATATATACAATACTTCGCCACAAGTATAAACATCCTCAGCCTCTTGTGGAAGAGTATAGTCTAGCAGGGGAGTCATGTATAACAATTCTCTCTATCAGGGGTCAAATCTAAATCCCACTGATCTGTTCCCCTTGCCCATACCAAGACACCTTTCTCATCCAAAGTATCCCCATTTATTTCTGTGAATTTTGGGAAGACATGTGCTGTTGTTCTCAAAAGTCATTTGTATTACACTCCCTGGGCATTTCTTACTGACAATCCTTGTCCTAAACTCTTTCAAATTCGCTCCCTCTTCTCTTCATTTTATTTGTCTTCTAAGTAACACATAGTAATTGTAGGTACTTACGGGATATGGTTGTAGCATTTCAAAACATAAATACAATGTAAACTGATTAAAACTAGGCAATTAGTCTCTCCATTTCCTGATCTTTTCTTTGTGTTTATAGCCTACAAGCTGCTCTCTTCCAGTTCTCCATACAAATCATACAGCATCATGAACTATAGCTGCTCCACTGCATTATGCATCAGTAGAACGTGTTGCTGCTTCTTTTTTCTTTTTTTAAAGATTTATTTATTTATTTGAAAGACAGAGTTACAGAGAAGCAGAAGCAGAGAGAGAGAGAGACAGAGAGAGACAGAGAGAGAGAGAAAGTCTTCCATCTGCTGGTTCACTCCCCAAATGGCCACAACAGCTGGAGCTAGGTCAATCCAAAGCCAGGAGTCAGGAGCTTCCTCCATGTTTCCCACATGGGTGCAGGGGTCCAAGGACTTGGGACATCTTCCATTGATTTCCTAGGCCATTAGCAGAGAGCTGGATTGGAAGTGGAGCAGCCAGGACTCCACTGGCACCCATGTGGGATGCCAGCACTGCAAGCTTTCCACGCTATGCCACAGTGCCGACCCCCAAACCTGTTATTTCTATCTGAATGTACTTTAATACCCTTTTATCCAATCCTCCTCTCTCCCTCCTCCCACCATCCTTCTCAGCCTCTAGTAATCAGCATTCAAAGTTCAGATGGACTTTTTAGAACTTCCACATATGAGAGAGAACATACGTCTTTCTGTGTCTACCTTATTTCACTTAACATAATGACCTCTAGTTTTATTCATTTTTCCAGAAATGTCAGAATTTCCTTCTTTTTGATGGTTGAATAATACTCCATTGTGTTTATATTTTCCTTACCTATCTATCCATTGATGGGTGCCTAGGTTGATTCTATATCTTGACTATTGTGGATACTGCTGTGATGAACATGGCAATACAGGTGTCATTTTCATATGCTGATTTCACTTCTTTCAGATAAATACCCAGAAATGGAATAGCTGACTCATATTATATAACTATTCTCAGGTTGAGGAACATTCCCACTGTTTTCCATAATGGCTATACTAACTTACATTCCTACCAACAGTGTATAAGAGTTCCCTTGTCTCTGAATCCTCACCAGCATATGTGATTTCTTACTTTTTTTTATTGGATTCATCCTTTTATTCTCAGGCAGTAGTACATGCTACACATTCAATACATTTTGTGTTGAAAGCATGGATATTAGTATCACATATTACAGGATTTATAACAAAGATCATAAAGTGAGGAAAGAAGGGTATATTATTATCTAGAGGATGTAAGTCAGTGAAGACAATATTTATATCTATATGATATCCACAAATGTTTATACTCTCTCTGTCTCTATGAACTTCCACATATGAGAAAAAACTTGTGGAATTTGTCTTTCTGTATCTGGCTTATTTCACATAGCATAATGATCTCCAGCTCCATTCATTTTGCTGCAAATATCAGAATTTTATTCTTTTTTATGGCTGAATAATATATCTATATCTATATCTATATCTATATCTATATCTATATCTATATATCCACATTTTCGTTAGACATTCATCAGTTAGTGGTTATTTAGGTTGATTGTATATCTTTGCTATTGTGAATTGGTCTACAATAAGGTGAGTTTTCTTTTACAATAGCCATTCTGTCTGAGGGGAGATTATGTCTCATTGTGATTTCTTATTATTATTTTCATTGTATCTGAAAGGCAGAGAGATACAGAAAGGGAGAGACATACAGAGAGACATTTTCCACCCAGTCAGCCACTCCCCAAATACTCACAAAAGCCAGAGCTGAGCCAGGCTAAAGCCAGGAGCTGGAGATTCCATCCAGGCCTCCATGGGTGGCAGAGACCCAGGTATTTCAGCCATCACCTGCTGCCTCCCAGACTCTACATTAGCAAGCAGCTGGATCAGAAGTAGTAGAGTGAGGACTCAAACCAGGCACTCTAATTGAGAGATGAAGGATTCCCAAGTAGCAGCCTAACCACTGAGGCCACCCCCTCATTGTGATTTTGATTTGTATTTCCCCGATGACTAATGATGTCAACATTTTTCAGTTACTTCCATTACTTTTCTGTGTCGCACATCAGAGAACCTGGGTTAAGCTCTAGCTCCTGACCAGCTTCCTACTTTTTTTCATTTTTTAAAAGATTTATTTTTAGTTATTTGAAAGACAGAGTTACAGAGAGAGGTAGAGACAGAGAGAGGTCTTCCATACGCTGGTTCATTCCTCAGATGGCCGCAATGGCTGGAGCTGGGCCAATCAGGAGCCTGGAGCTTCTTCCGGGTCTCCCACACTGGTACAGGGGCCCAAGCACTTAGGCCATCTTCTACTGCTTTCCCAGGCCATAGCAGAGAGCTGGATCAGAAGAAGAGCAGCCGGGACTCGAACTGGCGCCCATATGGGATGTCAGCACTTCAGGCCAGGGCGTTAACCAGCTGCACCACAGCGCCAGCCCCCCAGCTTCCTACTTATGCAGACCCTGGGAGGCAGCAGCGATGGCTCAAATAGTTGGGTTCCTGCTGCCCATGTGGGAGTGTTGGATGGAATTCCCAGCTCTTTCACTCTCTCTTCCTCTCCCTCCCTCCCTCTCAAAGAAGTTTGTAAAATCTTTTTTAAATTTTAGAATTAGCATAGTGGGGGAGGGCATTTGGTGTGGCTGTTAAGATGTCACTCAGGACACTTGCATTCCATATTGAAGTGACTGAGTTGGAGTCCCCACTCCACTTCTGATCCAGCTTTTTGCTAACATACACTCTGGGGTGATAGCACAAGTTCTTGTGTCAAGGGCCAGAGCTATGGCATAGCAAGTCAAGCCACCACCTGCAGTGTGTCAGCATCATTTATTGGCACTGGTTCAAGTTCTGGTTGCTCTATTTCCCATCCAGCTCCCTGCTAATGCACCTGGGAAAGCAGCAGAAGATGGCCCAAGTACTTATACCCCTGTACCTATGTGAGAGACCTGGAAGAAGCTCCTGGCTCCAGCCCTGGCTGTTGTGGCCATTTGGGGAGTGAATCAGCAGATGGAAGATATTGAACTCTTGCTCGCTCTCTCTCTCTCTTCTTTCTCTGTCTCTGCCTCTCTGTAACTCTACTTTTCAAATAAATAAATATTTATTTATTTTTTTAAAAGTTATTATGTCCCTACCACCTATCTGGAAGACCCAGATGGACTTCTGGGTTCCTGGTTTCTGCCTGGTCCAACCTAGGCCATTGCAAGCATTTGAGGACCTGGCTGTCACAGATATTTAGGAAGTAAACCAGCAGATGGAAGAATCTTTCTTTCTCCCTGTCTCTGACTTTCAAATAAATAAATAAAATCTTTTAACAAAATGAGTGCACTGGGCGCCAGCATTGTAATGCAGCAGGTTAAGCCACCACTTGCAATGCCATCCTAGCTGCTCTATTCCCCATCCAACTTCTTCCTAATGCACCAGAGAGGGCAGCAGAAGATAGTCCGAGTGCTTGGGCCCCTGCCACTCATGTGGGAGAGCAGAATGGAACTCCTGGCTCCTGGATTTGGCCTGGCCCAGCCCTGACTCTGGTGACCATTTGGGGAGTGACCTAGCAGATGGAAGATCTCACTATTGCTCTCTGTGTCTCTCCTTCTCCCTCTGTTACTGTGACTTTCAAATGAATAAATAAATGAATAAATATTTTTATGTATTTTTTAAAAATTTATTTATTTATTTGAAAGAACTACATAGAGAGAAAGGGAGAAATGAGAGAGAAGGAGAGAGAGAGACAGAGAGAGAGAGAGACAGAGAGAGAGAGAGGATGAATCTTCCATCTACTTGTTCACTCCCCAGACGGCCACATCAGACAGGGCTGGGCTAGGTCAGAGCCAGGAACCTCATCTGGGTACTCCCACATGAGTTGCAGGCCCAGACACTTGGGCCATCTTCTAGTGCTTTTCCCAGGTGCATTAGCAGGGAGCTGCATCAGAAGCAGGGCAGCCAGGACACAAACCAGTGCCCAAATGGGATGCCAGGGTTGTATGTGGAGGCTTCGCTTTCTATGCCACAACATTGGTCCCTAAATGAATCTCTTTTTAAAGTGGGTATATTGGGGCCACTGGCATCTCACCTCAGAGTGCCTTCTAGTCCCAGCTGCTCTGCTGCCAATCCAGCTCCCTTCTAATGCACCTGGAAAAGCAGTGGATGATGGCCCAAGTACTTCTCCCTCTGCCACTCATGTTGGAGACCAGGATGGCCCAGCCCTGGCCATTGTAGCCATTTGAGGAGTCAACCAGTGAATGGAGACCTTTCTCTCTGCCTCTCCCTCTCTCTGTCACTCTACCTCTCAAATAAATAAATAAAAATCTTTTTAAAAAGATTTATTAGTCAATTTGAAAGGCAGTGTGACAGAGAGATAGACAGAGACAGAGGGAGAGAATCTTCTACCCACTGGTTCACTCCCTGAATGGCCACAACTGCCGGAGTTGAGTTAATCCAAAGCCAGGAGCCAGGAGCTTCTTCTGGGTTCCCATGTAGGTGCAGGAGCTTAAGCACTTGGGCCATCTTCTACTGCTTTCCTAAGCCGTAGTAGAGAGCTAGATTGGAAGAGGAGCAGCTGGGACTAGAACCAATGCCCATATGGGATGCCTGTGGTGCAGGCGGAGGCTTAGTCCATTATGCCACAGCACCAGCCCCTAATAAATCTTTTTTTTTTTTCAAATGAGTTTATTGGATTGAATGGTAGTTCACAAAATAATATGTTCATGTCCTAATTCCAAGAATCTGTGAATGTTATTTTATTTGTAAAATGGATCTTTTCAGATGTCATTAAATTAACGATCTTGAGACATGGAGATGATCCTGGATTATCTGAGCGGGTCCTAAAAAATCCATTGACAAGTATACTTAGGAGTCACACAGAGGAAGAAGACAAAAGAAAAAGCAATGTGACCACAGCGGCAGAGAGTAGAGCAATGCACCTGCAAGCTGAAGAATTCCTGGAGTCACCAGAACCTGGAAAAGGCAAGAAACAAATTCTCTAGAGCCCTCTGAGGGAGGATGGCCCTACCAACACCTTGATTGCAGACTCCTAGCCTCCAGACCTGGGAGCGAATACATTTCTGTTGCTTTACGCCACCAAATATGTGATGAATAATATATGGCCCAACATTAATTTGTTCATTCATTTATTCTGCAAACAGTTTTGCAAGCATCTTTTATGTACCAGGCACTGCAACACCAGCAAATAAGACACTATCTCTACCCTTGAGAAGCTTAAGGCCCAGTGAAGTTCAGGACCTTTGTGCTTGGGTTGTGTAGCATTCTATCCTGACACTTGGCCTGCTAGATATTTTGCTGGCCAGCCCATAGCCTAATTCTGTGGCAAGCTGGAATACTAGGCTACCATTGGAAATTTCTGAATGTCTATGATGTGTCTCTAGGATCAGGAAACTTGAGAGATAGTAGGGATCTTGAAGATCACATGGTTCACCCCTCCCTCTGGCAGACTAGAAATCCACTTTGCAGAATTCCTGGCAGGTGGTCATTCAGCATCTTTCTTAGCACTCTCCCAATGAATAGTGTACCTTCTTCCTACCATCTCTTTCTTCATTCCTAAACAGTTGTAGAATTCTCACCTTCACTGAGCCGTGATTCTCCCATTAGAGATCCCATTTCAGTTCCCATCCAATTATCAAAATTCTATCGTGAAGACTCATCAAAATAAGCCCAATCCAGGAGCCGGCACTGTGGCGTAGTAGGTTAAGCCCTTGCTTATGGGTCCAGATTCACTTCCTGGCTGCTCCATTTCTGGTCCAGCTCCCTGTTAATGGTCTGGGAAAAGCACTGGAGGATGGCACAAATGTTTGGGCCCCTGCCACCCATGTGGGAGACCTGGAGGAGACTCCTGGCTCCTGGCTTCAGATTGGCCAGGCTCAACCATTTTGGCCACTTGGGGAGTGAACTAGCAGATGGAAGACTTCTCTCTCCCTCTGTCTGTAACTTTGCCCCTCAAATAAATAAATAAATAAATCTTTTTAAAAAATCCTTCTTTCATATGACAATTCCTCACATTATTGAAAACACCTATCTGCCTTATATTACCTAGCAACTTGCCCAGTTTAGTTTGCCATTCTTCAAGTGCAGTAGTTTCTGAAACTTTCACCATTCTACATCCTTGCCTAGGCACAGTCGTATTTATTTACACAGCTTAAAATATGGTGCTAAGAACAATATGCAACTTACACACATAACTCATGCAGAGGAGAGTGGGACCATTCCTTCCTTTGTTCTTGGCTTCATTGACGCAACCTATGACTGCCTTTACCTTACAGAGAACGATGGCCTATGATTCACTCATTCTGATCTCCCTAAAAACCTAAGTGTTTTACAGACTTTCGGTTATATCTGGTTGATTTGGAATCTGTGGAAAGTATCTTTTTTTACTTACTGATGGAAATTTTCTCTTACTTCAGCTAAATCTCTAAGCTGTCAGATAATTTTTAATCCTGATTTTTATCTGGCATATTTTTAACTTGCTTTGAATGTTCCTCATTTCTATGGTCCCTATCTCTGTCTCTAGGCTCTGCTTTAAACCTTTTCTTGATGGGCTCTTAGAACCTCCTCACACACTCTTGTTATTGGCCATTGCTTCTTGTCCTTGACTCTTCTCAGATTACCAAGTCTCGATTTCTAAAGTGCCTTCCAGCTCTGATCTTCTTTCATTTTATTATGTTAGAAGCTGGCAGATACTCAAAATTATTGAAGCATGATAGGATGCATGTAAGTGCAAGGGGCAGCAGTGAGATCCAGAAAGACAACCAATGTTTTGCACATGGCATCAAAGCAGTACACTTGGAGTGGCCCTGGGGAATTATAGCATCTTTAAGGAGATTCACAGAAAGGCTTTGGCAGCCCTTTTGGATTCTATTCTCTGAGCTGCAGGTATCAACCTGAAGAACTCAAAACCAGCTCCCATAAGCTTAATGGACTAGTTCCAAAGTGCTTGGGGCATCACCACTTAACACTATCAAAACTGACTCAGTAGGAAGGGCTCAAAGTTTACTAAGGTTGTTCAGGCATAATAAACAGTATCTTGTCAACACTTTGCAGTAGTTCTTTATTGAACTGAAAGGCATGTTGATAAGAGAGGTGAATGGGTGAGGTAAGGAAACATGGCATGCTTGGGAGAAAAGAAATTCTGTTTCATGCCACCTTTTCTGAGTATTTTTCTTCAGTTCTTGTTTTTGTTTTGGTTTTGTTTTGTTTAACTTCAAATGGAGTAGTTTGTGGAGGTAAAGAAGTAAGAAAAATAGAGGGAAAACTACTATTTAAAAGTTTCTTTTATTGTTATTTTCCAGATTTTCATATTCCCTATACTCTTGAGATGCTGGCCACATTGAAAAGTATTTGTGATAGACAATGTGGTAGAAGGGCTAAAAATTATAAACACCAAGTACCATCAACGCACACAATGATACCCACATACCACTTTACTGCTCTCAAAGCACTTTTGTGTGTATTAAAACCTCTCAACCACCCTGGTGGCATTGTCATTATTAGCCCTGCTTCAATGTGAGATTTAGTAAGATGGAAAGACTTTCCCAAGTTCATAAAATAGTGTGTAAAGGCAGAACTGGGACTTGAACTGATATATTCCAAGCAGTATTCTTTATACTGTAGTATAACTCTCCTGAGAGAGAGAAGAAAAGAATGTCTCTTTACATTTTGCAATTATCTCTAGCTTTCACACCGAAAGAGTAGCATAATCATTATGCAAGTATCTCAGTCTATGTCAGTCCATGAAGATGTATGTAATCCAATTTAACAAGTCAATATAACAAATGTGTAGGGAATGCCTGCAAGGCGTAAGTGCTACACTAGCACTATGGAAACTACAGTTATCTTGGCTCTCAAAAATCTTACAATTGAGCAGCAAGGACAGGTATCTTAGTTATTCAATGCTGCATAACAAACTACTCTAAAATTCAACAATTTTAGGCAGAAACAACAACCATTTACTGTTGCTTGTGATACTCTATGTTGGCTAGGCTCAGCTGAGCAGTACTACCCTACTGCTATTCTATGGTCCCTACACCAACATCAGGTTCAATGTGGTGGACCCACAGACCCCAGTAAAGTCATGTTTGTGGCTTATCACATTGAAAGGATACAGCTTACAGTCAGCAAAGGGAAGAGGCACATATGGTAGAGTGCAAAAAAGACTGAGCAACCAGTGGTCCTCTCCCAGTGGAGTCGCTGGGATCTCACTCCTCCTGCAGTGATGTGTGGCAACATGTATGAAATATTGCCAACCACAGAAGATAAACTCAGCCTTCATTCCTAAAGTTTTTACTGGGGCCCAGTCATGTAGGCAAGGCTTATGCATGGCAGCCTTTGGTCTCTAGCCTCTCTGACATCAAGGCCCAGGGTCTACACATTAATCTATCTGGTATGCAGGGTATACGAGGGGCTTAAAGGTTAATTCTCAGAAGCTGGACAAGGACCAAACTCTTCTTTTGGCAAGAGTAATCCTTTGATGTATATCCACATAATGTCTACTGGGGCGTAGACATCTGGAGCCTTGATTAAACTGAAATATACAAAGTGACTCACTCACATATTTGCAGTAGTTATGGTAGCTATTAGTTGAAAACTCGGTTAGGGCTATCAACTAGAACATTGTATAGAGTACATGGCCACTTTCTGTAACTTGGCCATCTTGTAACACAGCAGCAAGTGGGTTGCAAGAGGGAACATGACCGATATAAAAACCCAAAAGCTGCAGAACTCTTAGGACCAGCCTTAGACATTGCACAGTAACACTTATGCTGAGTTCTACTGGTCAAAGGAAGTCTTGGGCTAGACCATATTCAAAAGGAAGGGATATAACCCTCATCTTTTGATGGGAAAAGTAGAAAATAACTTACAACAGTATTTAATACATGAAACAGCAGATATGGTTTTTTTTTTTTTTTGGACAGGCAGATTTAGACAGTGAGAGAGAGAGGGAGAGAGAGAAAGGTCTTCCTTTCTGTTGGTTCACCACCCAAATGGCTGCCATGGCTGGTGCTCTGCACCGATCCGAAGCCAGGAGCCAGGTGCTCCCTCCTGGTCTCCCACGCGGGTGCAGGAGCCCAAGCACCTGGGCCATCCTCCACTGCCTTCCCGGGCCACAGCAAAGAGCTGGACTGGAAGAGGAGCAACTGGGACAGAATCCAGCACCCCAACCGGGACCAGAACCCAGGGTGCCAGCGTCACAGGCGGAGGATTAGCCAAGTGAGCCGCAGCACTGGTCAGCAGATATGTTTTATTCTCAAGGGAAAAAGTTTTCCAAACAATGACACCGTCCTGAAGACTCACTGCGAACCCTAACTGGAACACAGCTGAAGGGAAGTGCAGCTTGTACTGTGTATCTTTCTAGAGCCCAGGACTAAAAAGAGAGTTGAGACCAAGGACATAGCGCATAGGTCTACCATATCTGTAAAAGGCATATACTCCATGCTCCAAGCTGAAGGAGAGATTGTGTTTTGTAGTCTGCAGATACTGATTGAAATCGATGAAAGATTATGTTTGTGTACTTGTGTGCATGTTTTTCAAACATATCCCAGCATCATTCAAAAATAATCAAATTTTCAGAATAAATGAAGACTTCCTAAACAACCTTACAACATAGCATCAAAAACTGATAAAAAATAAAAACAAAGGATAAACTGGGGGAAAAAAAACAGAGGATAAATCCAAAATTACAGTTGGAAACTGCAACATTCCCTCTCAGTAACTGATATAACAAATCAGAAAATCATATAGATCATCTGGACAGCACTTTCAAATAACTTGACCAAATAGACATTTACAGAATACCTCATCCAATAAGAGCATAATGTACATTATTTCCAAATGCTTAGAGTATCTTACCAAAATAGACCACATTCTAGGAGATATAAAAAATTAACAATTAAAAATAGATCATACAAAACATGTTATCAGGCCATAATGAAATTAAATAAAAAATCAATAACAGAAAGATGTTTGGGGGCCGGCAAGAAGTGCAGCCAGTTAAACCCCGCCTCTAAGGCCAGCATCCCATACGAGTGCTGGTTTGAGTCCCAGCTGCTCCACTTCCTATTCAGACCCTTGCTGATGCACTTAAGAAAAGCATCAGAAGATGGCCCACATGCTTGGGCCCCTGCTCCTCACATGGGAAGCTCAGGTAGAGCTCTTGGTTCCTGGTTTTGGTCTGGGCCAGCCCTGACTGTTGCAGCCATTTGGGGAATGAACCAGCAGATGAAAGACCTCTAAATATTCCTCACTATCTCTCTCCAAGTCTGCCTTTCAAAAAAATCAATTAATTTAAGAAAAAAATGTTGGGACCAGCTCTGTGGTATAGTAGGCTAAGCATCCGCCTCTGGTACCAGAATCCCATATGACACGCCCTTCTGATACAGCTCCCTGCTGATGCAGCAGGGAAAGCAGTAGCAGATGGTATAAGCCATTGGGCCCCTGCACCCACGTGGGAGACTGAGAAGTGCCTGGCTCCTGGCTTCGGACTGGCTCAGCTCCAGCCTTTGTGGCCATTTGGGGAGTGAACCAGTGGATAAAAGATCTCTCTCTGCTTCTGCCTCTCTGTAATTCTGCCTTTCAAATAAATAAATCAACCTTTTAAAAAAAAGAGATGCCTTGAAAATAAAATATTTGTATATTAAACAACACATTTCTAAACAACCTATTAGCTGAAATAAGTCTAAAGGGTAATGTTCAAATATTTTTCACAGAATGAAGATACACTATATAAAAATATGTGGTAGTACAACATGGATGAACCTTGGAATCACCATACTAAATGAAATATGTCAGACACAAAAAGACGAATATAATTCTACTTATGTAAGGAATTATAGGCAAATTAGTAGTAATAAAATGTAGAATAGAGGTTACCAGTGCTGACAGGATAGAGGAATAGGGCATTTCAATAGGTATAGAGTATTTCAGTAGGTAAAAGTTTCTGTTTAGAATGATGAAAAAAAGTTTTGTAAGTAGATAGTGGTGATGCTGGTAAAACATTTTGAATGTACTTATTACAACTAAATTGTACACTTAAATACAGTTAAAGTGGTAAATTTTATGCTCTGTACATTTTACCACAATTTCAAAAATGTACAATTTTGTAGGATAGTGATAAAACAGTGCTCAGAAGCAAATGTATAGCATAATATTAAATTCAAATATTTGAAAAGAAGAAAGATCTAAAATCTATAACATAAGCTTATACTTTAGGAAACTAGAGAAGGAAGAGAAAATTAAACCTAAAGTAAGAAGGAAAGAAATAATAAAAAAAATAGAGAAAAATCAATAAACCCCAAAGCTAGTTCTTTGAAAAGATCAACAAAATTAAAAAACGTTGAGCTTATCTAACCAAGAAAATAACAGAATATACAAATTATCAATATCATAAATAAAAGAGAGAGAGATCACAGCCAAGAGCTCAAAGACTAGAAAGTTAATAAGGAAATGTACAAATATCACTATGACTATAAACTTAGAAGAAATCTAAGTTAAATGACTATAACTTAGATGAAATGGACCATTTTCTTGAAAGACACAAACCACTGAATATCATTCAAGCAGGAAGGGATAACTCAAATAGCTCAATATCTATTGAAATGTAATTGATAGGTTAAAACCTTCTCTGCAAAACAATTCCTGGTCCACATGATTTCATTGAAAAATACTACCAAATATCCAGGAAAGAAGCAATATCAATATTATACAAGTAATATTATCTTTAATTTCACTTTTCCATGAATTTTTGAAATACTCCCATACAATCTCTGGAAAACAGAAGAGAAGGGAACAATTCCCAACTCATTTTATGAGGTTAGCATTACCCTAATATCAAAACAAAGCAATGGTGTTACAAGAAAACTAGACCAATATCTCTCATGAATGTAGATGCAAAAAAAAAAAAGCAATATGTTAAGGCTGAGTGAGGTTGATCACAGAAATACAAGGCTGCTTCAACATTAAAAACTCAATATTAAGGATTTTATAAACATATTAAAAGACTAAATAAGGGGCAGGCATTTGGTGCAGTGGTTAAGCCTCTGCCTGGGACATTCACCTCTCATATCAGAAAGCCAGGGTTCAAGTTTCAGCTTCACTCTCCATTCCAACTTCCTATTAATATGCACCCGGTAGGCAGAATATGATTGGTCAAGTAATTGGGTCCCTGCCACTCATGCAGGAGAACCAGACTAAGTTTTTGGATCCTTGCTTCAACCAGGCCCAACCCTAGCTGTTCGAGGTATTCGGGGATCAAACGAGTAGATGGAAGAGCTCGCTCGCTCTCTCTCTCTCTCTCTCTCTGCCTTTCAAATAAATAAAAGTTTGAAAAGACTAAATAAAAAAAACTTTTTATCATATTAATAGATGCAAAAAAAGCTTTCAACCAAACTCAATATCCATTCATGACAAAAACTCTCAACATGGCCAGCGCCGCGGCTCACTAGGCTAATCCTTTGCCTGCGGCGCCAGTACCCGGGTTCTAGTCCTGGTTGGGGTGCCAGATTCTGTCCCAGTTGCTCCTCTTCCAGTCCAGCTCTCTGCTGTGGCCCAGGAGTGCAGTGGAGGGTGGCCCAAGTCCTTGGGCCCTGCACCCGCATGGGAGACCAGAAGGAAGCACCTGGCTCTTGGCTTCGAATCGGTACAGTGCGCCGGCCACAACACACCGGCTGTAGTGGCCACTTGGGGGGTGAACCAACAGAAAAAGGAAGACCTTTCTCTCTGTCTCTCTCTCTCACTGTCTAACTCTGCCTGTCAAAAAATAAATAAATAAATAAATAAAAACTCTCAACAAAATAGAAATTGAAAGGAACACTACAAAACCCCACAGCTAATCTCATAATTAATGATGAGAGATTGAATGTTTTCCTCTAATATCAGGAGCAAAGCAAAGCAAGGATGTTATCTCTCAACATTCCTATTAAAAGAATACTGGGATTACTAGTTGGTGCAATAAGATTAGAATAAGAAATAAGGGGCTAGTATTGTGGTACAGCAGGTTAAGCAACAACCTGCAATACCAGCAACCCATATGGGCATCAGTTCAAGTCCCAGCTGCTCCACCAGTGCATGAAAGGTCTCTCTCTTTCTCCCTCTCTCACTGCCACTCTGCCTTTCAAGTAAATAAACAAATAAGTATTTAAAAATAAATAAATAAACAATTCAAACAGATATTAACTTCAGAGTTCCTTTTGGAAAATAAAAGGCAATAAACAGAAATAAGGATGTAAGACACTGACATATGTTCATACTTATTTGATATAAACTAGAATAATAATAATAATAATGATGCTTATTCATTTAAAACAAGCTTATTTATTTGTGTCCTATATTTCTTAAAGAAATAAGATACAACTCACAGAAAAAATATTGAAGTATTTAAGCCAATTATTTTACTTTCATGAAATTTAGAAATATCTCAAGCATTATTTAGCTGGTATGGAAGGTAGAGCAATAGGTCACCAAAGGCATCCACTTCCTAATCCCAAGAACCTGTGAATGTGTTATCTGATGTGGCAAAGGGGATTATAATAATATTATTCATTGGTTGACTCTAAGACAAGGAGAGCATCCTGGAATATCGAGTGGATTCAATGCAATCAGAAGGGTCCTTAAAAATGGAGGAGAGAGGCAGGTACCAATGCCATCTTTCTAGGTAAAGTGATTAGTTTAAGTTCATAATTGATCATAAAGGTAGGATTAAGTGTCAAAGGGATCACATAAATAAGACCAGTGTCTGCTAATAATAATTGATAGAATTAAAAAGGAGAGAATGATCCAACATAGGAAGCTGGATACACAGCAGACTCATAGAATGACAGATGCCCTAGACAGTACTCTGTCCTCAGAATCAGCCCTTAAGTCATTTGGATTCAGCTAAAAAGCCCAAGAGAGTTCCTCAGGCATGAAAAGCCAAGGCACTGTGGCAAAAAAATGACCTATATGAAAGATCTCTGTGAGTGAGATCCCAGTGGAAAGAACGGGCCATCAAAGAAGGAGGTACCTTTCTCTGAAGGGAGGAGAGAACTTCCACTCTGATTATGGTCTTGTCTAAATAAGGTTGGAGTTTGTGAACTCAAGAGGCTTCGATTGCCTTGGCAGCTCATGACAAGAGCCTCGGGTGATTACTGACGTCATAAATTAGAGTGTCAATTGTTAAATCAACAACGGCAGTTACTGCGCACTTGTTCCCCATGTAGGACCTTTGTCCTTAATGTGTTGTACTATGAGAATTAATGGTAGAACTACTATTCAAACAGTACTTTATACTTTGTGTGTCTGTGTGGGTGCAAACTGTTGAAATCTTTACTTAATATATACCAAGTTGATCTTCTGTATATAAAGATAATTAAAAATGAATCTTGATGAAGAATGGGATGGGAGAGGGAGTGGGAGATGGGATGGTTTGTGGGTGGGAGGGTGGTTACGGGGGGAAAACCGCTATAATCCAAAAGTTGTTCTTTTGAAATTTATATTTATTAAATAAAAGTTTTCTAAAAAAAAAAAAAGTGGAGGAGAGAAACAGAAAAAGAGATCGGAATGATGCAAGTAGGAAAGGACTCAACCTGGTGGAGGAAGGGGCCCATGAGCCAAGTATGTAGTTGACTTCTGGAAGCTGGAAAAGACAAGGAACTGAATTCTCCCCAGAGCCTCCAGGAGGAATGTAGCCCAACTAGTAACTTGATTTTAGCCCAGTGAGAGCCATAATGGACTTCCGACCTGTGGACTCCCAAAACTATAAATGTATGTTGTTTTAAGCCACTGAGTTTGTGATAATTTGTCACAGCAGTCATAGAAACTAAAACAACTGAGGAAATATTTTTCCAAGCTCACATTTGAATTTAATCGGAATTTCAATCAGCCTTACAGATAGGTGTTCACCCTTTGTGATCAAACATTATTAACATCTTATTTGTCTTTCATGTGACCTGACAGCATGGACATACATTTGCTTGCAAATTTAAGTTGGAGCAGATGTTTTTCAGGTTGAACTTTCAGGAAGGTAAAGGCCATAAGAAGCATCCTTCTGGAATTAGCCACTTGAAGTTGTGCATTACATTCTTAAAGAGCATTTAAATAAAATTATTGCTATAGATGAAGTCACTATTCTGAGCTAGAACCCTCATGAAAATCACATGACTTTTTGTTTGATTGACTAATGCTAGATTTCACCTCAGGAAGACTTTTCTAGCAGCATTTTCAAATAAAAAAGTCAAAGAGCAAAGAACTGAACTGCTTATTGATGAGCCTTTGGACTGGTCTCGATTCTAATGCTCTCTACCCCACACAGCTACAGATACACACACAGAGAAAAAAATGCTGAATTTCTGAAATATTAAAATTGTTTCAAAATATACTGGGAGATACTACAGATTCCAAAGAATCTGCTGTGGTGGAGATAAAATATAGATTTGTATAATTCAAAATAACTGACAGGTCTATAATCCTTAATATTTGGGGAAATCTACTATATGCAATGCTACATAAAAAATATTCTGCCCCCCCAAAAAATAAATCAAGCCTCAGACCTAAATCTGATTAAGTCTCTAGTTCGAGTTCAAATAATATTTTGCCGGAAGTACAGAGAACAAGAGAATATGTTAAATGACAAATCAATTTCAAGAAATAAAATGAAATTGCCTATGAATTGACAGTTGAATTTGAGCGATGGGCAGGTGAGTTTTCTTTTTTTAAAATTTTTATTAGTTTTTAACAGATTCACTGTGATTTGTAGAGAGAATTCTAAGAACATAATGATATTCCCTTCCTCCCTCCTTCCCTTCCTCTCCCTCTCTCCCTCCTACCCCTTTTTCTTCTCCTTTTTTTTTCAGTTTTTGAGATAACATATTTTAAAATTACACTACAGTAAAAAGACTTAATACTTTGCCAAAAAAGAAGTTTAACAAATAAAAAGCAAAAACACCCTAATCTAGTGGAAATATGGACAATGGCTATAAACAATAATTGAATGGAAAAGTGACCGATTCATCCTTAAACAGGAAATTTTAAAGTAATCATGGGTCATTAAAACTATAGCAGTGTAACATTCTTTATTTTTTAAACTTTACCATGATCTACTTTCAGGATACTTAATGATCATAAAGTTAACTCTACTTTAAGTAATGGAGCTCAACAAGTAGTATGAAGGGAAAGAAAACAAACAAACAAACAAAAAATAAAAAAACCACTGTTCTTCAGTGGAAGAGGCAAGGGCTATAAACAATATATGATGCAGTACTAGTATGTGTGCTTTTTTACTTGCTTAAAATTCTCCATAACTTCCATAGCCTCGGCAACTCATGACTAGAGCCTAGGGAGATTACTGGCGCCATAAACAAGAGTGTCAAATTGTTAAATCAACAACAGGAGTCACTGTGTACTTACGTCTCATGTGGGATCTGTCCTTAATGTGTTGTCCAGTGTGAAGTAATGCTATAACTAGTACTGAAACAGTATTTTTACACCTTGTGTTTCTGTGTGGGTGCAAACTGATGAAATCTTTACTTAGTATATACTGAATCGATCTTCTGTATATAAAGATAATTGAAAATGAAAAAAAAACTTGGTGTTAAATCGGACATTGCATAGAAAATTAATCAATTTTTTAAAAAAATATCATGTAGGATTTCTGTCCTTAATATGCTGTACACTGTTATTTAATGCTATAACTAGTACTCCAACAGTATTTTTCACTTTGTGTTGCTATGTGAGGGCAAACTGTTGAAATCTTTACTTAATATATACTAAACTGACCTTCTGTATATAAAGAGAATTGAAAATGAATCTTGATGTGAATGGAAGGGGAGAGGGAGCGGGAAAGGGGAGGGTTGCGGGTGGGAGGGAAGTTATGGGGGGAGGGAGCCAATGTAATCCATAAGCTGTACTTTGGAAATTTATATTCATTAAATAAAAGTTTAAAAAAATTCTCCATAATAAATATTTTAAAAATACAAAAAATAATCTATATGATGGCATACTTGTCCAATTTTCACTCCTTATTCCCAATCATTAGGGCAACAATTAGATGGAACCCCTTTTCACAAAAGTAAGTAGTCAGTATAAATTTGCAGAGGTTGATGGCACAGAAGTGTGCTGAGAAAAGAAAACACTTCTTTCATTTTTAGCTTAGCACTTGCTTTGTTTTGCTTTGCTTTCTGAAACCTCTAATCTAGGTGAGATCATATCCTGCCTTTTCCACTCCCCTCCCAGAGGATACCTACCCCCAGTCTGATTTTTGTTGCAATAAAACTACCTGAGGCTAGGTATTCATAGGGACATAAGATTTGTGAAGCTCGCAGTTCTCGAGATCTAAGAGCATGGTACCCCCTGCATCACTGCATCACTACTTGGCCGATAAACAGAATTAAAACCAATTGCATGCAGAAGGGTGAAGCACATGGGGTGACCTTGCTTTTTAACAACCAGCTCTCTCATGATTACTCCTGCAATACCCAACCTACTCCGTGAAACCAGCATTAATTTATTAATAAGGTGGAGCCTCCATGACCTAATTACCTCCCACTAAGCACCACCTCTTAAAGGTTCCACCACTGCAACACTGTTGTTCTGGGGACCACGCTTCCAGCAGATGAAGCTTTGAAGGACATACCCAAACCATATCCAAATCATAGCAATGCCTAACATGTCCAGGTGTGCTTTGTAGCTGATGATCTAATCTCATCAACAGATGGGGCACCAGCTCCTGAGAAGCATCTCCTGGAATTTGGACACAGAGGAGGTGGTAGCAGGAACTGTGAAGGTGTTGCAGATACAATAACCTGAGTAGAAGTCCAGGGCAAGAAGAGACACAAAAATGATCATTATAATTCACCACTGAACATCAAAGCCCAGGGCGGTTCCATTTTACTATGTGGCCCTCTCCCCCTTTTCCATTTCATCCCGTTTTTCCTGTGTTCTTGTGACTAGAGCTCCAAGATCCAAGGAGCAAAAGTAAGAGCCCAGGCATATTGAGAGGGTGGGGAAGCTAAGCATTGGAGCGGAAATATGCCTGACCCTGATAATAATAAGGAAAAAGAGATGTGAGCCAAAGTGACTCTTGCTGAAAACCCAACAGCCAGAAGACTGCAGGTGCCCAGGACACACTGGCAAAGAGGACACACTGGAACCGCAATGCAGAAACCCCAGGGAAAGGGGAAAGATCTGGGACCTCAGGGGCTGAGTGACATCTCTTACCAGCATTGGCAAAGGAGTTTTCTTTTTCTTTGTCTCTTCTGTCCCCTTGCCCTTTTTTCCCCAGATAAGGAAGATGGGAAAGAAAACATAGTGACTCCTCAGAAGAAAGAAGGCAAGATCTCCCCTCTCCACAGCTTCCTCCAAGGTTCACACTTGAAAGCCATGATTCTCATATTCCCTTGAGAGCTTGTCAAAACTACCTGGGCCCCCTCCCCCGAGCTTCTGATCTCATCGGGCTGCGATGGGGCCCAAGAATTTGTATTTCTCCTAAGTCCCAAGAAGCTGTTGCCAAACAGCTCCTCAAAAGAAGAGCTACCAAAAGCTACATGGAGGTCCCAGCATCAAAAACATAAGGCAGGGTAGCCTTGAGCTTGAATCTCAGTAGCACTGCTGGGTGTCAAAGTTCTGAGATAATGAACAAGTGAAGTAAAGGAGTTTGGCTGGACTTCAGTTTCCATATATTATCAAAAAATAAATGCTTCAAATGGGTGGGTTGCATTTTTTTAAGTTGAAGATACTAGACATTTTTTGAGCATCTACTATGTGCCAAACCTGTTCCAGGTTCTCTAACCCATCCAATTTTTTTAAGATTTATTTATTACTTTGCTTGAAAGTCATAGTTACACAGAAAGAGGCAGAGAGAGAGAGAGAGAGAGAGAGAGAGAGAGAGATCTTCTATCCGCTGGTTCACTCCCCAGATGGCTGCAACAGCCAGAGCTGCGCTGATCCGAAGCCAGGAGCCAGGAGCTTCTTCCCGGTCTCCCATGTGGGTGCAGGAGCCCAAGGACTTGGGCCATCTTCTACTGCTTTCCCAGGCCACAGCAGAGAGCTGGATCAGAAGTAGAGCAGCCAGGTCTCGAACTGGTGCCCATATGGGATGCCGGCACCACAGGCAGAAATTTTACACACTTCGCTACAGCACCGGCCCACCCATCCAATCTTAATTCTCATAGAAACAATCATGTTAGGCAATTTTATTGCACCAGTGTTACAGCACAGAAAATCGGTCATTGAATTAATTGAGAGGTCAATTGAACTACATCTACTGCATTTACTACTAGTACATCTACACTTAATTATTACTACACTTGATCTTTGCCTAAAGGTCGAGAAGTGATCACAACAAGAAACTATTACAACAAATGTGACCATTACTAATCAAGTGACAAGAATCTTGGTATGAGATAGGAAGAGAGCATTGGGATCCCCAATCTAATAAAGTATTTCCAGGTGTGTTCTGGGAGGCTGCATTTGAGTAGAGTTTTCTAAACCAGGACCATGATCCCTAGTGTGGCAGAAGATGTTTTGTGGTTTGCATTTCTTTAAAAAAATAAAACAGAATCAGAAAAAGGTCAGACTCCTGAGACACTATAGAAAAGCTTTTGAGTGCAGAGGCTGATGGGAATATTCTAATAATTGAATGCCTTTTCTTTTCTTGATGTTTGGAGCATATTTCATGAGGACACATAGAGAAGATCTATCTTTTTTAACATGTTGGTTGCTGAAGAAGATACAAAATTCAAGCAATTCTTTTGATCAGTGGCCTTTAGCTAAATCCCCATAAAATCCTGTGAAGCCAGTGCTGCGCACTGCACACAAATCATGACTTTACCAGAGGAAAAACAAAGGCCAACCATTCCAGCTGTGATCTTCATTTTCCTAGCCATTCGTTTGCGTGAATCAACTCAGAACCCATTCCTTAACAGATTAAGAGTTTACACTCATTTCCCAACCAGCTAGTTTCCACATGTTCTCTCAGAACTGTTGAAGTTCTGTTTGGTTTGATTTGGTTTGGTTATTGTGTTGATTCAAGCCATGTACTAGCCATGCTCAGCCTGAGCGAAGGATGTGAGAAAGTACAAATCTCTCTAATCTGGGGAAGCAATTGCTCTAAAGAACTCATCAAAGCTCAGTATTTGCCAAAGCAAAGGAAACAGAGGTTGAAAGTGCTCCTTCGCATGTGTATGTGGGCAGTGCTTTGTAACTCTGACGAAGACACACAGTCATTTTGATTTTTTTCAAGCCTAAGAACCTACTTTGATTTTGCAGGGTTTTGTGAATCATTAGTGAAGCTGATGTGCCTTGGAGCCTGGAGTTTTTCCTCCCTGCTCCAATCGGTATCTGCTCCTCAGGGTGAGACTGCACTTGAGACATCGGTGTACCAGATGCAGTGCCCACACCTGGGAATGGTGCTGGCTACCCCCATCTGCCCCTTTCCTCTGTGCCATTTCCTGTCTTCTAAGATCCTTTGCACTGTGATCTCTCTCTCCCTCTCTCTCTCGCTCAAAAGAAAATCTTTAACTAGGTTTGAACCATTCTACAGGTAAAAAAAATTATCAAATACCATTTCATATAATTTAACCATAAAAATGGAACAATTTGACTTTAGTTATATAAGGACTTTTTTTTTCTTTCAAAGATCTATTTTAATTATTTGGAAGGCAGAATTACAGAAGGAAGGAGAGAGAGATCTTCCATCCACTGGCTCACTCCCCAAATGGCTGCTGGCCTGCTGAAGCCAGGAGCCAGGAGTTTTTTTGTTTGTTTGTTTGTTTGTTTGTTTTTGACATGCAGAGTGGATAGTGAGAGAGACAGAGAGAAAGGTCTTCCTTTTTGCCATTGGTTCACCCTCCTATGGCCTCTGCGGCCGGCACATCTCGCTGATCCGAAGCCAGGAGCCAGGTACTTCTCCTGGTCTCCCATGAGGGTGCAGGGCCCAAGCACTTGGGCCATCCTCCACTGCCTTCCCGGGCCATAGCAGAGAGCTGGCCTGGAAGAGGGGCAACCGGGATAGAATCCGGCACCCCAACCGGGACTAGAACCCGGTGTGCCAGCGCCACAAGGCGGAGGATTAGCCTGTTAAGCCACAGCGCCGGCCAAGAGCCAGGAGTTTTATCCGGGTTTCCCACGTGGATGCAGGAGCCCAGTCACTTGGGCCATCCTCTGCTACTTTCCTAGGTGCATTAGCAGGGAGCTAGGTCAGCAGTGGAGCAGCCGGTGCTCATATGAGATGCTGGCACTGTGGGCAGCGGAGTAACCTTCTACGTCTCAGCGCTGGCCCCCAAGAAGAAGGGGTTTTGAAAGGACAATTGGAATTATGGGGCAGATAGTTACGTAAGAGCACCTTGGGGGATTTAAAGGTGGGAAGGAAGACTGCAGATCCGGTTACACCAGCTCGGAGCAATTTTACCTCAAAGACAGAAGTTCCCTGACTCAGCCATTTCACAGTTGTAGTTGCCCCTGTCCAAGGGTAAAATCCCTTCCAGTTTTTCTTTTTATGGATGGAGTGAGCAGCAGCAACTGCCTGCCCAATCATTCTTGAGCCATCACATGCATCCTGGCTCTGGTTTCTAGAAGAAAGGCAGTGAAGACCCTGATGCCATAGGGGTCTTCAAAATATTCATTGATATCGGGGACCTTTACTCAAAATTTTAGTAATTACTTTAAGACTAGTATCTCGAGGGTTCTTGCTGTATATTTAGGTAAGAATTTTTTTTCTTTTTTTTTCTTTTTTTTTTTTTTTTTTTTTGGACAGGCAGAGTGGATAGTGAGAGAGAGAGACAGAGGGAAAGGTCGTCTTCCTTTTTGCTGTTGGTTCACCCTCCAATGGCCGCTGCGGCCGGCTCATCGCGCTGATCCGAAGCCAGGAGCCAGGTGCTTCTCCTGGTCTCCCATGCGGGTGCAGGGCCCAAGCACTTGGGTCATCCTCCACTGCCTTCCCGGGCCATAGCAGAGAGCTGGCCTGGAAGAGGGGCAACCGGGATAGAATCCGGCGCCCTAACCAGGACTAGAACCCGGTGTGCCGGCGCCGCAAGGCAGAGGATTAGCCTGTTAAGCCACAGCGCCGGCCTTTAGGTAAGAATTTTAAATATCGGCTGCTTATAAATGAACCAGGCAACATGGTACAGTTTCACGTTTATTAAGAGAGAGAAATACACAGGAAGCATGGGCTCCCTCTTATAAAGAGTGCAGTATCTGTTCATTTTGATATAGGCAGGGAGATTGATTACTTTTGTGAGCTGGAGATCGTGCCTTCATCCTGCCCCCTGATCTCACGCCCCTATCTGACCTCACCTGTACACCCATCTGCCAATCAGACTACATAACCACGCCCCTTTAGAAGCGAATGAAAGGCCTGGAGCGCCTGAGCCCTCTCTTGTTTTGGCCTTTTGGCTGCCCCTGCTGCCTGCTCCCCGCCCACGTGGCCCATGTGCTCTCCTGTCCATGTGTTCTCCTGCCCACGTGCTCCCTCTCCCTTGCAGCTCCAGTCTACTCCCTAGAAAAGCCTGGTAAATGTCTAAGCTCCTGCTCCCTCTTATAAAAGCCCTTGCTTCCTGTGTATTTCTCTCTCTTAATAAACGTGAAACTGTACCATGTTGCCTGGTTCATTTATAAGCAGCCGATATTTAGAATTCTTACCTAAGAACCCTTGAGATATTAGTCTTAAAACAATTACTAAAATTTTGAGTAATGGTCCCCGATATCAATTCCATTTTTTCATGAACCCTTTGAAGTCCCATCACCACTCAAGTATCCTCTGAGCTTGGCAATTAGTCAAGAAAGGCACAAGGAAAGAGCTATGGGTTACTGAAGTCTCCTTGGTAGTAGGGAAAGCTGAGGATGATCACAGCCAAGGTAATGTATGGGTGAATGGAAAAAAGCAGCATCTCGTCAGGATCTGCAATGCTCAGACTGGCGAGAGTGGTTGCCCCTGCACCCCTTCACATATCCAGGTTAGGCCAGCTTACCTGTGGCTCAACTCTTAACTTTGTTTTTCAAAAAGCTACAAATTCTAAAAGAAAAATTTCTAGGGGAGTCAGCTTCTAGCTTTTTTCAAAGATTTATTTATTTATGCATTTGAAAACCAGAGTTACGTAAAGGTCAGGGGAGTTTGAGCAGGACCACAAACAAACAAAAAAACCCAAAACAGATATGCACAATCTTTTGTCATTGTCCATCTTCTCTGAGTTAGAGATGCACAAATTCTATACACTGTGCCAAGCAGAGGGGAAAGGCCAATGTACAAAAAGCTCACTTGCAGGATCAGTTGGGGGGGGCCCCTCAAAGTGTGACAAAAAAACCACCCACCTCTGTCAAGGGTGCAAACAATATGCTTCAGCAGGGGATAAGCCAGGAGGGAACTAACCCACAAGTTTCCATAAGAAGTTGTTTTTTTTTTTTTTCCATATGACACCAGTTCATGTCCTGGCTGCTCCACTTCTGATCCAGCTCCCTGCTAATGCACCTGAGAAAGCAGTGGAAGACGACCCAAGTCCTTGGGCCCCTGCACCCACATGGAGGACCATGAAGAAGTGCCTGGCTACTGGCTTAGGCCTGGTCCAGCCCCAGCCATTGCAACCATTTGAGGAATGAACTTGCCAATGGAAAATATCTCTCTGTATCTCTCCTTCAAATAAATAAATCTTTAAAAAAAAAGAACAGGAAGTATTCAGTGGTTGCCATCTAAACACCTTGGGATAAGGAGATGGACGTTTCAGCGTGGCTGTCTAAGTTCAGCAAATCTTCTCCTCAGAAAAACAGTGAGAAAACTAGGGGGCGGGAATCTGTTTGTCTTTCGCTGCTTTCTCAGGTGCATTAGCAAGGAGCTGGATTGGCAGTGGGACATCCAGGACATGAACTGGCACCCATATGGGGTGCCAGTGTCACAGACACTGGCTTTACCTGCTATGCCACAACATTGGCACCTACGACTTTGCTTAAAAAAAAAAGTAGAGATCATACTGGGTAGCCATTAGTTAAAACTAATTAGTTCTATGATACTATTACGGGCAAACAGAATGGCAGACCAGCCAAAGTTTAGCAGCGAGATTCAGGCAGAGAGACAACCAAAAAGGCCTCTACTAAAATCACCCTGACCCCTGGTGCTCCAGAAGGCTGTGCAAGTGCATAAGACCATGCCCTCTCTGGAGCATCCAGAAGGCGTACTTGCAAGCTTCCAGGTCCTGGCTGAATGCAGAACATACCTGTAAATTCTCTCAACTATGAAGCTAATCCCCAAACCACACACAGATCCAACAACAAAGGGTGGAAGTCTTCGTAGCTCAAGGGGCATAAGCACAACTTCTAGGCAACCAACAAGCCGTTCTGAAAGGGGATAGGGACAGGAAAATGAGACTATATAGGGGCAAAGAAATAACACCAGATGGTTAACTCAAAACCATGGGAAGAAATGAAAAGTACCAGAAATGGCAAATAAGTAAGCTAATATAAAATTTTTATAAATGTATGTTACAGTTTGAACAGGGTTTGTCTCTCTAAAGTCATATAGATGTTTAAACCACGAAGTCTAATGTTAATGGATACCGATTTAAGGGTAGAAATTTGATCTAATTATGAGATCTCAGAGGTGGCCCTCATAGGATGTCTTTAAGTCATTAGCAGCTTGTCTTCCAAATGTAGTTCTTGGGAGACAGTTGGTTATATATAAGCTGAGTGTGCTTCCTGTTTCTCTCTGCTCCCTGGTTCGCCATATGATTCTCTCTCCACATGCATTCTATCAGCCTCAGCAGACACCACACTAACAGGAAACACCCAATCTTGGACTGTGAATCTCCAAAATTGTAAGTTAAAATAAACTTTCATTCCTAAGAAGTTCCTGTGCTTACTTCTCGGACCATTGTTAAAATATATAAGATTACATAAAACAATAATTGTAATCCCAAACTGCTGGATTGTAACATATATTGTCAGGTTATACGCGACAAAAAAAGCCACAAAAAAATCAGCCAGCTGCACAACTGGAAGGAACAGGCTATAAAAGACTGCCCTCACTTTGGACATCAATTGCAAATTTAAGGGTTTCCCAAAACCACCTTCATGTCTGAAAGACTAGAAAGACTCAGAACTCACCAAAGCTGTAGTGCTCATGGTTACAGTTTATGAAGGTGAAGGATGCAAATTTAAATCAACTAAGGGAAGAGCACATGAGGTGAAGTCTAGGAAAATTTCAATGCAGAGCTTCTGTTGTATTCTCTCCTGTATTCATGGACAGTTTTCCTTGCTCTTCAGTGATGTATGACAACACACACAAGGTATTACCCATCAGGGAATCTCATCCGAGCCATGGGGTCATGAGTTGTTACTGGCTGTCTACCATCATGTAGTCACCAATGACTGCCCACACAGTTAATCTCAGTTTACAGGACCTCAGGTCAAAGTAATACTGTGTGACTGCAATTCTCTATTCTAAATCACATTGTTAAACTTTCTAGTATGGCCAACCCTCACAAAAAAATAATGTCCTCTCTAGTATGTATTCCAAAGGTTTTGAGATAACCTCCTAGAAGTTAAGGGCAAAAGCCAGTTCTCTCTTTGGGTAATTAAATTCCTTGCTACACAGAGTAACCCAAAGAGGGAGTGGGGGAGGAGGTTAAGAAGCTCTGTTGTAAAAATGTCACTGTGTTTACCAGAATTCTGTAGTGCATTCTAATAAATTAAGATACATATTGTAAACCCTAGAGAAACTACTGAATTTTAAAAAAACTCAAAGTAACCTAAAAATCTATGAAGAAATTAAGATGGTATATTAGAAAATATACATATACTACCCAAAAAAGGCAGTAAAGGAAGAACAGAGAAATGGAAAGCACAAGAGACATCCTATTTCATAAGTAGGCTTTTAAACAGGAAGCTAAGTACTGCTTTTTCCAACACTAGACCTATCTTTTTGTGTATGCGTGTGTATTCTTGAAAACATGGCAGATATGTATTCCTTTGGGGCTTTTTTTCCCCACCAGCTCTAGTTGCTTCTTAACATCACTTACACCAGAAATATATAGAGGCCCAGAAACCCTCCAGGTCCCCTGTATAGCCAGTCCAGTCCTTGGCCTTAGCCAAGATGGGAGAGAGATTATGTGCTCATTTGTTCACCTTTGAATCTAAGCATATTCAGAGTCTGTAGAATCTCCCCACGAGTTATTAATTGAAGTCCATGGAAAGAAAATAATACATTAAAAATGTTCTGCTCTGTGTGCTGGCTACCATGGTAACCACCAATTTCTTCCAGATCCGGGCAATTTTAAATGCAAAGTGGATTGAAAAATCCATTTGTATTTGCAGGATTCACAGCTTCATGAAGGGTCATAGGTGGTAGGTACTACAGATTAAGCACGCAGCTAGCACTGATGTCTCCATTTGTGAAATGTCCCTCATTGATTCCACCTTACTTGCTATATCAGGTGTCCTTTGGTTATTATCGCAGAAAAAAAACAAAACCAAGGCTCTTCATCTACAGAGTGGATGCTGCTTCTCCACAAAAGCATTTTATCAGATTCTGGGGCTCTAACCCATGCTCAAATCTACTGTGTGGGCTCTGGAATGGGACTGTATGTCACCAATGGGTTGATGGACGCTGTGAGAAATGTACTTTTTATCAGGCTAATATATCTGGTACACCTTTGGGGTGGAGGGAGTACAACACAAATACAGATTCATTTGTATTTTTTTTTAATATTTGTCATGAATGTATGAAGATCTCAGTAGATACAGCTGGCATAAAATATTCTTAAAATCCTATGTAGTGAATCATTGATACAGAGGAGCAGAAGTAGAGTGTTTTCAAATAATCATGGCCAAAATAACATATCTGCATAAATGTCACATACTTGTTGATGGTTAACAGACCATAGATACCACATGTACTTAACTCTTAGTTTAGGAAACTGATTCTAGAGTCAAACTGCTTAGTACAGGACAGAGGTCTTCTGCTATTGCTTATATGAACTTGAGAAAGTTACTTGACTTTTTAAGCTTTGGTTTCCTCATCTGCATCTACTTCATAGGTTAGGAGGATGAAGTGGGATTAAGCACCTGGCCCCTGGCATAAAGATTAAGATGCAATACAATGTCCCTTAGTAGATCCCGAAAGCTATGGGAGTAAAGAGGAATCTCAGGCATCTCCGAAAGGTCTCCTACATCCTCACTGGGACCTCTGTGGTGAGAGAAAGAGGGTAACCTGGGACTAGAGGGGACCAATGGAAGGAGAGAGGGAGCTGGGGAGAGCTCTGTGGAAGCAACTTGCCCCTAGAGTGTGCACATCACGAAGGTGGCAACCAGGTCTACTGTAGGTCTGCAGCTGGTGAGCCCCTCTAAGCACTTGAGTATAGCAGATTCTCAACATCTGTGGGATTGAATAGAAACCTACTAAACTGCAGGAATCTAAAAGCCTCGCAGAACAGAAGTCAATACAAAGGAAGAGAGAATAATTCAGTCACCTGATTACCAGACTGGGAGGCCGGGGACAATCACAATTATGATCGTTACTGGGGTCATGTGTGAGGTGAGTCATAAGTAATTCGTTAATAATAATAAAGTATGGACGTTTGTGAGTGATGTGATCTTTCACAGATTAGAGCAGATTCAAGGTTATCTCTATAGCAATGATTGAATCCAACTAAGGTTTGTTGATAGGGGTTGCTCATGAGAGTATGTTGCATGCAGACAGATGCAGATTACAATGTAAACCAAGGCAAACAATCAAAAAACAAAACTAAATGAGAGTGACTGATTTAGACTGAAGAAGAACTGGGCCCCTTTTGATTTTCAGTGTGAACCAGGAAAAATCTGTTTCCTTGCTCCACTTGTTCCCAATGACCTAGGGTAAGGGACAGAGGGGAGGAGAGCAACACTGTCTTTACAGAAAACAGCAAAGAAGTCACTTTGGAAAGGCTTAATAATATACAAACTGAAATAATTTCATCCAAATTTTCTTAGCACTTCCTGGATTACAAATGCTTTCATAGGCATCATCACGTGTTAGATGACCAAGTTGACTGACCTGTACTTGAAGGCTGGCTATGACAGCCACAAGCAATATAAATTCTGTGGCGAAGGAATCTAAATAAGATCTGAGAGGTAGAGTCTTTTTCCATGAAATACAAACCAGCTTCTTAGAGATTTTATGATCCACACCTTTCCAGCACTTTACCCCATACCCAGACACATCTCCAAAACAAGCAAACAAAAAGAGTGGAAGTGAAGAAGATCAGGATATGCCACCCCAAAATATGTCACTTTAGCTTAAGGAGTATGTTGAACAGAAAACAACTGAGAACAAACGGGTTTTGTGAAAGTTCTCTATCGTCCTCTTCTCTGCCTATAAAGAGCATAACTTTCCAATGAGAAAGAGTCCCTCCCTCTACTAAGAAGAGAGCCACTCTTATCCCTAAAGACTGAGAGTTGATACTGAGATGAGTTTGCATAAAATACTTCACTAAAATAGTCTTTGCCTTCCACTAGTTCTGCCCATATATTTCCTAAAGGATTTTCACAACTTACTGTCCTCGAAGTCCAAACTCCCTTTCTTTTGCCAAGTCACTTCTTCACAATTTCCTGCCCTTTGTTAAAAATGATCCATAAGCTCCATAATAGGATATTTGCCTTTCACATTTTTTCTAGGAACTTCTATGAACATAAAAGCGTTAAATGAATGTATACCTTTTCTCCTGTTAATTTGTCTTTTGTCAGTCTAATTTGCAAGATGCAGGTATTTGAGTCTAAAAAATTAGAGGGAAAGCTTTTCCTCCTGAACACAAGAGAGGAAGGGAGGGAGCGAAGGAGCAAGAAGTGGATGGGTAGGGAGAATAATGATTTACTTTTATTTATCTTGACACTCAAACAATTTAGAGATTCCGTATTTGGGGCTCCAGTTTGCCCTCCAGTCTTACAAGATAGGTAATAGAGGAAAGCGCAGATGCTGACGTTGGAAGCCTAGACAGTCAAGGGCATATCACCTTCTCTTTAGGATCCAGATTTTTCCCCCATCTTTCCCCTGTTCTCCCAGAGTTTCCTACAGTCCACACGGGTATCAAACCAGCATTTAATAGAGGTTGTCACAAAATCTCCAGCCACCATAGATTGATGTACCTAGATAGCTCCTGTGAATTTAAATAATGACTTTTTCATCTGGGTGCTCTGCTTTGGCACTTAATTACAAAGATTAGGGACTGGCATTGTGGTACAGCAGGTTAAGCTGCTACTTATGATACCAGCCTTCCATATCAAAGTGCAGTTTGAGTACCAGCTACTCCTATTCTGATCCAGCTCCCTGCTAATGCACCCAGGACAACAGCAGAAGGTGGCCCAAGTACTTGTGCCCCTGCCACTCACATGGAAGACCTGGTTGGAGTTCCAGGATCTTAGCATCAAACTATCCAAAGATTTAGCCTGTCTGTTGAAATCACTTGGGGAGTGAATCAGCAGATGGAAGATCTCTCTCTCTCTCTCTCTCTCTCTCTCTCTCTCTCCTTTCAAATAAATAAATTTTTTTTAAAATGTGTAGATTATACATTTACAAGTAAAAGAAAGGGTGTCTCCATACGCAATTATTAAGTGAAATCGATAAGATAGAAGTATATTTTTAAAATATTTCAGAATCTTAATGTTTGGTTGGTATCTGCTAAACTCAATGAGCATGTAACTTCACCCCATAATAGGAGTGTAAACATCTTAAGGCTGTTGATCATGTCTTTTTTGCATCCTTTACAATGTCTTGATCAGTGTTAGGCACATCATAACAGGGATTAAGTCAAATAGTTATCTACAGAAACATCAGCCTTCTTTGGTTTTATTAACTTATTGTTGTTAAGATTTTGTTGCTGTTAGTATTATTGTTTTAAGGCTATTTCTCTGCCCGAGTGCTATCCTGCTATGCGGATGCCCCAAAGTAAAGCATAGTATGGGTGCTGATCTGAAAAATAAGTGAATAAACAAAATAAAATGCAGGCAGTGCTGCTGTTGTGGCACAAAAGGTTAAGCCATCATCTGCAGCACCGGCATCCCATATGGGCACCAGTTACAGTCCTGGCTGCTCCACTTCCAGTCCACCTCCCTGTTTATGTTCCTGAGAAAGCAGTGGAGGATGTTCCAAGTGCTTGGGCCCCTATTTCCATGTGGGAGACCCGGATGAAACTCCCAGATCCTGGCTTCGGCCTTGCCCAGTCCTGGCCTTCGTGGCCATTTGGAGAGTGAATCAACAGATGGAAGATTCTCTCTCTCTCTCTTCCTCTCTCTCTCTCTCCAACTCTGATTTTCAAATAAATAAATATTCGTTTAAAAGCCCAGGCCAGCTGAAACCAGATATATAACTTCTTGTACATGCTAAAGTATGGCACAGGGCACTGTTTGCAAGGGGCACTTACAAAGTTGAAACCTTCTTGTCCAATAATGTATTTACAAGGGATTCTTTGTAGCAACAGATCAAAGAACAGCTTTTATTGACCTATATCCATCTGTGATTGTACAGCAAATTAGTACAAGCACACACCTAGAGATCAGCTACAGTTTCCTTTTGCCACACTGGGTCTCTCAAGAGAAACCCAAATTTCTGACCTAAAACCCAGTTTTGAAAAGAGGAACTTCTGAAAAACAAGCATCTATAACTTATGTTCACAGAGTTCAACTTGAAAAATTACCCATTGGCTCATGAGTAAACACAACCCTCTAAGAAGCTCCTATGAGTGGGAGTGGGTGAAGTGAGGGAGGAAAGCAGTGGAAGTATCAAGAACTTAATGAATGAAGCAAACAGAAAGACATACACATATGTGTATGTGGAGACATATACACAGACCCTCCATTATTTTTATGCTTTCATTTCTGAAGGGCCAGATAATGTCAGGTAAAAGTATAACTTATGACTCAGTCAGAGCAATGCTTTTGCTTAGATAAATCAATGTTGGCTAAGTCAATCAAGGGTAGGAGTGACCAAAAAATTGATAAGTGGTAAATATATTTGCTCAGAGAAAAGGCAGAATAAGTTAGCTCTCACTTTGAAGCGCTGAGTTCAGAGATTTCAAAGGGCACACAGGAAATGCTCCACCAGCATAAACTATGCCCTCAGCGTCATTCCAGATAGCTCTCAACCCTTCACATGGCTTTATCTGATCTCATGATTCTCTATCTCCAGAACTAAGGCACCCACAAAGCAAAATGGCTTTGTGATAAAATCAGGGGCCCAGGGCTTCAATCACCTTTATGCTTACCAGACACTAGGAGGTATAGAATTGAGAAGGTGGAAGGCAGACAGACAGAATCTGGTGGGTTCCCCTGAATTATTGGAATTTTTATTTTGTTGTTGTTGTTGTTTTTGGTTCTGAATTTACTTACTCACACACCATACCTGTTTTAGTCACAGATACAAATTCCAATACAGGTCTGTGAAACATTTCAAACTCAACCATGTCTTTCGAAAATTTTGTACATGTGCTGAGCCTTGGGCCAAAGCAGAAGAAAAACAGGCATTTGGAGCTTGCCACTGTGCTTCTTTGAGGTTTAAAAAAGGCACCAGAATGAAGTAGTGATAAGTTGAACCCAAGAGACCAAATTTTGAGTGCAACGATTTCTCCAACACAAAATAGAATCCACAGAGCAGAGAAATGGAATCTAATGGAAAGTGTTCACAGAGGAAAAAGCAATGGTCTCTCCTTTGTCACTCCATGGTTGACCTTCATTGTGTGGACACTGGGTCCCATGGTTCAAGGAACAGAGTACGTGCTTTGAGATGAATGGAAAACGTGTGTGTGGGAAAAGAGAATATGCTACATGTTTTCATATGAGGTTTGAGATCAGACACTATAGGTGAACATGGAAAAGAGTTCACCAAAAATGATTTGTCAGAGGGTATGGCACCCACTTTTTCAAATATCTCAGCTATATCAGTATTCAGGAAGAATCCAAGGCAGACAACACAGATAACTCATGGGAAGTAGTTTGTAAGCATCACTAGATATTTGCACAAATGTTTTCTTAAGGAAAACTGTAGACAATAAAATTGGTCATAGAATACCTGTACACTGTAATAAACTGATACCCCTCCAGAATGTACCAGACACAAAATTTTGTTGCTTTATTCCCATTTCTTTGACAAATGAACAACTCTTCTATATGACCTATGTGTCAAGTATTACAAAACTCCAAATGTGCACTTTAGTGAAAAACAACCAGTCATAAAGAGAGAGAAGAACTGTGGGTGACAATGCCATGGTTTATCACATGCTATCCAGAACTAGTATGAATTTCCATATTTTGATTCAGAGAATTAAACAGCAAATATAAAATATGAACAATAAATATGGCTCCCCTAATGATTCCTCTCTTCTTGATTTTACTGGGAAACTAACCTGGTGCCTGTCTCTAACAGCTCAGGATCCCTGGACCTCTGTTATTAGTCCTGGACACTTGGGATAGAAGTTATTTTCTTTAATTGACCATGACTTTACAGTCAATGGTATATAGTCACTCTGTCTGTGCAACTCCATGCTGGGGAAAGGAAAAAAATGAATATTCAAAGTAGCAGGGATGCCTGAATCCAGGGGATTATCCTGGACGTCAAAACTCCTAAGGTAGCACTGTGAAGGTACAAAGCAGTTGCCCTTGAGGAAGCACACCTTGGACAGACTCATAACCACAGCATCTTGCTTGATATAGCTCAGAATAAGCAAGGTGCTAGAGGAGCCTCTAGAGCGAGTTCAAATTGTGGTTCTTCCAGCACAATGCTAACTACAGGCTTGATAGAAGGGGAAGGGCAAATCCACAAACTTTCCTTGGGCAGTCAAAGTCAAGCAAAGCACTACTGATGGTAAGGATTGTCCTTGGACCCATGTAGGGGAAGTACATTTTTCTCTGTCTATCCTGTGCTCGTGACTGAGGCCCCTATAATAAAAGATTAACAAAAGAAAAGCATACAGATATATTTCATGTCAGCTTTGTGTGACACAAAAGCCTATCATAAGGAGATGAAGGCCCAAAGAAACAGGTAAACTTAAGTATTTTTAAGCTAGATTTCATGAAGGGTAGACAGTCACAGAGAAACATGATAGGGAATTATCTATTGCTAATAAACTGGGGGGAGTGGGTTAACATGATCTGTTTCTGTTGATTCTCCGTGTCCCTCTATCTTCATGGATAAGAGTGCCCTTTCTTTTCCTCCAGGTATAGGAAAGGCACCTCTCAAGGGAGGGTCTTACAATCTGCTTCAGGGAAAAAGGATGCCAAGCTGCTATATTTTCAGGTAGCATTTCCTGAGCCCAATTATCTACAGAAAACAAATCTCATCTTTCCTTTGCAGACTGTGCAGAACAAATAGGACGCAAAAGCCAACAAGACACTAACATGAACTCAAAGCACAAGGGCAGAATCCTACTATAGGACTCCTTTCTTCAGCTTCTGTCCCCTCTCAGCCTCTTTTCAGAACCTACCATGCTAAACTTAGGGGCCCTTTTACTCAGGCCCTTCCTGGAGCTTTCTTCTCTTCCTTGGTTTCCATTCCTGGTTTCAACTCTCCACACACACACACACACACACACACACGTCGTCTCCTCCCCACCCCCACAAGGTCCCTGAGTCTTCTACTGAGACAGAGGAAGTTGGCATCATCTGCTATGGCCTCTGGGGGCCATGCTGGAAGCCCACTTCAGCTAATAGAGTTTGCAAATCAGACTGACGGGAGACAGACGATCAGGAGCAAAATAAATAAATAAATAAATGAAAACTACAGATTTTATTACATAATCACAGGCGTTCACCAAGAAATGTGACTGAAGGAGAAAGCTAGAATTTGGATAGGACAGAAAGGTGTAATTCCTTTTCTCTCCATCATAAAGGGTCACAGCCAACACTTCTATAATAAAAGACAGATTCACAAGAGAAAAGCATGACAAATAAATTCAACATTTTATGTAACTCAGGAGCTTTCAGAAACGAGACACAAAGATCCTTTCTTTGATGAGGACAGGGCGGCCAT
Source organism: Lepus europaeus (assembly GCF_033115175.1). Lineage (NCBI taxonomy): Eukaryota > Metazoa > Chordata > Mammalia > Lagomorpha > Leporidae > Lepus > Lepus europaeus. Next base: position 103,087,496 of record NC_084850.1, on the reverse strand, counting down.
GTACAAATGTGATTGGACAAAGGGGCATGATCGCATGGCAACAGAACAGAACGGAGGGGGAAGTGATCCAGCAAGATCGATGTGCTCAGACTCTTCATCATTCCTTCCTCTGGGTATGGGTGAGGACCTCTTTGGAGTGAGGGTCTTCAAGGTATACCGGAGAGAGGGATCTTTCTAGGATTTACGGCTGGCTTTGGGAAATAGAGATTCCAGTTTCTGAGACCAACCTTGGGGAATAGGAATTCTGGCTTCTGTGACTCACATGGAAGGAGAAAAAGGGACAGGAGAAGCTCAGAGACAGCTTGCTGCTGAGACTCCGCTAATCTCTTAGCTCAAAGTATCCCACATGCCAGGGCACTGTTCTCTAGCATATCAATTTCCGAGACCCAATAGGGGCCAAATACCATCTTAGGTTAGAGAGATAAAAAGAGGCTTGGAGCTTCTTGGAAGGGGTTAAATCATGGGAAAGTGACCAGGAAAGATATGGCAAATAAAGGTTATTTATTAAGATGTGTTATGCAGATAAGAGGCATCTCAAGTGCTAAAGGTTGTCTCTGAAGTGGTTCTCTTCCTGGTACTGGAGAGGGAGACATTCAACAGAGCTTGGCAGCAAATCTAGCCACAAAAGGACTAGCCACAAAAGGAAAGTGCAAAGGGGGCACAGTCAGCTTCTCTCCGGAGAGTGCCAAGATACCATCTGTCCCCACCCTCCTGGCCCAGGGAAAGCTGGAAAAAAGTGCCTCCAGCGCTCAGGGGCTCCGGAGCAGGGGCTAAGTGGGTAATGAGTCAGAAAGGAATGTCTGCTCACACACACCTGCATACCCGCATGCCAATGTGAAGAGAACCCAGCAGACATTTCTCTACACAGACCGGGCTTTCACAAGCACTCCTGAGAGCAGTATTTCTGTTATGAGAATCTGTCCTGTGCTATACAGAACAACAGGGCATTTACCAGAGGTCTTCAAGAAGATCATGGAAATGTGTATTATTTAAAAATTATGCCTGGATTTCAAATTCTTTTGTATCAAAATAAAGTTATCTTTTAATCTCACCTTCCATGAACTTTTGGAAGCACCCTTGTGTTTGCTTTTGGATAGAGCTCTGCAGAAGTATGCTTCCCTGTGATATCTTTTTTCCCTCTCTCTCAAGCTCTCTCAGCATTGCCAGCCTTGGCTTTGTTCATTAGATAACAGAGTAAAATTCCTGCAGTGGTCCCAAATCACTGCTCCAGGGGTAAAATGTGAAGAGGCCGTGCAATAAAGACCTGGGCTAGTGGGTTTGGAAATTTTGTTTGTCTTAAAATAAATGAACCTGGAAGAAGATTACTCAAATTCGAAAACAAATGCTTTTTCGAGTATATTTGTTCTGCTACAATATAAAAATAAGAAAACAAATCCAGGAATGAGAATCAATTCCCCACTAAGACTTTGTTTTGAATTTCAGCCTCCTTACTTAGGTATAGGGGAAAGATCTCCATATAGAGAGCTCAAATTTCCATCTCTTACTTTAGATATCAGATCAGAGTTAATGCTTTCAGAAAGCTTATCAGATCTACCTTTTAATTTTTATTAATTTCAAAGAGATAGAGAAACAGGTACCTTCCCTCTGCTGGTTCACTCCCCCAAATGCCCAGGTTGGGCCAGACAGAAGCTAGGAGCTGGGAACTCATTCTTGGCCTCCTAAGAGAATGGCAGAAATCCAGTTACTTTGATGTAATATGAAATAAAAGCATATCCTCTAAGCAGGAAAATTCAAAATAACACTATACTTTGTTTCACATGATGCAATGGGTCACTTTGGAGATGCTTAGTAAAATGAGCCAGGTATAGAACACCCCCAATACTGGTTGGAGGAATTGCCATAGAACCCTTAAAACTAGGTCGACTTGTCAGATGTGTAGCAAGTCAATTACTGACACTGGAGTGCTGAAAGAAAGTATTTATTGCAAATCACAAAGCAAGAAGTCGAGAAGCTATTGCTTAATTCCTGGGCTCCTCAAAAGGTTATGGGTGAAGGTTCTTACAGATTGAAGTTCTATATATGTCCAGGTCCCTGGTTGGTCAGTGGTGTTTCAGCCTGCCTTCGATCAGTTGTCAATAAAGTGCTCTTTAGTGAATTTTGCTGATGGCAAAATGGGATCCTATCAGTCTAAGGGCTACGTAGTACCTCCCCCAAGAACTAATCCAACCACCCCAGTTTCTGCTCTTAGCTCCTCTGCAAGGGCGATGCTGGCTCCTGTCTCTCCTGTGCTTAGAACTGGATATTTGTCGTTGTGCCTGGACTGGGTTGCCAGACTCTCCTGGGGCCACTGGGTCAATCTGGAGGCTTGTGAGCTCCTCAGAGCAGTTGGGAAGCAGAGGGATTTGAGCAGGGTCGGTTTGTAACTGACTGCTGCCCCTGTGCAGTTTCCTCCTTTTAGTAGCCTTCTACGCTAGTGCCCTCGTTCTGTGTTTTTCAGTAGGCGCCACCCCAGCCAGTGTCAGTGATTGGCTTACTGTGCATCAGGAAAGCAGGCTCATTTTACTAAAATGGTGACCACAAAGGGACCACCGTCCCAAGTGGATGTCCTGCCCAGCCTCTGGTGGGAAGGCACCCTGTGTGGCTGGCCTGCAGCTGCCTGAATACTTTTAGACCCAGGGGAAGCCTTCTACTGACAGGCTGATGATTGGATGTCACTGGTCTAAGGCACTTTTTTTGGGTGGAAAAAATGAGGCTCGAATTTGGCTTGGAGTGTGGAAATGTCTTTGACCTTTGATAACAATCTGTGCACAATGATGTGAAGGACTATCTCTTGTGCTAATTTGGACTTTCCCTTTTGCAGCTAGAGATACCTGCCTTTAGAGATTGCTTTATAACCTGACAAACCGGTTTTATAACTTTGTTCTGGGTGAGCGACCTCAGAAGCAGTTTTATCTCCCTCCTTGCCTCTCTGGTTGGCTTTTCCAGCCTTTCCTTAGGTCTTGGTTGGCCCTTCATGAAATCTGCATTAACCCTTTATGGGTTTTGGAAAATTGGCACATTGTGCCCTGGTAAGGAAACCCACTGCCCCCAAACAGAGACAGGACTGAGCTTAATGGCCGAGACGCCTCCAATCAACCCCTGTAGAAAGTTGGGGTCCAGGTTAAGTCCACTCTGGTATTTGTCATTTGTCTGAAGTCTTTTATGATTTGTGTTATCTATGTTTTATTAATAATTTTTCTGCAGTGACAATTGCTATGTTTGTTATGCATTTGTATATGCCATTTGTTATCTTTGTGGTAAAATTCCCTAAATAATTATATTTTTGATAGGCATATAGGTAAATAAGCAACCACATAAATTAAACCAAAATTAACCCAAATGCCTTTTGGTTCATGTGACTTAAATAAATATCATAATAGGTTGTTTTAAATTTATTGATTAAAACAAAGTTGTTTTCAAAACTGTTAACATATATTTATGCCTGGGTTTCCTGGCAAAGCAAAAGTTATACTTATTTTTGGTAGATATTTAGAATTATAAACATATCATTTTAACCTAAGAACAAATAATCCAGGTAAAGGTATGTTAAAATATTCATTGCTTCCTATTTATAAAGCACAAAAATTTGGCTTTTGGAGTTTGTTGATAAGAAAATAACCATGCTTTTCTAATATTTCCGTTTCTTAAGTAACCTAAGTCTAACTGATAAAAATGAATTGGGTAAATATAAAAGAGTTGACTGTTTCTAAATATAAATTCATGTACTCCTGGGTTTCTCAAATTCTATAAAAGACCTTGGGTCTGTTAGTAAATATGGTTTCATAGAGTGTTGATACACGATAGTTCAAAATTGCTTGCTAGGTTTTCACTAGAAAATAAGTTACTAAGAGTAACAAATAATTCTAATCAATCTATGATCATTACAATTAGGAAAAAAGAGTAAAAACAACTCTATATTGTAAAAAGTAAGACATTTTTGTAAGTGAAGCTATGGTATATGAGAGCTATGTTCTGGCTAAGGGGAAAGGAGAGTACTTTTTATAGTAAAGTAAAACAACTGGTGTTCCACAAGAAGAAAGAGGAACCATATAGGATAAAGAACTGAGGGGATACAAGTGGGTTGTAGAAGGTTTGTAGATGAATCTTGTTTGAGACTAGGTTGGCTGAGATTAGAAGGGAATGATTTATATGGTTTTCTAAAAACTGAGCATTAACGTCAAAGGCACAGTGTTATAAAACTAGAATTTAGTCCTGGTGTTAAAGCAACAAGGCTTTCTTAAAATATTGATATGTTAATAAATATATGCAAAAAGTCTTGATCTATAATTTTACATTTTTTAATTCCTTCAAAACATCTACTGAACTTCAGCTCCTCCTTTAAATAGCCTCTGTTTAATTGTGGACTCTTTCCCTGAACTTTCTAGTCCACTCCTGTAAGCTCTTTTCTCCTCCCTGATTCTGACTCTGTTATGACCTGAAAATAAAAATGTTTCTTTTAAAAATCTAAGATAACAGGATAACTTGATTCTTTTCTTCTGGCCTTTTTTGATGTCTTTAAATTGTTCCAAGTAATGGGGATGGTTTCATGTGCCAATTCTTTTATTTGAGGTTTTTCTTTGCCTTTTTGGTGACTGGCCAACAAAATAAAGATGTGTGTCTTGTAAGATGATTTCTCGTGTTCTCTGCTGTCTTTGTTAGGTTCTGATTACTTGGGGAAAGCTGAGTGTTAAAAGAGTTAAGATAGGTTTTGGATATCTACTTATTTTGAAATATTTGAGTGATCACTTTATAACTTTGATTAAACCTGGTCTATAGCTCTGGTTAAAATACCCTGATTGAATGGAAGACTATTATTTCACAATGCTCCGGGATCTTACTTTGACGAAATGTTTTAAACCTCTGACATCTTTGACAGGGTTTTTTCAGATTCAAAATTCTAAATTAAGTCTTTGACTTTGAGATTTCCAGTATTTCTAATTGGGCCCCTGGAGATCCTCAAAGGATATAGCTCTCATCTTGTGGAAACAATACCTAATTAGGTTTATTTGAATTGTATAGAAGGCATTGTTGGGTTATGAAATGATGCCAACATTAAATACTGTTTACATAGATCTGCTATTGATGCAACGTAAATATTCTAGAGATTATATGATGTCTGTTGAGGTTGGTGTTGCTGGTAGGAGTTTATCAGTCATCATTGTAATCTTAATGAAAAGAGAACCCAGGGATCTTTCAAAACTCCATAAGACTGACTCCTCCCATCCTAGCCCCAGAGAGCTGAAAGGATGGAATATTTTTGCAGAAAACTGCTGTGCTTTCTAAGATGTTTTATGCAATGAAAATAATTAAATCTCCTTGCCGATTGTTGAACTACTATCCAAATTATGATGATTTTAAGTGTTTTATCGCCTAAAGTTCTGATTCTCCTCTGGAAACATCTACAATCAGAAAAGACTAACAAATATTTGTAAATCAAGTTTTTGACAAAAAGATCAGCAGGTGAACTAAAAATTTCCAGTACTTTGATAAAGAAGATGCTACTAGATTGCAACTCTGCTCATTGGTTTTGAGACACAAACTTGATTTGTTGTGCTCTTGTTAGCTTTGAACATGATGCCTGTTGCTTGTCTGAATTCTATGGAAGTACAACTCCCAGAGATAATGCTGGCCCAGTACTTTGAGAGGATGTCTCTCACCCACAGAACTGATAAAGCTAAATTTAACAATGGACTCCAGATAAACTTAACCTAAGAACCCCTCCTTTTAAAACCTCTTTGCTGCTTTAATGTGGCAAAAAGGGTTTTGAAACTGATTCTGTTGTCATTCTCCAACTCCCCAGCATGGAACCAGTACAGACTAACTAACAACCAGAACAACTCCATCCTGGCAATGAGGGACAAATATAACCTAGCTATAGAATGGTTGATCAATGACACTTCCAGAAAAGGATGACAAGGGGGAAAATCAAAATTAAGTTGGTGTCAGCCCTACACTAAAATATATAAAGCCAAGAAGTTGTGAATAAAGGGTCCTTATGCACGATTACCTGACAGTAATTATTTCAAAAGACTGTCAGAGCTACAAGCTCTCGAGGGCCACAATTTCAAAAGAGAGATGCTAAGTAAACACAATTCTTGATTTCATCACACCTTATGTTAGAGTCTATATGCAGCATTCACACTGGGGTTGTCATACCACAGAAAGTCCTTTGACTTCTTTGTATACAAGAGACAAATATTAGGACTGAGGGTATTGATTCAAAATCAGAAAAAATGAAACAGCCAATGGAGCGTTCTTCAGAGAATCTGGCCATCGTCACCCAGGGCTGACCAGCTTACCAGAGAGCAAGAGCAGCCACCTGTGATATACTGCAGGAGCCAAAGTAGTGGCTCTCAGGCAGCCTATCTCATTGTGAGCTGCCACTCCTGGAACAACAAGAAAGTAACCGACTCACTTCTGGACACTTGGCAGAATTCCAAACTATATTATTTCATAACCTGAACATAACTCTAAAAACTGTATCATCATTAAATATAATCATATTGCTTCCAGACCCTTCTAGGGAGCCTAGGCATGAATGCTTGCAGGTTATCGAGCTGTATAGTCCAGCAGGCCAGTTCTGACCAATGTCCCCTTAGATACTTCAGAACCAGAATTCTTCATAGAGGAAAGCCACCTCATAGATTAGGGAAACTGAAAAAGCTGAATATGCCATAGCAAAGATATGGGGTCCAGAATAGGCAAGAAGTCAGAGACAAATAAATGAGCTAGAGAATATTCCACAGTTTCTATCTCTAGCCCTGCACCTTAGCTCTGCCTCCTTACATGCCAATCCAGAATGCCCGCTTTCCCATGATGCACTGGAGTCTCCTACATGATGAAGGAGGGGATGTCATTATGAGCAGGTGTACATAATGCTCCGTGTGAAGGCACCATGAAACTCCCAAAAGAACGATGCACACTAAATCCCATCCAAATGCCAGGCTGTTTGTATATTCAATTAGGGCACCACCCTCTTTCCCATAAAGGGGACCACTGGACTTGTGCATGGCCCTTTTTAGCCTTCTCTACTGCTGTCTCCTTGTGGGCAGTGCTTTTCTCTCTTGCCCACTCTTGGCAAGTGTCTTTCCTCGTGGACTTGCCTGCACTCTGAATGCATACTCACTCTCTCACCTTCAACAAATCTTGCTGTCACTACTGCACTTTACATATGCCTCTGGCTTTGAATTCTTATTTCATGCAGAGGCAAGAACCTGGAATGAAAACTGGGAAACACATGGAATAAAAACTGGGAAACACATTCCCGCAACATTAACCTTTCAGGAAACTTTGAAAGCGAAAGCATTGCCATCAGATACCTTGACTCAAAAAGCTAAACTCAAAGCTCTTATCCATGCCTTATGCCTCGGAAGAGGTTAAGAGAGTCAACATTTATACTATTTATGCTTTTATGCTACTGCAGGCCTGCTGGGCTATTTAGGAGACAAGAGGGTCTTCCTTGTTAAATACTAAAGTTTTTCAACTGAGGAAGGAAGGCAATCTTCTAAAACCAAATGGCTTCAAACACCTTCAGTCACCAAAGAGAGGAATCTGTGCCCTTATTCAAACAAGATGTTGCGTGTACAGCCCAGTAGCTATGGGAACATTTTCCTAGCTCTCCAAGATAGGCACATCCAGATTAATGTTATGTCTGATACCACATCAAACCTTAACCAATGGCTGTCCTCCTGGCTTGAGACTGAAATTCCCTGGAGATGAAAGCACTAATATTTCTAGTTTACATCTTAGGTATAGGAATGTTAGTATGCTGTTGATTTGATCATTGCTGTGAAATGATGATACACCTGCAAGACAAGTTATACAAAAACAAGCTGAGCCAAACTCCATGATGATGCAGAAAATTTCCTCAGTTGGTTCTGGGATGAAGACTTTTTTTGAAGAAGAAATACCTACAGCTTCCTGTCCTCCAGTCTTGAAAATTTCTATGAAGCCCTATTTCAGCAGGAATCAGTTAGAATGATCACCACCCCTATGCACATCAGGATTAAGGAGTTACAAGGAAGAGGAGGGGACTGAAGCCAAGCCTCTTACCCTTTGTGGCTTTGATACTCACTTTATCAGGTCTCAGTATCTGTTGCTTAGCTTGCAGTTCCTCTGTGAAGATTAACTCATTAAATAAGGGAGTGACACAAGGGTAAAGAGACCCTGACTCATAAAGACTTGAATTGCCCCTGTAGTTAACATCTCAATGCTAGCCACTGTTCTGAGAGCTTTTGCAAGAACTCACAGGCCCTGTTTAAAGAAACAAATACCCAATCTACCCTTGGACACAGACTGGGACCCACCTTTGCCATCCCACAGGATACACACTGACCCCTATCACTGACTGTTAGGAAAATGGCGCAGTCTTATCTATGGCGTGATCTGCACCTTGATTTACATCCTATGTCCCGGTTCCCGCGGCCACTGCTGAAAGCCAGGTAGCCACATGGCCCAATATACCTGTGCCAAGCTCCACCCCCAACCTAATGGGATTGGCTAATTCCTACTTCCCTGCCCGCCCCCTGGAAAAGGTATATTAGACCCCCTTCCCAGACACATGGCCCTTTTTTCCCTTCGTCCCTCCACCCCTCCGGTCTGTTGGGTTTTCCCCAATAAACCCTTTCCCTTACTCCAGTGTTTGGTGTGTTTTGTGACAGCATAACACTGACCAATCAAAAGACTGTCACAGGCATGGTGAACCAATCAGAGGCCCACATCCATCAGCTCCTCAGGCACTACTCATCTCCAACTTTGAACTACAAGATTCACTGCCTTGACATCCTGGGGAGCCTGGGGATTAAGCAGTAGCTGCCTGCCTCCTTGCTTTGCATTTTGCAATAAACACCTGCTTTTTTTCCACCACCCCAGTGGAAAAAAATTGACTTGCTGCATGTCAAGCAAACAGACCCAGTTTGGAGGTTCTATAGCAATTCTTTCAACCAGTTTGGGGTGGAGGGATTTGTTAGCGGTTTCCCACAGTCGTGACTTGCAGTTACTGCGTGGGAGAGCTGCAGTTTCACCCAGTGGGCAGGGCTGGGTTTCTGTTCGCCTGGCTGCAAACCCTTGCACCCTGCCAGCACACAATGATCAGTGGCATTCCTGGGATTCCTCACATAGTGGAGAAGCCAGGCTTGGCCCAGCAAATGCCCTTGAACTGTGGTTCTGACCCCAATGGGGCATTTTGTCTTTTATTCACAGCCAGAGGTTAGGACCTATTTATGTAAATCCTCCACCAAGGGTCGATTCATCTTGACCTCCTGGTTTTCATTTCTCTAATTGTCTCAGGTATTTTTTTAGGCCCCTTGGAAACTCTTAATTCAGTGAAAAACTTTGGGGTCAGTAAGAATTCAGTAACAAAGGGAAGCGGGTGAGGGGCTGGAAGAGTGGAGGAGGCTTCCTTTGAAGTGTTCTAAGGAGCTTTCAAAGGCCACCCAGTTGACAAAGTAAAAACAACAATGACCCCATACACTCCATTTTATTCACCGAAATTAAGCATTCTTGAAATGGTATCGTCACCTAAGAAGTTTTTTAGAGCACGCATTGTCTGATTTCCATTTCCTAGAGCACGTATTGTCCAGTCTCAGTGGTGGTAAAGAGTTAGGGAAGAAGCTGTCAGAATTGCAGGCCTAGCGGCAGGTGCGGGCTCCTCACACAATTGTTCCTAGTTAATGGGCCCAGGCCCCCTCCCAGATTTTCATTTTCAAAAGGGGGCTCCCCCCTGCTCTGCATACTGAGAAAATACTTGATCCCTAAGAATTGACCCAGGTTACAGAAATTTCAGGCCACTTGGGAAGCCGGTAGGAGAGATACATGGAGTTCAGCAAGACTTTTGAGGGTCCTTAAATCACTCTTGACTGAGAGCCTTGTGTTCTAACCTCCAACTCGCTGGAACAGAGCCTTTTAGGGAAGGAACCACTTGGAAACCAACCCAACTGTGCAGCAACAATGCCAGTAACAAAGTTTTCTTGTTCCCTGAGTTTTCATCTTCTACACCTTAGCTCTATTGATTTTTTTTCCACGCTCCATTTTCAGTACAAAGGTGGGCAAATTTTTCAAAAAGAAACAAGAAACTATTTTTCTTTACTTGTTGTCAATTTGGGGTCATGAAAATTTTCAAGCATACAGGCACTGAATATCCCATATATCAACCATTTAAATCTAACAAATGTTAACATTTCGATATATTCTTTATCTTCTACACAACTATATATACAGATTTGCTTCATACACACACACATACATGCACATGAAGGTACCTCAAAATGTTTGTGGGAAATGAAGATAAATATGTTTATTTTAGTGCAAAAACTTTTGAAATGCATGCATCCTTTTTTTTTTTGCAACATACATTTTCCATGAAATTTTTGAAGGTACCTCAGACAGACAGATGATAGATGGAAGACGGGTATTGCTGATCAATTTAAAATTAAATTGGAGGGGGAATGTGAGGAGTCAGATAGGTTAATAGGCAGTCAGTAGAAATTGGGGTGCATTTCTTTAGGAATATCTAATTTTAGCATGAGAATAGCAAAGGAATGGTGATTCCATCCTCCAGAGCTCACAGTTTATTGTGAAAACAAGTATCCCATCCCATGATGGCTTTTTTGCTTTATCATGACCAAACCAGACAGGATAAAGGATTACATACCAGGTCTTTTGATAGGTTTTGTCCCTGCTTTGTAACTGAATGTCAATCTGATTCTCAAGTTTTCTTTTCCAAAATTGTGCTTAAAAAACCCCATTACCACAGAGCACTTGGGGGGTAGGGTGTTTTCCTCCAAGGGAACCCTCTCCATGCTGCTCTGGCTGGAGGTCTTTGACTCTAATAAATCTTGCTTTTAAATCTCAAAAAAAAGTAAATTGGAGCTGGGGGGCATAGCAGGTAAAGTCACTGCCTGCAGTGCTGATGCCAGAATCCCATAAGGGCACCAGTTTGTGTTTCCGTAGCTCCACTTCCAATACAGCTTCCTGCTAATGGCCTAGGAATGTAGTGGAAGATGTCTTGAGTGCTTGGGCCCCTGCCATCCATGTGGGAGACCTGGATGAAACTCCTGGCTCCTGGCTTCGTCCTGGCCCAAGCCCTGACCTTTGTGGCTATCACAGGAGTGAATCAGTAGATGAAAGATCTCTCTCTCTCTCTCTCTCTCCCTCCCCCTCTCTCTCTCCCTGTAACTCTGACTTTCAAATAAATAAATATTTTTTGAAAAAGTAAATTGGAGACATCATATTTCACCCCAAATAATTCAACTTGCAACTCTTAATATAAGTTCATTTTCTTACATAACTATCAAACACTTATTACCCCCAAGAAAATCAACAGCAATCTCCAATACCACTTAACTCTCAGAATACCAAGTCCATATTCAAATCACCTGAATTTCTAGTCTGTCTTTTAGTAGTAGGATCCAATCACAACCTATATACTTTTGTTATGTAGTTGTGGACTAGTCCCTCTATTCTAATTACAATGCCTTTTTTGAAGAGACATTGTAAAAAGTTCCACATTCTGAATTATTCTGATTAATTCTTTGTGGTGATGTTCTTGTTCTTCTATCCCCTAGATTTGAATTGTGTCCATGCCTCAAAATTTGTATGCTAGAGTCCTAACCTCCAGTACCTCAGAATGTAGCCTTCTTTTAGGTCACTACAGATATAATTAGTTAAGATGAGGTCATAATGGACTAAGGTAGGCCCCCAATCCAAGATGATGAGTGTCATTATAAAAAGAAATTGATTATTATTATTATTATATTTTTATTATATTTTATCATTATTTTTATAATTATAATTATTTATTTTATTATAAAAAGAAATTTATAATTATTATTATATTTTATTATTATTTTATAATTTTATTATTATTATTATTGATTATAAAAAGAGATTGATGGGGACACACACACACATGGAGAATGTCCTGTGAACATAAAGGCAGGAATCAGAGTGATGCTTACACTTGGCAAGGAATGTGCAAGATTGCCAGCAAACCACCAGAAACTTGAAGCAAATGAAAGGGGCCAGAATACGCAACCTCAAACAGGCCACTTTGGCATGAGGATTGTTTTGAGCTAAGAGCAATTAGCAGAAGGGTGGGAGTGCGGGTGGGAGTGTGTATATGAAAGGCATGAAGATTGTATACACTAAATAAAAGGGTTCTAGCTAAAAAAAAGTTCCCATTCTTAAGAAGTCTCCATCCCTGAACCAGAAACACTTTAAACACTTTTTATGCTCTTAAGTGCATAACAAGACAGCCTTATTTACCATATATTTCCCCTACTATATAACTTAGCATCTTCCAAGAAGCCCAAACCACCTTTATCTTTGTCTAGCCTGACAGTATGTAATATAAGCCCCAAATTCCTTCCTCAAGTCACATTTCTTTGCAAAATCCATTTGTGTGTGTTTTCAGATAGATAGATAGATAGATAGATAGATAGATAGATAGATTTGAAAGGTAGAGTTACAGAGAAAAAGAGAGAGAAAGAAAGAGAAAGAGAAAGAGAGAGAGAGAGAGAGAGAGAGAGAGATCATCCAACGACTGTTTTACTCCCCACATGGCCACAATGGCTGGAGCTGGGCCAGATCAAAGCCAGGAACCATGAGCCAGGAGCTTCCTCCTGGTCTCCTATGTGGGTGGCAGAGGCCTAAGCACTTGGGCCATCTTCTAGTGCTTTCCCAGGCACACTAGCAGGGAGCTGGATCAGAAGTGGAACAGCCTGGACTCGAACTGGCACCCAAATGGCGGCAGCTCAACCCTCTACATCAAAATGCCAGCCTCTGTATATACAATTAAATCTTTTGCTCTTGATCATATATCTTCTGTCAATTTAAATCACTGGACTCCCAGCCACCGGGCTCCTGCCCTACAAGAGTTTTGGAATGGGTTCTGTTTCTCACAGCTGTCAAGAGCTAATGCTGCCAACACCTTAATCTCAGACTTGGAACTGTGAGACAATAAGTTTCTGTTATTTTTCCTCCTCAGTTTGTGATACATTGTTTCACGAGCCCTAGTAGACTAAGATACCTGTAGGTTGAACCCTAGGTCTAGAAGTATAGTCATGTTCAGGTTAAACATTTTTGGCAAGAATATGACAATAGAGGTTATTTTGTTCACTTCCCATTTCATCACCCCAGAAGGCAAATAACACCAGGATGTCTCACTACCAGTGATGCTAAGTGTGATCACCGGGTCAAGGTAATGACAGCCAAGCTAAGTTTTTTCCCTTGACAATCAAAAAATAACTGAAAGAACAATGGTTTGGCACCACATACGTACACTGCCTTCATCAGTCACCCAATTGTCTTAGCAGTCATTAGTGATATTTGCCTGAATGAATTCTTTTCTTGGAAGATGACAAAATAATGATATTCTACAAATCCAGTTGCAATTGTTACCTGATATTGCTCTATAAAAAACCAAATAGGAAATGAACTAAAGTTTGTTCTAAAAAGTCAAGGTAAGTTCTTAAATCTTTCCTTTAATTACCAATTTTCAGGATAAAGTGTTGGTATAATAGTCATTGCCAACCACTAATGAGTTTTTCTCTTGTTTGAGTATCATGATGGACTCACGGTTTTAATTGAGTTACTTATTAGAAGCAATTACAGTCATTATTCTTCTTGATGCTCAACTGTCAGAAATTTGGCCAGTAACAGCCCCTTCTGCCCATCGCCCACGTCCTTTTGTCACGACAAAAGGTCTTTCAGTGCTTCCTTGTTTTCTTGTTTTCTGGCACAAGAAGCCCTAGCCTTACCTTGTATTTTGCCTGTACCAAGCCAGTAATCAACCACTTCTCCCAGAAGCATGGTTTTCTTTTACCAGAAAATAGTATTTAGAAACCAAGATCCGGTTTCAAGATATGCTTTTTACAATGAAGGGCCAGCTTCCTATTTCTAATACAGTCTGGTGCTGTGGTTTAATGCTTTGTAATGACTATTTTGAAATTTTTTGTAATTTCAAACTTTATACTTGTGCTTTAAAAATGGAATCCAATAGAGCCCCAGGGGCTTGGAAACTTGGCTCATGACTAACTCCCTGATCTCCCCAAGATGGGTTTACAGGGCCTACCCCTTTGTCCCCTGAGACCCTGATCGCTGCCTGGTCTCTCTGTCTCCAAGCCTTCCCAGCAACTGCTATTGCATTTTGTTCCAAGTTGGGAGCTTGTATGTGAGTGCAAAGAAGACTGAGTTTGCTCTGCAACATTGGAAACAGGCATGGCGGTAGAGTTCCCATCTTGGCTGGCAGCGTCACATCATATTCAGCAGGTGATGAGGTAGCCTATCACCCACCACCATTCAGATACTTAGTGTATCCCAGCATGGAGGCTACAACACACTTGGATGGTTCCCATTCGCCATTGGGTTGGGATAGTGGGCACATGGGAAGGGAAAATGCTGGCTGGGCTGCCCAGTCCAGAGCTAGGCATATCACATCTGTCTACAGGCTGGCAGAAGAGGGAAATTGACAACCAGTAGGATAAAGCAAGAGCACAAATGTCTCATGTTACATGGCAGAGTCCTTGGCTATCTATGAGCTTCTATATTTGTTCCTTGAGTATCCCATGCAAAGGGAAAATGCTATGCCTAGGGAGATCTTTCCTCCTCCTTGTAAGATTTCAGAATCTGCTTTGTATTAATTTCTTCCAGTGAGCTCCAGGCAGTCTCCAGGAAAAGTCACAAAATATGAATTGGGAGATTACTGTTATTCCTCATAGAAGATAAATGCTCTTTTATTTGCTTTTAAGACTAAGACGGCACAATAGGAAGATGAAAGGTAAAATTCATGTTAATGATTTGACATTCTAACTTTTCTTAGAACAACATTAAATAGCAAATAAAAGCAAATGAGGAAATGAGAGACTGTGGGGGAAAAAGAATTTTTTAAAAAAAATTTAGTACTTTAAAGGCATTTTATTACTATTCTTTTAACAAGTGGCCTTGCATTTTCATTTTGTAGAAACTATGTCACCAGTCCTAGAAATATATATAAGAACTTTAAAATATTTGTGGAAGGTAGAAATAAAAGGTAAGATCATTTTAGTGCAATAAAATTTTTAAAATCCAGGCATAGTTTTTCATAATACATATTTTCTATGACCTTTTTGAGGACCCTGCACATATGCAAATATGCATATATATGAATCATGAGGTCTGCTATAGTTCAGATGTGGCTGGTCTCCACCAAAACTCAAATTGAAGTGTTGTCAGCAAAGTGGCAGTGTTGGGAAGGAGGATCTCATTGGACATGTTTGGACCACTGGGGCAGAGCCCTCACAGCTGGATCAATGTCTTTCTCATGTGAGTTCTTGCTCTTACAGGACAGGCTGAGTTACTGCTAAACAGGTAAGTGGGTTGTTGTAAAGAAAACACACCTTTCATGTTCTCTCTTCTGAACACACCTACTTGCTCTTCCACTTTCCACCATGAGTTGATACAGCATGAGGACCCCACCAAATGCAGCTGACCAATCCTGAACTTCAACCTCCAGAACGGTGAGCTACATAAACCTCTTTTCTTTATAGATTACCCAGTGTTGGATATTCTATTATAGCAACAGAAAATGGACTAAGACAAGATCATACAGATATTTTCTACCTTAATTTAACATCATAGGGTTTGTTTTATACATATATTCCTCATTCTTACAAATTTTGATTCCTCATCATTTAGAGAATTATTCGTTTGCTTCATCTAGAATATGCATTTATATATATATATATTTCAAAATTTTAATAACAATGTTACTACTAACAATAAGACTACCAACTGATTGTTAAGATTCTTTTTCACTTCAGTGCAGTCTGAATTATTTGTAATTATCTTAAATGGTTTCTGTCTCTGTATGATTCTGTTACCTTTGACCCGGAGTTAATTTCATTTGTTTTCAGTTTTAGGGTTTGGATTATCTTCCTTTCTATTTGATTTTGTGTTTTGGATGTTAAATACTTTATACATCAGGATTATTTAAAATGGCATACTCAGAAATCTCCCTTCAATTTCTTTTTAAGATTTCTTTATTATTTGAAAGACAAAGTGACACAGAGATCTTCCATCCAATGGTTCACTCCCCAAATGCTGGCAACAGGCAGGGGTGTACCAGTCTGAAGCCAGGAGTCAGGAAATCCGTCCCAGGAGTCAGGAACTTCATGTGACTCTCCCGTATGGGCGACAGGGACTCAGATACTTCAGCCATCATCTGTTACTTCCCAGATGCATTGGCAGAAAGCTGAATTGAAAGCGCAGAGTAGCCAACTCCAGCAGCACAACCAGCACTCCGATATAGTATGCAAGTGTCCCAAGTGATGGCTTAACCCGCTGCACCCCAGTGCCCACCCCTTCGCACCCCTCTCTTTGATTCTTATCCTCTCCTCCTTAGGCCCTTCCAAGGCCTCTGTACATAACTATTTCTTCTGGTTTCTGGTTAATCTCCCAGTATTTGTGGAGAAAATATCAAACATATATTCTTATTTCCTCTTTTAAATGTAAAAGATAAATCCATATATACATGCTCTTTACCTCTATATTTTTGTCATAAAATACTCTCTGTGTCAGTTCCTAGACAGCTTTTCATTCTTGTTATATGCCTGTAAAGCACTTCATTATGGGGCCACAACTTCATCTTTTCAATAAGTCCTTTATTGGTGGCAATTTCTGATGCTTCCAATCTTTGCTATTAAAACTATGCCACAGGGGTGGGCATTTGACACAGCAGTTAAGGTACTGCTTGAGATGCCTGAATCCTATATCAAAGTGCCTGGGTTTGAGTCCCAACTCCTCCATTTTTAATATGGCTTCATGCTAATGCACACCCTGGGAACCAGAAGATAATGACTCAAGCAGTTGGGTCCTTGCCACCCACTTGGGAGACCTGGACTGAGTTCCTGGCTCCTGGCTTCTGTGTGGCCAGTCTAGCTGTTACGGGCATTTGGTGAGTAAACAGTGGATGAAAGAAAACGCACACACACACACTCTCTCCCTCCCTCCTTCCATTTCAAATAAATAAATAATATTTAAATACTATAATAAATAACTTTATGCATTTATTATTTCATAATTATGGAGGCTTGCCTCCAGGGTAAGTTCCTAAATGTGGGATTATTAGGTCAAGAGGTAGATGTAATCTTGTTACATATTGCCAAATTCCTCTTCTTAGGGATTGTATAATATTATAGTCCCAGCAGCAATGTATGAAAGTACTTGTTTCTCCACAGGTTGTCACACTTAGGCATTTTAGCCAGTCTGATTTGTGGAGAATGCTGACAATGCAGTTGTTTTTTTTTTTAATTTTTTGACAGGTAGAGTGGACAGTGAGAGAGAGACAGAGAGAAAGGTCTTCCTTTTGCCGTTGGTTCACCCTCCAATGGTCGCCGCGGCCAGCGCACTGCGCTGATCCGAAGGCAGGAGCCAGGTGCTTCTCCTGGTCTCCCATGGGGTGCAGGGCCCAAACACTTGGGCCATCCTCCTCTGCACTCCTGGGCCACAGCAGAGAGCTGGACTGGAAGAGGGGCAACCGGGACAGAATCCAGTGCCCCGACTGGGACTAGAACCCAGTGTGCCGGCACTGCAAGGCAGAGGATTAGCCTATTGAGCCACAGCGCCGGCCGGCAATGCAGTTTTAATTGACATTTCTATTATGAGTGAAAGTAAGCAACTTTTCAAATGCTCACTTGCATTTCTCTTGAACATTCTGTGCCTTTTGCCCATTTTTTCTACCTAGGTTTTAGTATTGTATTCTTAATGTCTAAAGATCTCTTTGTTTTTAGGGAGATTAATCTTTTGTCAGATAGATCTATAGATGATAGGTAGATAAACAGATAGATGATAGATTAGATAAATCTCAAATATTTTCTCATGGTTTTTCATTTTACATTTTATTATGTGTATGTATTTTAACATAAGTACATATGTTAATACTTTATTGATTGATTCTGCATCTTGAAACAAAGTTCAAAAAAAAAAACTTTCCATACACTTGTGTTAATAAGAATCACATGGAACTTCTGTTTCTGGCCCAGATGGAGTGTCCCATTCCTTTCTGGGCATTCTCCTAAGAAACCCTGTACATAACACAACAAATAAGCACAGGAAGACTTTGAAATGTTGAAAGAGGAAGGCAGACTTCCTATGAACCTTGGACTTGAAGAACAACACAACACTGAATTTTCTGGATTTCCTTATTGCCTCCCTTACATTCCAGATAGGGCACTGCAGAAGCTTCCCACCCAGAACTGCCAATAAGCACAGATTAAAAAGAAAACTCCAAGTAAAACCTGATAGCCCTAGCTAAAGGACTAAGTAAAGAATGGCAGAACAATAGGCAACGTTTCTGACAGTACCTGCCCTATACCAACCACACATCTTAGTAAATTTGCACTCCTCCCTTCGGTAGGATCTTCTAACATCTACACAGCAGAAGCTACTGATGTTCTGATTCCCACACTGAGTTACTGGTGAGACTGAGTGGAGAGCTGAGCTTCTATTCTCTGTCGAATGGAAGTAGGCTACTGTGTGATTACCCAACACGGTAGTGTCTGCAGGATCCACAAGGTACTAGTAAGACGTAAGGGGGGAGAGCAGCAAGATGGCAGAATAGGAAGGGAGCACATTGATAGTCCGGGGAGACACAGTTTAATAAAAGTGGAGATACTGCAGGTTCAAGGAAGAGTAGGGGAAGAAACAGCAAAGGAAACTCTCCCAGAACTACTGATTCACAGTGGAGCTGCGTGGAGAGCGTGGGAGCCCAAGTTCGGGACACCAGCGGCACACTCAACACACCAGCGCTGGAACGTGAGGTGAGCCGAACCTCAATAGCCCAAGACACCAGTGGGAAAGCAGAAAGAGGAGACTAGAGGGAACGAGGCTTGAAACCCCGTGGGGAAAAGTTCACCAGGCTAACTAGAAGAGAGAGAGAAAAAAAAAGTGACCGATACAGACACGAGTTTCTCTCTCTCCGTTCACCTCTCAAAGGCGAGCAAGACAAAGAGCAGGCGCCATTTTGGACATATGTCATAAGCAGGGCGACCTCAGGTCTGCACCGGCCCTGAGCCTAGCAGAAACACCTGACTCTGGGGGGAGGGGTGAAATAACAGGAGATTAGGATTTAAAGAATGTGTGGTGCTAATGAACTGAGACTGTGGAAAAAGAGACGGTGGGGGAGAGAACTCACGGAATTCACGTGAGTACTCTCCAGAGATGCTACAATTCTGTAACCTTGGCAACCCAGTGGGAATCTGTAGGAGAATTGGAGCCCACACTGAGGGCAGCACAGATTCCCTGTATGGTCCTTGGGAAAGAGCTTCCGATCTCTGGCTCCTGTGGGTATATCATTTGCCTGCTAACTACCTCCAATTCCATTCAGATGTGTGGAATTATGTCCCTTTTGAATAAAAAAAGAGAGAGAGATTTACCACGACTAACCTGGGAGTGTCACCTTTCACACACCCTCAACCCTGAGGAACCAAAGAGAGCTCTCAGACCACACCCATTTCAAGCCTCTAAGGCTCCATCTAAAGCCTTAATATAGAGTCATAGTATAACAAGAAAAACCACCACAGTGAAGAAACCAAATATCTCCAACATGCCAAACAACAAACGCAAAAACCAAGCTAACAAGAACAAGGAAGACACTATGACGCCCCCAAATGAAAAAGACACCCCAATTCAAGATTATAAAGATGATGAGATAGAAGAAATGCAAGAAGCAGATCCTCAAAAAATTGATAAGAACATTAAGAAGTTCTCAAAAACAAATTCTTGAACTACAGAAATCCTTAATGGACAAGATAGAAAATCTCTCTCGTGAAAATGAAATTTTAAGGAGGAATCAAAATGAAATGAAACAACTAGTAGAACAAGAAACTGTGATAGTGACGAGAAATCATAATGAAATGAAAAATTCATGTTGGACCTCTCAGTTGCAGAGATGCCCACTTGCTCGGGAGGACGCCCAAAGATCCAGACTCCAGACCAGTTGATGCAAAAAGCACGAGGTTTTTATTGAACGTTTGCGCAAACGGGCCCCCACCTCAGGCAGTGAGGAGCCCTGAGCGGCAGTTTCACACAGGTTATATAGGCAACGAATTAGCATATTCCTAATGCGCATGCATAGGATTGGTCAGTTCAGAGGGACCATTAGCATATGGAATGCAGTGGCAACACGGGATTGGCTGGTTCGGAGGGACAATTAGCATATGGAATGCAGTGGCAACACGGGATTGGCTGGTTCGGAGGGACAATTAGCATACCGGAGAGTGCTGAGGGAGAGTGCTGAGGAGAGTGCTGAGGAGAGTGCTGAGGAGAGTGCTGAGGGAACGTGCTGAGGAGAGTGCTGAGGAGAGTGCTGAGGGAACGTGCTGAGGGAACGTGCTGAGGGAGAGTGCTGAGGGAACGTGCTGAGGGAGAGTGCTGAGGGAGAGTGCTGAGGGAACGTGCTGAGGGAGAGTGCTGAGGGAGAGTGCTGAGGGAGAGTGCTGAGGGAGAGTGCCTAGAGACTCTCCGAAGGGGAGTGGCAGCTCTGCTCTGGGCATGCCTAGAGGTTCTCTGAAGGGGATTGACTTTTCCTTCCCAGAGAACGTCCTGCCCGCTGGACTCTGGGGAACATCTAACCTCTTAAGAAGCCCCTGATATTTGCCCAGGCCTAGTTTCTTGTCCCTCTCCCCCATAAGGGTCCTTCATTCCCTCCTTTTCTTTTTGCAAAGATTTTAATCCTAAAATCTATTGGACCGGCCTGGGGAGAGCCTGCCTCACTGGAGGGAGGGAACTCTGTTCTTGCTGGACTGGGTTGGGTTCCACGTTAACAATTGTGGAGCATGGGGATTGGAAAAACAATGGGTAAAGGCCAGGAACATCATAAATATTAAACAGTTTTTGAAAGTCTTAGCTTGAGTGGGTTCTGAGTGCGCTGGAGCTTCCATTTGGCTGGTCTATCCGGATCCTCGGGGCCCTGGGGAGGTGGTGCTCGCTTCACGTGTGAGGCGTGGACCCAAGCAGCGATTCCGTCGACCTTGAGAGCGGTGGGAGTTGTCAACAGCACAGTGAAGGGGCCTTTCCACCGGGGCTCTAGAGTCTTAGATTGGTGCCTTCGGACATACACAGCATCACCGATTTGGAAAGGATGTGGGATGGTTGTCGTCTCGGGTTGGTAGGCTGCTGCAAGAGGTTTCCAGACCTGGTTCTGGATGATCTGGAGCGCTCTCAACCGGGCCTGTAATTTAGGGGCATCGGCAACGGAGTCACTGGCAAGGTCAAGCAAGCCTGCTACTGGTGGGGGCCCTCCATAAAGGATTTTGTATGGTGTCAGCCCGCAATGAGAGGGCGTGTTTCGGACCCGGAACAACACCATAGGGAGGAGTTGGACCCAGTCTTTAACACCAGTCTCCAACGCTAATTTGGTCAAGGTCTCTTTAATTGTTCTGTTCATTCTTTCTACCTGTCCTGAACTTTGGGGTCTATAGGCACAGTGCAATTTCCAATTTATGCCTAATGCTTTGGCC
This sequence comes from Lepus europaeus, assembly GCF_033115175.1. Taxonomy (NCBI): domain Eukaryota; kingdom Metazoa; phylum Chordata; class Mammalia; order Lagomorpha; family Leporidae; genus Lepus; species Lepus europaeus. The sequence continues at coordinate 103,066,002 of NC_084850.1, read as the reverse complement.
ACCAACTGACTTACCTGGGAGACAAACGCTGGGCCATTGTCGGACCCGATTACCTTAGGCAAGCCGAACCGGGGGAAGATCTCCTCTATGATCTTCTTGACGACCACCCGGGCGGTTTCCCGTTTTGTGGGGAATGCCTCAGTCCATCCGGAGAAGGTGTCTACAAAAACTAGAAGATACTTATTCCCATAACTGCCCGGCCTTATCTCAGTGAAATCGACCTCCCAGTTGATTCCTGGTCGGTCTCCTCTTACCCTAGCTCCCTCCGGGAGCTTGAGGTGTCTGGCATTTACCTTGGCACACGGAACACAGGATTCAGTCACCTGCTGGACTAAAGAGTCAAGTCCGGGGATGTAATAAGACTGCCTATCTTCCTGTAAGGCTGCTTTTAGCTTTTTGTGTCCCAAATGAGTCCATTGATGGAGGCTGGTAATTATTTCTTTAGCCAATTGGTGTGGCAGGACTATTTTCTCTCCGAGCCTCCAAACCCTTATTTGTTCATCATACTCTGCACCGAGCCGCTGGATCGTATCTAAATCTTGGTCCGAATAGAGGAAAGGTGGTTCCCTCGATACTTGGGTGGGCTCAATTGTCTTTAACGGGAGCACCTGTTGGCTCAGGGCTGCCGCCCTAGCGGCCTCGTCTGCCATCCTGTTTCCCCTTGCTACGGGGTCGTCTCCTCGTTGGTGCCCGGGGCAATGAATTATACTCAACATTTTGGGCAGGAACAGGGCCTGTAGAAGATCTAGGATTTCCTGCTTATTTTTAATGTCCTTGCCTGCTGAGGTTAAGAGGCCCCTTAGCCGGTATATCTCCCCATGTACATGGGCAGTGGCGAAAGCATACCGACTGTCTGTGTAAATGTTGACCTTTTTGTCTTGTGCCAGTTTTAAAGCTTGAGTTAAGGCTATGAGCTCGGCTTTTTGAGCAGAAGTTCCAGGCTTTAAGGCACTTGACCAGATAACAGTTTTTCCATCCACCACCGCTGCCCCAGCCCTCCGCTCACCGTTCTGTAGAAAGCTGCTCCCATCCGTGAACCAGGTCATTTCGGCATCCGGCAGAGGCTGGTCGGTTAGGTCTTTTCGGGTGCCGTGGGCCTCAGCCAGGATTTGATGACAGTTATGGATTACCTGGGCCTGGGGCCCCAGTTCCGGGAGCAGGGTGGCCGGGTTTAAAGAGGTGGCAGTCCCAAACCGGACCCGCTCTGAGTTTAATAACATAGTCTGGTAATGAGTTATCCGAGCATTTGAGAGCCACCGATCTGGTGGCTGGCAGATAACTGTCTCCACAGCATGAGGTGCCACTATGGTGAGAGGTTGGCCTAGAGTCAATTTATCCGGGTCTTTCACCAGAACTGCCACGGCCGCTATCATGCGGAGGCACGGAGGCCAGCCGGCCGCTACATTGTCTAGCTTTTTTGAAAAGTATGCCACCGGCTTTTTCCAGGGTCCAAGCATTTGTGTTAGCACTCCCTTCGCCACTCCCTTGTTCTCATCCACGTATAATGTGAAGGGCTTGGTCATATCAGGGAGGCTCAGGGCTGGGGCTGACAATAGGGCCTTTTTTATGTTGTCAAATGCCCGCTGTTGCTCTTCTCTCCATTGAAAGGGAGCATTGGACTTCGTGAGGGGGTACAATGGGGCTGCCAGCTCCGCAAACCCAGGAATCCAAAGGCGGCAGAATCCCGCACTCCCGAGGAATTCCCGCATCTTTCTGGCATCGGTGGGGGGTGGAATTAGAGCAACCACCCTTTTTCGGCTCTCTGTCAGCCACCGTTGCCCTCCTTCTAGGAGGTAGCCTAGGTAGGCCACCTGTTTCTGACATATTTGGGCCTTTTTCGCGGAGGCTCGATAGCCCAATTCCCCCAGTCTCTGTAGCAGGGCCCCGGTACCTTTTAGGCAGTCCTGCTCAGTTTCAGCGGCAAGGAGGAGGTCGTCCACATATTGCAGGAGGACCAGGTCCGGATGGTTGACTCGGAAGTCGGCCAAATCTAGGTGCAGAGCTTCGTCAAACAAGGTAGGCGAGTTTTTAAATCCTTGGGGCAACCTTGTCCAGGTGAGTTGTCCTGAAAACCCGGTCTCTGGGTCTTTCCACTCAAAAGCAAAGATGGATTGGCTCTGAGGGCTCAGTCTTAAACAAAAGAATGCATCTTTTAGATCTAACACAGTGTACCATACGTGGGTCGGAGGCAAGGTACTTAGCAGATTGTAGGGGTTGGGCACTGTGGGATGCATATCCTCCGTTCTCCTATTAACCTCCCGCAAGTCCTGTACCGGGCGGTAGTCACCCGTACCAGGCTTCTTTACTGGTAGTAGGGGGGTGTTCCAAGGTGAACGACAAGGTTTTAAAATGCCTAGGTGTAACAGTCTCTGGATATGTGGCCGGATACCTTCCTTAGCTTCCTTGCCCATCGGATATTGATGAACTGACACGGGAATGGCCGTGGGCTTCAGATCTATGATCAAGGGAGGCCGGTTGACGGCCAGCCCTATTCCCGCAGTCTCTGCCCAGGCCTGAGGAAAATCTGTGAGCCATTTGGGGTCCAGGGGAGCCATGGTGGACGAGGGCCTCTCGAATAATCGGTGTTCGTCCTCCAAGCGTAGTGTTAATACCTGGAGGGGCCGCCCTCCTGAGTCTGTGATGGTAGCTCCTTTCTCATGGAAGTGAATTTGGGCTCCTACCTTCGAGAGTAGGTCCCTGCCCAGGAGGGGGTAGGGGCAGTCTGGCACTAGTAAGAACGAGTGTGTCACAAGTCCTGTACTTAACTGGACCTCTCGATTGGTTGTCCAGCGATATAACTTCCCTCCAGTTGCCCCCTGAACCCAGGAAGTCTTGGAGCTTAAAGGCCCTTTTTCTGAAGTCAGTACCGAGTGCTGGGCTCCCGTGTCAATCAGGAAGGTTACCGGTCTGCCCCCCACTTCAAGGGTTATCCTGGGCTCAGGGGGGGGGCTCCTGGCCCTGACTCACCTAGTCGTCTTCTTCCAGGGACAGGATTGGAACTGGTCTCTTCTTTGGTCCCTGTGTTTTCTTCGGGCAGTCTTTGACCCAGTGTCCTCTTTCTTTACAATAGGCACATTGATCTCTTTCCACCCGAGGCTTTCGTTTGTCTCCCAAGTCCCTATTCTGTCCTGGTCTACTCCTTTCTGTATCCTGCACTACGGTGGCCAAAATTCTACTAAGCTCTCGATTACGTCTTTTGTCTCTTTTGTCTTCCCTTTCCTCCTGCTCCTTGCGGATCCTTTCCTCCTTCTCCTCTCGGGTCTCCCTTTTGTTGTAAATCTTTTCTGCCTCCTTCATTAAATCTTGTATAGTATACCCCTGAAGCCCCTCTAGCCGCTGCAATTTATTGCGGATGTCCGGCGCTGACTGTCCTATAAAGGACATGATTACATCTCCCTGCCGGTCCTCTGCCAGGGGGTCAAACGGGGTGTACATACGGTAGGCTTCCATTAATCTTTCTAGGAAGCCTGCCGGCGTTTCCTCAGCCCCCTGCACTACTGCACGTACCTTGGCCAAATTGGTGGGGCGCTTTCCAGCCCCTCTGAGACCCGCAAGGAGATTCTGGCGGTAAAGACGAAGTCGCTCCCTACCAGCAACGGTGGTGTAGTCCCAATCAGGACGGGTTAAGGGAAACGCCTCCTCGATTTCGTTTGGCAGTAGGGTCGGTCGGCCATCTGCTCCAGGGACGTTTTTCCGTGCCTCAAGGTAGACACGCTGCTTTTCCTCAGTAGTGAGGAGGGTCTGCAGAAGCTGCCTACAATCATCCCAGGTGGGCTGATGAGTCAATAAAATTGACTCGATCAGCCCAGTCAGAGCCTGGGGGTCCTGAGAGAAAGAGGGGTTATGGGTTTTCCAATTGTAAAGATCGGAAGCAGAAAATGGCCAGTACTGCATCTGGCCAGCCACCGAACGAAGAGGAAAGGCCTGTGAAGTCCAGACGCTTCCCGAGCCCCCTGCCTGCCCCCGACGGAGGCGCAGGCGGCTGGAGGGCGGGGAAGGCGCTGAGACTTCTTCCCCTGCCCTCGTGGAATCAGGGGATGGTGCAGAAGGTTGCACATCCCGCTCTGGTTGTTGTGGGGGTTCCTGCGGGGGAGCAGGCTGGCCGGGAAGATAGGGTGGGGGAGAGTCAAAGAGCAGAAAGTCCTGATCAGCCGGAAGAACCGGTGGCTTGTCAGGTTTTGGATCTCGAATCTCCTTCAGAGGGTATAGGGAGGAGGTTGGCACAACCGGGATAGGAGGAGGGGGTATCGGGGAGGAAGGTATCAAAGGAGTTGGGGATGGCCAAGGAAGGGGTAACGGGGTCCGTATGGGCTCCGTCGGGAAGGAGAAGGGTTCTATCCAGGGAGGGGGGTTACGTGAAAGATCCTCCCACGTGGTAATGTAGGGCACCTGATCAGGGTGTCCATTGGATCCTGGCTGAAAGACTCGCGCCTTAATCTGTAAAATAATATCGAGGTTAAAAGTGCCGTTCCTTGGCCAGCCGACCTCGAAGGCCGGCCACTCTGAGGAACAGAATTTTGCCCATTGTTTCCTTTTAACCTCCACTGAGAGGTGGCGCGCGCGTTCTCGAACGTCCTTCCAGTGATCTAGAGTGAGACTTAAAGGGGTGGTTATTTGTTGACCCATGTGTGCAAGGATTTCAGCCCAAACAAAAAGAACAGCCAATGCACAGACATATACAGTAAGCAAGACAAACCACATGGCTAGGACAAATCGAACGCTATTGCGCTATTTTTGGGAGCGGCTGCCTGACCAGCCCTCCCCGGGAAGGAGGGAGACTTGGTCTCCGACCCACCTCCAGACCACCCCGGGAGCGTCTTCCGGGGGAACGGACCGAGGGTTTCCCCTACTGGTCTCACAGACCGGAGCGTCCTCCGGGGAACGGACCAGGGGTTGCTGGGCACGCCTGCCTCCCCTACTGGTCTCACAGACCGGAGCGTCCTCCGGGGAACGGACCAGGGGTTGCTGGGCACGCCTGCCTCCCCTACTGGTCTCACAGACCGGAGCGTCCTCCGGGGAACGGACCAGGGGTTGCTGGGCACGCCTGCCTCCCCCACTGGTCTCACAGAGTCAGGTACTGGCCAGTCAGAACACTCAAGACGAAGAACAACAAACAGAAAACACTTAATTATACCTCCAACTGGTCAGCAGGGAATGGGTCTGAGGGCGACCTAAAATCCCCGTACGGGCCACCAAATGTTGGACCTCTCAGTTGCAGAGATGCCCACTTGCTCGGGAGGATGCCCAAAGATCCAGACTCCAGACCAGTTGATGCAAAAAGCACGAGGTTTTTATTGAACGTTTGCGCAAACGGGCCCCCACCTCAGGCAGTGAGGAGCCCTGAGCGGCAGTTTCACACAGGTTATATAGGCAACGAATTAGCATATTCCTAATGCGCATGCATAGGATTGGTCAGTTCAGAGGGACCATTAGCATATGGAATGCAGTGGCAACACGGGATTGGCTGGTTCGGAGGGACAATTAGCATACCGGAGAGTGCTGAGGGAGAGTGCTGAGGAGAGTGCTGAGGAGAGTGCTGAGGAGAGTGCTGAGGAGAGTGCTGAGGGAACGTGCTGAGGGAACGTGCTGAGGGAGAGTGCTGAGGGAACGTGCTGAGGGAGAGTGCTGAGGGAGAGTGCTGAGGGAACGTGCTGAGGGAGAGTGCTGAGGGAGAGTGCCTAGAGACTCTCCGAAGGGGAGTGGCAGCTCTGCTCTGGGCATGCCTAGAGGTTCTCTGAAGGGGATTGACTTTTCCTTCCCAGAGAACGTCCTGCCCGCTGGACTCCGGGGAACATCTAACCTCTTAAGAAGCCCCTGATATTTGCCCAGGCCTAGTTTCTTGTCCCTCTCCCCCATAAGGGTCCTTCATTCAATAGATCAAATGACAAATACATTAGAGAGCCTTAAAAACAGAATGGGTGAAGCAGAAGAGAGAATATCGGACTTAGAAGACAGAGAACAAGAAAGGAAACAGTCAAATCAAAGAAAAGAAGAAGAAATCAGAAATTTTAAAAATACTGTCAGGAATCTACAGGATACTACTAAAAAACCCAACATTCGGGTTCTAGGAGTTCCTGAAGGCATGGAGAGGGAGAAAGGATTAGAAGACCTTTTTAGTGAGATACTTGCAGAGAACTTCCCGGGTCTGGAGAAGGACAGAGACATCCTAGTACAGGAAGCTCATAGGACCCCTAATAAACTTGACCAAAAGAGATCCTCACCACGACATGTAGTAATCAAACCCACCATAGTGAAACATAAAGAAAAGATTCTAAAATGTGCAAGAGAGAAACGTCAGATTACTCTCGGAGGATCTCCAGTTAGACTCACAACAGACTTCTTATCAGAAACCCTACAAGCTAGAAGGAAATGGCAAGACATAGCCCAAGTACTAAGAGAGAAAAACTGCCAGCCCAGAATATTATATCCTGCAAATACATGATTCTTAAAATTTATAGAAGGCATTGGACCTTCTGGTAAATGTTTTCTTAAGTTGTTATCTAATGGTTGAAACGGTTTGCTAAGTATTCATGTGATATTGCTATTGTCAGCAAGCGATCTAGGACTTGCTCCCTCATCTCTGTATTCTAAGCCCAACTTGTTCTTTCATTTCTCTATTCTCCTCAAGGTGGGAAACTAATTCTATTATGAAGGAATCTGTAGGACGCACAATTTAATCTTTAGACCTTATAAAAGAGATGGCTAACATTTTTCTATAATAGCATAGCCAAAATAAGAGCCTAAATAATAATCTCATAGCTAGATCTACTTCGCCATCAGTGAAGTAAACAGTAAGTAGAAAAAAACCTCCCTTTCAGACCAAAGGGAAAGAAAGTTTTAAAGTGAGAATATAATTTTCCTCATGGGCATTGTCTACCTTAGAAAAACTACTACAGAACATGCCTGTGACTATAGACTTGTAGTTCAGGCCACCGAAGATTAGAGATGGGACACGGGCACTCCCTTGACTTGCATCCTCTGGTCTGCTTTAACACAAACCAGGAGGAAAAGAAAGCTAGGCATCAGAAGCAATGGGTGGCAGGCCTATTAATGGCTGATCTGTACAGTGATCTGCCCTCAAGGAGACCCAACAGGCCAGTCCACTGCAGTGGCTTTCAATGTGGTAAGCCTGGGCTTCAGCAGAAGTCAGCTTGTGAAGAGCCCTGGCAGCTCTGCCAAGAGTTGGATCACTGGAAATGGACCTGCCCTGGAGTTGAAGGATGCCCAGGTCAGAGCCACAGATCTTATTGGCTCTAAGCTGAAAAGCCCTTCACTCAGCCCAACTTCCAAAGTGACCACTGCAGCTGAGGGTGTGGCCAAGCAGGGTCAGCAACATTGCAGGCAGAACTGTAAATTTCTTGTTAGAGATGCCCCCTGCCTTGACCTGGCCAGCTCTCCTCCCAGGCCAGCTAAGTAATGAAAGTCAACAGAGTGCCTTCCCCTAGGAAGTTCACACCTCCCTTAGGATATACCCCATGTGAAAAGATAGATAGGTCTGGGCCTCTTAACTTACAAGGCCTATAGCCCAACAGATTATTACCAGGCCCCTTCTGTCAGGTTCTATTTGCCTCTCAATCAGAAAACTTAATTGTAGCTTAGACAGCACCTTTCTTAGCTCCTCTAATAATGACTCTGTCCTTTGTTCTAGACCCTCTCTAGCCCAAGTCCTTGGGCCCCTGCACCTACATGGGAGACTGGAAGAAGCTCCTGGCTCCTGGCTTTGGATCGGCACAGCTCTGGCCATTGCAGCCAACTAGGGAGTGAACCATCAGATGGAAGACCTCTCTCTATCTCTCTTTCTCTCTGTGTGTAACTCTGACTTTCAAATAAATAAATAAATCTTTTTTAAAATTGTATTTAAAAAGGTACAGTTGGGGGTTGGTATTGTGGTACAGTGAGTTAAGCCACCTGCTACAACACCTGCATGGCATATTGGAGCACTGTTTCAAGTTCTGGCTTCTCTTCTTCCCATCCTGCTCCCTGTTAAAGTGTCTGGGAAGACAGTGGAAGATGATCCAAGTACTTGGACCCATGACACTCATGTGGGAGACTGGATGGAGTTCCAGGGTCCTGGCCCATCCCTGGACATTGCAGCCATTTGTGAAATGAACCAGCAGATAGAAGATTTCCTTCTCTCTCCGTCTCTCCTTCTCTGTCACTATTTCAAGTAAATTTTTAAAAAATCATTTTTTAAAAAGTACAATCTACAAAGAAGCTATACCAGTCTTGAACCTGTATGTAGAAATCAAAAATATTTTAAGAGTACTGAATGTTGAACTATGTGATGTAAAAAAACTGGTTGATACAAGGAAAACAGTTGGCAAAAGCAGAAATCCAAAACTGTGCCCTTGTTTTGACCTTTGGGGCCTTGGACTACCTCTCCCAGACCTTGGCTCCTAGAGCTCTCTCTGGCTTGCTCTACCATTTCACAAGCACATGCCTACCTTGGCCTCAGCACAGTCTGTCTTCCCTGCTTAGAACATACTTCCTCCAGATAATTACATGCCTTCCCCATTTCTTCATTTAAACCCCTGCTCAAGTGTAGAACCCCTGAGAGCAATTTCAAGATTCTACACAAACAGATGAAATGAAAAGCACATATATGGGATTTTCGTGGATATTTGAATGGTTTTATTTAGTTTTATTCATTTGAAAGGCAGAGATCTTCCATCTTCTAGTTTACTCCTCAAACGTCCATAATAGATAGGGTTGGCCCAGGTTGAAGTCAGGTAGTTGGAACTCAATCCAGGTCTCTCACACGATGGCAAGGAACCAGGTACTGGAACATCACCTGTTACTGCCAAAACTGTGCATTAGCAGGAAGCTGGAATCGGGAGCCGAGCAAGGATTCAAACCCAGGCACTCTGACGTGGCATGCAGGTCTGTGAAGGGGCATCTTAACTCCTGTGCCAAAAGCCTGCCCCTTTATGATCTCTGGACCCCCTTCTGGAATGCTGAGTCTCAACTCTTCCTACTGGATTCCCCATCTTTCTTGTCTATCCTGCTCAGAGGCCATCTAATCGGAGAAGCCTACTCCCACACCCGTTTCCCACCTTGACCATCCTTGTCACTCACCACCCCTTTATCTGCTGATTTCTCTTCTTACCACTTGAAGAATTATAGGTAATTCTGTTCATTTGTGTACTATCTCCAACAAGAAGGTCAGTTTCTTCAGAGTATGGTCTTTGTTTCATTCACAGCACCTAAAACAGCCTACCACATAACAGATCCTTAATAAATATTTGTTGAACTGAAGAGTGAATCCTAATGGGTACTTTACACCCTTGCTCATATAGAAACAGATTGAGTGACATAAAATACATTAGAATATGAAGGATCTGAATCCAATTACAAGTCTGACTTAACAAACCCATATAGAGTATTGAATCCAACAAAGGGAGGCTACTTACTCTTTTTTTATATAAAAGATTTATTTATTTATTTGAAAGTCAGAGTTACACACAGAGAGAAAGAGAAGCAGAGAGAGAGAGAGAGAGATCTTCCATCCGCTGGTTCACTCTCCAGTTGGCTGCAACAGCTGGAGCTGCGCTTCTTCTGGGTCTCCTTCGTGGGTGCAGGGGCCCAGGGACTTGGGCCATGTTCTACTGCTTTCCCAGGCCATAGCAGGGAGCTGTATCGGAAGTGGAGCAGCCGGGTCTCGAACCGGCGCCCATATGGGATGCCAGCACTGCAGGCAGCAGCTTTACCTGCTCTGCCACAGCACCGGCCCCGGCTACTTACTCTTTTGAATTACTGAAGCAGTCACTAAAATAAACCGTGCATTACAGCTTGAAGAAAATCTCAACAAATTCCAAATGTCAATATCATGCATGCCTACTATTTCACAATAAGCAATGAAATTAGACATTAACAACAAAGGAATAGCCAAAAAGGAGCCATGCACCTGGAAGCTACAAATAATTTTTAAAAACTCTACTGAGTAACTCAAGTTAAAGGGAAAACAGAAACTGAGATTATGTACTATTTACAAATAGAGACCAAATAAATTATTATATGTCCAAACATGTAGATTGCACATCTCCACTCCTTATTTTCTTTGTCCCCAGAGAAAAATCATAATTGTGAATTTGGTAAAATTCCATTCAACCTCTCTCATCAATATTTGAATAAAGATAAGATGAGTCAGAGCAAACAAATAAAACCAGATTAAACAAGATCACCACTAGAAGCATTCTTTATATATATCCTTGTCTACCAATCGTTTTGCTGGCATATTTATTTATGTGTGTTTACAAATAAGCTCTTCCATTCAAGTTACAAATACTGACTGAAAGTGAGACAGAGCAACAGAGCTGTCTAACGACCACAGGAAAATTTGAAGTCACTCAAAACTGCACCCTTTCCAAAACAACGCCAGGCAAAGGTGATTTCGGAGGAAAGTTCTATCAAAACTTTAAGAAGTTACTGCAAAGCTCCAGTTTAAATTGAGAAATTAAACACTAAAAGTCACACAATCCATTCTATAGAACTTGTAAAACCTTGCCATCGGCCGGCGCCGTGGCTCAACAAGCTAATCCTCCGCCTAGCGGCACCGGCACACCGGGTTCTAGTCCTGGTCGGGGCGCCGGATTCTGTCCCGGTTGCCCCTCTTCCAGGCCAGCCCTCTGCTGTGGCCCGGGAGTGCAGTGGAGGATGGCCCAAGTGCTTGGGTTCTGCACCCCATGGGAGACCAGGAGAAGCAACTGGCTCCTGCCTTTGGATCAGCGCGGTGTGCCGGCCGCAGCGCGCCAGCCGCGGCGGTCATTGGAGAGTGAACCAACGGCAAAAGGAAGACCTTTCTCTCTGTCTCTCTCACTGTCCACTCTGCCTGTCAAAAAGTAAAAAAAAAAAAAAAAAAAAACCTTGCCATCAAAACCATACAAGATAAACACACACAGATGCATACACATGTTTCACTAATGAACACAAATAACAATGTAGATACATTGCCAAATCCGTTATAGAATCAATTTATTGTGATCAAAAAGGATTTATCCCAGGAAAGCAAGAGTGTTCCAGCACTTAAAAATTAATCTCATACTATATACTTGCATTAGATGAGGGGAAAAATATCTCCTGTCATCATTAAAAGTCACCAAAAAGATTATGGTAAGGTTTAACACTGAATCCTGCTAAAAACTCTGAGGAAATAAATAATTGAATAATTAAAAGAACTCAGAGAAGAGTGTTTCTACATAAGACAGCAACAGAAAGTATCATATACTAGTGAAACAAACATGGTGAGGATTCCTACTCATGTCAGGACTTTAAGAAGATGATCATCATTCCATTGTGCCCCAGAGAATACAGCCAATGCAATAAAAAAGGAGCAATATGATTATCTCCCCAGAAAACCCAAGGCAGCACAGGTAAAAGACAGCTAAATAACTGTCTTAAGCTACACAAGATAAACATCAGAAAATCAATAGCTTTCCCATGTCAATCTTAGTCAAAGAAGAACTGTGAGGAAAACCTGCTCCATTTATACTGGAGGCAAACCTATTTAAAACCTAAGTATAATTTTGGCCAAAAATCAATAAGACCTATGTTAAAGAAAGTAGGAAATTTCATCAAAGAAAATCTTAATGAGTATGAATAGATACTACAAGTTATTGGGTGGGGAGACTCAGTACTGTAAATGCCTTGGCTTGCCCCAATATGTTCACTTAAAGTTTTATAATTCTATGTTTGCCATCTCAAATGAGGCCATCACCCACCAACCTGCTGAAATTTATTATTGTCCCACTATTTTGTAATACTTTATTCACTCAAGTTTCTCTAATCTTCTTTTAAATAAAAATATAAAACATCAACTTTATATTATGCATTTATCCATTTTTGCTTTTGTCCATTATCTGCTCTCTTTATAAGTAAGCTTCGGGACCAGCACTGTGGCTCACTTGGTTAATCCTCCGCCTGTGGTGCTGGCATCCCATATGGGTGCCAGGTTCTAGTCCCAGTTGCTCCTCTTCCAGTCCAGCTCTCTGCTGTGGCCCGGGAATGCAGTGGAGGATGGCCCAAGTGCTTGGGCCCTGCACCGACATGGGAGGCCAGGAGGAAGCACCTGGCTCCTGGCTTCAGATAGGCGTAGCTCTGGCTGTAGCGACCATTTGGGGGGTGAACTGACAAAAGGAAGACCTTTCTCTCTGTCTCACTAACTCTGTCAAAAAAAAAAATAAGTAAGCTTCGTGACAGCACATTCTTTTTCTTTACTAGTATGTCCCCAGCTGTAAGAACAGTGCCTGGCACTAGTATGTACTCAGTAAATATTTGTTGAATGAATGAATGAATGAATGAATACAGGACAGACACATGACTTTTCATGCAATTCAGCTTTATTAGCAACTTGTGTAGAAAAAATATTTTTTAAAAAAATATTTATTTGAAAGGCAAAATGAGAGGGAGAGGGAGAGGGAGACGGAGACGGAGAGGGAGAGGGCAAGGGAGAGGGAGAGAAAGCCTCCACCCACTGGTTCACTCCCCAAATGACCGCAATGGCTATGGCTGGACCAGACCAAAACCAGGACCCAGGAGCTTCTTCCGAGTTTCTCATGTGGTTGGTAGGGGTCCAAGGACTTGGGCCATCCTCCTCTGCTTTCTCAGGCCATTAGCAGGGAGATGAATAGGAAGTGGAGCAGCCAGGACTCATACTGGTGCTCATATGGGATGCTGGCATTGCAGGCAGTGGCTTTATCCACTACACCACAATGCCGACCCCCAGGAAAAAAATCTTTAGAGGATCTACTTCAAGGAAGAGATAAAATATGTTTGTAATTTGGACATCCCTAATGACAGGTAATTGAAAATATTTGATATATTTGTATTCCCTTAAGTATTTAGCCTCTCATTCTTGAGTATCATAAAATTCTTATTGGTGATGTCTAACTGAACAAAATTTCACTTTACAAGGATGAAATTCATAATTGACTTTGAGATTTTTGGGGCTTGTGCTTGGCATAGCACACTAAGCCTCACCCTACAATGCTGGCGCTGGTTTAAGTTCCGACTGCTCCACTTTCAACCCAGCTCTCTTCTATGGCTTGGAAAGACAGTAGAAGATGGCCCAAGTGCTTGGGCCCATGCACCCAAGTGGGAGATCCAGAAGAAGCTCCTGGCTCCTGGCTTCGAATTGGCCCAGCCCTGGCTGTTGTGGCCATCTGGGGAGTGAACCAGAGGATGAAAGACCTTTCTGTCTGTTTCTCTCTCTGTGTGTCTGTAACTCTACCTCTCGAATAAATAAATAAATCTTTAAAAAAAAACTTTGATTTTTCCAAGTTGAATGAATTCATAGCTCAAGTCATGGTTCAAATTTATGCAACAATTCCCTTAACTAATTAAGTAAAAATGTGTTGATTCATAAATCCTTTATTTCTCAACTCTCACAGGTTCTCCTAATTCTGATTATTATAATTACCTGATTATCAACTTCCCTCTTCCAAACACTCCATAGGAATTCTTCATCATAACACCCAAGGAAAGGGGAAAGCAAAATTTCATGCTCTCATTTGATATTAAGAACCCCCCTCCATAGGAATTGATGGGAATACTTGGTTTACTGGTCAGTCATTGTTTCTATGTTCTGCATGCCCCTGACTAAGGCTTGGCACCTCTTCCAGGATGTGTCAAAGGACTGTATATCTTGGTGGAAGACTCATTGATAGTTTTTGCCATGATGAAGTGAGAAACCTTAGAATTCCCTTCCCTAAAAGTCTAAATAAATAAGCATTTTAATCAGAGTGAGGAAAAAGGAGGTAGAATAAAAGTATATCCTAGCAAAGTGGTATACCATTAGCAGAGTCTGCACAGAAAGACTCAGTATTGTAAATGCTTTGGCATTTATAGCTCCTGAGAAATAGCCACATGGGGCGTTACTCGTTCTGTGCCATTTTCTGAGGTTAAATGCTGTGCTTCAGGAAGCTAACACACCAGTGTGCTCCATAAGCCATCCATCTTCTTGGCAGGCTTCGGCAGTTCTAAGAGTATTCATTTCTGGTTGATGTACTCTGAGTCCTCCATTTCATTCACACTTGCCCTCCACTCAACATCTTTCTGAAATACCATCTCCACCTTCTCTCCTTACCTAAATCTCATCTTGCCTTCTAAGCACGGATCAAGTCTCACCTCCTTGAACCCTTTTTGAACTTTACCCCAAGGATCATTGTTTTCCATGAATTCCCAAATTACTTCTCAGGGGGACTGTACAAGGAGCAAGTCACTATAAGGAACACAATAAAATCTATTGTTTCTGCCCTTCTCTTCATGTTCACCTGCCCAAAGGGCTACCTATGTAGGCAAGTGAAACAAAACAAAAATACAAGGGATCATTAAAAAGTGCACAGAGAATGTATATTATGAAAAAAATCATGCACGGGTTTCAAAAAATTTTGCACCCAAACAAACTTATCTTTTAGTTCTATTTTTGAAGTCCCTTCATTTATTAGGCAAAAGAAATGTCATCAGTAATTAATGCTTGAGAGCTAATCAGTAACTAAATGCAGAAGAATATTATAAAGGGAGAAATCACTGAGCCCTGAAGTATTTTGGAAAGGATTTGCTAAGCCTAAGGGAATGGGTAGGATTTAGATAGGTGGCGAAGAGGACATTACAGGTGGACAAGACAGAATTAACAAAAAGAATTGAGATAGAAAAGAGCAAGATTGAGGCTGGCGCTGGCATCCCTCATGGGCGTCGGTTCTAGTCCCACCTGCTCCTCTTCCAATCTAGCTCTCTGTTATGGCCTGGTAAAGCTGTGGAGGATGGCCCAAGTGCTTGGGCCCCTGAACCCACATGGAAGACCCTGAAGAAGCACCTGGCTCCTGGATTCAGATCGGTGCAGCTCCGGCCATTGGGGCCATTTAGGGAGTGAACCAACAGAAGGAAGACCTTTCTCTCTCTCCCACTCACTGTCTGTAACTCTACCTTTCAAATAAGTTTAAAAAAATTAAAAAGAGCAAGATATATTCCAGGAGCAGAAAATAGAAAAACTCCAAGTTGCATTTTTTTAAGATTTATTTATTTATTTGAAAGGCAGAGTTACAGAGAGGCAGTGGCAAAGAGAGAGAGAGAGGTCTTCCATCTGTTGGTTCACTCCCCAAATGGCCCCAATGGCTGGAGCTGGGCCATCTGAAGACAGGACCCAGGAGCTTCTTCTGGGTTTCCCACATGGGTAACAGAGGCCCAACCACTTAGGCCATCTTCTCCTGCCTTCCCAGGCACACCAGTAGGGAGCTGGATCGGAAGCAGAGCAGCCAGAACTGAACCAGCGCCCATAAGTGATGCCAGGGCTTAACCTGCTGCACCACAACGCAGGCCCCCAGACTGTATTCTTTAATGTGCCTGGTCCTGTGCCTCCATAGTGAGTGCTTATAAAGTGTCATTGATTGAATGAATTGAGAAAGGCAAATATTTTTTGCTAGGTAGTAGTCTGACTGAATAGTCAATACATGAGCAGAAGAGAGCTTTGTTTTGAAGATGAGTAAGAGCATTAACTTCTCACATAATATAAAATAGTAACTTGTTATCATATCATAATGATATAGGTAGTATTAATAAGATAAACTAAAATAGTTGAAAATAATAATAGAAATATATCATCTCAACCAATGACATTGCTACTGGCTTTTTTCTTTTTATATTCAGTAGCGGAAATTGTCAATATTTATATCAAATATCTGCCAAAATATGGACAGTGGGTTTAGCATAGTCCCTTTTCATTGTAAAAGTCGACCTTCTTTGTTTTTGGAAATGCCTTTTTTAAGCTAATACTTCACAGTGTCTTCTACAAATAAAGACTGATGTAGTCAATTAACCATTAGATATATTGTTTCTGTGAGAGCAAGAAATGACTACAAGAAGAGCATATCTATTTCTGGTTCCCAGAACCACCACTCCACAATTGCTCCCAGGCATTATCAGAGCATCCTTGAGGAAGTCTTTCTCCTGTTGAAATCTGTGACATGGGTCGGCAAGAGTCAGGATGGCTGCTGTGGTCTTGTGGGATCTGTTCCTTCATGCCTGGTTTTGACCAGCAAATGGATCATATTCACTGTCCTTTCCTCCCACTAAGTATCAGACAACTTGCCTCAACTTTGAAAAAAGTCTGTCCGGTTGCTTAATTTCATTAGCCAACTATGTTAGTTTGCATTGTGTGGGGGTGTGTGCATATGTGTCATGTATACATGAGCTGAGAGGAATGTTTACAGACTGTAAAAGCACAAGCTTGAAAAATAAACGAGATCTCAGGGAACATAAGCCAGCATGTTGAAACCATGACTGCTTCTCGGAGGGAGGATGTCACATTTTCCCTCACTTGAGGCACCTTTGACAAGATCGGTCGCTTCACTCTCAAGACTAACTTTTGCTGGGTCATTAATTAGGCCCTTATACAATAACAAAGAAATAATAGATTTTGATATTAAATTAAAGAGATAGAAAAAGAATTGTTTCTCACTAAGAAAGAGCAAAGCTATTTTCATGCAATTAAGCAAATCAACTGAAGTGTTTTGTTGAGTTAAACATGGGTTTAGTTAATTCACACAAAAGTACCTGGGAAGATACGGAGTTTTTGAAGAGATGTTATCTTCCAGGAATACTCATGAGGGAGAACAAAATGCAAATGAAATCATGTTGGAAGAGAAAATTAGTATGTACAATTGCTACAACAGACCAGCTAATATTGGTCTCAAAACTCAGTTATGAGAATTGTATTGAAGCTGAACACACCCTAATTAATACATGTGAGAGTGAACAGGATCACTTTCTGCTTTTCCTTGTACCAAGAGATCCTAGGAAAGAGCATGCTCTAAACAGTACAGAAATAAGAGATGCACTGAGAACAAAGTTTACAAGTTTCCTCTCACAGCTAACCATTCTCAAACACAATGTGCTGTGAACTCAAGGCAGGCATAAAACATGAAACCCTTTCTAGATCATGTCTAGACACATCTCTTTTTCTCTCTTTATCACAAAGGTTAATGATCCACAGCATAGTAGGATTTTCTAGTTCTCTGAAAATGTGATGGGGAGAATACATAGGCAACAACTTTGCTTTGACAGGCAACTGACATCTATATGACTGATCATGTCAATTATTTCTCCAATCGTGGAACAAAGGTTTATTTTTAACTAAAGGTGCAATTTCAAGATTCAGTCCTTCTTTTTCCTTCCTAATATTTTGGCTTGGACCAGAATCATCTCATTTTCAAAATGAGATGATTTGCAAGGCCATAACCCTTTCTTTGTTCTCCCTCACTCCTCATATCACAAGCACCAGAAGACAAGCAGCTGCCCATAGCAAATAACCCTAGCTTGTTTGCTTGTAAATTCCAAAATCTCATGTAAACAAGATCAAAAGGACCCAAGGAGCTAGAAGGGAGTGCATTTTTAAAAAGAATCCAATTGCTAATGGGTATTAAGTTGTAACTAGATAGGAGTAAGTAGTTCTGTGGTTCTACTCCCAAGTAGGTTGACTGGAGATAATGTTAATGCACTGTATATTTCTACATGAAAAAAACCTATAAAGATAAGGTTTGGGATGTTTATGTCATAAAGGGATGTTTATGTCATAAAGGAATTTTAAGTGTTGGATAATACATTTACCCAGTGATTGCACATTGCACATATTGAAACATCACATGGTACCCCATAAAAATGTACAATTTTATATTTATGTTAAAATGTTTTTGAACAATTTAAAAAAGCACAACAGAACAAGCCTCCTTTCTTATATATTTTAACATTATTTTTCTTGTGTGAGTGGGAGAGTAGGGGAATGACAAAAAGGCTTATTTTCATTTTTTTAAAGATTTTATTTTATTTTATTTTATTTTATTTGAAAAAGAGAGTTACAAAGAGAGAAGCGAGGCAGAGAGAAAGAGAGAGAGGTCTTCCATCTGATGGTTCACTCCCCAGATGGCCGCAACAACCAGAGCTGCGACGATCCGAAGCCAGGAACCTGGGACAGAGGCCCAAGGACTTGGGCCATCTTCCACTGCTTTCCCAGGAAAAAGGCTTATTTTCTATGCTAGCTCTTAAATATTTAGTTTAAGGGGTTCTTTCTCCCCATTAAATACACACAACTGCAACTGGAAAGTCCTTCAGCTAAATGACCAGAGCTTTTACAGAATGTGGAAAGAATGGTCTTTTATATCACCTGGTGATGTAAACACTCTTGGAAGATTATCCTCCAACTTCCACAGTAGGAGGGGATGATTCCAATTGTTCCAATACTCATTGGGATGACCTACAAACTCACATGGTCTTTGATAAAACATCAGTCCATAAATATCTCATCCTGACCCCAGCCTCAAATTCACCTTCTTCATAGCTGAGCTTTGGTAAGGATGGTTAACCATACTTGGAAAGGTGGAAACAGCTCCCTACTGAAAAGTAAAAAATCAAACTTGTCAAGAGAAAAAAAATCTCTCTCTCTCTCTTCCATACCTAAAAAGAGACAGAAGAGTTAACATGGTATTATTTTTTTTAAAAAAATTCATTTATTTGAAAGTCACAATTAGAGAGAGAGAGAGGTAGATGGAGAGAGACAGACAAAAAGAAACAGAAACAGAGAGCTCTTCCATCCATTGGGTCATTCCCCAAATGACCATGGAGCAGGCCAAAGCCGGCAGTCAGGAATTCCATCTGGGTCTCCCATGTGGATGGCAGAGGTCCAAGCACTTGGGTCATCATCTGCTGCCTCTCAGGCACATTGGCAGGAAGCTGGATCAGAAGTAGAGCAGCCAGGACTTGAACCAGTACTCCCATATGGGATTCCTGCAATGCAGGCAGTAGCTTAAACCATTGTGCACGTTGCCAGTCCCTAACATGGTATTCTAAAAGGAGGAAATGAAAATTGAAGGCGGACATCTCTAAAATGAGCTTCAGCATTCACATCAAGATTCCCCATCACTGTATTGACAAGTGCAAGAAACAATAGCCTGCGTCAATAGCAGTGTTCACCCAGTTGACTGAGAACACTCAGCAGAAATGGAGCAATCGCTGGTGTTGGTCACAGGCCAGGCCCTGTACCAGCTGCTTGAGCTGTGCTTTATCATTTACCTCTGGTGGCTACCATCTGAAATGGGCATTTTTATGATCATCTTAAAAATGAGGAGTCAGAGGCATCAGGAGACTAAATAACTTATCAGGCTAATTGTACAGAGGCTAACACAACTAGAAACAGCAGAACCCCATGCCTTCCTGATGCTTCCCCTTAAGCAACATTGCCTCCCTGTGTTCAGGGCTGACTGTTCCCTCACAGGTCTGCAAAGCTGTTTCTTACAGACATTCAAAGGACAATGTCATCGTTAACAGCATGGAAAAGTGTCATTACAAAAATCACAGAGGATTTCTTTAGTCTAAAGAAACCAAATATCAGTGTGAAAAATAAAACCCAAATCCAACCCCATTAATTCACTACGTTTTAGATATTTTTTACTTGATAATATATTCCACTCCTAAAAGTACTGTATAGCTGTCTTTATTTTAAATTAAAATGGAAAATATAGGTTTCAAAACTATTAAATATATGACAATGATTGAATCATTTTTAAGTTGAAAAGTTCAAGTTCAGAGATGAGAACAGCTTGTTTGAATCACCTTTTTTTTTTTAAAAAAAGATTTCTTTATTTATTTGAAAGGCAGAGTTACAGAGAGAGGGAGAGGGAGACACACACACACACACACACAGATCTTCCATCCATCGGTTCACTCCACAGTGGCTTCAATGGCTGGAGTTGGGCCAATCAGAAGCGAGGTCTTCCACGCAGTGCAGGGGCCCAAGGACTTGGGCCATCTTCTGCTGCTTTCCCAGGCCACAGCAGAGAGCTGGATCGGAAGTGAAACAGCCGGGACTAGAACTAGCGCCCATATGGGATGCCGGCACTCAATCATATCTAGAACTGGTGCCCATATGGGATATGGCAGCTTTACCTGCTACACCACAGTGACGGCCCCTGAACCACCTTTTAAAAAAAAATTAGTGTAATAGACTTATCCAGCTAAAGCTCACGCTGTGGCACTGTGAAATGCTGGATTGTCCTTTGGCAGACAGAAGCAGGGAGGGGGAGGTGGGGGGACTTCATCTCTTATACACCACACCTCAATTTCTCTCTCCAGGCTTCCACTCTTTTCAAAAGCCTTTCTGGCTTTAAACACCTGAAAATGTTCTACCGGTTGCTAATTACTGTAATTCTGTCGGTGGGTTTTTTTTCCCCTTCTCTCTCCCTTTCTGTTGCAATTTCTCATATCCTAGTTCGGGTCCTTCTTAACTCTTGCCTCTGATTTTCTTCCCTTCCCCAAGTTCTCCCTGCTCTGTCCTAGAAAGCTGGAATTCATCTTCTAAGGCACTTTCTTCTATGAACGTAAAGCACACAGATCATCTCCAAAACCTCCAGTAGTTTCTGTGGCCAGAAAGAAACAAAACTGCACAAAACAAAATGAAAATCAAAGCACATTTCTTGGTTTGGCACTAATGGCCCTCCATGATCTGACCTCTGTTTACTTTTCCAGATCAGAAGAAAGAATACTATCTCCCCAAAATGCCTCACAGTCTCCCACTAGGACAGTTTTTGCTTCAAATCACTTAACACTAACACGTAAGTTCCATAGAGACTGAAATTTTACTTGGTACACCAAAAATATCCCCCAGCATCTACACATGCTGTAAACATTTGTTAAATGAATGCAGGGAATGTCCTTTTCTCCCATACGTTCCTATGTGTTATCATTTCCTTCTTCACTATCCTTCCCTGATGAGCCTCAACCGCTTCTCTGCCCCAACATTTCCATTGGCTGCCTCAGGTTACAAGCTCTCTTGCCACCAGCTTTCCGGATAGAAAATCCCCTGGTGGGCAGAGAGTATGTTGCCAGCATGGAGTCTGGCACCTACTAGGAGCTCAAAAAGAGAATGGTATATTCAACTGAAGTTTATTAATAATAGCCACACTGTCCAATACATCCTTATATACTTGGTCTTCATTTGTAGGAGAGTTTTAATCTTTTATAAGATTTTAATCTTTAGCAACAAACACTGATATAGAACATCCCCAAAACTGGTTGCAGGAGTTACTATAGCACCCTCAAAAGAAGATCTGCTTGCCCATCAAGCGGCAAGCCAATCATTGACATCAGGTTGGTGAAAGAAAAGAGGTGTTTGTGGGGGGCTGGCACTGTGGTGCAGCAGTTAACGGTCTGGCCTGAAGCACCAGCATCCCATGTGGGCGCCGGTTCTAGTCCCAGCTGCTCCTCTTCTGATCCAGCTCTCTGCTGTGGCCTGGGAAAGCAGTGGAGGATGGCCCAAGTCCTTGGGCTCCTGCACCCACATAGGAGACCCGGAAGAAGCTCCTGGCTCCTGGCTTCAGATCAGCACAGCTCCGGCCGTTGCGGCCAACTGGGGAGTGAACCATCAGATGGAAGACCTATCTCTCTCTCTCTCTGCCTCTCCTCTCTCTGTGTAACTCTGACTTTCAAATAAATAAATAAATCTTAAAAAAAAAAAAGAAAAGAGGTGTTCATTGCAAAGCACAAAGCAAGCAGCCAGACAGCTACTGCTTAACTCCCAGGCTCCATGGGGTTAGTGGTAAAGGTTCCTGGGGCAGAGAGGTGCATGTTCAGTAGTGTCCAAGTTCCTGGTTAGATGGCAGTGCTTGTGGTCTTCCTTTGATTGGTCAGCGATACTGTGTTCTTTAGAGAATTTCAATGATGGTAAAGTGGGTTCAGTCAGTCTGGGGGCTACATGCAGGTGGCAGTTACTTTCTGTTCATGGTCATGAGTTCCTGGAATACAAAGCCCTCAAGACAAATCAAACATTAAGATGTCATTTATGGGAGAAATCAATGACCTCATGAGGCTGGTGATGAAGGCCCTTGTATGGTTGACTGCACCACTCCCTCAATTCAGTGAGCTAAGTTTAGTGAGTGGTTGATTTGCAATCACAAAAGCAGGGCCAAGAAACTTTAGGCTAAGGGAGGGAGGCTGGGAGAATGTGAGAGACTAGGAGCTGATTGTATGTAGCCTCTGCATTAAAAGTATTGTGTAGGGGCTCAGTTTCAAAATTGTCCCTAATATAAAAGCGTGGATCAGTAAACATGTTTCAAAAAGAGCCAGAGAGTAAACAGTTTAGGCTATGTGGACCCTAAGATCTCTGGCAGCCATGGGGGGAAATTTATATACACACACACACACACACACATATGTTTTGTATGTGTGTGTATATATATATATATACACACACGCATATACAAATGGGCACAGTTGTATTCCAATAAAACTTTATTTATAAAAGTAAGCAGTAGGCCAGATTTGGCCCATGGGCTCTAGTTTGCCGATCACAACACCAATTTATCAGGAACAATGGCTGCTGTGTTCTTCAGCTTCTCCTTTCAGCCAGGCAGACAAAACACTGTTTCCAATTAGGATTAAAATGCACTCATTCCTGTGCTTCAAATAACACACTTCTCAGTGCTGAGGTCCATGTTCCTACTGCAGAGATGCAAAAACAAGTAAGTGGAAAGTCACTTCTGAGAGCCCAGTCCATAAATATTTGGCATTTTGTAGTATCATTTCCTTCCTCTCTATTTCCCAATTTATATGGGATTGATTTTTAAACTTCATTTGCTTATTTTTTTGGCATTAAAAAATAGATTCTGTTTTCAGAGCGATGTGCCATTCCACTCATATATAACATTTCCCCTTCTAAAGAATTCCTTTCTAATTGAGAAAAAGGCACATAAAAATAAGTCAGGATGCTGAGCTGAATATTCATTAGTTGAATATTCAACTATATGACAAATGTTCACAGAACTGGTGAGTGAACATTTTTTAGCTTTGTAGAGAAAAATTACATATCAATGGAAAGTTCTATATCATCAATAACACACCCTTCTGGGTCATTGGATTCTAGTTCTGTTCACTGTCTTTGCACTAATGTGCATGCGTGTATGAATTTCAGCAAACTGATAGGTATGCCACTTGTGATGTCTGGTGGAGATTTAATTGACTTCCTCTCTCTCTGAAAAAACCAGCTGGGGTCCCTACCTGAAAATTGGACTGACCCTGTTACCTGGCCCAGACTGTCAATTCTTACTCAATTTTTAATTCTTCTAGCTGCCTTCAATATCTGGCTACAACCCTCCAAACAACCGTTTCCAATTTTCCTGCTTCCTGTCTGACTCAATATCACTAAGAACTAAAGCCCAATTTTTCAGATCCTTACAGAAGCTCTAGGATCTGTTGCAGCTGTCCTTTTTCCCCTGGGCACCAAAGAAACTTCAGGCAGAATACCAAAGACTAGATAGAAACCTCAAAGACTCACTATCACAGAAGACCAGGCATGGGTCAGAATTCTGCCCGGACAAGCTACTATTCAGATAACTAAGAATTCCAAGGAAATGCCCGAGTCATACAAGCTCTTATGTCAGAGGTAACCAAGACTGGGGACAAAATCACCAAGAACATGGCATCATAGCTTGAGCGCTTCAAGAACGTCAGTAGATTGTGCTGCCTGAGCAAGTGCTACTCAGGTAATTCTGGCCTCCGTGGGGAGTACGTGCACAGTAGTCAGGAGCAACTGCGGCACCTATGTTTCCTGAAACTCCTCTGACATCTTAATCACAAGACAACAAAGAATTTTTTTTAATAACTACAATTATCCTGACTCTGGAGCTAAAGATTTCCCTCCATTCGTTTCTTGGAATCCAATGGGCTGGTTATCTTCAGGGTTCAACCCCTGGCTCTTTAGATTAACATAATCTTTATTGTCATATCCATGTTCCTCTCTTTCACTTTAGGCATCCTTCATTTCAAAAGCCTGACCTCTGAAACTCTGAAACAATTTGCCTTCTCCATCATGTTGGTAACAGATGGGTCAACTGGTTTTACCCAGGCAACACTATAAGACAGAAACAATAATTTTCTCTCTAGCTTTTAACTGTAACAAAAGACAGATTAAGGAGGGACAAACAATTAGCAGTTTATTAACATGCATCTCTCATGTATATATGGGAGAAAACTCAAACACATGAGAAAAATTATAATAAATCTCATGGAAAGAGTTTAAACATCAAGTTTACATAATATTGTCTTCTGAAACAAAGAAAGAAGGGTGTGGGGAAAGGCCCTGCTAAGATGAGAGCCAGGGGGGTCAGCACTGTGAGTCTGGATCCAACTCCCTATTTATGGTCTAGGTAAGCAGTGGAAGATGGCCCAAGTCCTTGGGCCCCTGCACCCACGTAAGAGACTCTGAAGAAACTGGCTCCTGGCTTCGGATTGGCCATTTGGGGAGTGAACCAGCAGATGGAAGACCTTTTTCTCTGTCTCTACAATAGAGAGCTCTCCCTCTATAACTCTGCCTCTCAGATTAAGTAAATAAATGTTTAAAAAAATGAGATTCAGGGAACGTACCTTAAACAAAAGTAACCCATAGCATACAGATGTAAGTCATGCCTTCTCCATTGGGTAAGAGTCTCCAGTGATTAAGTCTAGTCTTCCTGGTGCAGAGGGAGAGACACCCAAATAAAGGGAGGATTTCTTTGTAGATGTAAATTTAGTTTACAAAAGGGCAAGTTTCTATTGCAACTCTTGTGTCTGCAGTTTCTCAAAATAATCAATATGTCCCAAAGGTTCATTTTGTGATAGCATATTCTGGTCTCCTACAGTCATACTTTGGGATGGTATGTCCCTAGCCCCAACAATACCAAAAACAGTCCTGAAAAGTTGATTTTGTTTTTAGATTCTGCATCCGCTACTTGGGAATTTCATAATTACTGACTTGTAAAAGCAACTCACAATGTCCATCTTGAACAAAACAGGGGACTGACCACATTGCATTTTATCTGAGGTCTATGCCCCTAGAAAGTAGCAACAGTTAAGAATTGCTCATCTCTTTATGTTCCAAGAAAAGGTAGGTACGGGGAACCACCCTGTCATTGGTATTCACAAATAAAACCCACCTCCACCCTTCTTCATGACTTCCGTAAGATCCCCTGCCCACTCTTCCTCAAGACTTCCTTTGTCACTTGCCTGTATAAAATCTCAGGTGTTCTTTCTTGATGAAGAAGTAATAAACACTCTCCCTATTGTAGCAGCCTGAATAAAGTCATCTCCTTAATTGTTCAGAGCATTTTGTCCTTGACAGCATTTTCAAAAGTTTTCCAATGAGCATGTATTATTCTTACAGTTAAAAAAAGAATTTAAGCAGCACAAAAGTCCTCTTTTGGTGTGTTCCTTTCAGAAAGTGTTTTTGGTTTTCTTTGTTCAAATGATGACTTTCCAGTGGAAGAAAAGGAATGATTGGGTTTTGGCCTTTGTATCAGCTATTGCTGTTGTAGGACACCCCCAAAACTGAATGGTTATAGAATCCCCCAAACTGGGTCTGCTCACACTTCACACAGCAAGCCAATTACGGACACTGGGGTGGTGATAAAAAATAGGTATTGATTGCAAAGCACACAGCAAGTAGCTAGATAGCTATCACTGAATTCTCAGGCTTCCAGAGGGGTTAGGGGAGAAGGTTTTTGTAGATTGAAATTGGGATTGAAAGGTGCAAGTTCAGATCATGTCCAAGCTCCTGGCTGTGATATGGGATAGACAGGGAGCTAGTTAGTGAAGAAAGAAGCTAAGAGGCTGCCAGCTGTCTCCTTGCCATGGCCCTGCACCTGCATTATTAAAACCCCACCTCCTTTCATGCTAATTCAGCATACCCCCTTTCCCATGATGTACCTGAGCCTCCTCCAAAATGCCAAAGATGCCATAATGAACACATGTGTGCTGAGCTCCACATAGAGATGCCCTGAAACCTTCCCAGAGATCACCCACACACTGAACCCCACTCAAACTCCACATTACACATACGTTCAGTTAGGGTACCACCCCTGACTTGATAAAGGGAGTGACTGAACTGGGGTAGTGGTGATTCTCCCTCATGAGGTTGACCACATTCATCTCTGAGTGTGTACTACCTCTTTAAATAAATCCTGCTCCCATTCTTGCACTTCATGTTTCTGCTTTTAATTCTTCTCTCATGCAGAGAAAAACTTGGAGTAAATCTAGCTGGGGACCCCTTTACCCCACAACAGTTGGTCTGAAATGCTCATGGATCACCTTCCATTGGTTGGTGATATTGTGTTTTCTTTCTTAAGATTTGCTTATTTATTTGAAAGGCAAAGTTACAGAGAGAGAGAGAGGGACACACACACACACACACACACACAGAGGGAGAGACCGGGGAGGGGGGTCTTCCATCCATTGGTTCAATCCCCAGATGTCAGCAATGGCCAGGGCTGGGCCAGGCCAAGGCCAGGAGCCAGGAGCTTCATCTAGGTCTCCCACACGAGTGGTAGGGGCCCAAGCACTTGGGCCATCTTCTGCTGTTTTTCTCAGGCAAAATTAGCAGGGAGCTGGATCTGAAATTGTGCAGCTGGGACTCAAACTGGTTCCAATATGGGATGCTGGTGCTGCAGGCAGTGGCTTTATCTACTATATCACTATGTTGGCCCAGATGTTGTATTCTTTGGGGAACTTTGATGATGATAAAGTGAGCTGTAGTCAATCTATGGGCTGGTGGGGGTAGTTACATTTTGTTCAGGGTCTGGAGTTCCTGGAAAAGAAACCCCTCAAGATAAGACTAAACATCAAGACGTTATCTATAGGGGAAAACAGACTGGGGACCTTGTAGGGCCTGCTGCTCCACTCTCTAAATTCAGTGAGTTAAGTTTAGTGAAAGCAGGGCAAGGAAAACTTTAAGGTAGGGGAGGGAGATTTTGGGAGACCATGGGAGACTCAGATCTTTTGGTATCTAGAATCTGCATTCAAGGCACCATGTGGGAATTCAGTCCCAGTGCTATGGTTTGGATGTGGTTTATCCCCCAAAACTTCATGTTCTGGAAGCTTGGACCCCATCTTAGTGATATTGAGAAATGGTAGGATCTTTAAGAGGTGGAGCCTAGTAGGAAGTGATTAAGTCATTGGGGTACTACCCTAATGAAAGGATTAATTTCTTTCTGGAAAGACTAGGCTAGTTCTTTTGATACTAGGGCTTGTGGACTGAGTCAGATCTTGTAGGAGTGGATTAATTATCATGACAGTGAATTGTTATAGAGTGGGTCAGGCTCCCCTCTGCCTCTTTCTTGCATTGCACCTCACTGCCACATGCGCCTGCTCAGCTTTCCATTTTTGCATTATGAATGGAGCGACATGAAATCCTTACCAGAAGCTGAGCAGATGTCTATTTTTGGACCCCAAAATCATAAGCAAAAATCAACATCTTTTCTTATAAAGTACCCAGTCTTAGGTATTTTGTTATAGTAACACAAAGCAGACAAAGATAGTTACTTTAAATTTTTTTTTTGTGATGACTGCAGTATGAATACTATGCTTTCTATGAGGACACAGGTTCAAGGACAAATACTTTGTGGTGCTAGACATAGTCAGCACTGGCATTTACCATTCTTATACCCTTTCTATGTACTCATGGTTGTCAGAAGTTAGACATCTAGAAACCACATTTCCCAGACTCCCATGCCAGTAGTATTCTGAATTTATTTGTGGCTCCCTAATGAAATGGATTTGTGTAAGATATGAAAGATAATGAGGGGCCAGCACTGTGGTGTAGGGGGTAAAGCCACCGCCTGCAGTGCCAGCATCCCACATGGGCGCCAGTTCTAGTCCCGCTGTTCCACTTCCATTCCAACTCTCTGCTATGGCCTGGGAAAGCAGTAGAAGATGGCCCAAGTCCTTGGGCCCCTGCACCCACTTGGGAGACCCAGAAGAAGCTCCTGGCTCCTGGCTTCAGATTGGCTCAGCTCTAGCCGTTGTGGCCAATTGGGGAGTGAACCAGCAGATGGAGGACCTCTCTCTCTCTCTCTCTCTCTCTCTCTCTCTCTCTCTCTTTCTCTCTCCCCTTCCCTCCCTCTCTCTCTCTGCCTCTCCTCTCTGTGTGTAACTCTGACTTTCCAATAAATAAGTAAATCTTTTAAAAAAGAAAGATAATGAAAAGGCAGCAGCAGGTAGAGCTGTATGCATCAGTAGATAGGAATTTTTTCATCAGCCTCCAAGCATTTGTTTGCTAGTCATCCTCCCTGATGCTGCCAACAACTGTCGTCATGAGTAACAACCTGTAATTCCCTTTCTGGACAGCAGAAGCAACTTCCTAAGTCTCTGAATGCTAGCAGTGACTCTGAGAGCTAGTAGTGGCCTTCCCTCGTCTTCACCTCTCTAGCAGTCCCAACAGTCTAACAAGCTCTTAAGCCTATGTGTTACCATCCCTCTTTACTGAAATACTGAAGTCATTTTGTTATCTTAAGCTTGAGTAGTACAGCAGTGTCTGATACTGCTATAGGCAAAGAAGTAGTAAGGAACTGAGAACTGGCACCCACAGCCCCATGTCATGTGAATCCCACTTTCTTCCATGTGGGTGCAGCTGCTGGGGTTGTGCCAGCTGGAAATATCCAACATGGCTGCAGACTCAGCACAGCCACTCCCCATCATGCACTGGATGTCATGACACTTTCTAGATTCCAACACATTTGATGCAGCCCGATGATGGACCAGACGCCATGACACTTCTGAAATTTCCAAAAAAGTGTCACAGAAATGGATGGTACTCAAGCCCTGCCAACATGCTGCAATTATTTAAATATTCAGTTAAGCTCTGCCCAATACACTATCTTCTGTCCTATAAAAGGATGACTATGAACTTTGGTAATTGCAGTTCATTCTCTTCCCTGAACTTGCCTGCACTTCTGTCTGAGTGTGTACTTTCCCTTTGCCTTTAAATAAATCTTGCTTTCCAGCTCACCTCTCTCTATATCACCTCCTTGAATTGCTTCCTGTATGCAGATAAGAACTTGGACTAAGTCTAGTAAGGGGGTCCTCCCCACAGTAGTATATCACAAACCACAACAATATTAGAGAGCTAAATTTTGGATCTGGCTCTATTAGATTCCATAGCCCAAGCTCCTTGCCTATGAAAGTACCAGAGCATGCCAACCCAAAATATGCTTTTTGCCATATGGGTTATTTTGAGCTAAAGGCAATTGATACCCAACAGATGCAGAAAAAGCTCTGTGCCTTCCCCTAGCTGTCTAAAAATAGAATATAAATGTCCCCTTTTAAAGGATGTTTTACATTTATAAAGGGCATTTCCATTTTTGAAGATATCTCTTAGAAGAGAACTTCTTGAGGAGGCAGTTCTTATCACCTGAGAGATTTTCATTTGCATAACAAGACAACCTTTATTTACCATACATTCTCTCCCCTCACCTTCTCATAACATGTCTCTCCTACCCAGAAACCCAAAGCTCCTTTTCCATTGTTTAGCCAAAGATAGTATAGAAGCCTCAATCATCTGGATGCTTCCTTGAGCCTCATTTCTTTGTGAAACTCCAGTAAGTATGTAAACTGTTTTTTTTTTCTCTTTTTAACCTCTTTCATCAGTTTGATTTTGCAGGGCCCAGCCATTGAAAAGAATATCTTCTACTCTATGACCTCCCTAGTTCACCAGCTGTGTCTGCCTTTCAGGTTTTCCTTTCTGGATTGATTTCTTACATGGAGGCTCCTCTGTTCCAGGTATTGACTCAATGAAGTCTTGTGTTAATCAATTCAAACTGAGAAATTATAAAAGTAAAAGAGGTTTATTTATGTTTTTAGGAATTGCAATTCAGGAGATACAGATTCAGATAGCTCTAATCAGTGTTCCAAGAAAAGCAGTAAAAGTAGGAACTTATATGGGCTGTTGAATGCTGAGAAGGAAGAGGGGCTACGTGACTGATGGAAAATAAAGAAAATAATATATCAACAGAATGCAAATGTCCATACAACAAGAGTCTGATAATCTCTTGGTATGCAAATTAATCCTGTAGGCACTATGCAGTTGTCCAGTCATTGGGGCCACTTCCAAATGCTCATAGCCAAAAGGTGGAGGTGACTAAAGTTCATATTTTAGGCATTAGCTGAAGATGTGCAGAAGTCCTGCTTCCTCCCAACTGCATTTTGAAAAGCTCTTTCCTGGTTGCTTTCATTTTCCTTTTATTTTTATGCTTGAGTTCAGGAAGTGAGATTAGAAGAGGCATGAGGAAAATGAGTCCTAGAATGTAACATTTCAGAGGCAAAAAACATATTCTATAGCTGTTGGACATGGACACATGAGAGATGTCAAGAGAACAGATTGAGTAAATATTTATTTTATACATGTAAAACAAAAAGAAGTTTGGTCAGGATGACATTACAGTGGAGCCAGTATTCAGTCTAAGTAAACTGGGTATTACCCAAAACTTCTCCCACTATCATGTAGTGTCTGCTATGTCTGGGGTGAAGGAGAGGGCTCCAGGCCAAGCTTGGAAATGGTCAAAGTTTATCCTCTGGCACCAGTTGACCACTTTTAATATCAGCCCCTTTTTTCTTCATGGGTTCTCATCATGCCCACTCTATGTGTCAATCTCAATCCCTGTTAATTCATCAGAATTTAATGTATGATGGTTTTGTTATCAGATGGCAGGTTCTCCTACTTGAGTATACACTATAACTGTTATGAAAACACTAAATTCACCTCCTGAGAAAGAGAACATTTTTATTAACTATAGGCCTGTAAGAGAAAGTGGCGGATCATGTTAGAGCCCAACTCAACCTTCCCTTACAGAAAGAGGTGTTGGGGTTCAGGAGTTAGGGTAATTGGGGTGGAACAGGGTGAAGCAGAAATACAGAATGGGATAGGTGCAGAGGAAAGGGGCGGGAAAAATCCTCTGAGCATGTGCCTTGACAAATCACTTCTTTCTATGCATGCTATCTTCACAGATGGCTGCTGAATGGCATTGGAGGCGTTATGTAATGTTGTCATGAACAACAAGGTAACCCTCCCGTCAGTCTAAATCAATCTTCACAGGCTCCAGTTACATGTTGGTTGTGGCCAGTTCTGTCCAGTTTTATCAGGGACCCTGGAAAGACAGCTCATCACATTTTTTTTTGTAAAGACAACTATTATAGAATTGAATTTACTAGGCAACACATAGGCAAATGATTATTATGGGCTGTTAGAAAGTTACGCAGCCTCAGGAAGCTTACTGTTTAGCCAGGAATGGGGGTTTCTATGTTGTCCATGGTTTCCCTCCCAGGATATTTGAATTTCATTGAGGAATAGCCAAGAAAAGCCCCCTCCCACACACTTTTTTTTCCCCTGATATTTGACAGGCCATTTTTTTATATACCCTAAAATCCTGATATAGTCCACACCCTTAAAGCTTAACACAGATACCATTCCTGTAAGAAATGAATCTACCCTTGCCCTGAAAATCTTCAGAAAAATTCCTACTGATTTCAGGTTGAAGTTTCAAAAATTTCAAACATAAGACACTTGAAGGTTACCACCAATCTCTTACCAAACCAAGGCATAGAAGAATTTCCTAAGCACAAAACTGTAAGATTATTGGCTTCTCTGTTCTTATAAATATGTGAGGACTGGTGTTACAATATTTCAGAAAACAGAGCTGCTTTAACTCCCACCCTCATCTTCAGCTTCCCAAAGGAACAGGTAGGTTTCTTCTGACTAGTATCAGACTAGAAACAGAAGTGTCCTGCATAAATATAGCAATACACACACACATCTCTTTTCCACATACGGTCTTTTTTAATTGTGCTATCAAAAAATATACAAATATTGACTCTTCCAATACATATATATTATGTTCAAATATGTTTAAGTTAAATTCCTAGCTGTTATCAGCATTTAGGGGTATAATCAAAGACAGCCTCTAAGGTGAGCCTCACCAAACTCTCTCCTCTGACGGTGAAATCTTGGATAATTCTAATAATTTCTACTTCAAAAGAGTTTTAAGAGTTGCTTGCTGGTCTCTTCTGACAAAAGCCTTTTGAGCCTTTAACAGAGTGCTTTATTTCTTGAAAGATCAAAGTTACACAACTCCATGAATAAGTGAATTCAAGATTAAGGCATTCAAGTTCAGTCTAAAAATCTAACCTCTGGCCAAAATTGGGTTCTCAACTTAACAAATATTTAATTTTTGTAAAGCCATGCCTGCCTACAACACTCCCTGCCTCCTCCTTCTCCTTTGCTTGTATCTGTCTTTCATTTACCAGATCCCACAACTACATTTGTGGTTTCCTTTGTTTGAACCCCAAAAATGTAATCTTTGTTCATAAATTCTCCCAGTTACAGCACATACGTGAGATAATTTAACAACCATGTGAAGGTTTTATTTACGATCTTCAATATTCAATTAGGAAATTGAGGCTCAGTGATGTGAATGGTTTCATTCAAGAAGTAGCAAAGTAGGATAAGAACTTAGTCCATCTGATTCCAAGATCTGTACTTATTCATGGAATTTTTAAACAAACGTTAAGAAATTACTTTATGCTAGATACTACGCCTGATACTGGGAATACTATGCTGAAATGGACAGGTAGCTTATACCCCAACTGCTTATATTCACTCTAGTTGTCCTCCATTCATTTTGTATTTCCTTTATTTTAGGACAGAGTAAAAGTTCAATATATGTTCACTGAATTAAATTTGAAGGTACACTGTTATGCACATGCAAGATGGTTCAGATGGCAAGTGGCCAGATTCTTGATTTCAGAGATATTGGTTTCTGTAGGATATATTTGTTGAGATGAGTTTTCAGCATGAAGTTGTACTTATATAAGTGACAAGAATCTCTCTTAACCAAACTTTAGTCAAGCTCCTCTGAATCCTCTTCCCAATTAGCACTGGACTCTTGAATTTTCATGTCCATCTTTGAAAAACTCAACTTTAGCAAGAATCCTGCTAAATTCAGTTTGGCCAGAATTCCCCATCATCTATATCTGATCCACCTCAATATTTGATGAGATTTCTCCTCCTCCACCACCTCCCAGGTGATGTCTAATCACCCTCCAGGAAGAATTCAGCCAGAATCCTCTTTATCTCTGATGTTTCCTGTTAGTCATTTTTTTTTCATTCTCTGACTGCACCCCTACTCTTTGCCTATACCTTCCAGCTTTTCCTTGCTGTATTCAGAATTGAGTTCAGTCCCATACTGAGGTCTCTTTTCCCTTATTGTGACAGTCCTGAATAAAATCTGTTTTTTGCCACTTTAATTATATCTAGATCTAGTCTGTCTTTAACAATAGTAGAAAGAAGCCTCATATTTGATTACCAGAAGTTCAGCCAAAACTAAATATGATGGCTTCTGCTTTCATTTCTGCTTGCAGTCTGTTCTCCATACAGCACCAAAGACAGGACCTTGTTATCATTTGATAACAAGGGGGAGGAAATTTTTCCTAGGGGAGGAAAAATTGCTTTTTTTCTACCCTTCAAGGGAATTTGGCTGGTGTATAAATTAAACTGACTTTAGACTCATTAATAGGAAAAAACTATTCTAGTTGCAAAACTACTTACAGGATTTCTACAAAAATATGAGACTTGAGGAAATAAGCAATTGATTGAGGCTTACATGTTATTCCAAGCTATAGGAATGAATATGGATTTGGGGCTTCTGGAGTGTTATGGTTTGGATATGATTTGAGTGTGTTCCCTAAAGGTTCATGTGCTGGAAGTTTTTTCTCCTGTGTAGTGGTGTTGAAGTGGTATAAGCTTTAAGAGGTAGGGCCTGGTAGAAGGTAATTGGGTCATGGAGTCATTTACCCAGAAAGGATTAATGTAGGTCTCACGGGGCTGGATCAATTCCTGTGAGAATGGGTTAGTATAAAGCAAGTCCAGTTGTCTCAGCTTGCTCTCTTGCTTCCTTTCTCACCATATGATCCCTTCCACATGTGCTTTTCTCACTGTGATGCCATCAGCCATGAGCCATCACCAGAGCCAAGCAGATGCCAGTACCATGCTCTTGAATTTCCAGAACTGTGAGCTAAATAAACATCTTTTCTTTTTAAAGTACAGAGCCTTGGGTATTTTGTTATAGCAACAGAAAATGGATTAAGACATGGGCAGGCGGAAACAAATCAGGCAAGGGTAAGGGGAGAAAATATATGCTGCATAAAAGTTGCCTTGTTATGCAGACAAAAATCTGTTAGGTGATAAAAGTCCTCTAGGAATAATTCTCTCCCTGGGACAGATATCTTTACTAATGAAGATTTTCTTATAAATGTAAATTTCCTTTCCAAAGGGGAACTTTATTTTAAGCAGTTGAGGGGGAAGTAAAGATTTTTTACTGCATTCGCTGGTTCTCAATTCATTTTAGTTCAAAATAATCAATAGCTAATGTGACATATTTGGGGGTGACATGTTATGAACTTCTTAAAAATAGTTTCAAACCTGTTTAAAATCCTGCTTGAAATAACTTTAATAGCTTCCCACTGTTATTGAAATAAGATCCAAATGCCCTTCTGTTACCCTAATAGTAGTTCTTAAAGAGCACTCCCTAGACCAACAGTAGCAACATTGCCTGTGAACTTGGAAATGCAAATTCTGAAGATTACTCCAGACCCCCAGAATCAGCAACTCTAGGGATGGTGCCCAAGAAACTGCTTTTATGGGCCCTCCTGGTGATTCTGATGCTTGCTCCATTTTAGGAACCACATGCCTCTAAGACTCCATAGTCTGACTCTGCCTGGCATTTCTGACATCTTCTAGCTCAACTCCCTCCTTTGTGTACTCCATTCTATCCACTCTGGCCTTCTTTCCCCCTCTGGAATATTCCTGTTAGCTAGCACAGGAAGTTTTCACTTGCTAATTCTTCTGCCTGAAATTCACTTCTTAAGATCTCGGTATGGCCCATGCCTTTTCATCTTACGGTTCTCCACTAAAATGTCATCACCTCAGAGGAACATTCCCTAACTGCCTTATCTAAAGTCACCTTCTTCCATCCACTATCTCATTTCTACCTCTTGCTTTCTTCATAACAGTTATC